>NC_092815.1:217740072-218365072 GCF_023375885.2 Dermacentor andersoni
GATGCACACGGGCGTCTTCGCAGTGTGCCTCCATTCAAACTGCAATCTCCGGAGCCGGGGATTAGCCCGCAATTTCGAGCCGAGTATACTAGCGCCTTAGGTACTCGGCTAACCCGAAGGGTGACAGAGTAAGGTTATACAGGCATATGAATGTCATGAGTCCAGGTAGGTGTGCAGCGTTTCTCCAGCACTGCGGGTTTAAAGTGTATTTGGCCCAGGTTGTAGAGCTATTAGCTGAATATCTGGGCGTCGTCACGAAAGCGACGGTTTGACATCATTAGGGCAGTTCGTGGATTTTCTCTGCTTTCTCGCCTACATGTACCATCGGGCCGTTTACTATCTCCTCACTATATCAATAATGAAGGACTGTTTTCATGGCGAAACGGCATTACTAGCCTATAGGTGGAACAGGTTGTGTCCTAGGTATGTGACATTGCATATGCGCCTCTCTTAAGCGGACCCATTTGACGGGAACGTGTTTTCCTGGCTATATTTCGCTGATTACATATAGATCTTTCATAAAGTCAATGTAACCTCATTTAAATGCGTTGCCGAGACTGCGTACGTGCCAGTTCAGTGGACGTATATAACGGCAATCAGTGTAACTGAAAAGGATACAGTTTTCATGTGCTTTCCTTCAAAAAACGGGCTCCGCCACACTTGCATCACTCAATGGGTGAGAGCAGGCTAGTGCCAGATTTATTGTACGCCTGTGACGTAAATGTCGGACACAGCATAGGTGTCTTTGCCATGTGCTTCTCTTCATCCAACCCAGCTCATTTCCACTTGCATAACTGGGTATACAAAACTAGGTGTGTGCCAAGCTAAAATGAACTTCCGTTATGAGCATTTGCGTCACTGGAGATGGGCCATGGGGTATGTGTCCCTTTTCAATAAAGCTTGTTGACCCCAACATGTAGCGCTACGTATGAGCCGCACTTCAATGTAGTGAAATAGGAAGATCTGTCAAGTAGTCTATTATAGAAAAAGAAAGGTGTTCGTGCAACCATGATTTGACCATTCCGTCTACTCTCACTGGTACGTAAGGTCATTGTTAGCCACATGGACCGCTCGCTGTGGCAAAAAAATAGGCGTTTTTTTTAACAAGCTCGAGAAAAGAATAGTTTCGGAAAAAACGGGGTAGAGTAACGATAGTTTTATCGCCAATAGGGGAGGGGTGGTTTTACGTCACACGGACGCCGTAGTGGAGGTCTACGGAGAATTTTGCCCAACTGGGGATCTTTAACGTGCGCTACAATGCACACGGGCGTCTTCGCAGTGTGCCTCCATTCAAACTGCAATCTCCGGAGCCGCGGATTAGCCCGCAATTTCGAGCCGAGTATACTAGCGCCTTAGGTACTCGGCTACCCCGAAGGGTGACAGAGTAAGGTTATACAGGCATATGAATGTCATGAGTCCAGGTAGGTGTGCAGCGTTTCTCTAGCACTGCGGGTTTAAAGTGTATTTGGCCCAGGTTGTAGAGCTATTAGCTGAATATCTGGGCGTCGTCACGAAAGCGACGGTTTGACATCATTAGGGCAGTTCGTGGATTTTCTCTGCTTTCTCGCCTACATGTACCATCGGGCCGTTTACTATCTCCTCACTATATCAATAATGAGGGGCTGTTTTCATGGCGAAACGGCATTACTAGCCTATAGGCGGAACAGGTTGTGTCCTAGGTATGTGATATGCATATGCGCCTCTCTTAGCTGACCCATTTGACACGAACCTGCTTTACGGCTATATTTCGCTGATTACATGTAGATCTTTCATAAAGTCAATGTAACCTCATTTAAATGCGTTGCCGAGACGGTACGTGCCACAATTTAGTGAACGTATGTAACGGCAATCAGTGTAACTGAAAAGGAGACAGTTTTCATGTGCTTTTCTTCAAAAAATGGGCTCCGCCAGACTTGCATCAGTGAATACATGAAAGCAGGCTAGTTCCAGATTATTGTGCGGCTTTGACGTAAATCTCGGTCACCGCATAGGTGTCACTGCCATGTGCTTCTCTTCAACCAACCAAGCTCATTTCCACTTGCATAACTGGGTATACAAAACTAGGTGTGTGCCAAGCTAAAATGAACTTCCGTGATGAGCATTTGCGTCACTGGAGATGGGCCACGCGGTATGTGCCCCTTTTCAATAAAGCTTGTTGACCCCAACATGTAGCGCTACGTATGAGCCGCACTTCAATGTAGTGAAATAGGAAGATCTGTCAAGTAGTCTATTATAGAAAAAGAAAGGTGTTCGTGCAACCATGATTTGACCATTCCGTCTACTCTCACTGGTACGTAAGGTCATTGTTAGCCACATGGGCCGCTCGCTGTGGCAAAAAAATAGGCGTTTTTTTTAACAAGCTCGAGAAAAAAATAGTTTCGGAAAAAACGGGGTAGAGTAACGATAGTTTTATCGCCAATAGGGGAGGGGTGGTTTTACGTCACACGGACGCCGTAGTGGAGGTCTACGGAGAATTTTGCCCAACTGGGGATCTTTAACGTGCGCTACGATGCACACGGGCGTCTTCGCAGTGTGCCTCCATTCAAGCTGCAATCTCCGGAGCCGGGGATTAGCCCGCAATTTCGAGCCGAGTATACTAGCGCCTTAGGTACTCGGCTACCCCGAAGGGTGACAGAGTAAGGTTATACAGGCATATGAATGTCATGAGTCCAGGTAGGTGTGCAGCGTTTCTCCAGCACTGCGGGTTTAAAGTGTATTTGGCCCAGGTTGTAGAGCTATTAGCTGAATATCTGGGGGTCGTCACGAAAGCGACGGTTTGACATCATTGGGGCAGTTCGTGGATTTTCTCCGCTTTCTCGCCTACATGTACCATCGGGCCATCCATTATCCCCTCACTATATCAATAATGAGGGGCTGTTTTCATGGCGAAACGGCATTACTAGCCTATAGGCGGAACAGGTTGTGTCCTAGGTATGTGATATGCACATGCGCCTCTCTTAGCTGACCCATTTGACACGAACCTGCTTTATGGCTATATTTCGCTGAGAACATGTAGATCTTTCATAAAGTCAATGTAACCTCATTTAAATGCGTTGCCGAGACGGTACGTGCCACAATTTAGTGAACGTATGTAACGGCAATCAGTGTAACTGAAAAGGAGACAGTTTTCATGTGCTTTTCTTCAAAAAACGGGCTCCGCCAGACTTGCATCAGTGAATACATGAAAGCAGGCTAGTTCCAGATTATTGTGCGGCTTTGACGTAAATCTCGGTCACCGCATAGGTGTCACTGCCATGTGCTTCTCTTCAACCAACCAAGCTCATTTCCACTTGCATAACTGGGTATACAAAACTAGGTGTTTGCCAAGCTAAAATGAACTTCCGTGATGAGCATTTGCGTCAACTGGAGATGGGCCACGATGTATGTGCGCCTTTTCAATAAAGCTTGTTGACCCCAACATGTAGCGCTACGTATGAGCCGCACTTCAATGTAGTGAAATAGGAAGACCTGTCAAGTAGTCTATTATAGAAAAAGAAAGGTGTTCGTGCAACCATGATTTGACCATTCCGTCTACGCTCACTGGTACGTAAGGTCATTGTTAGCCACATGGGCCGCTCGCTGTGGCAAAAAAATAGGCGTTTTTTTTAACAAGCTCGAGAAAAGAATAGTTTCGGAAAAAACGGGGTAGAATAACGATAGTTTTATCGCCAATAGGGGGGGAGGGGGTGGTTTTACGTCACACGGACGCCGTAGTGGAGGTCTACGGAGAATTTTGCCCAACTGGGGATCTTTAACGTGCGCTACGATGCACACGGGCGTCTTCGCAGTGTGCCTCCATTCAAACTGCAATCTCAGGAGCCGGGGATTAGCCCGCAATTTGGAGCCGAGTATACTAGCGCCTTAGGTACTCGGCTACCCCGAAGGGTGACAGAGTAAGGTTATACAGGCATATGAATGTCATGAGTCCAGGTAGGTGTGCAGCGTTTCTCCAGCACTGCGGGTTTAAAGTGTATTTGGCCGAGGTTGTAGAGCTATTAGCTGAATATCTGGGGGTCGTCACGAAAGCGACGGTTTGACATCATAAGGGCAGTTCGTGGATTTTCTCTGCTTTCTCGCCTACATGTACCATCGGGCCATCCACTATCCACTCACTATATCAATAATGAGGGGCTGTTTTCATGGCGAAACGGTATTACTAGCCTATAGGCGGAACAGGTTGTGTCCTAGGTATGTGATATGCATATGCGCCTCTCTTAGCTGACCCATTTGACACGAACCTGCTTTATGGCTATATTTCGCTGATTACATGTAGATCTTTCATAAAGTCAATGTAACCTCATTGAAATGCGTTGCCGAGACGGTACGTGCCACAATTTAGTGAACGTATGTAACGGCAATCAGTGTAACTGAAAAGGAGACAGTTTTCATGTGCTTTTCTTCAAAAAACGGGCTCCGCCAGACTTGCATCAGTGAATACATGAAAGCAGGCTAGTTCCAGATTATTGTGCGGCTTTGACGTAAATCTCGGTCACCGCATAGGTGTCACTGCCATGTGCTTCTCTTCAACCAACCAAGCTCATTTCCACTTGCATAACTGGGTATACAAAACTAGGTGTGTGCCAAGCTAAAATGAACTTCCGTGATGAGCATTTGCGTCACTGGAGATGGGCCACGAGGTATGTGCCCCTTTTCAATAAAACTTGTTGACCCCAACATGTAGCGCTACGTATGAGCCGCACATCAATGTAGTGAAATAGGAAGATCTGTCAAGTAGTCTATTATAGAAAAAGAAAGGTGTTCGTGCAACCATGATTTCACCATTCCGTCTACTCTCACTGGTACGTAAGGTCATTGTAAGCCACATGGGCCGCTCGCTGTGGCAAAAAAATAGGCGTTTTTTTTAACAAGCTCGAGAAAAGAATAGATTCGGAAAAAACGGGGTAGAGTAACGATAGTTTTATCGCCAATAGGGGGGGGGGGGGGTTTTCGTCACACGGACGCCGTAGTGGAGGTCTACGGAGAATTTTGCCCAACTGGGGATCTTTAACGTGCGCTACGTTGCACACGGGCGTCTTCGCAGTGTGCCTCCATTCAAATTGCAATCTCCGGAGCCGGGGATTAGCCCGCAATTTCGAGCCGAGTATACTAGCGTCTTAGGTACTCGGCTACCCCGAAGGCTGACAGAGTAAGGTTATACAGGCATATGAATGTCATGAGTCCAGGTAGGTGTGCAGCGTTTCTGCAGCACTGCGGGTTTAAAGTGTACTTGGCCCAGGTTGTAGAGCTATTAGCTGAATATCTGGGGGTCGTCACGAAAGCGACGGTTTGACATCATTGGGGCAGTTGGTGGATTTTCTCTGCTTTCTCGCCTACATGTACCATCGGGCCATCCACTATCCCCTCACTATATCAATAATGAGGGGCTGTTTTCATGGCGAAACGGCATTACTAGCCTATAGGCGGAACAGGTTGTGTCCTAGGTATGTGACAATGCATATTCGCCTCTCTTAAGCGGACCCATTTGACGCGAACGCGTTTTCCTGGCTATATTTCGCTGATTACATATAGATCTTTCATAAAGTCAATGTAACCTCATTTAAATGCGATGCCGAGACTCGGTACGTGCTACGGTTCAGTGGACGTATATAACGGCAATCAGTGTAACTGAAAAGGAGACAGTTTTCATGTGCTTTCCTTCAAAAAACGGGCTCCGCCACACTTGCATCACTCAATGCGTGAGAGCAGGCTAGTGCCAGATTCATTGTACGCCTTTGACGTAAATCTCGGTCACCGAATAGGTGTCACTGCCATGTGCTTCTCTTCAACCAACCAAGCTCATTTCCACTTGCATAACTGGGTATACAAAACTAGGTGTGTACCAAGCTAAAATGAACTTCCGTGATGAGCATTTGCGTCACTGGAGATGGGCCACGAGGTATGTGCCCCTTTTCAATAAAGCTTGTTGACCCCAACATGTAGCGCTACGTATGAGCCGCACTTCAATGTACTGAAATAGGAAGATCTGTCAAGTAGTCTATTATAGAAAAAGAAAGGTGTTCGTGCAACCATGATTTGACCATTCCGTCTACTCTCACTGGTACGTAAGGTCATTGTTAGCCACATGGACCGCTCGCTGTGGCAAAAAAATAGGCGTTTTTTTTAACAAGGTCGAGAAAAGAATAGTTTCGGAAAAAACGGGGTAGAGTAACGATAGTTTTATAGCCAATAGGGGGGGGGGGGTGGTTTTACGTCGCACGGACGCCGTAGTGGAGGTCTACGGAGAATTTTGCCCAACTGGGGATCTTTAGCGTGCACTACGATGCACACGGGCGTCTTCGCAGTGTGCCTCCATTCAAACTACAAACTCCGGAGCCGGGGATTAGCCCGCAATTTCGAGCCGAGTATACTAGCGCCTTAGGTACTCGGCTACCCCGAAGGGTGACAGAGTAAGGTTATACAGGCATATGAATGTGATGAGTCCAGGTAGGTGGGCAGCGTTTCTCCAGCACTGCGGGTTCTAAGTGTATTTGGCCAAGGTTGTAGAGCTATTAGCTGAATATCTGGGCGTCGTCACGAGAGCGACGGTTTGACATCATTAGGGCAGTTCGTGGATTTTCTCTGCTTTCTCGCCTACATGTACCATCGGGCCGTTTACTATCTCCTCACTATATCAATAATGAAGGGCTGTTTTCATGGCGAAACGGCATTACTAGCCTATAGGTGGAACAGGTTGTGTCCTAGGTATGTGACATTGCATATGCGCCTCTCTTAAGCGGACCCATTTGACGGGAACGTGTTTTCCTGGCTATATTTCGCTGATTACATATAGATCTTTCATAAAGTCAATGTAACCTCATTTAAATGCGTTGCCGAGACTGGGTACGTGCCACAGTTCAGTGGACGTATATAACGGCAATCAGTGTAACTGAAAAGGAGACAGTTTTCATGTGCTTTCCTTCAAAAAACGGTCTCTGACACACTTGCATCACTCAATGCGTGAGAGCAGGCTAGTGCCAGATTCATTGTACGCCTTTGACGTAAATCTCGGTCACCGAATAGGTGTCACTGCCATGTGCTTCTCTTCAACCAAGCAAGCTCATTTCCACTTGCAAAACTGGGTATACAAAACTAGGTGTGTACCAAGCTAAAATGAACTTCCGCGATGAGCATTTGCGTCACTGGAGATGGGCCACGAGGTATGTGTCCCTTTTCAATAAAGCTTGTTGACCCCAACATGTAGCGCTACGTATGAGCCGCACTTCAATGTACTGAAATAGGAAGATCTGTCAAGTAGTCTATTATAGAAAAAGAAAGGTGTTCGTGCAACCATGATTTGACCATTCCGTCTACTCTCACTGGTACGTAAGGTCATTGTTAGCCACATGGACCGCTCGCTGTGGCAAAAAAATAGGCGTTTTTTTTAACAAGGTCGCGAAAAGAATAGTTTCGTAAAAAACGGGGTAGAGTAACGATAGTTTTATAGCCAATAGGGGGGGGGGGTGGTTTTACGTCGCACGGACGCCGTAGTGGAGGTCTACGGAGAATTTTGCCCAACTGGTGATCTTTAACGTGCACTACGATGCACACGGGCGTCTTCGCAGTGTGCCTCCATTCAAACTACAAACTCCGGAGCCGGGGATTAGCCCGCAATTTCGAGCCGAGTATACTAGCGCCTTAGGTACTCGGCTACCCCGAAGGGTGACAGAGTAAGGTTATACAGGCATATGAATGTGATGAGTCCAGGTAGGTGGGCAGCGTTTCTCCAGCACTGCGGGTTCTAAGTGTATTTGGCCAAGGTTGTAGAGCTATTAGCTGAATATCTGGGCGTCGTCACGAGAGCGACGGTTTGACATCATTAGGGCAGTTCGTGGATTTTCTCTGCTTTCTCGCCTACATGTACCATCGGGCCGTTTACTATCTCCTCACTATATCAATAATGAAGGGCTGTTTTCATGGCGAAACGGCATTACTAGCCTATAGGTGGAACAGGTTGTGTCCTAGGTATGTGACATTGCATATGCGCCTCTCTTAAGCGGACCCATTTGACGGGAACGTGTTTTCCTGGCTATATTTCGCTGATTACATGTAGATCTTTCATAAAGTCAATGTAACCTCATTTAAATGCGTTGCCGAGACGGTACGTGCCACACTTTAGTGAACGTATGTAACGGCAATCAGTGTAACTGAAAAGGAGACAGTTTTCATGTGCTTTTCTTCAAAAAACGGGCTCCGCCAGACTTGCACCAGTGAATCCATGAAAGCAGGCTAGTTCCACATTATTGTGCGGCTTTGACGTAAATCTCGGTCACCGCATAGGTGTCACTGCCATGTGCTTCTCTTCAACCAACCAAGCTCATTTCCACTTGCGTAACTGGGTATACAAAACTAGGTGTGTGCCAAGCTAAAATGAACTTCCGTGATGAGCATTTGCGTCACTGGAGATGGGCCACGAGGTATGTGCCCCTTTTCAATAAAGCTTGTTGACCCCAACATGTAGCGCTACGTATGAGCCGCACTTCAATGTAGTGAAATAGGAAGATCTGTCAAGTAGTCTATTATAGAAAAAGAAAGGTGTTCGTGCAACCATGATTTGACCATTCCGTCTACTCTCACTGGTACGTAAGGTCATTGTTAGCCACATGGGCCGCTCGCTGTGGCAAAAAAAATAGGCGTTTTTTTTAACAAGCTCGAGAAAAGAATAGTTTCTGAAAAAACGGGGTAGAGTAACGATAGTTTTATCGCCAATAGGGGGGGGGTGGTTTTGCGTCACACGGACGCCGTAGTGGAGGTTTACGGAGAATTTTGCCCAACTGGGGATCTTTAACGTGCGCTACGATGCACACGGGCGTCTTCGCAGTGTGCCTCCATTCGAACTGCAATCTCCGGAGCCGGGGATTAGCCCGCAATTTCGAGCCGAGTATACTAGCGCCTTAGGTACTCGGCTACCCCGAAGGGTGACAGAGTAAGGTTATACAGGCATATGAATGTCATGAGTCCAGGTAGGTGTGCAGCGTTTCTCCAGCACTGCGGGTTTAAAGTGTATTTGGCCCAGGTTGTAGAGCTATTAGCTGAATATCTGGGGGTCGTCACGAAAGCGACGGTTTGACATCATAAGGGCAGTTCGTGGATTTTCTCTGCTTTCTCGCCTACATGTACCATCGGGCCATCCACTATCCACTCACTATATCAATAATGAGGGGCTGTTTTCATGGCGAAACGGCATTACTAGCCTATAGGCGGAACAGGTTGTGTCCTAGGTATGTGATATGCATATGCGCCTCTCTTAGCTGACCCATTTGACACGAACCTGCTTTATGGCTATATTTCGCTGATTACATGTAGATCTTTCATAAAGTCAATGTAACCTCATTTAAATGCGTTGCCGAGACGGTACGTGCCACAATTTAGTGAACGTATGTAACGGCAATCAGTGTAACTGAAAAGGAGACAGTTTTCATGTGCTTTTCTTCAAAAAACGGGCTCCGCCAGACTTGCATCAGTGAATACATGAAAGCAGGCTAGTTCCAGATTATTGTGCGGCTTTGACGTAAATCTCGGTCACCGCATAGGTGTCACTGCCAAGTGCTTCTCTTCAACCAACCAAGCTCATTTCCACTTGCATAACTGGGTATACAAAACTAGGTGTGTGCCAAGCTAAAATGAACTTCCGTGATGAGCATTTGCGTCACTGGAGATGGGCCACGAGGTATGTGCCCCTTTTCAATAAAACTTGTTGACCCCAACATGTAGCGCTACGTATGAGCCGCACATCAATGTAGTAAAATAGGAAGATCTGTCAAGTAGTCTATTATAGAAAAAGAAAGGTGTTCGTGCAACCATGATTTCACCATTCCGTCTACTCTCACTGGTACGTAAGGTCATTGTTAGCCACATGGGCCGCTCGCTGTGGCAAAAAAATAGGCGTTTTTTTTAACAAGCTCGAGTAAAGAATAGTTTCGGAAAAAACGGGGTAGAGTAACGATAGTTTTATCGCCAATAGGGGGGGGGGGGGGTTTACGTCACACGGACTCCGTAGTGGAGGTCTACGGAGAATTTTGTCCAACTGGGGATCTTTAACGTGCGCTACGATGCACACGGGCGTCTTCGCAGTGTGCCTCCATTCAAACTGCAATCTCCGGAGCCGGGGATTAGCCCGCAATTTCGAGCCGAGTATACTAGCGCCTTAGGTACTCGGCTACCCCGAAGGGTGACAGAGTAAGGTTATACAGGCATATGAATGTCATGAGTCCAGGTAGGTGTGCAGCGTTTCTCCAGCACTGCGGGTTTAAAGTGTATTTGGCCCAGGTTGTAGAGCTATTAGCTGAATATCTGGGCGTCGTCACGAAAGCGACGGTTTGACATCATTAGGGAAGTTCGTGGATTTTCTCTGCTTTCTCGCCTACATGTACCATCGGGCCGTTTACTATCTCCTCACTATATCAATAATGAAGGGCTGTTTTCATGGCGAAACGGCATTACTAGCCTATAGGTGGAACAGGTTGTGTCCTAGGTATGTGACATTGCATATGCGCCTCTCTTAAGCGGACCCATTTGACGGGAACGTGTTTTCCTGGCTATATTTCGCTGATTACATATAGATCTTTCATAAAGTCAATGTAACCTCATTTAAATGCGTTGCCGAGACTGCGTACGTGCCAGTTCAGTGGACGTATATAACGGCAATCAGTGTAACTGAAAAGGATACAGTTTTCATGTGCTTTCCTTCAAAAAACGGGCTCCGCCACACTTGCATCACTCAATGGGTGAGAGCAGGCTAGTGCCAGATTTATTGTACGCCTTTGACGTAAATGTCGGACACAGCATAGGTGTCTTTGCCATGTGCTTCTCTTCATCCAACCCAGCTCATTTCCACTTGCATAACTGGGTATACAAAACTAGGTGTGTGCCAAGCTAAAATGAACTTCCGTTATGAGCATTTGCGTCACTGGAGATGGGCCACGGGGTATGTGCCCCTTTTCAATAAAGCTTGTTGACCCCAACATGTAGCGCTACGTATGAGCCGCACTTCAATGTAGTGAAATAGGAAGATCTGTCAAGTAGTCTATTATAGAAAAAGAAAGGTGTTCGTGCAACCATGATTTGACCATTCCGTCTACTCTCACTGGTACGTAAGGTCATTGTTAGCCACATGGGCCGCTCGCTGTGGCAAAAAAATAGGCGTTTTTTTTAACAAGCTCGAGAAAAGAATAGTTTCGGAAAAAACGGGGTAGAGTAACGATAGTTTTATCGCCAATAGGGGGGGGGGGTGGTTTTACGTCACACGGACTCCGTAGTGGAGGTCTACGGAGAATTTTGTCCAACTGGGGATCTTTAACGTGCGCTACGATGCACACGGGCGTCTTCGCAGTGTGCCTCCATTCAAACTGCAATCTCCGGAGCCGGGGATTAGCCCGCAATTTCGAGCCGAGTATACTAGCGCCTTAGGTACTCGGCTAACCCGAAGGGTGACAGAGTAAGGTTATACAGGCATATGAATGTCATGAGTCCAGGTAGGTGTGCAGCGTTTCTCCAGCACTGCGGGTTTAAAGTGTATTTGGCCCAGGTTGTAGAGCTATTAGCTGAATATCTGGGCGTCGTCACGAAAGCGACGGTTTGACATCATTAGGGCAGTTCGTGGATTTTCTCTGCTTTCTCGCCTACATGTACCATCGGGCCGTTTACTATCTCCTCACTATATCAATAATGAAGAGCTGTTTTCATGGCGAAACGGCATTACTAGCCTATAGGTGGAACAGGTTGTGTCCTAGGTATGTGACATTGCATATGCGCCTCTCTTAAGCGGACCCATTTGACGGGAACGTGTTTTCCTGGCTATATTTCGCTGATTACATATAGATCTTTCATAAAGTCAATGTAACCTCATTTAAATGCGTTGCCGAGACTGCGTACGTGCCAGTTCAGTGGACGTATATAACGGCAATCAGTGTAACTGAAAAGGATACAGTTTTCATGTGCTTTCCTTCAAAAAACGGGCTCCGCCACACTTGCATCACTCAATGGGTGAGAGCAGGCTAGTGCCAGATTTATTGTACGCCTTTGACGTAAATGTCGGACACAGCATAGGTGTCTTTGCCATGTGCTTCTCTTCATCCAACCCAGCTCATTTCCACTTGCATAACTGGGTATACAAAACTAGGTGTGTGCCAAGCTAAAATGAACTTCCGTTATGAGCATTTGCGTCACTGGAGATGGGCCATGGTGTATGTGCCCCTTTTCAATAAAGCTTGTTGACCCCAACATGTAGCGCTACGTATGAGCCGCACTTCAATGTAGTGAAATAGGAAGATCTGTCAAGTAGTCTATTATAGAAAAAAAAAGGTGTTCGTGCAACCATGATTTGACCATTCCGCCTACTCTCACTGGTACGTAAGGTCATTGTTAGCCACATGGGCCGCTCGCTGTGGCAAAAAAGTAGGCGTTTTTTTTAACAAGCTCGAGAAAAGAATAGTTTCGGAAAAAACGGGGTAGAGTAACGATAGTTTTATCGCCAATAGGGGAGGGGTGGTTTTACGTCACACGGACGCCGTAGTGGAGGTCTACGGAGAATTTTGCCCAACTGGGGATCTTTAACGTGCGCTACAATGCACACGGGCGTCTTCACAGTGTGCCTCCATTCAAACTGCAATCTCCGGAGCCGCGGATTAGCCCGCAATTTCGAGCCGAGTATACTAGCGCCTTAGGTACTCGGCTACCCCGAAGGGTGACAGAGTAAGGTTATACAGGCATATGAATGTCATGAGTCCAGGTAGGTGTGCAGCGTTTCTCTAGCACTGCGGGTTTAAAGTGTATTTGGCCCAGGTTGTAGAGCTATTAGCTGAATATCTGGGCGTCGTCACGAAAGCGACGGTTTGACATCATTAGGGCAGTTCGTGGATTTTCTATGCTTTCTCGCCTACATGTACCATCGGGCCGTTTACTATCTCCTCACTATATCAATAATGAGGGGCTGTTTTCATGGCGAAACGGCATTACTAGCCTATAGGCGGAACAGGTTGTGTCCTAGGTATGTGATATGCATATGCGCCTCTCTTAGCTGACCCATTTGACACGAACCTGCTTTACGGCTATATTTCGCTGATTACATGTAGATCTTTCATAAAGTCAATGTAACCTCATTTAAATGCGTTGCCGAGACGGTACGTGCCACAATTTAGTGAACGTATGTAACGGCAATCAGTGTAACTGAAAAGGAGACAGTTTTCATGTGCTTTTCTTCAAAAAACGGGCTCCGCCAGACTTGCATCAGTGAATACATGAAAGCAGGCTAGTTCCAGATTATTGTGCGGCTTTGACGTAAATCTCGGTCACCGCATAGGTGTCACTGCCATGTGCTTCTCTTCAACCAACCAAGCTCATTTCCACTTGCATAACTGGGTATACAAAACTAGGTGTGTGCCAAGCTAAAATGAACTTCCGTGATGAGCATTTGCGTCACTGGAGATGGGCCACGGGGTATGTGCCCCTTTTCAATAAAGCTTGTTGACCCCAACATGTAGCGCTACGTATGAGCCGCACTTCAATATAGTGAAATAGGAAGATCTGTCAAGTAGTCTATTATAGAAAAAGAAAGGTGTTCGTGCAACCATGATTTGACCATTCCGTCTACTCTCACCGGTACGTAAGGTCATTGTTAGCCACATGGGCCGCTCGCTGTGGCAAAAAAATAGGCGTTTTTTTTAACAAGCTCGAGAAAAGAATAGTTTCGGAAAAAACGGGGTAGAGTAACGATAGTTTTATCGCCAATAGGGGAGGGGTGGGTTTACGTCACACGGACGCCGTAGTGGAGGTCTACGGAGAATTTTGCCCAACTGGGGATCTTTAACGTGCGCTACGATGCACACGGGCGTCTTCGCAGTGTGCCTCCATTCAAGCTGCAATCTCCGGAGCCGGGGATTAGCCCGCAATTTCGACCCGAGTTGACTAGCGCCTTAGGTACTCGGCTACCCCGAAGGGTGACAGAGTAAGGTTATACAGGCATATGAATGTCATGAGTCCAGGTAGGTGTGCAGCGTTTCTCCAGCACTGCGGGATTAAAGAGTATTTGGCCCAGGTTGTAGAGCTATTAGCTGAATATCTGGGGGTCGTCACGAAAGCGACGGTTTGACATCATTAGGGCAGTTCGTGGATTTTCTCTGCTTTCTCGCCTACATGTACCATCGGGCCATCCACTATCCCCTCACTATATCAATAATGAGGGGCTGTTTTCATGGCGAAACGGCATTAGTAGCCTATAGTCGGAACAGGTTGTGTCCTAGGAATGTGATATGCATATGCGCCTCTCTTAGCTGACCCATTTGACACGAACCTGCTTTAGGCTATATTTCGCTGATTACATGTAGATCTTTCATAAAGTCAATGTAACCTCATTTAAATGCGTTGCCGAGACGGTACGTGCCACAATTTAGTGAACGTATGTAACGGCAATCAGTGTAACTGAAAAGGAGACAGTTTTCATGTGCTTTTCTTCAAAAAACGGGCTCCGCCAGACTTGCATCAGTGAATACATGAAAGCAGGCTAGTTCCAGATTATTGTGCGGCTTTGACGTAAATCTCGGTCACCGCATAGGTGTCACTGCCATGTGCTTCTCTTCAACCAACCAAGCTCATTTCCACTTGCATAACTGGGTATACAAAACTATGTGTGTGCCAAGCTAAAATGAACTTCCGTGATGAGCATTTGCGTCACTGGAGATGGGCCACGAGGTATGTGCCCCTTTTCAATAAAACTTGTTGACCCCAACATGTAGCGCTACGTATGAGCCGCACATCAATGTAGTGAAATAGGAAGATCTGTCAAGTAGTCTATTATAGAAAAAGAAAGGTGTTCGTGCAACCATGATTTCACCATTTCGTCTACTCTCACTGGTACGTAAGGTCATTGTAAGCCACATGGGCCGCTCGCTGTGGCAAAAAAATAGGCGTTTTTTTTAACAAGCTCGAGAAAAGAATAGATTCGGAAAAAACGGGGTAGAGTAACGATAGTTTTATCGCCAATAGGGGGGGGGGGGTGGTTTTTCGTCACACGGACGCCGTAGTGGAGGTCTACGGAGAATTTTGCCCAACTGGGGATCTTTAACGTGCGCTACGTTGCACACGGGCGTCTTCGCAGTGTGCCTCCATTCAAACTGCAATCTCCGGAGCCGGGGATTAGCCCGCAATTTCGAGCCGAGTATACTAGCGTCTTAGGTACTCGGCTACCCCGAAGGCTGACAGAGTAAGGTTATACAGGCATATGAATGTCATGAGTCCAGGTAGGTGTGCAGCGTTTCTCCAGCACTGCGGGTTTAAAGTGTACTTGGCCCAGGTTGTAGAGCTATTAGCTGAATATCTGGGGGTCGTCACGAAAGCGACGGTTTGACATCATTGGGGCAGTTGGTGGATTTTCTCTGCTTTCTCGCCTACATGTACCATCGGGCCATCCACTATCCCCTCACTATATCAATAATGAGGGGCTATTTTCATGGCGAAACGGCATTACTAGCCTATAGGCGGAACAGGTTGTGTCCTAGGTATGTGACAATGCATATTCGCCTCTCTTAAGCGGACCCATTTGACGCGAACGCGTTTTCCTGGCTATATTTCGCTGATTACATATAGATCTTTCATAAAGTCAATGTAACCTCATTTAAATGCGATGCCGAGACTCGGTACGTGCTACGGTTCAGTGGACGTATATAACGGCAATCAGTGTAACTGAAAAGGAGACAGTTTTCATGTGCTTTCCTTCAAAAAACGGGCTCCGCCACACTTGCATCACTCAATGCGTGAGAGCAGGCTAGTGGCAGATTCATTGTACGCCTTTGACGTAAATCTCGGTCACCGAATAGGTGTCACTGCCATGTGCTTCTCTTCAACCAACCAGACTCATTTCCACTTGCATAACTGGGTATACAAAACTAGGTGTGTACCAAGCTAAAATGAACTTCCGTGATGAGCATTTGCGTCACTGGAGATGGGCCACGAGGTATGTGCCCCTTTTCAATAAAGCTTGTTGACCCCAACATGTAGCGCTACGTATGAGCCGCACTTCAATGTACTGAAATAGGAAGATCTGTCAAGTAGTCTATTATAGAAAAAGAAAGGTGTTCGTGCAACCATGATTTGACCATTCCGTCTACTCTCACTGGTACGTAAGGTCATTGTTAGCCACATGGACCGCTCGCTGTGGCAAAAAAATAGGCGTTTTTTTTAACAAGGTCGAGAAAAGAATAGTTTCGGAAAAAACGGGGTAGAGTAACGATAGTTTTATAGCCAATAGGGGGGGGGGGGTGGTTTTACGTCGCACGGATGCCGTTGTGGAGGTCTACGGAGAATTTTGCCCAACTGGGGATCTTTAACGTGCACTACGATGCACACGGGCGTCTTCGCAGTGTGCCTCCATTCAAACTACAAACTCCGGAGCCGGGGATTAGCCCGCAATTTCGAGCCGAGTATACTAGCGCCTTAGGTACTCGGCTACCCCGAAGGGTGACAGAGTAAGGTTATACAGGCATATGAATGTGATGAGTCCAGGTAGGTGGGCAGCGTTTCTCCAGCACTGCGGGTTCTAAGTGTATTTGGCCAAGGTTGTAGAGCTATTAGCTGAATATCTGGGCGTCGTCACGAGAGCGACGGTTTGACATCATTAGGGCAGTTCGTGGATTTTCTCTGCTTTCTCGCCTACATGTACCATCGGGCCATCCACTATCCCCTCACTATATCAATAATGAAGGGCTGTTTTCATGGCGAAACGGCATTACTAGCCTATAGGTGGAACAGGTTGTGTCCTAGGTATGTGACATTGCATATGCGCCTCTCTTAAGCGGACCCATTTGACGGGAACGTGTTTTCCTGGCTATATTTCGCTGATTACATATAGATCTTTCATAAAGTCAATGTAACCTCATTTAAATGCGTTGCCGAGACTGGGTATGTGCCAGTTCAGTGGACGTATATAACGGCAATCAGTGTAACTGAAAAGGATACAGTTTTCATGTGCTTTCCTTCAAAAAACTGGCTCCGCCACACTTGCATCACTCAATGCGTGAGAGCAGGCTAGTGCCAGATTCATTGTACGCCTTTGACGTAAATCTCGGTCACCGCATAGGTGTGACTGCCATGTGCTTCTCTTCAACCAACCTAGCTCATTTCCAATTGCATAACTGGGTATACAAAACTAGGTATGTGCCAAGCTGCAATGAACTTCCGTGACGAGTATTTGCGCGACTGGAGATGAGCCACGAGCTATGTGCCCCTCTAATAAAGCTTGTTGACCGAAACATATAGAGCTACATATGAGCCGCACTTCAATGTAGCGAAATTGGTAGATCAGTCAAGTAGTCTATTACACAAAAAGAAAGGTGTTCGTGCAACCTTGATTTGACCATTCCGTCTACTCTCACTGCTACGTAAGGTCATTGTTAGCCACATGGGCCGATCGCTGTGGCAAAAAATAGGCGTTTTTTTAACAAGGTCGAGAAAAGAATAGTTTCGGAAAAAACGGGGTAGAGTAACGATAGTTTTATCGCCAATAGGGGGGGGGGGGGGGGGTTACGTCGAGCGGACGCCGTAATGGAGGTCTACGGAGAATGTTGCCCAACTGGGGATTTTAACGTGCGCTACGATGCACACGGGCGTCTTCGCAGTGTGCCTCCATTCAAACTGCAATCTCCGGAGCCGGGGATTAGCCCGCAATTTCGAGCCGAGTATACTAGCGCCTTAGGTACTCGGCTACCCCGAAGGGTGACAGAGTAAGGTTATACAGGCATATGAATGTCATGAGTCCAGGTAGGTGTGCAGCGTTTCTCCAGCACTGCGGGTTTAAAGTGTATTTGGCCCAGGTTGTAGAGCTATTAGCTGAATATCTGGGCGTCGTCACGAAAGCGACGGTTTGACATCATTAGGGCAGTTCGTGGATTTTCTCTGCTTTCTCGCCTACATGTACCATCGGGCCATCCACTGTCCCCTCACTATATCAATAATGAGGGGCTGTTTTCATGGCGAAACGGCATTACTAGCCTATAGGCGGAACAGGTTGTGTCCTAGGTATGTGACATGCATATGCGCCTCTCTTAGCTGAACCATTTGACACGAACCTGCTTTATGGCTATATTTCGCTGATTACATGTAGATCTTTCATAAAGTCAATGTAACCTCATTTAAATGCGTTGCCGAGACGGTACGTGCCACACTTTAGTGAACGTATGTAACGGCAATCAGTGTAACTGAAAAGGAGACAGTTTTCATGTGCTTTTCTTCAAAAAACGGGCTCCGCCAGACTTGCATCAGTGAATACATGAAAGCAGGCTAGTTCCAGATTATTGTGTGGCCTTGACGTAAATCTCGGTCACCGCATAGGTGTCACTGCCATGTGCTTCTCTTCAACCAACCAAGCTCATTTCCACTTGCGTAACTGGGTATACAAAACTAGGTGTGTGCCAAGCTAAAATGAACTTCCGTGATGAGCATTTGCGTCACTGGAGATGGGCCACGAGGTATGTGCCCCTTTTCAATAAAGCTTGTTGACCCCAACATGTAGCGCTACGTATGAGCCGCACTTCAATGTAGTGAAATAGGAAGATCTGTCAAGTAGTCTATTATAGAAAAAGAAAGGTGTTCGTGCAACCATGATTTGACCATTCCGTCTACTCTCACTGGTACGTAAGGTCATTGTTAGCCACATGGACCGCTCGCTGTGGCAAAAAAATAGGCGTTTTTTTTTAACAAGGTCGAGAAAAGAATAGTTTCGGAAAAAACGGGGTAGAGTAACGATAGTTTTATAGCCAATAGGGGGGGGGGGGTGGTTTTACGTCGCACGGATGCCGTTGTGGAGGTCTACGGAGAATTTTGCCCAACTGGGGATCTTTAACGTGCGCTACGATGCACACGGGCGTCTTCGCAGTGTGCCTCCATTCAAACTGCAATCTCCGGAGCCGGGGATTAGCCCGCAATTTCGAGCCGAGTATACTAGCGCCTTAGGTACTCGGCTACCCCGAAGGGTGACAGAGTAAGGTTATACAGGCATATGAATGTCATGAGTCCAGGTAGGTGTGCAGCGTTTCTCCAGCACTGCGGGTTTAAAGTGTATTTGGCCCAGGTTGTAGAGCTATTAGCTGAATATCTGGGCGTCGTCACGAAAGCGACGGTTTGACATCATAAGGGCAGTTCGTGGATTTTCTCTGCTTTCTCGCCTACATGTACCATCGGGCCGTTTACTATCTCCTCACTACATCAATAATGAAGGGCTGTTTTCATGGCGAAACGGCATTACTAGCCTATAGGTGGAACAGGTTGTGTCCTAGGTATGTGACATTGCATATGCGCCTCTCTTAAGCGGACCCATTTGACGGGAACGTGTTTTCCTGGCTATATTTCGCTGATTACATATAGATCTTTCATATAGTCAATGTAACCTCATTTAAATGCGTTGCCGAGACTGGGTACGTGCCAGTTCAGTGGACGTATATAACGGCAATCAGTGTAACTGAAAAGGATACAGTTTTCATGTGCTTTCCTTCAAAAAACGGGCTCCGCCACACTTGCATCACTCAATGGGTGAGAGCAGGCTAGTGCCAGATTTATTGTACGCCTTTGACGTAAATGTCGGACACAGCATAGGTGTCTTTGCCATGTGCTTCTCTTCATCCAACCCAGCTCATTTCCACTTGCATAACTGGGTATACAAAACTAGGTGTGTGCCAAGCTAAAATGAACTTCCGTTATGAGCATTTGCGTCACTGGAGATGGGCCACGGGGTATGTGCCCCTTTTCAATAAAGCTTGTTGACCCCAACATGTAGCGCTACGTATGAGCCGCACTTCAATGTAGTGAAATAGGAAGATCTGTCAAGTAGTCTATTATAGAAAAAGAAAGGTGTTCGTGCAACCATGATTTGACCACTCCGTCTACTCTCACTGGTACGTAAGGTCATTGTTAGCCACATGGGCCGCTCGCCGTGGCAAAAAAATAGGCGTTTTTTTTAACAAGCTCGAGAAAAGAATAGTTTCGGAAAAAACGGGGTAGAGTAACGATAGTTTTATCGCCAATAGGGGAGGGGTGGTTTTACGTCACACGGACGCCGTAGTGGAGGTCTACGGAGAATTTTGCCCAACTGGGGATCTTTAACGTGCGCTACGATGCACACGGGCGTCTTCGCAGTGTGCCTTATTCAAACTGCAATCTCCGGAGCCGCGGATTAGCCCTCAATATCGAGCCGAGTATACTAGCGCCTTAGGTACTCGGCTACCCCGAAGGGTGACAGAGTAAGGTTATACAGGCATATGAATGTCATGAGTCCAGGTAGGTGTGCAGCGTTTCTCCAGCACTGCGGGTTTAAAGTCTATTTGGCCCAGGTTTTAGAGCTATTAGCTGAATATCTGGGCGTCGTCACGAAAGCGACGGTTTGACATCATTAGGGCAGTTCGTGGATTTTCTCTGCTTTCTCGCCTACATGTACCATCGGGCCGTTTACTATCTCCTCACTATATCAATAATGAGGGGCTGTTTTCATGGCGAAACGGCATTACTAGCCTATAGGCGGAACAGGTTGTGTCCTAGGTATGTGATATACATATGCGCCTCTCTTAGCTGACCCATTTGACACGAACCTGCTTTACGGCTATATTTCGCTGATTACATGTAGATCTTTCATAAAGTCAATGTAACCTCATTTAAATGCGTTGCCGAGACGGTACGTGCCACAATTTAGTGAACGTATGTAACGGCAATCAGTGTAACTGAAAAGGAGACAGTTTTCATGTGCTTTTCTTCAAAAAACGGGCTCCGCCAGACTTGCATCAGTGAATACATGAAAGCAGGCTAGTTCCAGATTATTGTGCGGCTTTGACGTAAATCTCAGTCACCGCATAGATGTCACTGCCATGTGCTTCTCTTCAACCAACCAAGCTCATTTCCACTTGCATAACTGGGTATACAAAACTAGGTGTGTGCCAAGCTAAAATGAACTTCCGTGATGAGCATTTGCGTCACCAGAGATGGGCCACGGGGTATGTGCCCCTTTTCAATAAAGCTTGTTGACCCCAACATGTAGCGCTACGTATGAGCCGCACTTCAATGTAGTGAAATAGGAAGATCTGTCAAGTAGTCTATTATAGAATAAGAAAGGTCTTCGTGCAACCATGATTTGACCATTCCGTCTACTCTCACTGGTACGTAAGGTCATTGTTAGCCACATGGGCCGCTCGCTGTGGCAAAAAAATAGGCGTTTTTTTTAACAAGCGCGAGAAAAGAATAGTTTCGGAAAAACGGGGTGGAGTAACGATACTTTTATCGCCAATAGGGGGGGGGGGGGGGGGTGGTTTTACGTCACACGGACGCCGTAGTGGAGGTCTACGGAGAATTTTGCCCAACTGGGGATCTTTAACGTGCGCTACGTTGCACACGGGCGTCTTCGCAGTGTGCCTCCATTCAAACTGCAATCTCCGGAGCCGGGGATTAGCCCGCAATTTCGAGCCGAGTATACTAGCGCCTTAGGTACTCGGCTACCCCGAAGGGTGACAGAGTAAGGTTGTACAGGCATATGAATGTCATGAGTCCAGGTAGGTGTGCAGCGTTTCTCCAGCACTGCGGGTTTAAAGAGTATTTGGCCCAGGTTGTAGAGCTATTAGCTGAATATCTGGGGGTCGTCACGAAAGCGACGGTTTGACATCATTAGGGCAGTTCGTGGATTTTCTCTGCTTTCTCGCCTACATGTACCATCGGGCCATCCACTATCCCCTCACTATATCAATAATGAGGGGCTGTTTTCATGGCGAAACGGCATTACTAGCCTATAGTCGGAACAGGTTGTGTCCTAGGAATGTGATATGCATATGCGCCTCTCTTAGCTGACCCATTTGACACGAACCTGCTTTATGGCTATATTTCGCTGATTACATGTAGATCACTCATAAAGTCAATGTAACCTCATTTAAATGCGTTGCCGAGACGGTACGTGCCACAATTTAGTGAACGTATGTAACGGCAATCAGTGTAACTGAAAAGGAGACAGTTTTCATGTGCGTTTCTTCAAAAAACGGGCTCCGCCAGACTTGCATCAGTGAATACATGAAAGCAGGCTAGTTATAGATTATTGTGCGGCTTTGACGTAAATCTCGGTCACCGCATAGGTGTCACTGCCATGTGCTTCTCTTCAACCAACCAAGCTCATTTCCACTTGCATAACTGGGTATACAAAACTAGGTGTGTGCCAAGCTAAAATGAACTTCCGTGATGAGCATTTGCGTCACTGGAGATGGGCCACGAGGTATGTGCCCCTTTTCAATAAAGCTTGTTGAACCCAACATGTAGCGCTACGTATGAGCCGCACTTCAATGTAGTGAAATAGGAAGATCTGTCAAGTAGTCTATTATAGAAAAAGAAAGGTGTTCTTGCAGCCATGATTTGACCATTCCGTCTACTCTCACTGGTACGTAAGGTCATTGTTAGCCACATGGGCCGCTCGCTGTGGCAAAAAAATAGGCGTTTTTTTTAACAAGCTCGAGAAAAGAATAGTTTCGGAAAAAACGGGGTAGAGTAACGATAGTTTTATCGCCAATAGGGGGGGGGGGGGGGTTGTTTTACGTCACACGGACGCCGTAGTGGAGGTCTACGGAGAATTTTGCCCAACTGGGGATCTTTAACGTGCGCTACGATGCACACGGGCGTCTTCGCAGTGTGCCTCTATTCAAACTGCAATCTCCGGAGCCGGGGATTAGCCCGCAATTTCGAGCCGAGTATACTAGCGCCTTAGGTACTCGGCTACCCCGAAGGGTGACAGAGTAAGGTTATACAGGCATATGAATGTCATGAGTCCAGGTAGGTGTGCAGCGTTTCTCCAGCACTGCGGGTTTAAAGTGTATTTGGCCCAGGTTGTAGAGCTATTAGCTGAATATCTGGGCGTCGTCACGAAAGCGACGGTTTGACATCATTAGGGCAGTTCGTGGATTTTCTCTGCTTTCTCGCCTACATGTACCATCGGGCCGTTTACTATCTCCTCACTATATCAATAATGAAGGGCTGTTTTCATGGCGAAACGGCATTACTAGCCTATAGGTGGAACAGGTTGTGCCCTAGGTATGTGACATTGCATATGCGCCTCTCTTAAGTGGACCCATTTGACGGGAACGTGTTTGCCTGGCTATATTTCGCTGATTACATATAGATCTTTCATAAAGTCAATGTAACCTCATTTAAATGCGTTGCCGAGACTGGGTACGTGCCACAGTTCAGTGGACGTATATAACGGCAATCAGTGTAACTGAAAAGGATACAGTTTTCATGTGCTTTCCTTCAAAAAACGGGCTCCGCCACACTTGCATCACTCAATTGGTGAGAGCAGGCTAGTGCCAGATTTATTGTACGCCTTTGACGTAAATGTCGGTCACCGCATAGGTGTCTTTGCCATGTGCTTCTCTTCATCCAACCCAGCTCATTTCCACTTGCATAACTGGGTATACAAAACTAGGTGTGTACCAAGCTAAAATGAACTTCCGTGATGAGCATTTGCGTCACTGGAGATGGGCCACGAGGTATGTGCCCCTTTTCAATAAAGCTTGTTGACCCCAAAATGTAGCGCTACGTATGAGCCGCACTTCAATGTAGTGAAATAGGAAGATCTGTCAAGTAGTCTATTATAGAAAAAGAAAGGTGTTCTTGCAGCCATGATTTGACCATTCCGTCTACTCTCACTGGTACGTAAGGTCATTGTTAGCCACATGGGCCGCTCGCTGTGGCAAAAAAATAGGCGTTTTTTTTTAACAAGCTCGAGAAAAGAATAGTTTCGGAAAACGGGGTAGAGTAACGATAGTTTTATCGCCAATAGGGGGGGGGGTTGTTTTACGTCACACGGACGCCGTAGTGGACGTCTACGGAGAATTTTGCCCAACTGGGGATCTTTAACGTGCGCTACGATGCACACGGGCGTCTTCGCAGTGTGCCTCCATTCAAACTGCAATCTCCGGAGCCGGGGATTAGCCCGCAATTTCGAGCCGAGTATACTAGCGCCTTAGGTACTCGGCTACCCCGAAGGGTGACAGAGTAAGGTTATACAGGCATATGAATGTCATGAGTCCAGGTAGGTGTGCAGCGTTTCTCCAGCACTGCGGGTTTAAAGTGTATTTGGCCCAGGTTGTAGAGCTATTAGCTGAATATCTGGGGGTCGTCACGAAAGCGAAGGTTTGACATCATTAGGGCAGTTCGTGGATTTTCTCTGCTTTCTCGCTTACATGTACCATCGGGCCATCCACTATCCCCTCACTATATCAATAATGAGGGGCTGTTTTCATGGCGAAACGGCATTACTAGCCTATAGGTGGAACAGGTTGTGTCCTAGGTATGTGACATTGCATATGCGCCTCTCTTAAGCGGACCCATTTGACGGGAACGTGTTTTCCTGGCTATATTTCGCTGATTACATATAGATCTTTCATAAAGTCAATGTAACCTCATCTAAATGCGTTGCCGAGACTGGGTACGTGCCACAGTTCAGTGGACGTATATAACGGCAATCAGTGTAACTGAAAAGGATACAGTTTTCATGTGCTTTCCTTCAAAAAACGGGCTCCGCCACACTTGCATCACTCAATGGGTGAGAGCAGGCTAGTGCCAGATTTATTCTACGCCTTTGACGTAAATGTCGGTCACCGCATAGGTGTCTTTGCCATGTGCTTCTCTTCATCCAACCCAGCTCATTTCCACTTGCATAACTGGGTATACAAAACTAGGTGTGTGCCAAGCTAAAAGGAACTTCCGTGATGAGCATTTGCGTCACTGGAGATGGGCCACGAGGTATGTGCCCCTTTTCAATAAAGCTTGTTGACCCCAACATGTAGCGCTACGTATGAGCCGCACTTCAATGTAGTGAAATAGGAAGATCTGTCAAGTAGTCTATTATAGAAAAAGAAAGGTGTTCGTGCAACCATGATTTGACCATTCCGTCTACTCTCACTGGTACGTAAGGTCATTGTTAGCCACATGGGCCGCTCGCTTTGGCAAAACAATAGGCGTTTTTTTTTAACAAGCTCGAGAAAAGAATAGTTTCGGAAAAAACGGGGTAGAGGAACGATAGTTTTATCGCCAATAGGGGGGGGGTGGTTTTACGTCACACGGACGCCGTAGTGGAGGTCTACGGAGAATTTCGCCCAACTGGGGATCTTTAACGTGCGCTACGATACACACGGGCGTCTTCGCAGTGTGCCTCCATTCAAACTGCAATCTCCGGATCCGGGGATTAGCCCGCAATTTCGAGCCGAGTATACTAGCGCCTTAGGTACTCGGCTACCCCGAAGGGTGACAGAGTAAGGTTATACAGGCATATGAATGTCATGAGTCCAGGTAGGTGTGCAGCGTTTCTCCAGCACTGCGGGTTTAAAGTGTATTTGGCCCAGGTTGTAGAGCTCAGTACCAGTGGCACCCACGACGATAGTGGAAGAGAGAATAGCCTAGAGGAATTCGAAATCCCACAGGTAACGCCAGAAGAAGTAAAGAAAGCCTTAGGAGCTATGCAAAGGGGGAAGGCAGCTGGGGAGGATCAGGTAACAGCAGATTTGTTGAAGGATGGTGGTCAGATTGTTCTAGAGAAACTCGCCACCCTGTATACGCAATGCCTCATAACCTCGAGCGTACCGGAATCTTGGAAGAACGCTAACATAATCCTAATCCATAAGAAAGGGGACGCCAAAGACTTGAAAAATTATAGACCGATCAGCTTACTATCCGTTGCCTACAAAGTATTTACTAAGGTAATCGCAAATAGGATCAGGAACACCTTAGACTTCTGTCAACCAAAGGACCAGGCAGGATTCCGTAAAGGCTACTCAACAATAGACCATATTCACACTATCAATCAAGTGATAGAGAAATGTGCAGAATATAGCCAACCCTTATATATAGCTTTCATTGATTACGAGAAAGCGTTTGATTCAGTCGAAACCTCAGCAGTCATGGAGGCATTACGGAATCAGGGTGTAGATGAGCCATATGTAAAAATACTGGAAGATATCTATAGCGGCTCCACAGCCACCGTAGTCCTCCACAAAGAAAGCAACAAAATTCCTATAAAGAAAGGCGTCAGACAGGGAGATACGATATCTCCAATGCTATTCACAGCATGTTTACAGGAGGTATTCAGAGGCCTGGAGTGGGAAGAATTGGGGATAAAAGTTGATGGAGAATACCTTAGCAACTTGCGATTCACTGATGATATTGCCTTGCTTAGTAACTCAGGAGACCAATTGCAATGCATGCTCACTGACCTGGAGAGGCAAAGCAGAAGGGTGGGTCTGAAAATTAATCTGCAGAAAACTAAAGTACTGTTTAACAGTCTCGGAAGAGAACAGCAGTTTACGATAGGTAGCGAAACACTGGAAGTGGTAAGGGAATACATCTACTTAGGGCAGGTAGTGACCACGGATCCGGATCATGAGACTGAAATAACCAGAAGAATAAGAATGGGTTGGGGTGCGTTTGGCAGGCATTCTCAAATCATGAACAGTAGGTTGCCACTATCCCTCAAAAGGAAAGTGTATAACAGCTGTGTGTTACCAATACTCACATATGGGGCAGAAACCTGGAGGCTTACGAAAAGGGTTCTGCTGAAATTGAGGACGACGCAACGAGCTATGGAAAGAAGAATGATGGGTGTAACGCTAAGGGATAAGAAAAGAGCAGATTGGGTGAGGCAACAAACGCGGGTAAACGACATCTTAGTTGAAATCAAGAAAAAGAAATGGGCATGGGCCGGACATGTAATGAGGAGGGAAGATAACCGATGGTCACTAAGAGCTACGGACCGGATTCCAAGGGAAGGGAAGCGTAGCAGGGGGCGGCAGAAAGTTAGGTGGGCAGATGACATTAAGACGTTTGCAGGGACAACATGGCCACAATTAGTACATGACCGGGGTAGCTGGAGAAGTATGGGAGAGGCCTTTGCCCTGCAGTGGGCGTAACTAGGCTTATGTTGATGATGATGATGTAGAGCTATTAGCTGAATATCTGGGGGTCGTCACGAAAGCGACGGTTTGACATCATTAGGGCAGTTCGTGGATTTTCTCTGCTTTCTCGCCTACATGTACCATCGGGCCATCCACTATCCCCTCACTATATCAATAATGAGGGGCTGTTTTCATGGCGAAACGGCATTACTAGCCTATAGGCGGAACAGGTTGTGTCCTAGGTATGTGATATGCATAGGCGCCTCTCTTAGCTGACCCATTTGACACGAACCTGCTTTATGGCTATGTTTCGCTGATTACATGTAGATCTTTCATAAAGTCAATGTAACCTCATTTAAATGCGTTGCCGAGACGGTACGTGCCACAATTTAGTGAACGTATGTAACGGCAATCAGTGTAACTGAAAAGGAGACAGTTTTCATGTGCTTTCCTTCAAAAAACGGGCTCCGCCACACTTGCATCACTCAATGGGTGAGAGCAGGCTAGTGCCAGATTTATTGTACGCCTTTGACGTAAATGTCGGTCACCGCATAGGTGTCTTTGCCATGTGCTTCTCTTCATCCAACCCAGCTCATTTCCACTTGCATAACTGGGTATACAAAACTAGGTGTGTGCCAAGCTAAAATGAACTTCCGTGATGAGGATTTGCGTCACTGGAGATGGGCCACGAGGTATGTGCCCCTTTTCAATAAAGCTTGTTGACCCCAACATTTAGCGCTACGTATGAGCCGCACTTCAATGTAGTGAAATAGGAAGATCTGTCAAGTAGTCTATTATAGAAAAAGAAAGGTGTTCGTGCAACCATGATTTGACCATTCCGACTACTCTCACTGGTACGTAAGGTCATTGTTAGCCACATGGGCCGCTCGCTGTGGCAAAAAAATAGGCGTTTTTTTTAACAAGCTCGAGAAAAGAATAGTTTCGGAAAAAACGGGGTAGAGTAACGATAGTTTTATCGCCAATAGGGGGGGGGGGGGGTGGTTTTACGCCACACGGACGCCGTAGTGGAGGTCTACGGAGAATTTTGCCCAACTGGGGATCTTTAACGTGCGCTACGATGCACACGGGCGTCTTCGCAGTGTGCCTCCATTCAAACTGCAATCTCCGGAGCCGGGGATTAGCCCGCAATTTCGAGCCGAGTATACTAGCGCCTTAGGTACTCGGCTACCCCGAAGGGTGACAGAGTAAGGTTATACAGGCATATGAATGTCATGAGTCCAGGTAGGTGTGCAGCGTTTCTCCAGCACTGCGGGTTTAAAGTGTATTTGGCCCAGGTTGTAGAGCTATTAGCTGAATATCTGGGGGTCGTCACGAAAGCGACGGTTTGACATCATTAGGGCAGTAGGTGGATTTTCTCTGCTTTCGCGCCTACATGTACCATCGGGCCATCCACTATCCCCTCACTATATCAATAATGAGGGGCTGTTTTCATGGCGAAACGGCATTACTAGCCTATAGGAGGAACAGGTTGTGTCCTAGGTATGTGATATGCATATGCGCCTCTCTTAGCTGACCCATTTGACACGAACCTGCTTTATGGCTATATTTCGCTGATTACATGTAGATCTTTCATAAAGTCAATGTAACCTCATTTAAATGCGTTGCCGAGACTGTACGTGCCACAATTTAGTGAACGTATGTAACGGCAATCAGTGTAACTGAAAAGGAGACAGTTTTCATGTGCTTTTCTTCAAAAAACGGGCTCCGCCAGACTTGCATCAGTGAATACATGAAAGCAGGCTAGTTCCAGATTATTGTGCGGCTTTGACGTAAATCTCGGTCACCGCATAGGTGTCACTGCCATGTGCTTCTCTTCAACCAACCAAGCTCATTTCCACTTGCATAACTGGGTATACAAAACTAGGTGTGTGCCAAGCTAAAATGAACTTCCGTGATGAGCATTTGCGTCACTGGAGATGGGCCACGAGGTATGTGCCCCTTTTCAATAAAGCTTGTTGACCCCAACATTTAGCGCTACGTATAAACCGCACTTCAATGTAGTGAAATAGGAAGATCTGTCAAGTAGTCTATTATAGAAAAAGAAAGGTGTTCGTGCAACCATGATTTGACCATTCCGTCTACTCTCACTGGTACGTAAGGTCATTGTTAGCCACATGGACCGCTCGCTGTGGCAAAAAAATAGGCGTTTTTTTTAACAAGCTCGAGAAAAGAATAGTTTCGGAAAAAACGGGGTAGAGTAACGATAGTTTTATCGCCAATAGGGGGGGGGGGTGGTTTTACGTCACACGGACGACGTAGTGGAGGTCTACGGAGAATTTTGCCCAACTGGGGATCTTTAACGTGCGCTACGATGCACACGGGCGTCTTCGCAGTGTGCCTCCATTCAAACTGCAATCTCCGGAGCCGGGGATTAGCCCGCAATTTCGAGCCGAGTATACTAGCGCCTTAGGTACTCGGCTACCCCGAAGGGTGACAGAGTAAGGTTATACAGGCATATGAATGTCATGAGTCCAGGTAGGTGTGCAGCGTTTCTCCAGCACTGCGGGTTTAAAGTGTATTTGGCCCAGGTTGTAGAGCTATTAGTTGAATATCTGGGGGTCGTCACGAAAGCGACGGTTTGACATCATTAGGGCAGTTCGTGGATTTTCTCTGCTTTCTCGAATACATGTACCATCGGGCCATCCACTATCCCCTCACTATATCAATAATGAGGGGCTGTTTTCATGGCGAAACGGCATTACTAGCCTATATGCGGAACAGGTTGTGTCCTAGGTATGTGATATGCATATGCGCCTCTCTTAGCTGACCCATTTGACACGAACCTGCTTTATGGCTATATTTCGCTGATTACATGTAGATCTTTCATAAAGTCAATGTAACCTCATTTAAATGCGTTGCCGGGACTGGGTACCTGCCACAGTTCAGTGGACGTATATAACGGCAATCAGTGTAACTGAAAAGGATACAGTTTTCATGTGCTTTCCTTCAAAAAACGGGCTCCGCCACACTTGCATCACTCAATGGGTGAGAGCAGGCTAGTGCCAGATTTATTGTACGCCTTTGACGTAAATGTCGGTCACCGCATAGGTGTCACTGCCATGTGCTTCTCTTCAACCAACCAAGCTCATTTCCACTTGCATAACTGGGTATACAAAACTAGGTGTGTGCCAAGCTAAAATGAACTTCCGTGATGAGCATTTGCGTCACTGGAGATGGGCCACGAGGTATGTGCCCCTTTTCAATAAAGCTTGTTGACCCCAACATTTAGCGCTACGTATGAGCCGCACTTCAATGTAGTGAAATAGGAAGATCTGTCAAGTAGTCTATTATAGAAAAAGAAAGGTGTTCGTGCAACCATGATTTGACCATTCCGTCTACTCTCACTGGTACGTAAGGTCATTGTTAGCCACATGGGCCGCTCGCTGTGGCAAAAAAATAGGCGTTTTTTTTAACAAGCTCGAGAAAAGAATAGTTTCGGAAAAAACGGGGTAGAGTAACGATAGTTTTATCGCCAATAGGGGGGGGTGGTTTTACGTCACACGGACGCCGTAGTGGAGGTCTACGGAGAATTTTGCCCAACTGGGGATCTTTAACGTGCGCTACGATGCACACGGGCGTCTTCGCAGTGTGCCTCCATTCAAACTGCAATCTCCGGAGCCGGGGATTAGCCCGCAATTTCGAGCCGAGTATACTAGCGCCTTAGGTACTCGGCTACCCCGAAGGGTGACAGAGTAAGGTTATACAGGCATATGAATGTCATGAGTCCAGGTAGGTGTGCAGCGTTTCTCCAGCACTGCGGGTTTAAAGTGTATTTGGCCCAGGTTGTAGAGCTATTAGTTGAATATCTGGGGGTCGTCACGAAAGCGACGGTTTGACATCATTAGGGCAGTTCGTGGATTTTCTCTGCTTTCTCGCCTACATGTACCATCGGGCCATCCACTATCCCCTCACTATATCAATAATGAGGGGCTGTTTTCATGGCGAAACGGCATTACTAGCCTATACGCGGAACAGGTTGTGTCCTAGGTATGTGATATGCATATGCGCCTCTCTTAGCTGACCCATTTGACACGAACCTGCTTTATGGCTATATTTCGCTGATTACATGTAGATCTTTCATAAAGTCAATGTAACCTCATTTAAATGCGTTGCCGAGACTGGGTACGTGCCACAGTTCAGTGGACGTATATAACGGCAATCAGTGTAACTGAAAAGGATACAGTTTTCATGTGCTTTCCTTCAAAAAACGGGCTCCGCCACACTTGCATCACTCAATGGGTGAGAGCAGGCTAGTGCCAGATTTATTGTACGCCTTTGACGTAAATGTCGGTCACCGCATAGGTGTCTTTGCCATGTGCTTTTCTTCATCCAACTCAGCTCATTTCCACTTGCATAACTGGGTATACAAAAGTAGGTGTGTGCCAAGCTAAAATGAACTTCCGTGATGAGCATTTGCGTCACTGGAGATGGGCCACGAGGTATGTGCCCCTTTTCAATAAAGCTTGTTGACCCCAACATTTAGCGCTACGTATGAGCCGCACTTCAATGTAGTGAAATAGGAAGATCTGTCAAGTAGTCTATTATAGAAAAAGAAAGGTGTTCGTGCAACCATGATTTGACCATTCCGTGTACTCTCACTGGTACGTAAGGTCATTGTTAGCCACATGGGCCGCTCGCTGTGGCAAAAAAATAGGCGTTTTTTTTTTTAACAAGCTCGAGAAAAGAAAAGTTTCGGAAAAAACGGGGTAGAGTAACGATAGTTTTATCGCCAATAGGGGGGGGGGGGGGGTGGTTTTACGTCGCACGGACGCCGTAGTGGAGGTCTACGGAGAATTTTGTCCAACCGGGGATCTTTAACGTGCGCTACGATGCACACGGGCGTCTTCGCAGTGTGCCTCCATTCAAACTGCAATCTCCGGAGCCGGGGACTAGCCCGCAATTTCGAGCCGAGTATACTAGCGCCTTAGGTACTCGGCTACCCCGAAGGGTGACAGAGTAAGGTTATACAGGCATATGAATGTCATCAGTCCAGGTAGGTGTGCAGCGTTTCTCCAGCACTGCGGTTTTAAAGTGTATTTGGCCCAGGTTGTAGAGCTATTAGTTGAATATCTGGTGGTCGTCACGAAAGCGACGGTTTGACATCATTAGGGCAGTTCGTGGATTTTCTCTGCTTTCTCGCCTACATGTACCATCGGGCCATCCACTATCCCCTCACTATATCAATTATGAGGGGCTGTTTTCATGGCGAAACGGCATTACTAGCCTATAGGCGGAACAGGTTGTGTCCTAGGTATGTGATATGCATATGCGCCTCTCTTAGCTGACCCATTTGACACGAACCTGCTTTATGGCTATATTTCGCTGATTACATGTAGATCTTTCATAAAGTCAATGTAACCTCATTTAAATGCGTTGCCGAGACTGGGTACGTGCCAGTGCAGTGGACGTATATAACAGCAATCAGTGTAACTGAAAAGGATACAGTTTTCATGTGCTTTTCTTCCAAAAACGGGCTCCGCCAGACTTGCATCAGTGAATACATGAAAGCAGGCTAGTTCCAGATTATTGTGCGGCTTTGACGTAAATCTTGGTCACCGCATAGGTGTCACTGCCATGTGCTTCTCTTCAACCAACCAATCTCATTTCCACTTGCATAACTGGGTATACAAAACTAGGTGTGTGCCAAGCTAAAATGAACTTCCGTGATGAGCATTTGCGTCACTGGAGATGGGCCACGGGGTATGTGCCCCTTTTCTATAAAGCTTGTTGACAACAACATGTAGCTCTACGTATGAGCCGCACTTCAATGTAGTGAAATAGGAAGATCTGTCAAGTAGTCTATTATAGAAAAAGAAAGGTGTTCGTGCAACCATGATTTGACCATTCCGTCTACTCTCACTGGTACGTAAGGTCATTGTTAGCCACATGGGCCGCTCGCTGTGGCAAAAAAATAGGCGTTTTTTTTTAACAAGGTCGAGAAAAGATTAGTTTTGGAAAAAACGGGGTAGAGTAACGATAGTTTTATCGCCAATAGGGGGGGGGTGGTTTTACGTCACACGGACGCCGTAGTGGAGGTCTACGGAGAATTTTGTCCAACTGGGGATCTTTAACGTGCGCTACGATGCACACGGGCGTCTTCGCAGTGTGCCTCCATTCAAACTGCAATCTCCGGAGCCGGGGACTAGCCCGCAATTTCGAGCCGAGTATACTAGCGCCTTAGTTACTCGGCTACCCCGAAGGTTGACAGAGTTAGGTTATACAGGCATATGAATGTCATGAGTCCAGGTAGGTGTGCAGCGTTTCTCCAGCACTGCGGTTTTAAAGTGTATTTGGCCCAGGTTGTAGAGCTATTAGATGAATATCTGGGGGTCGTCACGAAAGCGACGGTTTGACATCATTAGGGCAGTTCGTAGATTTTCTCTGCTTTCTCGCCTACATGTACCATCGGGCCATCCACTATCCCCTCACTATATCAATAATGAGGGGCTGTTTTCATGGCGAAACGGCATTACTAGCCTATAGGCGGAACAGGTTGTGTCCTAGGTATGTGATATGCATATGCGCCTCTCTTAGCTGACCCATTTGACACGAACCTGCTTTATGGCTATATTTCGCTGATTACATGTAGATCTTTCATAAAGTCAATGTAACCTCATTTAAATGCGTTGCCGAGACTGGGTACGTGCCACAGTTCAGTGGACGTATATAACGGCAATCAGTGTAACTGAAAAGGATACAGTTTTCATGTGCTTTCCTTCAAAAAACGGGCTCCGCCACACTTGCATCACTCAATGGGTGAGAGCAGGCTAGTGCCAGATTTATTGTACGCCTTTGACGTAAATGTCGGTCACCGCATAGGTGTCTTTGCCATGTGCTTGTCTTCATCCAACCCAGCTCATTTCCACTTGCATAACTGGGTATACAAAACTAGGTGTGTGCCAAGCTAAAATGAACTTCCGTGATGAGCATTTGCGTCACTGGAGATGGGCCACGAGGTATGTGCCCCTTTTCAATAAAGCTTGTTGACCCCAACATTTAGCGCTACGTATGAGCCGCACTTCAATGTAGTGAAATAGGAAGATCTGTCAAGTAGTCTATTATAGAAAAAGAAAGGTGATCGTGCAACCATGATTTGACCATTCCGTCTACTCTCACTGGTACGTAAGGTCATTGTTAGCCACATGGGCCGCTCGCTGTGGCAAAAAATAGGCGTTTTTTTTTAACAAGCTCGAGAAAAGAATAGTTTCGGAAAAAACGGGGTAGAGTAACGATAGTTTTATCGCCAATAGGGGGGGGGGTGGTTTTACGTCACACGGACGCCGTAGTGGAGGTCTACGGAGAATTTTGCCCAACTGGGGATCTTTAACGTGCGCTACGATGCACACGGGCGTCTTCGCAGTGTGCCTCCATTCAAACTGCAATCTCCGGAGCCGGGGATTAGCCCGCAATTTCGAGCCGAGTATACTAGCGCCTTAGGTACTCGGCTACCCCGAAGGGTGACAGAGTAAGGTTATACAGGCATATGAACGTCATGAGTCCAGGTAGGTGTGCAGCGTTTCTCCAGAACTGCGGGTTTAAAGTGTATTTGGCCCAGGTTGTAGAGCTATTAGCTGAATATCTGGGGGTCGTCACGAAAGCGACGGTTTTACATCATTAGGGCAGTTGGTGGATTTTCTCTGCTTTCTCGCCTACATGTACCATCGGGCCATCCACTATCCCCTCACTATATCAATAATGAGGGGCTGTTTTCATGGCGAAACGGCATTACTAGCCTATATGCGGAACAGGTTGTGTCCTAGGTATCTGATATGCATATGCGCCTCTCTTAGCTGACCCATTTGACACGAACCTGCTTTATGGCTATATTTCGCTGATTACATGTAGATCTTTCATAAAGTCAATGTAACCTCATTTAAATGCGTTGCCGAGACTGGGTACGTGCCAGTTCAGTGGACGTATATAACAGCAATCAGTGTAACTGAAAAGGATACAGTTTTCATGTGCTTTTCTTCCAAAAACGGGCTCCGCCAGACTTGCATCAGTGAATACATGAAAGCAGGCTAGTTCCAGATTATTTTGCGGCTTTGACGTAAATCTCGGTCACCGCATAGGTGTCACTGCCATGTGCTTCTCTTCAACCAACCAATCTCATTTCCACTTGCATAACTGGGTATACAAAACTAGGTGTGTGCCAAGCTAAAATGAACTTCCGTGATGAGCATTTGCGTCACTGGAGATGGGCCACGGGGTATGTGCCCCTTTTCTATAAAGCTTGTTGACCCCAACATGTAGCGCTACGTATGAGCCGCACTTCAATGTAGTGAAATAGGAAGATCTGTCAAGTAGTCTATTATAGAAAAAGAAAGGTGTTCGTGCAACCATGATTTGACCATTCCGTCTACTCTCACTGGTACGTAAGGTCATTGTTAGCCACATGGGCCGCTCGCTGTGGCAAAAAAATAGGCGTTTTTTTTAACAAGCTCGAGAAAAGATTAGTTTCGGAAAAAACGGGGTAGAGTAACGATAGTTTTATCGCCAACAGGGGGGGGGGGGGGTGGTTTTACGTCACACGGACGCCGTAGTGGAGGTCTACGGAGAATTTTGCCCAACTGGGGATCTTTAACGTGCGCTACGATGCACACGGGCGTCTTCGCAGTGTGCCTCCATTGAAACTGCAATCTCCGGAGCCGGGGATTAGCCCGCAATTTCGAGCCGAGTATACTAGCGCCTTAGGTACTCGGCTACCCCGAAGGGTGACAGAGTAAGGTTATACATGCATATGAATGTCGTGAGTCCAGGTAGGTGTGCAGCGTTTCTCCAGCACTGCGGTTTTAAAGTGTATTTGGCCCAGGTTGTAGAGCTATTAGCTGAATATCTGGGGGTCGTCACGAAAGCGACGGTTTGACATCATTAGGGCAGTTCGTGGATTTTCTCTGCTTTCTCGCCTACATGTACCATCGGGCCATCCACTATCCCCTCACTATATCAATAATGAGGGGCTGTTTTCATGGCGAAACGGCATTACTAGCCTATAGGCGGAACAGGTTGTGTCCTAGGTATGTGATATGCATATGCGCCTCTCTTAGCTGACCCATTTGACACGAACCTGCTTTATGGCTATATTTCGCTGATTACATGTAGATCTTTCATAAAGTCAATGTAACCTCATTTAAATGCGTTGCCGAGACTGGGTACGTGCCACAGTTCAGTGGACGTATATAAGGGCAATCAGTGTAACTGTAAAGGATACAGTTTTCATGTGCTTTCCTTCAAAAAACGGGCTCCGCCACACTTGCATCACTCAATGGGTGAGAGCAGGCTAGTGCCAGATTTATTGTACGCCTTTGACGTAAATGTCGGTCACCGCATAGGTGTCTTTGCCATGTGCTTTTCTTCGTCCAACCCAGCTCATTTCCACTTGCATAACTGGGTATACAAAAGTAGGTGTGTGCCAAGCTAAAGTGAACTTCCGTGATGAGCATTTGCGTCACTGGAGATTGGCCACGAGGTATGTGCCCCTTTTCAATAAAGCTTGTTGACCCCAACATTTAGCGCTACGTATGAGCCGCACTTCAATGTAGTGAAATAGGAAGATCTGTCAAGTAGTCTATTATAGAAAAAGAAAGGTGTTCGTGCAACCATGATTTGACCATTCCGTCTACTCTCACTGGTACGTAAGGTCATTGTTAGCCACATAGGCCGCTCGCTGTGGCAAAAAAATAGGCGTTTTTTTTTTAACAAGCTCGAGAAAAGAATAGTTTCGGAAAAAACGGGGTAGAGTAACGATAGTTTTATCGCCAATAGGGGGGGGGCGGTTTTATGTCACACGGACGCCGTAGTGGAGGTCTACGGAGAATTTTGTCCAACTGGGGATCTTTAACGTGCGCTACGATGCACACGGGCGTCTTCGCAGTGTGCCTCCATTCAAACTGCAATCTCCGAAGCCGGGGACTAGCCCGCAATTTCGAGCCGAGTATACTAGCGCCTTAGGTACTCGGCTACCCCGAAGGGTGACAGAGTAAGGTTATACAGGCATATGAATGTCATGAGTCCGGGTAGGTGTGCAGCGTTTTTCCAGCACTGCGGGTTTAAAGTGTATTTGGCCCAGGTTGTAGAGCTATTAGCTGAATATCTGGGCGTCGTCACGAAAGCGACGGTTTGACATCATTAGGGCAGTTCGTGGATTTTCTCTGCTTTCTCGCCTACATGTACCATTGGGCCGTTTACTATCTCCTCACTATATCAATAATGAAGGGCTGTTTTCATGGCGAAACGCCATTACTAACCTATAGGTGGAACAGGTTGTGTCCTAGGTATGTGACATTGCATATGCGCCTCTCTTAAGCGGACCCATTTGACGGGAACGTGTTTTCCTGGCTATATTTCGCTGATTACATATAGATCTTTCATGAATTCAATGTAACCTCATTTAAATGCGTTGCCGAGACTGGGTACGTGCCAGTTCAGTGGACGTATATAACGGCAATCAGTGTAACTGAAAAGGATACAGTTTTCATGTGCTTTCCTTCAAAAAACGGGCTCCGCCACACTTGCATCACTCAATGGGTGAGAGAAGGCTAGTGCCAGATTTATTGTACGCCTTTGACGTAAATGTCGGTCACCGCATAGGTGTCTTTGCCATGTGCTTCTCTTCATCCAACCCAGCTCATTTCCACTTGCATAACTGGGTATACAAAACTAGGTGTGTGCCAAGCTAAAATGAACTTCCGTGATGAGCATTTGCGTCACTGGAGATGGGCCACGAGGTATGTGCCCCTTTTCAATAAAGCTTGTTGACCGCAACATGTAGCGCTACGTATGAGCCGCACTTCAATGTAGTGAAATAGGAAGATCTGTCAAGTAGTCTATTATAGAAAAAGAAAGGTGTTCGTGCAACCATGGTTTGACCATTCCGTCTACTCTCACTGGTACGTAAGGTCATTGTTAGCCACATGGGCCGCTCGCTGTGGCAAAAAAATAGGCGTTTTTTTTAACAAGCTCGAGAAAAGATTAGTTTCGGAAAAAACGGGGTAGAGTAACGATAGTTTTATCGCCATTAGGGGGGGGGGGGGAGGTTTACGTCACACGGACGCCGTAGTGGAGGTCTACGGAGAATTTTGCCCAACTGGGGATCTTTAACGTGCGCTACGATGCACACGGGCGTCTTCGCAGTGTGCCTCCATTCAAACTGCAATCTCCGGAGCCGGGGATTAGCCCGCAATTTCGAGCCGAGTATACTAGCGCCTTAGGTACTCGGCTGCCCCGAAGGGTGACAGAGTAAGGTTATACAGGCATATGAATGTCATGAGTCCAGGTAGGTGTGCAGCGTTTCTCCAGCACTGCGGTTTTAAAGTGTATTTGGCCCAGGTTGTAGAGCTATTAGTTGAATATCTGGGGGTCGTCACGAAAGCGACGGTTTGACATCATTAGGGCAGTTCGTGGATTTTCTCTGCTTTCTCGCCTACATGTACCATCGGGCCATCCACTATCCCCTCACTATATCAATAATGAGGGGCTGTTTTCATGGCGAAACGGCATTACTAGCCTATAGGCGGAAGAGGTTGTGTCCTAGGTATGTGATATGCATATGCGCCTCTCTTAGCTGACCCATTTGACACGAACCTGCTTTATGGCTATATTTCGCTGATTACATGTAGATCTTTCATAAAGTCAATGTAACCTCATTTAAATGCGTTGCCGAGACTGGGTACGTGCCACAGTTCAGTGGACGTATATAACGGCAATCAGTGTAACTGAAAAGGATACAGTTTTCATGTGCTTTCCTTCAAAAAACGGGCTCCGCCACACTTGCATCACTCAATGGGTGACAGCAGGCTAGTGCCAGATTTATTGTACGCCTTTGACGTAAATGTCGGTCACCGCATAGGTGTCTTTGCCATGTGCTTTTCTTCATCCAACCCAGCTCATTTCCACTTGCATAACTGGGTATACAAAAGTAGGTGTGTGCCAAGCTAAAATGAACTTCCGTGATGAGCATTTGCGTCACTGGAGATGGGCCACGAGGTATGTGCCCCTTTTCAATAAAGCTTGTTGACCCCAACATTTAGCGCTACGTATGAGCCGCACTTCAATGTAGTGAAATAGGAAGATCTGTCAAGTAGTCTATTATAGAAAAAGAAAGGTGTTCGTGCAACCATGATTTGACCATTCCGCCTACTCTCACTGGTACGTAAGGTAATTGTTAGCCACATGGGCCGCTCGCTGTGGCAAAAAAATAGGCGTTATTTTTAACAAGCTCGAGAAAAGAATAGTTTCGGAAAAAACGGGGTAGAGTAACGATAGTTTTGTCGCCAATAGGGGGGGGGGGTGGTTTTACGTCACACGGACGCCGTAGTGGAGGTCTACGGAGAATTTTGCCCAACTGGGGATCTTTAACGTGCGCTACGATGCACACGGGCGTCTTCGCAGTGTGCCTCCATTCAAACTGCAATCTCCGGATCCGGGGATTAGCCCGCAATTTCGAGCCGAGTATACTAGCGCCTTAGGTACTCGGCTACTCCGAAGGGTGACAGAGTAAGGTTATACAGGCATATGAATGTCATGCGTCCAGGTAGGTGTGCAGCGTTTCTCCAGCACTGCGGGTTTAAAGTGTATTTGGCCCAGGTTGTAGAGCTATTAGCTGAATATCTGGGGGTCGTTACGAAAGCGACGGTTTGACATCATTAGGGCAGTTCGTGGATTTTCTCTGCTTTCTCGCCTACATGTACCATCGGGCCATCCACTATCCCCTCACTATATCAATAATGAGGGGCTGTTTTCATGGCGAAACGACATTACTAGCCTATAGGCGGGACAGGTTGTGTCCTAGGTATGTGATATGCATATGCGCCTCTCTTAGCTGACCCATTTGACACGAACCTGCTTTATGGCTCTATTTCGCTGATTACATGTAGATCTTTCATAAAGTCAATGTAACCTTATTTAAATGCGTTGCCGAGACGGTACGTGCCACAATTTAGTGAACGTATGTAACGGCAATCAGTGTAACTGAAAAGGAGACAGTTTTCATGTGCTTTTCTTCAAAAAACGGGCTCCGCCAGACTTGCATCAGTGAATACATGAAAGCAGGCTAGTTGCAGATTATTGTGCGGCTTTGACGTAAATCTCGGTCACCGCATAGGTGTCACTGCCATGTGCTTCTCTTCAACCAACCAAGCTCATTTCCACTTGCATAACTGGGTATACAAAACTAGGTGTGTGCCAAGCTAAAATGAACTTCCGTGATGAGCATTTGCGTCACTGGAGATGGGCCACGAGGTATGTGCCCCTTTTCAATAAAGCTTGTTGACCCCAACATGTAGCGCTACGTATGAGCCGCACTTCAATGTAGTGAAATAGGGAGATCTGTCAAGTAGTCTATTATAGAAAAAGAAAGGTGTTCGTGCAACCATGATTTGACCATTCCGCCTACTCTCACTGGTACGTAAGGTAATTGTTAGCCACATGGGCCGCTCGCTGTGGCAAAAAAATAGGCGTTATTTTTAACAAGCTCGAGAAAAGAATAGTTTCGGAAAAAACGGGGTAGAGTAACGATAGTTTTGTCGCCAATAGGGGGGGGGGGGGGGGGTTACGTCACACGGACGCCGTAGTGGAGGTCTACGGAGAATTTTGCCCAACTGGGGATCTTTAACGTGTGCTACGTTGCACACGGGCGTCTTCGCCGTGTGCCTCCATTCAAACTGCAATCTCCGGAGCCGGGGATTAGCCCGCAATTTCGAGCCGAGTATACTAGCGCCTTAGGTACTCGGCTACCCCGAAGGGTGACAGAGTAAGGTCATACAGGCATATGAATGTCATGAGTCCAGGTAGGTGTGCAGCGTTTCTCCAGCACTGCGGGTTTAAAGTGTATTTGGCCCAGGTTGTAGAGCTATTAGCTGAATATCTGGGGGTCGTCACGAAAGCGACGGTTTGACATCATTAGGGCAGTTCGTGGATTTTCTCTGCTTTCTCGCCTACATGTACCATCGGGCCATCCACAATCCCCTCACTATATCAATAATGAGCGGCTGTTTTCATGGCGAAACGGCATTACTAGCCTATAGGCGGAACAGGTTGTGTCCTAGGTATGTGATATGCATATGCGCCTCTCTTAGCTGACCCATTTGACACGAACCTGCTTTATGGCTATATTTCGCTGATTACATGTAGATCTTTCATAAAGTCAATGTAACCTCATTTAAATACGTTGCCGAGACGGTACGTGCCACAATTTAGTGAACGTATGTAACGGGAATCAGTGTAACTGAAAAGGAGACAGTTTTCATGTGCTTTTCTTCAAAAAAACGGGCTCCGCCAGACTTGCATCAGTGAATACATGAAAGCAGGCTAGTTCCAGATTATTGTGCGGCTTTGACGTAAATCTCGGTCACCGCATAGGTGTCACTGCCATGTGCTTCTCTTCAACCAACCAAGCTCATTTCCACTTGCATAACTGGGTATACAAAACTAGGTGTGTGCCAAGCTAAAATGAACTTCCGTGATGAGCATTTGCGTCACTGGAGATGGGCCACGAGGTATGTGCCCCTTTTCAATAAAGCTTGTTGACCCCAACATGTAGCGCTACGTATGAGCCGCACTTCAATGTAGTGAAATAGGAAGATCAGTCAAGTAGTCTATTACACAAAAAGACAGGTGTTCGTGCAACCTTGATTTGACCATTCCGTCTACTCTCACTGCTACGTAAGGTCATTGTTAGTCACATGGGCCGATCGCTGTGGCAAAAAATAGGCGTTTTTTTGACAAGGTCGAGAAAAGAATAGTTTCGGAAAAAACGGGGTAGAGTAACGATAGTTTTATCGCCAATAGGGGGGGGGGGGGGAGGTTACGTCGCGCGGACGCCGTAGTTGAGGTCTACGGAGAATTTTGCCCAACTGGGGATCTTTAACGTGCGCTACGATGCACACGGGCGTCTTCGCAGTGTGCCTCCATTCAAACTGCAATCTCCGGAGCCGGGGATTAGCCCGCAATTTCGAGCCGAGTATACTAGCGCCTTAGGTACTCGGCTACCCCGAAGGGTGACAGAGTAAGGTTCTACAGGCATATAAATGTCATGAGTCCAGGTAGGTGTGCAGCGTTTCTCCAGCACTGCGGGTTTAAAGTGTATTTGGCCCAGGTTGTAGAGCTATTAGCTGAATATCTGGGGGTCGTCACGAAAGCGACGGTTTGACATCATTAGGGCAGTTCGTGGATTTTCTCTGCTTTCTCGCCTACATGTACCATCGGGCCATCCACAATCCCCTCACTATATCAATAATGAGCGGCTGTTTTCATGGCGAAACGGCATTACTAGCCTATAGGCGGAACAGGTTGTGTCCTAGGTATGTGATATGCATATGCGCCTCTCTTAGCTGACCCATTTGACACGAACCTGCTTTATGGCTATATTTCGCTGATTACATGTAGATCTTTCATAAAGTCAATGTAACCTCATTTAAATACGTTGCCGAGACGGTACGTGCCACAATTTAGTGAACGTATGTAACGGGAATCAGTGTAACTGAAAAGGAGACAGTTTTCATGTGCTTTTCTTCAAAAAAACGGGCTCCGCCAGACTTGCATCAGTGAATACATGAAAGCAGGCTAGTTCCAGATTATTGTGCGGCTTTGACGTAAATCTCGGTCACCGCATAGGTGTCACTGCCATGTGCTTCTCTTCAACCAACCAAGCTCATTTCCACTTGCATAACTGGGTATACAAAACTAGGTGTGTGCCAAGCTAAAATGAACTTCCGTGATGAGCATTTGCGTCACTGGAGATGGGCCACGAGGTATGTGCCCCTTTTCAATAAAGCTTGTTGACCCCAACATGTAGCGCTACGTATGAGCCGCACTTCAATGTAGTGAAATAGGAAGATCAGTCAAGTAGTCTATTACACAAAAAGACAGGTGTTCGTGCAACCTTGATTTGACCATTCCGTCTACTCTCACTGCTACGTAAGGTCATTGTTAGTCACATGGGCCGATCGCTGTGGCAAAAAATAGGCGTTTTTTTGACAAGGTCGAGAAAAGAATAGTTTCGGAAAAAACGGGGTAGAGTAACGATAGTTTTATCGCCAATAGGGGGGGGGGGGGAGGTTACGTCGCGCGGACGCCGTAGTTGAGGTCTACGGAGAATTTTGCCCAACTGGGGATCTTTAACGTGCGCTACGATGCACACGGGCGTCTTCGCAGTGTGCCTCCATTCAAACTGCAATCTCCGGAGCCGGGGATTAGCCCGCAATTTCGAGCCGAGTATACTAGCGCCTTAGGTACTCGGCTACCCCGAAGGGTGACAGAGTAAGGTTCTACAGGCATATAAATGTCATGAGTCCAGGTAGGTGTGCAGCGTTTCTCCAGCACTGCGGGTTTAAAGTGTATTTGGCCCAGGTTGTAGAGCTATTAGCTGAATATCTGGGGGTCGTCACGAAAGCGACGGTTTGACGTCATTAGGGCAGTTCGTGGATTTTCTCTGCTTTCTCGCCTACATGTACCATCGGGCCATCCACTATCCCCTCACTATATCAATAACGAGGGGCTGTTTTCATGGCGAAACGGCATTACTAGCCTATAGGCGGAACAGGTTGTGTCCTAGGTATGTGATATGCATATGCGCCTCTCTTAGCTGACCCATTTGACACGAACCTGCTTTATGGCTATATTTCGCTGATTACATGTAGATCTTTCATAAAGTCAATGTAACCTCATTTAAATGCGTTGCCGAGACGGTACGTGCCACAATTTAGTGAACGTATGTAACGGCAATCAGTGTAACTGAAAAGGAGACAGTTTTCATGTGCTTTCCTTCAAAAAACGGGCTCCGCCACACTTGCATCACTCAATGGGTGAGAGCAGGCTAGTGCCAGATTTATTGTACGCCTTTGACGTAAATGTCAGTCACCGCATAGGTGTCTTTGCCATGTGCTTCTCTTCATCCAACCCAGCTCATTTCCACTTGCATAACTGGGTATACAAAACTAGGTGTGTGCCAAGCTAAAATGAACTTCGGTGATGAGCATTTGCGTCACTGGAGATGGGCCACGAGGTATTATGTGCCCCTTTTCAATAAAGCTTGTTGACCCCAACATTTAGCGCTACGTATGAGCCGCACTTCAATGTAGTGAAATAGGAAGATCTGTCAAGTAGTCTATTATAGAAAAAGAAAGGTGTTCGTGCAACCATGATTTGACCATTCCGTCTACTCTCACTGGTACGTAAGGTCATTGTTAGCCACATGGGCCGCTCGCTGTGGCAAAAAAATAGGCGTTTTTTTTAACAAGCTCGAGAAAAGAATAGTTTCGGAAAAAACGGGGTAGAGTAACGATAGTTTTATCGCCAATAGGGGGGGGGGGGGTGGTTTTACGTCACACGGACGCCGTAGTTGAGGTCTACGGAGAATTTTGCCCAACTGGGGATCTTTAACGTGCGCTACGACGCACACGGGCGTCTTCGCAGTGTGCCTCCATTCAAACTGCAATCTCCGGAGCCGGGGATTAGCCCGCAATTTCGAGCCGAGTATACTAGCGCCTTAGGTACTCGGCTACCCCGAAGGGAGACAGAGTAAGGTTATACAGGCATATGAATGTCATGAGTCCAGGTAGGTGTGCAGCGTTTCTCCAGCACTGCGGGTTTAAAGTGTATTTGGCCCAGGTTGTAGAGCTATTAGCTGAATATCTGGGCGTCGTCACGAAAGCGACGGTTTGACATCATTAGGGCAGTTCGTGGATTTTCTCTGCTTTCTCGCCTACATGTACCATCGGGCCGTTTACTGTCTCCTCACTATATCAATAATGAAGGGCTGTTTTCATGGCGAAACGGCATTACTAGCCTATAGGTGGAACAGGTTGTGTCCTAGGTATGTGACTGTGATAGGAGTTTGGACTGTTTGAATGTCGCGGCCGAATGCGCGTGACTGCTGTGCGGCGGCGACGGACGAAGAGGAAGAGAAGAGCCGGTGTCTGGGCGGAGACGGCAGCCGTGCGATCTGCCTGAGCTGCCTGGGCTGGCCTTCCGAACGAGCCGAGCAGTCATCTACCCAAGGCCGGTGTTCCTGGGTGTGCTGGCAGAACAAGCCGGGCTGTCCTTGGTCGTCAACCGGCCTGCTCCACTGCTGGGCGAGCATCCGACACCGGCATGTTCCGGTGCAGCTAAGCCTTCCGAACGGTCTACCCTGTGGCGGGCCGACGTCCCGACCCTGCTGTCGCGCGAGTGGCTCGTCGTGTGCCGGGCACCCGCCCCGGCCTCCAGCACCTGCGCCACTCGCCGCTCGAGATTCATCTCTGCGCCTCTTCGTGCCGTGAGTGTGTGATACCGACGCGCTATCGGACGCCTTCCTACATTGACGCTGAGCGTGACGATACTTACGCGACAGACATTTATGAAAGTAACTGTGTGTGTGTTATCGTGTACGTTATCCTAGTCCCGTCCCCGTGTCATTAAAGCCTCTCTGTGTTCATTGTGCCATTCCTGTGTGCTTGAGGCCTGGGGCCACATCCTCCTATCACAAATTTTGGCGAGCCTGCCAGGATATTCAAACGCACAGGAGGAGCGATGGAGATCGAGAGGTTGTACGCCATAGGGAAAGAGCTAGGAATGACAGGAGCGGAGTTAAAGCGTTGGATTGATACAGAAATCGTGAGGGAACGCGACCAGCGCGCCCAACATCGGGAAGACGCGAAAGCGCAGGCGCTGGAGGCCGAAGCGCCGGCAGAACAAGAGCGTCTACGACTAGAAGCGGAAGAACGAGTGGTAAAGCTCAAGATCGAGCTCCAGGAAAAGAATGCTGGCGTACAAAGCGCACAGAGTGACAGCACTACGGAACAGTCGGTTACCAGGGCGGCTCCTGAGCTATTCAGTCCTCATAAGTTGATCCCGCCCTTTAACGAAGCCCGGGATGATTTAGACGCTTACTTGCAACGTTTTGAGCGAGTGGCAACAAGTCAAGAATGGCCCCGCGCAAAATGGGCGCTCTCCCTCAGCCTCTGCCTGACAGGAGAAGCGTTGACGGTCATAGGACGGCTTGATTCTAATGCAGCCCTAGACTACGACCAGCTGAAGGCTACTCTCCTTCAGCGCTTTTGGTGCACTGCTGAGGGATACCGAGAAAAGTTTCGAAACGCAAGGCCCGAAGACAATGAGACTGGCCTACAATATGCAGGTAGAATATCGGGCTACTTTGACCACTGGCTTGAAATGTCCCATATTGAGAGGACCTTCGACTCCCTCAGGGACACCATGATTGCTGAACAGTTTTTGAGAAGATGTTCTGCGTCGCTGCGAGTGTTCCTGAAAGAAAGGAACTGTAAGACCCTCGCTACATTGTCAAAGAATGCCGATTGTTTTATAGAGGCGCAAAACCTGACCAATCTAGGTAGAGAAAAGTTATCCAAGGAGGTCGTGTTAGACTCTGCTCGCAAGACTGAACCTCCAAGGGCGATGCCGCGCGCAACTAATGGGTGCTTCCTTTGTGATAAAGCAGGACATCGAGCTTCGGAGTGCTGGTCCCGGACTAAAGTGAACTCTACAGGTCGCGGATGGTCCGGCAGAAAGGGACAAGGAGGTGAATCCTCAATAATGGAAAATCAAGGACAAGCTTCATGTATTCTGGCTCCGTCGCAAACCGAAAAGCCGACAGAAGAGGGTGGCGGAAACGTAATGCTTCAAGGTGGCGAAACGGTTCCTATAGTCAACATGACGTTAATGCGACAAGGCCCCAAATGTGACAGTGGAAATCTGCCAGTGGGAAGAGGCTTCCTCGAATCACAACCGGTGTCTGTCTTACGAGACACTGGCTGCAATACCGTAGTCGTGCGACTCTCTTTGGTACCTGAGGACAAAATGACAGGAACAAAAAGTCCAGTAATGTTGCTGGACCGCACAATTCACTACTTACCGGAAGCGATAGTATACTTAGACAGTCCATTCTTTACAGGCCTCGCGCGAGTTAAATGTATGCGAGAACCCCTGTATGATGTGGTATTGGGAAACATCGAAGGTGCCCGTGCACCTGATGACCCGGCCAATTCATGGTCTCCGCTGAAACACAACAGCGACAAGACGAGTTACCCTGCCAAGAGGATGTCATCCATCGTTCAAGCAGAGCTACCGGACGTAGAGGGCCAAACGTTGTCCACAGCTAAAAACGCAGCCGCCTCCTCGAGACATACAGAAGACTACGAATCTGGTACCGAGCTCGTTGCTGTGACAAAGGAAATGAAGATACGATCGCTGCCTACACTGCCTGTCTCGCCATCCGCAGTCACTGGGATAGAGCACGGCAAGATAAAAGCTTTACAGAGGGACGATGGGTCTCTGAGGAGATGCTTCGAAAAGGTCGGCAAGATGATGGTCGCGGATGGCCGCGCAAGCGAATATTACTTAAAGGATGACATTTTATACAGAAAGCACACAGTGTCAGGTGGGAAAATACTAGATCAGATAGTGGTGCCAAAAGACCTCAGGGAGATGGTGATGAAGTTGGCACATGAAGGGATCCTTGCCGGTCACCATGGTGTGACGAGAACGGTGGATCGAATTGTTGCTGACTTTTACTGGCCAGGGGTCCAGTCGGAGACGAAACGGTTTGTTAAATCGTGCGACGTCTGTCAACGAACGGTGCCGCGCCATTTAGTCGGACGCGCCCCACTGGGTACAGATGACGCGACAGGTCTAGGGCTTGGAGAGACAACACCGCTTTACCCATCACTCGTCGGAACGCGGACATCAAAAGACATCGCCATTTCGAACCAACTGACTATGGATCAGCGACTCAAAGTTGAAGTTGAGAAGTCTCGGAGCAGTGCTTTTGCAAGAACCCGACGGGCGTTTACATCCCGTGTCCTACGCTAGCCGGAAGCTTTTGCCGCGTGGAGCTGCCTACTATACAAATGAAAGGGAGTGCCTCGCTATAGTGTGGGCTGTACAGAAATTTCGTGTGTACCTTTACGGTAAACTGTTTATCGTGCAGTCCGACCACCAACAAGTGCCATACCGCAATTCGGCGCAGCACGTGAACAGGCGCGTACTACGTTGCAGTTTACTCCTTATGGATTATGACTTTCATGTGGAATATATTCGTGGATGTGATAACGTTGGTGCAGACTATCTAAGTAGAATAGCTACGGACATGGACTACTGTGTCATGAAAGTAATAATTTGAACTGTGTGACTTGTGATACTCCGTAGTGCTACCCTCCTCGACTTCTTGAACTTGGGGGGAAATGTGATAGGAGTTTGGACTGTTTGAATGTCGCGGCCGAATGCGCGTGACTGCTGTGCGGGGGCGACGGACGAAGAGGAAGAGAAGAGCCGGTGTCTGGGCGGAGACGGCAGCCGTGCGATCTGCCTGAGCTGCCTGGGCTGGCCTTCCGAACGAGCCGAGCAGTCATCTACCCAAGGCCGGTGTTCCTGGGTGTGCTGGCAGAACAGGCCGGGCTGTCCTTGGTCGTCAACCGGCCTGCTCCACTGCTGGGCGAGCATCCGACACCGGCATGTTCCGGTGCAGCTAAGCCTTCCGAACGGTCTACGCTGTGGCGGGCCGACGTCCCGACCCTGCTGTCGCGCGAGTGGCTCGTCGTGTGCCGGGCACCCGCCCCGGCCTCCAGCACCTGCGCCACTCGCCGCTCGAGATTCATCTCTGCGCCTCTTCGTGCCGTGAGTGTGTGATACCGACGCGCTATCGGACGCCTTCCTACATTGACGCTGAGCGTGACGATACTTACGCGACAGACATTTATGAAAGGAACTGTGTGTGTGTTATCGTGTACGTTATCCTAGTCCCGTCCCCGTGTCATTAAAGCCTCTCTGTGTTCATTGTGCCATTCCTGTGTGCTTGAGGCCTGGGCCCACATCCTCCTATCACAGTGACATTGCATATGCGCCTCTCTTAAGCGGACCCATTTGACGGGAACGTGTTTTCCTGGCTATATTTCGCTGATTACATGTAGATCTTTCATAAAGTCAATGTAACCTCATTTAAATGCGTTGCCGAGACGGTACGTGCCACAATTTAGTGAACGTATGTAACGGCAATCAGTGTAACTGAAAAGGAGACAGTTTTCATGTGCTTTTCTTCAAAAAACGGGCTCCGCCAGACTTGCATCAGTGAACACATGAAAGCAGGCTAATTCCAGATTATTGTGCGGCTTTGACGTAAATCTCGGTCACCGCATAGGTGTCACTGCCATGTGCTTCTCTTCAACCAACCAAGCTCATTTCCACTTGCATAACTGGGTATACAAAACTAGGTGTGTGCCAAGCTAAAATGAACTTCCGTGATGAGCATTTGCGTCACTGGAGATGGGCCACGAGGTATGTGCCCCTTTTCAATAAAGCTTGTTGACCCCAACATGTAGCGCTACGTATGAGCCGCACTTCAATGTAGTGAAATAGGAAGATCTGTCAAGTAGTCTATTATAGAAAAAGAAAGGTGTTCGTGCAACCATGATTTGACCATTCCGTCTACTCTCACTGGTACGTAAGGTCATTGTTAGCCACATGGGCCGCTCGCTGTGGCAAAAAAATAGGCGTTTTTTTTAACAAGCTCGAGAAAAGAATAGTTTCGGAAAAAACGGGGTAGAGTAACGATAGTTTTATCGCCAATAGGGGGGGGGGGGTGGTTTTACGTCACACGGACGCCGTAGTGGAGGTCTACGGAGAATTTTGCCCAACTGGGTATCTTTAACGTGCGCTACGATGCACACGGGCGTCTTCGCAGTGTGCCTCCATTAAACTGCAATCTCCGGAGCCGGGGATTAGCCCGCAATTTCGAGCCGAGTATACTAGCGCCTTAGGTACTCGGCTACTCCGAAGGGTGACAGAGTAAGGTTATACAGGCATATGAATGTCATGAGTCCAGGTAGGTGTGCAGCGTTTCTCCAGCACTGCGGGTTTAAAGTGTATTTGGCCCAGGTTGTAGAGCTATTAGCTGAATATCTGGGGGTCGTTACGAAAGCGACGGTTTGACATCATTAGGGCAGTTCGTGGATTTTCTCTGCTTTCTCGCCTACATGTACCATCGGGCCATCCACTATCCCCTCACTATATCAATAATGAGGGGCTGTTTTCATGGCGAAACGACATTACTAGCCTATAGGCGGGACAGGTTGTGTCCTAGGTATGTGATATGCATATGCGCCTCTCTTAGCTGACCCATTTGACACGAACCTGCTTTATGGCTATATTTCGCTGACTACATGTAGATCTTTCATAAAGTCAATGTAACCTCATTTAAATGCGTTGCCGAGACGGTACGTGCCACAATTTAGTGAACGTATGTAACGGCAATCAGTGTAACTGAAAAGGAGACAGTTTTCATGTGCTTTTCTTCAAAAAACGGGCTCCGCCAGACTTGCATCAGTGAATACATGAAAGCAGGCTAATTCCAGATTATTGTGCGGCTTTGACGTAAATCTCGGTCACCGCATAGGTGTCACTGCCATGTGCTTCTCTTCAACCAACCAAGCTCATTTCCACTTGCATAACTGGGTATACAAAACTAGGTGTGTGCCAAGCTAAAATGAACTTCCGTGAGGAGCATTTGCGTCACTGGAGATGGGCCACGAGGTATGTGCGCCTTTTCAATAAAGCTTGTTGACCCCAACATGTAGCGCTACGTATGAGCCGCACTTCAATGTAGTGAAATAGGAAGATCTGTCAAGTAGTCTATTATAGAAAAAGAAAGGTGTTCGTGCAACCATAATTTGACCATTCCGTCTACTCTCACTGGTACGTAAGGTCATTGTTAGCCACATGGGCCGCTCGCTGTGGCAAAAAATAGGCGTTTTTTTAACAAGCTCGAGAAAAGAATAGTTTCGGAAAAAACGGGGTAGAGTAACGATAGTTTTATCGCCAATAGGGGGGGGGGGTCGTTTTACGTCACACGGACGCCGTAGTGGAGGTCTACGGAGAATTTTGCCCAAGTGGGGATCTTTAACGTGCGCTACGTTGCACACGGGCGTCTTCGCAGTGTGCCTCCATTCAACCTGCAATCTCCGGAGCCGGGGATTAGCCCGCAATTTCGAGCCGAGTATACTAGCGCCTTAGGTACTCGGCTAGCCCGAAGGGTGACAGAGTAAGGTTATACAGGCATATGAATGTCATGGGTCCAGGTAGGTGTGCAGCGTTTCTCCAGCACTGCGGGTTTAAAGTGTATTTGGCCCAGGTTGTAGAGCTATTAGCTGAATATCTGGGGGTCGTCACGAAAGCGACGGTTTGACATCATTAGGGCAGTTCGTGGATTTTCTCTGCTTTCTCGCCTACATGTACCATCAGGCCATCCACTATCCCCTCACTATATCAATATAGAGGGGCTGTTTTCATGGCGAAACGGTATTACTAGCCTATAGGCGGAACAGGTTGTGTCCTAGGTATGTGATATGCATATGCGCCTCTCTTAGCTGACCCATTTGACACGAACCTGCTTTATGGCTATATTTCGCTGATTACATGTAGATCTTTCATAAAGTCAATGTAACCTCATTCAAATGCGTTGCCGAGACGGCACGTGCCACAATTTAGTGAACGTATGTAACGGCAATCAGTGTAACTGAAAAGGAGACAGTTTTCATGTGCTTTTCTTCAAAAAACGGGCTCCGCCAGACTTGCATCAGTGAATACATGAAAGCAGGCTAGTTCCAGATTATTGTGCGGCTTTGACGTAAATCTCGGTCACCGCATAGGTGTCACTGCCATGTGCTTCTCTTCAACCAACCAAGCTCATTTCCACTTGCATAACTGGGTATACAAAACTAGGTGTGTGCCAAGCTAAAATGAACTTCCGTGATGAGCATTTGCGTCACTGGAGATGGGCCACGAGGTATGTGCCCCTTTTCAATAAAGCTTGTTGACCCCAACATGTAGCGCTACGTATGAGCCGCACTTCAATGTAGTGAAATAGGAAGATCTGTCAAGTAGTCTATTATAGAAAAAGAAAGGTGTTCGTGCAACCATGATTTGACCATTCCGTCTACTCTCACTGGTACGTAAGGTCATTGTTAGCCACATGGGCCGCTGGCTGTGGCAAAAAAATAGGCGTTTTTTTTAACAAGCTCGAGAAAAGAATAGTTTCGGAAAAAACGGGGTAGAGTAACGATAGTTTTATCGCCAATAGGGGGGGGGGGTGGTTTTACGTCACACGGACGCCGTAGTGGAGTTCTACGGAGAATTTTGCCCACCTGGGGATGTTTAACGTGCGCTACGATGCACACGGGCGTCTTCGCAGTGTGCCTCGATTCAAACTGCAATCTCCGGAGCCGGGGATTAGCCCGCAATTTCGAGCCGAGTATACTAGCGCCTTAGGTACTCGGCTACCCCGAAGGGTGACAAAGTAAGGTTATACAGGCATATGAATGTCATGAGTCCAGGTAGGTGTGCAGCGTTTCTCCAGCACTGCGGGTTTAAAGTGTATTTGGCCCAGGTTGTAGAGCTATTAGCTGAATATCTGGGGGTCGTCACGAAAGCGAAGGTTTGACATCATTAGGGCAGTTCGTGGATTTTCTCTGCTTTCTCGCTTACATGTACCATCGGGCCATCCACTATCCCCTCACTATATCAATAATGAGGGGCAGTTTTCATGGCGAAACGGCATTACTAGCCTATAGGTGGAACAGGTTGTGTCCTAGGTATGTGATATGCATATGCGCCTCTCTTAGCTGACCCATTTGACACGAACCTGCTTTATGGCTATATTTCGCTGATTACATGTAGATCTTTCATAAAGTCAATGTAACCTCATTTAAATGCGTTGCCGAGACGGTACGTGCCACAATTTAGTGAACGTATGTAACGGCAATCAGTGTAACTGAAAAGGAGACAGTTTTCATGTGCTTTTCTTCAAAAAACGGGCTCCGCCAGACTTGCATCAGTGAATACATGAAAGCAGGCTAATTCCAGATTATTGTGCGGCTTTGACGTAAATCTCGGTCACCGCATAGGTGTCACTGCCATGTGCTTCTCTTCAACCAACCAAGCTCATTTCCACTTGCATAACTGGGTATACAAAACTAGGTGTGTGCCAAGCTAAAATGAACTTCCGTGAGGAGCATTTGCGTCACTGGAGATGGGCCACGAGGTATGTGCGCCTTTTCAATAAAGCTTGTTGACCCCAACATGTAGCGCTACGTATGAGCCGCACTTCAATGTAGTGAAATAGGAAGATCTGTCAAGTAGTCTATTATAGAAAAAGAAAGGTGTTCGTGCAACCATAATTTGACCATTCCGTCTACTCTCACTGGTACGTAAGGTCATTGTTAGCCACATGGGCCGCTCGCTGTGGCAAAAAATAGGCGTTTTTTTAACAAGCTCGAGAAAAGAATAGTTTCGGAAAAAACGGGGTAGAGTAACGATAGTTTTATCGCCAATAGGGGGGGGGGGGGGTCGTTTTACGTCACACGGACGCCGTAGTGGAGGTCTACGGAGAATTTTGCCCAAGTGGGGATCTTTAACGTGCGCTACGTTGCACACGGGCGTCTTCGCAGTGTGCCTCCATTCAACCTGCAATCTCCGGAGCCGGGGATTAGCCCGCAATTTCGAGCCGAGTATACTAGCGCCTTAGGTACTCGGCTAGCCCGAAGGGTGACAGAGTAAGGTTATACAGGCATATGAATGTCATGGGTCCAGGTAGGTGTGCAGCGTTTCTCCAGCACTGCGGGTTTAAAGTGTATTTGGCCCAGGTTGTAGAGCTATTAGCTGAATATCTGGGGGTCGTCACGAAAGCGACGGTTTGACATCATTAGGGCAGTTCGTGGATTTTCTCTGCTTTCTCGCCTACATGTACCATCAGGCCATCCACTATCCCCTCACTATATCAATATAGAGGGGCTGTTTTCATGGCGAAACGGTATTACTAGCCTATAGGCGGAACAGGTTGTGTCCTAGGTATGTGATATGCATATGCGCCTCTCTTAGCTGACCCATTTGACACGAACCTGCTTTATGGCTATATTTCGCTGATTACATGTAGATCTTTCATAAAGTCAATGTAACCTCATTCAAATGCGTTGCCGAGACGGCACGTGCCACAATTTAGTGAACGTATGTAACGGCAATCAGTGTAACTGAAAAGGAGACAGTTTTCATGTGCTTTTCTTCAAAAAACGGGCTCCGCCAGACTTGCATCAGTGAATACATGAAAGCAGGCTAGTTCCAGATTATTGTGCGGCTTTGACGTAAATCTCGGTCACCGCATAGGTGTCACTGCCATGTGCTTCTCTTCAACCAACCAAGCTCATTTCCACTTGCATAACTGGGTATACAAAACTAGGTGTGTGCCAAGCTAAAATGAACTTCCGTGATGAGCATTTGCGTCACTGGAGATGGGCCACGAGGTATGTGCCCCTTTTCAATAAAGCTTGTTGACCCCAACATGTAGCGCTACGTATGAGCCGCACTTCAATGTAGTGAAATAGGAAGATCTGTCAAGTAGTCTATTATAGAAAAAGAAAGGTGTTCGTGCAACCATGATTTGACCATTCCGTCTACTCTCACTGGTACGTAAGGTCATTGTTAGCCACATGGGCCGCTGGCTGTGGCAAAAAAATAGGCGTTTTTTTTAACAAGCTCGAGAAAAGAATAGTTTCGGAAAAAACGGGGTAGAGTAACGATAGTTTTATCGCCAATAGGGGGGGGGGGGGTGGTTTTACGTCACACGGACGCCGTAGTGGAGTTCTACGGAGAATTTTGCCCACCTGGGGATGTTTAACGTGCGCTACAATGCACACGGGCGTCTTCGCAGTGTGCCTCGATTCAAACTGCAATCTCCGGAGCCGGGGATTAGCCCGCAATTTCGAGCCGAGTATACTAGCGCCTTAGGTACTCGGCTACCCCGAAGGGTGACAAAGTAAGGTTATACAGGCATATGAATGTCATGAGTCCAGGTAGGTGTGCAGCGTTTCTCCAGCACTGCGGGTTTAAAGTGTATTTGGCCCAGGTTGTAGAGCTATTAGCTGAATATCTGGGGGTCGTCACGAAAGCGAAGGTTTGACATCATTAGGGCAGTTCGTGGATTTTCTCTGCTTTCTCGCTTACATGTACCATCGGGCCATCCACTATCCCCTCACTATATCAATAATGAGGGGCAGTTTTCATGGCGAAACGGCATTACTAGCCTATAGGTGGAACAGGTTGTGTCCTAGGTATGTGATATGCATATGCGCCTCTCTTAGCTGACCCATTTGACACGAACCTGCTTTATGGCTATATTTCGCTGATTACATGTAGATCTTTCATAAAGTCAATGTAACCTCATTTAAATGCGTTGCCGAGACGGTACGTGCCACAATTTAGTGAACGTATGTAACGGCAATCAGTGTAACTGAAAAGGAGACAGTTTTCATGTGCTTTTCTTCAAAAAACGGGCTCCGCCAGACTTGCATCAGTGAATACATGAAAGCAGGCTAATTCCAGATTATTGTGCGGCTTTGACGTAAATCTCGGTCACCGCATAGGTGTCACTGCCAGGTGCTTCTCTTCATCCAACCCAGCTCATTTCCACTTGAATAACTGGGTATACATAACTAGGTGTGTGCCAAGCTAAAATGAACTTCCGTGATGAGCATTTGCGTCACTGGAGATGGGCCACGAGGTATGTGCCCCTTTTCAATAAAGCTTGTTGACCCCAACATGTAGCGCTACGTATGAGCCGCACTTCAATGTAGTGAAATAGGAAGATCTGTCAAGTAGTCTATTATAGAAAAAGAAAGGTGTTCGTGCAACCATGATTTGACCATTCCGTCTACTCTCACTGGTACGTAAGGTCATTGTTAGCCACATGGGCCGCTCGCTGTGGCAAAACAATAGGCGTTTTTTTTAACAAGCTCGAGAAAAGAATAGTTTCGGAAAAAACGGGGTAGAGTAACGATAGTTTTATCGCCAATAGGGGGGGGGGGTGGTTTTACGTCACACGGACGCCGTAGTGGAGGTCTACGGAGAATTTTGCCCAACTGGGGATCTTTAACGTGCGCTACGATGCACACGGGCGTCTTCGCAGTGTGCCTCCATTCAAACTGCAATCTCCGGAGCCGGGGATTAGCCCGCACTTTCGAGCCGAGTATACTAGCGCCTTGGGTAGTCGGCTACCCCGAAGGGTGACAGAGTAAGGTTATACAGGCATATGAATGTCATGAGTCCAGGTAGGTGTGCAGCGTTTCTCCAGCACTGCGGGTTTAAAGTGTATTTGGCCCAGGTTGTAGAGCTATTAGCTGAATATCTGGGCGTCGTCACGAAAGCGACGGTTTGACATCATTAGGGCAGTTCGTGGATTTTCTCTGCTTTCTCGCCTACATGTACCATCGGGCCGTTTACTATCTCCTCACTATATCAATAATGAAGGGCTGTTTTCATGGCGAAACGGCATTACTAGCCTATAGGCGGAACAGGTTGTGTCCTAGGTATGTGATATGCATATGCGCCTCTCTTAGCTGACCCATTTGACACGAACCTGCTTTATGGCTATATTTCGCTGATTACATGTAGATCTTTCATAAAGTCAATGTAACCTCATTTAAATGCGTTGCCGAGACGGTACGTGCCACAATTTAGTGAACGTATGTAACGGCAATCAGTGTAACTGAAAAGGAGACAGTTTTCATGTGCTTTTCTTCAAAAAACGGGCTCCGCCAGACTTGCATCAGTGAATACATGAAAGCAGGCTAGTTCCAGATTATTGTGCGGCTTTGACGTAAATCTCGGTCACCGCATAGGTGTCACTGCCATGTGCTTCTCTTCAACCAACCAAGCTCATTTCCACTTGCATAACTGGGTATACAAAACTAGGTGTGTGCCAAGCTAAAATGAACTTCCGTGATGAGCATTTGCGTCACTGGAGATGGGCCACGAGGTATGTGCCCCTTTTCAATAAAGCTTGTTGACCCCAACATGTAGCGCTACGTATGAGCCGCACTTCAATGTAGTGAAATAGGAAGAACTGTCAAGTAGTCTATTATAGAAAAAGAAAGGTGTTCGTGCAACCATGATTTGACCATTCCGTCTACTCTCACTGGTACGTAAGGTCATTGTTAGCCACATGGGCCGCTCGCTGTGGCAAAAAAATAGGCGTTTTTTTTAACAAGCTCGAGAAAAGAATAGTTTCGAAAAAAACGGGGTAGAGTAACGATAGTTTTATCGCCAATAGGGGGGGGGTGGTTTTACGTCACACGGACGCCGTAGTGGAGGTCTACGGAGAATTTTGCCCAACTGGGGATCTTTAACGTGCGCTACGATGCACACGGGCGTCTTCGCAGTGTGCCTCCATTCAAACTGCAATCTCCGGAGCCGGGGATTAGCCCGCAATTTCGAGCCGAGTATACTAGCGCCTTAGGTACTCGGCTACCCCGAAGGGTGACAGAGCAAGGTTATACAGGCATATGAATGTCATGAGTCCAGGTAGGTGTGTGGCGTTTCTCCAGCACTGCGGGTTTAAAGTGTATTTGGCCCAGGTTGTGGAGCTGTTAGCTGAATATCTTGGGGTCGTCACGAAAGCGAAGGTTTGACATCATTAGGGCAGTTCGTGGATTTTCTCTGCTTTCTCGCTTACATGTACCATCGGGCCATCCACTATCCCCTCACTATATCAATAATGAGGGGCTGTTTTCATGGCGAAACGGCATTACTAGCCTATAGGTGGAACAGGTTGTGTCCTAGGTATGTGACATTGCATATGCGCCTCTCTTAAGGGGACCCATTTGACGGGAACGTGTTTTCCTGGCTATATTTCGCTGATTACATATAGATCTTTCATAAAGTCAATGTAACCTCATTTAAATGCGTTGCCGAGACTGGGTACGTGCCACAGTTCAGTGGACGTATATAACGGCAATCAGTGTAACTGAAAAGGATACAGTTTTCATGTGCTTTCCTTCAAAAAACGGGCTCCGCCACACTTGCATCACTCAATGGGTGAGAGCAGGCTAGTGCCAGATTTATTGTACGCCTTTGACGTAAATGTCGGTCACCGCATAGGTGTCTTTGCCATGTGCTTCTCTTCATCCAACCCAGATCATTTCCACTTGCATAACTGGGTATACAAAACTAGGTGTGTGCCAAGCTAAAATGAACTTCCGTGATGAGCATTTGCGTCACTGGAGATGGGCCACGAGGTATGTGCCCCTTTTCAATAAAGCTTGTTGACCCCAACATGCAGCGCTACGTATGAGCCGCACTTCAATGTAGTGAAATGGGAAGATCTGTCAAGTAGTCTATTATAGAAAAAGAAAGGTGTTCGTGCAACCATGATTTGACCATTCCGTCTACTCTCACTGGTACGTAAGGTCATTGTTAGCCACATGGGCCGCTCGCTGTGGCAAAAAAATAGGCGTTTTTTTTAACAAGCTCGAGAAAAGAATAGTTTCGCAAAAAACGGGGTAGAGTAATGATAGTTTTATCGCCAATAGGGGGGGGGGGTTGTTTTACGTCACACGGACGCCGTAGTGGAGGTCTACGGAGAATTTTGCCCAACTGGGGATCTTTAACGTGCGCTACGATGCACACGGGCGTCTTCGCAGTGTGCCTCCATTCAAACTGCAATCTCCGGAGCCGGGGATCAGCCCGCAATTTCGAGCCGAGTATACTAGCGCCTTAGGTACTCGGCTACCCCGAAGGGAGACAGAGTAAGGTTATACAGGCATATGAATGTCATGAGTCCAGGTAGGTGTGCAGCGTTTCTCCAGCACTGCGGGTTTAAAGTGTATTTCGCCCAGGTTGTAGAGCTATTAGCTGAATATCTGGGGGTCGTCACGAAAGCGAAGGTTTGACATCATTAGGGCAGTTCGTGGATTTTCTCTGCTTCCTCGCTTACATGTACCATCGGGCCATCCACTATCCCCTCACTATATCAATAATGAGGGGCTGTTTTCATGGCGAAACGGCATTACTAGCCTATAGGTGGAACAGGTTGTGTCCTAGGTATGTGACATTGCAGATGCGCCTCTCTTAAGCGAAACCATTTGACGGAAACGTGTTTTCCTGGCTATATTTCGCTGATTACATATAGGTCTTTCATAAAGTCAATGTAACCTCATTTAAATGCGTTGCCGAGACTGGGTACGTGCCAGTTCAGTGGACGTATATAACGGCAATCAGTGTAACTGAAAAGGATACAGTTTTCATGTGCTTTCCTTCAAAAAACGGGCTCCGCCACACTTGCATCACTCAATGGGTGAGAGCAGGCTAGTGCCAGATTTATTGTACGCCTTTGACGTAAATGTCGGTCACCGCATAGGTGTCTTTGCCATGTGCTTCTCTTCATCCAACCCAGCTCATTTCCACTTGCATAACTGGGTATACAAAACTAGGTGTGTGCCAAGCTAAAATGAACTTCCGTGATGAGCATTTGCTTCACTGGAGATGGGCCACGAGGTATGTGCCCTTTTTCAATAAAGCTTGTTGACCCCTACATGTAGCGCTACGTATGAGCCGCACTTCAATGTAGTGAAATAGGAAGATCTGTCAAGTAGTCTATTATAGAAAAAGAAAGGTGTTCGTGCAACCATGATTTGACCATTCCGTCTACTCTCACTGGTACGTAAGGTCATTGTTAGCCACATGGGCCGCTCGCTGTGGCAAAAAAATAGGCGTTTTTTTTAACAAGCTCGAGAAAAGAATAGTTTCGGAAAAAACGGGGTAGAGTAACGATAGTTTTATCGCCAATAGGGGGGGGGGTGGTTTTACGTCACACGGACGCCGTAGTGGAGGTCTACGGAGAATTTTGCCCAACTGGGGATCTTTAACGTGCGCTACGATGCACACGGGCGTCTTCGCAGTGTGCCTCCATTCAAACTGCAATCTCCGGAGCCGGGGATTAGCCCGCAATTTCGAGCCGAGTATACTAGCGCCTTAGGTACTCGGCTACCCCGAAGGGTGACAGAGAAAGGTTATACAGGCATATGAATGTCATTAGTCCAGGTAGGTGTGCAGCGTTTCTCCAGCACTGCGGGTTTAAAGTGTATTTGGCCCAGGTTGTAGAGCTATTAGCTGAATATCTGGGGGTCGTCACGAAAACGACGGTTTGACATCATTAGGGCAGTTCGTGGACTTTCTCTCCTCTCTCGCCTACATGTAACATTGGGCCGTTTACTATCTCCTCACTATATCAATAATGAAGGGCTGTTTTCATGGCGAAACGGCATTACTAGCCTATAGGTGGAACAGGTTGTGTCCTAGGTATGTGACATTGCATATGCGCCTCTCTTAAGCGGACCCATTTGACGCGAACGTGTTTTCCTGGCTATATTTCGCTGATTACATATAGATCTTTCATAAAGTCAATGTAACCTAATTTAAATGCGATGCCGAGACTGGGTACTTGCTACAGTTCAGTGGACGTATACAACGGCAATCAGTGTAACTGAAAAGGATACAGTTTTCATGTGCTTTCCTTCAAAAAACGGGCTCCGCCACACTTGCATCACTCAATGGGTGAGAGCAGGCTAGTGCCAGATTTATTGTACGCCTTTGACGTAAATGTCGGTCACCGCATAGGTGTCTTTGCCATGTGCTTCTCTTCATCCAACCCAGCTCATTTCCACTTGCATAACTGGGTATACAAAACTAGGTGTGTGCCAAGCTAAAATGAACTTCCGTGATGAGTATTTGCTTCACTGGAGATGGGCCACGAGGTATGTGCCCCTTTTCAATAAAGCTTGTTGACCCCAACATGTAGCGCTACGTATGAGCCGCACTTCAATGTAGTGAAATAGGAAGATCTGACAAGTAGTCTATTATAGAAAAAGAAAGGTGTTCGTGCAACCATGATTTGACCATTCCGTCTACTCTCACTGGTACGTAAGGTCATTGTTAGCCACATGGGCCGCTCGCTGTGGCAAAAAAATAGGCGTTTTTTTTAACAAGCTCGAGAAAAGAATAGTTTCGAAAAAAACGGGGTAGAGTAACGATAGTTTTATCGCCAATAGGGGGGGGGTGGTTTTACGTCACACGGACGCCGTAGTGGAGGTCTACGGAGAATTTTGCCCAACTGGGGATCTTTAACGTGCGCTACGATGCACACGGGCGTCTTCGCAGTGTGCCTCCATTCAAACTGCAATCTCCGGAGCCGGGGATTAGCCCGCAATTTCGAGCCGAGTATACTAGCGCCTTAGGTACTCGGCTACCCCGAAGGGTGACAGAGCAAGGTTATACAGGCATATGAATGTCATGAGTCCAGGTAGGTGTGTGGCGTTTCTCCAGCACTGCGGGTTTAAAGTGTATTTGGCCCAGGTTGTGGAGCTGTTAGCTGAATATCTTGGGGTCGTCACGAAAGCGAAGGTTTGACATCATTAGGGCAGTTCGTGGATTTTCTCTGCTTTCTCGCTTACATGTACCATCGGGCCATCCACTATCCCCTCACTATATCAATAATGAGGGGCTGTTTTCATGGCGAAACGGCATTACTAGCCTATAGGTGGAACAGGTTGTGTCCTAGGTATGTGACATTGCATATGCGCCTCTCTTAAGGGGACCCATTTGACGGGAACGTGTTTTCCTGGCTATATTTCGCTGATTACATATAGATCTTTCATAAAGTCAATGTAACCTCATTTAAATGCGTTGCCGAGACTGGGTACGTGCCACAGTTCAGTGGACGTATATAACGGCAATCAGTGTAACTGAAAAGGATACAGTTTTCATGTGCTTTCCTTCAAAAAACGGGCTCCGCCACACTTGCATCACTCAATGGGTGAGAGCAGGCTAGTGCCAGATTTATTGTACGCCTTTGACGTAAATGTCGGTCACCGCATAGGTGTCTTTGCCATGTGCTTCTCTTCATCCAACCCAGATCATTTCCACTTGCATAACTGGGTATACAAAACTAGGTGTGTGCCAAGCTAAAATGAACTTCCGTGATGAGCATTTGCGTCACTGGAGATGGGCCACGAGGTATGTGCCCCTTTTCAATAAAGCTTGTTGACCCCAACATGCAGCGCTACGTATGAGCCGCACTTCAATGTAGTGAAATAGGAAGATCTGTCAAGTAGTCTATTATAGAAAAAGAAAGGTGTTCGTGCAACCATGATTTGACCATTCCGTCTACTCTCACTGGTACGTAAGGTCATTGTTAGCCACATGGGCCGCTCGCTGTGGCAAAAAAATAGGCGTTTTTTTTAACAAGCTCGAGAAAAGAATAGTTTCGCAAAAAACGGGGTAGAGTAACGATAGTTTTATCGCCAATAGGGGGGGGGGTTGTTTTACGTCACACGGACGCCGTAGTGGAGGTCTACGGAGAATTTTGCCCAACTGGGGATCTTTAACGTGCGCTACGATGCACACGGGCGTCTTCGCAGTGTGCCTCCATTCAAACTGCAATCTCCGGAGCCGGGGATCAGCCCGCAATTTCGAGCCGAGTATACTAGCGCCTTAGGTACTCGGCTACCCCGAAGGGAGACAGAGTAAGGTTATACAGGCATATGAATGTCATGAGTCCAGGTAGGTGTGCAGCGTTTCTCCAGCACTGCGGGTTTAAAGTGTATTTCGCCCAGGTTGTAGAGCTATTAGCTGAATATCTGGGGGTCGTCACGAAAGCGAAGGTTTGACATCATTAGGGCAGTTCGTGGATTTTCTCTGCTTCCTCGCTTACATGTACCATCGGGCCATCCACTATCCCCTCACTATATCAATAATGAGGGGCTGTTTTCATGGCGAAACGGCATTACTAGCCTATAGGTGGAACAGGTTGTGTCCTAGGTATGTGACATTGCAGATGCGCCTCTCTTAAGCGAAACCATTTGACGGAAACGTGTTTTCCTGGCTATATTTCGCTGATTACATATAGGTCTTTCATAAAGTCAATGTAACCTCATTTAAATGCGTTGCCGAGACTGGGTACGTGCCAGTTCAGTGGACGTATATAACGGCAATCAGTGTAACTGAAAAGGATACAGTTTTCATGTGCTTTCCTTCAAAAAACGGGCTCCGCCACACTTGCATCACTCAATGGGTGAGAGCAGGCTAGTGCCAGATTTATTGTACGCCTTTGACGTAAATGTCGGTCACCGCATAGGTGTCTTTGCCATGTGCTTCTCTTCATCCAACCCAGCTCATTTCCACTTGCATAACTGGGTATACAAAACTAGGTGTGTGCCAAGCTAAAATGAACTTCCGTGATGAGCATTTGCTTCACTGGAGATGGGCCACGAGGTATGTGCCCTTTTTCAATAAAGCTTGTTGACCCCTACATGTAGCGCTACGTATGAGCCGCACTTCAATGTAGTGAAATAGGAAGATCTGTCAAGTAGTCTATTATAGAAAAAGAAAGGTGTTCGTGCAACCATGATTTGACCATTCCGTCTACTCTCACTGGTACGTAAGGTCATTGTTAGCCACATGGGCCGCTCGCTGTGGCAAAAAAACAGGCGTTTTTTTTAACAAGCTCGAGAAAAGAATAGTTTCGGAAAAAACGGGGTAGAGTAACGATAGTTTTATCGCCAATAGGGGGGGGGGGTGGTTTTACGTCACACGGACGCCGTAGTGGAGGTCTACGGAGAATTTTGCCCAACTGGGGATCTTTAACGTGCGCTACGATGCACACGGGCGTCTTCGCAGTGTGCCTCCATTCAAACTGCAATCTCCGGAGCCGGGGATTAGCCCGCAATTTCGAGCCGAGTATACTAGCGCCTTAGGTACTCGGCTACCCCGAAGGGTGACAGAGAAAGGTTATACAGGCATATGAATGTCATTAGTCCAGGTAGGTGTGCAGCGTTTCTCCAGCACTGCGGGTTTAAAGTGTATTTGGCCCAGGTTGTAGAGCTATTAGCTGAATATCTGGGGGTCGTCACGAAAACGACGGTTTGACATCATTAGGGCAGTTCGTGGACTTTCTCTCCTCTCTCGCCTACATGTAACATTGGGCCGTTTACTATCTCCTCACTATATCAATAATGAAGGGCTGTTTTCATGGCGAAACGGCATTACTAGCCTATAGGTGGAACAGGTTGTGTCCTAGGTATGTGACATTGCATATGCGCCTCTCTTAAGCGGACCCATTTGACGCGAACGTGTTTTCCTGGCTATATTTCGCTGATTACATATAGATCTTTCATAAAGTCAATGTAACCTAATTTAAATGCGATGCCGAGACTGGGTACTTGCTACAGTTCAGTGGACGTATACAACGGCAATCAGTGTAACTGAAAAGGATACAGTTTTCATGTGCTTTCCTTCAAAAAACGGGCTCCGCCACACTTGCATCACTCAATGGGTGAGAGCAGGCTAGTGCCAGATTTATTGTACGCCTTTGACGTAAATGTCGGTCACCGCATAGGTGTCTTTGCCATGTGCTTCTCTTCATCCAACCCAGCTCATTTCCACTTGCATAACTGGGTATACAAAACTAGGTGTGTGCCAAGCTAAAATGAACTTCCGTGATGAGTATTTGCTTCACTGGAGATGGGCCACGAGGTATGTGCCCCTTTTCAATAAAGCTTGTTGACCCCAACATGTAGCGCTACGTATGAGCCGCACTTCAATGTAGTGAAATAGGAAGATCTGACAAGTAGTCTATTATAGAAAAAGAAAGGTGTTCGTGCAACCATGATTTGGCCATTCCGTCTACTCTCACTGGTACGTAAGGTGATTGTTAGCCGCATGGGCCGCTCGCTGTGGCAAAAAAATAGGCGTTTTTTTTAACAAGCTCGAGAAAAGAATAGTTTCGGAAAAAAACGGGGTAGAGTAACGATAGTTTTATCGCCAATAGGGGGGGGGGGTGGTTTTACGTCACACTGACGCCGTAGTGGAGGTCTACGGAGAATTTTGCCCAACTGGGGATCTTTAACGTGCGCTACGATGCACACGAGCGTCTTCGCAGTGTGCCTCCATTCAAACTGCAATCTCCGGAGCCGGGGATTAGCCCGCAATTTCGAGCCGAGTATACTAGCGCCTTAGGTACTCGGGTACCCCGAAGGGTGACAGAGTAAGGTTATACAGGCATATGAATGTCATGAGTCCAGGTAGGTGTGCAGCGTTTCTCCAGCACTGCGGGTTTAAAGTGTATTTGGCCCAGGTTGTAGAGCTATTAGCTGAATATCTGTGGGTCGTCACGAAAGCGACGGTTTGACATCATTAGGGCAGTTCGTGGATTTTCTCTGCTTTCTCGCCTACATGTACCATCGGGCCGTTTACTATCTCCTCACTATATCAATAATGAAGGGCTGTTTTCATGGCGAAACGGCATTACTAGCCTATAGGTGGAACAGGTTCTGTCCTAGGTATGTGACATTGCATATGCGCCTCTCTTAAGCGGACCCATTTGACGGGAACGTGTTTTCCTGGCTATATTTCGCTGATTACATATAGATCTTTCATAAAGTCAATGTAACCTCATTTAAATGCGTTGCCGAGACTGGGTACGTGCCAGTTCAGTGGACGTATATAACGGCAATCAGTGTAACTGAAAAGGATACAGTTTTCATGTGCTTTCCTTCAAAAAACGGGCTCCGCCACACTTGCATCACTCAATGGGTGAGAGCAGGCTAGTGCCAGATTTATTGTACGCCTTTGACGTAAATGTCGGTCACCGCATAGGTGTCTTTGCATTGTGCTTCTCTTCATCCAACCCAGCTCATTTCCACTTGCATAACTGGGTATACAAAACTAGGTGTGTGCCAAGCTAAAATGAACTTCCGTGATGAGCATTTGCGTCACTGGAGATGGGCCACGATGTATGTGCCCCTTTTCAATAAAGCTTGTTGACCCCAACATGTAGCGCTACGTATGAGCCGCACTTCAATGTAGTGAAATAGGAAGATCTGTCAAGTAGTCTATTATAGAAAAAGAAAGGTGTTCGTGCAACCATGATTTGACCATTCCGTCTACTCTCACTGGTACGTAAGGTCATTGTTAGCCACATGGGCCGCTCGCTGTGGCAAAAAAATAGGCGTTTTTTTTAACAAGCTCGAGAAAAGAATAGTTTCGGAAAAAACGGGGTAGAGTAACGATAGTTTTATCGCCAATAGGGGGGGGGGGTGGTTTTACGTCACACGGACGCCGTAGTGGAGGTCTACGGAGAATTTTGCCCAAATGGGGATCTTTAACGTGCGCTACGATGCACACGGGCGTCTTCGCAGTGTGCCTCCATTCAAACTGCAATCTCCGGAGCCGGGGATTAGCCCGCAATTTCGAGCCGAGTATACTAGCGCCATAGGTACTCGGCTACCCCGAAGGGTGACAGAGAAAGGTTATACAGGCATATGAATGCCATTAGTCCAGGTAGGTGTGCAGCGTTTCTCCAGCACTGCGGGTTTAAAGTGTATTTGGCCCAGGTTGTAGAGCTATTAGCTGAATATCTGGGGGTCGTCACGAAAACGACGGTTTGACATCATTAGGGCAGTTCGTGGACTTTCTCTCCTTTCTCGCCTACATGTAACATTGGGCCGTTTACTATCTCCTCACTATATCAATAATGAAGGGCTGTTTTCATGGCGAAACGGCATTACTAGCCTATAGGTGGAACAGGTTGTGTCCTAGGTATGTGACATTGCATATGCGCCTCTCTTAAGCGGACCCATTTGACGCGAACGCGTTTTCCTGGCTATATTTCGCTGATTACATATAGATCTTTCATAAAGTCAATGTAACCTCATTTAAATGCGATGCCGAGACTGGGTACTTGCTACAGTTCAGTGGACGTATACAACGGCAATCAGTGTAACTGAAAAGGAGACAGTTTTGATGTGCTTTCCTTCAAAAACGGGCTCCGCCACACTTGCATCACTCAATGCGTGAGAGCAGGCTAGTGCCAGATTCATTGTACGCCTTTGACGTAATTCTCGGTCACCGCATAGGTGTCACTGCCATGTGCTTCTCTTCAACCAACCTAGCTCATTTCCAATTGCATAACTGGGTATAGAAAACTAGGTATGTGCCAAGCTGCAATGAACTTCCGTGACGAGTATTTGCGTGACCGGAGATGAGCCACGAGCTATGTGCCCCTCTAATAAAGCTTGTTGACCGAAACATATAGAGCTACATATGAGCCGCACTTCAATGTAGCGAAATTGGAAGATCAGTCAAGTAGTCTATTACACAAAAAGAAAGGTGTTCGTGCAACCTTGATTTGACCATTCCGTCTACTCTCACTGCTACGTAAGGTCATTGTTAGCCACATGGGCCGATCGCTGTGGCAAAAAATAGGCGTTTTTTTAACAAGGTCGAGAAAAGAATAGTTTCGGAAATAACGGGGTAGAGTAACGATAGTTTTATCGCCAATAGGGGGGGGGGGGGTGGTTTTACGTCACACGGACGCCGTAGTGGAGGTCTACGGAGAATTTTGCCCAACTGGGGACCTTTAACGTGCGCTACGATGCACACGGGCGTCTTCGAAGTGTGCCTCCATTCAAACTGCAATCTCCGGAGCCGGGGATTAGCCCGCAATTTCGAGCCGAGTATACTAGCGCCTTAGGTACTCGGGTACCCCGAAGGGTGACAGAGTAAGGTTATACAGGCATATGAATGTCATGAGTCCAGGTAGGTGTGCAGCGTTTCTCCAGCACTGCGGGTTTAAAGTGTATTTGGCCCAGGTTGTAGAGCTATTAGCTGAATATCTGGGCGTCGTCACGAAAGCGACGGTTTGACATCATTAGGGCAGTTCGTGGATTTTCTCTGCTTTCTCGCCTACATGTACCATCGGGCCGTTTACTATCTCCTCACTATATCAATAATGAAGGGCTGTTTTCATGGCGAAACGGCATTACTAGCCTATAGGTGGAACAGGTTGTGTCCTAGGTATGTGACATTGCATATGCGCCTCTCTTAAGCGGACCCATTTGACGGGAACGTGCTTTCCTGGCTATATTTCGCTGATTACATATAGATCTTTCATAAAGTCAATGTAACCTCATTTAAATGCGTTGCCGAGACTGGGTACGTGCCAGTTCAGTGGACGTATATAACGGCAATCAGTGTAACTGAAAAGGATACAGTTTTCATGTGCTTTCCTTCAAAAAACGGGCTCCGCCACACTTGCATCACTCAATGGGTGAGAGCAGGCTAGTGCCAGATTTATTGTACGCCTTTGACGTAAATGTCGGTCACCGCATAGGTGTCTTTGCCATGTGCTTCTCTTCATCCAACCCAGCTCATTTCCACTTGCATAACTGGGTATAGAAAACTAGGTATGTGCCAAGCTGCAATGAACTTCCGTGACGAGTATTTGCGCGACCGGAGATGAGCCACGAGCTATGTGCCCCTCTAATAAAGCTTGTTGACCGAAACATATAGAGCTACATATGAGCCGCACTTCAATGTAGCGAAATTGGAAGATCAGTCAAGTAGTCTATTACACAAAAAGAAAGGTGTTCGTGCAACCTTGATTTGACCATTCCGTCTACTCTCACTGCTACGTAAGGTCATTGTTAGCCACATGGGCCGATCGCTGTGGCAAAAAATAGGCGTTTTTTTAACAAGGTCGAGAAAAGAATAGTTTCGGAAAAAACGGGGTAGAGTAACGATAGTTTTATCGCCAATAGGGGGGGGGGGGGGTGGTTTTACGTCACACGGACGCCGTAGTGGAGGTCTACGGAGAATTTTGCCCAACTGGGGATCTTTAACGTGCGCTACGATGCACACGGGCGTCTTCGAAGTGTGCCTCCATTAAAACTGCAATCTCCGGAGCCGGGGATTAGCCCGCAATTTCGAGCCGAGTATACTAGCGCCTTAGGTACTCGGCTACCCCGAAGGGTGACAGAGTAAGGTTATACAGGCATATGAATGTCATGAGTCCAGGTAGGTGTGCAGCGTTTCTCCAGCACTGCGGGTTTAAAGTGTATTTGGCCCAGGTTGTAGAGCTATTAGCTGAATATCTGGGCGTCGTCACGAAAGCCACGGTTTGACATCATTAGGGCAGTTCGTGGATTTTCTCTGCTTTCTCGCCTACATGTACCATCGGGCCGTTTACTATCTCCTCACTATATCAATAATGAAGGGCTGTTTTCATGGCGAAACGGCATTACTAGCCTATAGGTGGAACAGGTTGTGTCCTAGGTATGTGACATTGCATATGCGCCTCTCTTAAGCGGACCCATTTGACGGGAACGTGCTTTCCTGGCTATATTTCGCTGATTACATATAGATCTTTCATAAAGTCAATGTAACCTCATTTAAATGCGTTGCCGAGACTGGGTACGTGCCAGTTCAGTGGACGTATATAACGGCAATCAGTGTAACTGAAAAGGATACAGTTTTCATGTGCTTTCCTTCAAAAAACGGGCTCCGCCACACTTGCATCACTCAATGGGTGAGAGCAGGCTAGTGCCAGATTTATTGTACGCCTTTGACGTAAATGTCGGTCACCGCATAGGTGTCTTTGCCATGTGCTTCTCTTCATCCAACCCAGCTCATTTCCACTTGCATAACTGGGTATACAAAACTAGGTGTGTGCCAAGCTAAAATGAACTTCCGTGATGAGCATTTGCTTCACTGGAGATGGGCCACGAGGTATGTGCCCCTTTTCAATAAAGCTTGTTGACCCCAACATGTAGCGCTACGTATGAGCCGCCCTTCAATGTAGTGAAATAGGAAGATCTGTCAAGTAGTCTATTATAGAAAAAGAAAGGTGTTCGTGCAACCATGATTTGACCATTCCGTCTACTCTCACTGGTACGTAAGGTCATTGTTAGCCACATGGGCCGCTCGCTGTGGCAAAAAAATAGGCGTTTTTTTTTAACAAGCTCGAGAAAAGAATAGTTTCGGAAAAAACGGGGTAGAGTAACGATAGTTTTATCGCCAGTAGGGGGGGGGGGGTGGTTTTACGTCACACGGACGCCGTAGTGGAGGTCTACGGAGAATTTTGCCCAACTGGGGATCTTTAACGTGCGCTACGATGCACACGGGCGTCTTCGCAGTGTGCCTCCATTCAAACTGCAATCTCCGGAGCCGGGGATTAGCCCGCAATTTCGAGCCGAGTATACTAGCGCCTTAGGTACTCGGCTACCCCGAAGGGTGACAGAGTAAGGTTATACAGGCATATGAATGTCATGAGTCCAGGTAGGTGTGCAGCGTTTCTCCAGCACTGCGGGTTTAAAGTGTATTTGGCCCAGGTTGTAGAGCTATTAGCTGATTATCTGGGGGTCGTCACGAAAGCGACGGTTTGACGTCATTAGGGCAGTTCGTGGATTTTCTCTGCTTTCTCGCCTACATGTACCATCGGGCCATCCACTATCCCCTCACTATATCAATAATGAGGGTCTGTTTTCATGGCGAAACGGCATTACTAGCCTATAGGCGGAACAGGTTGTGTCCTAGGTATGTGACATTGCATATGCGCCTCTCTTAAGCGGACCCATTTGACGGGAACGTGTTTTCCTGGCTATATTTCGCTGATCACATATAGATCTTTCATAAAGTCAATGTAGCCTCATTTAAATGCGTTGCCGAGACGGTACGTTCCAGTATTTAGTGAACGTATGTAACGGCAATCAGTGTAACTGAAAAGGAGACAGTTTTCATGTGCTTTTCTTCAAAAAACGGGCTCCGCCAGACTTGCATCAGTGAATACATGAAAGCAGGCTAGTTCCAGATTATTGTGCGGCTTTGACGTAAATCTCGGTCACCGCATAGGTGTCACTGCCCTGTGCTTCTCTTCAACCAACCAAGCTCATTTCCACTTGCATAACTGGGTATACAAAACTAGGTGTGTGCCAAGCTAAAATGAACTTCCGTGATGAGCATTTGCGTCACTGGAGATGGGCCACGAGGTATGTGCCCCTTTTCAATAAAGCGTGTTGACCCCAACATGTAGCGCTACGTATGAGCCGCACTTCAATGTAGTGAAATAGGAAGATCTGTCAAGTAGTCTATTATAGAAAAAGAAAGGTGTTCGTGCAACCATGATTTGACCATTCCGTCTACTCTCACTGGTACGTAAGGTCATTGTTAGCCACATGGGCCGCTCGCTGTGGCAAAAAAATAGGCGTTTTTTTTAACAAGCTCGAGAAAAGAATAGTTTCGGAAAAAACGGGGTAGAGTAACGATAGTTTTATCGCCAATAGGGGGGGGGGGGGGGTTTACGTCACACGGACGCCGTAGTGAAGGTCTACGGAGAATTTTGCCCAACTGGGGATCTTTAACTTGCGCTACGATGCACACGGGCGTCTTCGCAGTGTGCCTCCATTCAAACTGCAATCTCCGGAGCCGGGGATTAGCCCGCAATTTCGAGCCGAGTATACTAGCGCCTTAGGTACTCGGCTACCCCGAAGGGTGACAGAGTAAGGTTATACAGGCATATGAATGTCATGAGTCCAGGTAGGTGTGCAGCGTTTCTCCAGCACTGCGGGTTTAAAGTGTATTTTGCCCAGGTTGTAGAGCTATTAGCTGAATATCTGGGGGTCGTCACGAAAGCGACGGTTTAACATCATTATGGCAGTTCGTGGATTTTCTCTGCTTTCTCGCCTACATGTAAGATCGGGCCATCCACTATCCCCTCACTATATCAACAATGAGGGGCAGTTTTCATGGCGAAACGGCATTACTAGCCTATAGGCGGAACAGGTTCTGTCCTAGGTATGTGATATGCATATGCGCCTCTCTTAGGTGACCCATTTGACACGAACCTGCTTTATGGCTATATTTCGCTGATTACATGTAGATCTTTCATAAAGTCAATGTAACCTCATTTAAATGCGTTGCCGAGACGGTACGTGCCACAATTTAGTGAACGTATGTAACGGCAATCAGTGTAACTGAAAAGGAGACAGTTTTCATGTGCTTTTCTTCAAAAAACGGGCTCCGCCAGACTTGCATCAGTGAATACATGAAAGCAGGCTAGTTCCAGATTATTGTGCGTCTTTGACGTAAATCTCGGTCACCGCATAGGTGTCACTGCCATGTGCTTCTCTTCAACCAACCAAGCTCATTTCCACTTGCATAACTGGGTGTACAAAACTAGGTTTGTGCCAAGCTAAAATGAACTTCCGTGATGAGCATTTGCGTCACTGGAGATGGGCCACGAGGTATGTGCCCCTTTTCAATAAAGCTTGTTGACCCCAACATGTAGCGCTACGTATGAGCCGCACTTCAATGTAGTGAAATAGGAAGATCTGTCAAGTAGTCTATTATAGAAAAAGAAAGGTGTTCGTGCAACCATGATTTGACCATTCCGTCTACTCTCACTGGTACGTAAGGTCATTGTTAGCCACATGGGCCGCTCGCTGTGGCAAAAAAATAAGCGTTTTTTTTAACAAGCTCGAGAAAAGAATAGTTTCGGAAAAAACGGGGTAGAGTAACGATAGTTTTATCGCCAATAGGGGGGGGGTGGTTTTACGTCACACGGACGCCGTAGTGGAGGTCTACGGAGAATTTTGCCCAACTGGGGATCTTTAACGTGCGCTACGATGCACACGGGCGTCTTCGCAGTGTGCCTCCATTCAAACTGCAATCTCCGGAGCCGGGGATTAGCCCGCAATTTCGAGCCGAGTATACTAGCGCCTTAGGTACTCGGCTACCCCGAAGGGTGACAGAGTAAGGTTATACAGGCATATGAATGTCATGAGTCCAGGTAGGTGTGCAGCGTTTCTCCAGCACTGCGGGATTAAAGTGTATTTGGCCCAGGTTGTAGAGCTATTAGCTGAATATCTGGGGGTCGTCACGAAAGCGACGGTTTGACGTCATTAGGGCAGTTCGTGGATTTTCTCTGCTTTCTCGCCTACATGTACCATCGGGCCGTTTACTATCTCCTCACTATATCAATAATGAAGGGCTGTTTTCATGGCGAAACGGCATTACTAATAGGTGGAACAGGTTGTGTCCTAGGTATGTGACATTGCATATGCGCCTCTCTTAAGCGGACCCATTTGACGGGAACGTGTTTTCCTGGCTATATTTCGCTGATTACATATAGATCTTTCATAAAGTCAATGTAACCTCATTTAAATGCGTTGCCGAGACTGGGTACATGCCAGTTCAGTGGACGTATATAACGGCAATCAGTGTAACTGAAAAGGATACAGTCTTCATGTGCTTTCCTTCAAAAAACGGGCTCCGCCACACTTGCATCACTCAATGGGTGAGAGTAGGCTAGTGCCACATTTATTGTACGCCTTTGACGTAAATGTCGGTCACCGCATAGGTGTCTTTGCCATGTGCTTCTCTTCATCCAACCCAGCTCATTTCCACTTGCATAACTGGGTATACAAAACTAGGTGTGTGCCAAGCTAAAATGAACTTCCGTGATGAGAATTTGCGTCACTGGAGATGGGCCACGAGGTATGTGCCCCTTTTCAATAAAGCTTGTTGACCCCAACATGTAGCGCTACGTATGAGCCGCACTTCAATGTAGTGAAATAGGAAGATCTGTCAAATAGTCTATTATAGAAAAAGAAAGGTGTTCGTGCAACCATGATTTGACCATTCCGTCTACTCTCACTGGTACGTAAGGTCATTGTTGGCCACATGGGCCGCTCGCTGTGGCAAAAAAATAGGCGTTTTTTTTTAACAAGCTCGAGAAAAGAATAGTTTCGGAAAAAACGGGGTAGAGTAACGATAGTTTTATCGCCAATAGGGGGGGGGGGTGGTTTTACGTCACACGGACGCCGTAGTGGAGGTCTACGGAGAATTTTGCCCAACTGGGGATCTTTAACGTGCGCTACGATGCACACGGGCGTCTTCGCAGTGTGCCTCCATTCAAACTGCAATCTCCGGAGCCGGGGATTAGCCCGCAATTTCGAGCCGAGTGTACTAGCGCCTTAGATACTCGGCTACCCCGAAGGGTGACAGAGTAAGGTTATACAGGCATATGAATGTCATGAGTCCAGGTAGGTGTGCAGCGTTTCTCCAGCACTGCGGGTTTAAAGTGTATTTGGCCCAGGTTGTAGAGCTATTACCTGAATATCTGGGGGTCGTCACGAAAGCGACGGTTTGACATCATTAGGGCAGTTCGTGGATTTTCTCTGCTTTCTCGCCTACATGTACGATCGGGCCATCCACTATCCCCTCACTATATGAATAATGAGGGGCTGTTTTCATGGCGAAACGGCATTACTAGCCTATAGGCGGAACAGGTTGTGTCCTAGGTATGTGATATGCATATGCGCCTCTCTTAGCCGACCCATTTGACACGAACCTGCTTTATGGCTATATTTCGCTGATTACATGTAGATCTTTCATAAAGTCAATGTAACCTCATTTAAATGCGTTGCCGAGACGGTACGTGCCACAATTTAGTGAACGTATGTAACGGCAATCAGTGTAACTGAAAAGGAGACAGTTTTCATGTGCTTTTCTTCAAAAAACGGGCTCCGCCAGACTTGCATCAGTGAATACATGAAAGCAGGCTAGTTCCAGATTATTGTGCGGCTTTGACGTAAATCTCGGTCACCGCATAGGTATCACTGCCATGTGCTTCTCTTCAACCAACCAAGCTCATTTCCACTTGCATAACTGGGTATACAAAACTAGGTGTGTGCCAAGCTAAAATGAACTTCCGCGATGAGCATTTGCGTCACTGGAGATGGGCCACGAGGTATGTGCCCCTTTTCAATAAAGCTTGTTGACCCCAACATGTAGCGCTACGTATGAGCCGCACTTCAATGTAGTGAAATAGGAAGATCTGTCAAGTAGTCTATTATAGAAAAAGAAAGGTGTTCGTGCAACCATGATTTGACCATTCCGTCTACTCTCACTGGTACGTAAGGTCATTGTTAGCCAGATGGGCCGCTCGCTGTGGCAAAAAATAGGCGTTTTCTTTAACAAGGTCGAGAAAAGAATAGTTTCGGAAAGAACGGGGTAGAGTAACGATAGTTTTATAGCCAATAGGGGGGGGGGGTGGTTTTACGTCGCACGGACGCCGTAGTGGAGGTCTACGGAGAAATTTGCCCAACTGGGGATCTTTAACGTGCACTACGATGCACACGGGCGTCTTCGCAGTGTGCCTCCATTCAAACTACAAACTCCGGAGCCGGGGATTCGCCCGCAATTTCGAGCCGAGTATACTAGCGCCTTAGGTACTCGGCTACCCCGAAGGGTGACAGAGTAAGGTTATACAGGCATATGAATGTGATGAGTCCAGGTGGGTGGGCAGCGTTTCTCCAGCACTGCGGGTTCTAAGTGTATTAGGCCCAGGTTGTAGAGCTATTAGCTGAATATCTGGGGGTCGTTGCGAAAGCGACGGTTTGACATCATTAGGGCAGTTCGTGAATTTTCTCTGCTTTCTCGCCTACATGTACCGTCGGGCCATCGACTATCCCCTCACTATATCAATAATGAGGGGCTGTTTTCATGGCGAAACGTCATTACTAGCCTATAGGCGGAACAGGTTGCGTCTTAGGTATGTGACATGCATAAGCGCCTCTTTTAGCTGACCCATTTGACACGAACCTGTTTTATGGCTATATTTCGCTGATTACTGTAGATCTTTCCTAAAGTCAATGTAACCTCATTTATATGCGTTGCCGAGACGGTACGTGCCACAATTTAGTGAACGTATGTAACGGCAATCAGTGTAACTGAAAAGGAGACAGTTTTCATATCCTTTCCTTCAAAAAACGGGCTCCGCCACACTTGCATCACTAAATGGGTGAAAGCAGGCTAGTGCCAGATTATTTTGCGTCTTTGACGTAAACCTCGGTCACCGCATAGGTGTCACTGCCATGTGCTTCTCTTCAACCAACCAAGCTCATTTCCACTTGCATAACTGGGTATACAAAACTAGGTGTGCGCCAAGCTAAAATGAACTTCCGTGATGAGCATTTGCGTCACTGGAGATGGGCCACGAGGTATGTGCCCCTTTTCAATAAAGCTTGTTGACCCCAACATGTAGCGCTACGTATGAGCCGCACTTCAATGTAGTGAAATAGGAAGATCTGTCAAGTAGTCTATTATAGAAAAAGAAAGGTGTTCGTCCAACCATGATTTGACCATTCCGTCTACTCTCACTGCTACGTAAGGTCATTGTTAGCCACATGGGCCGCTCGCTGTTGCAAAAAATAGGCGTTTTTTTAACAAGCTTGAGAAAAGAATAGTTTCGGGAAAAAACGGCGTAGAGTAACGATAGTTTTATCGCCAATAGGGGGGGGGGGGGGTGGTTTTACGTCACACGGACGCCGTAGTGGAGGTCTACGGTGAATTTTGTCCAACTGGGGATCTTTAACGTGCGCTACGATGCACACGGGCGTCTTCGCAGTGTGCCTCCATTCAAACTGCAATCTCCGGAGCCGGGGATTAGCCCGCAATTTCGAGCCGAGTATACTAGCGCCTTAGGTACTCGGCTACCCCGAAGGGTGAGAGAGTAAGGTTATACAGGCATATGAATGTCATGAGTCCAGGTAGGTGTGCAGCGTTTCTCCAGCACTGCGGGTTTAAAGTGTATTTGGCCCAGGTTGTAGAGCTATTAGCTGAATATCTGGGGGTCGTCACGAAAGCGACGGTTTGACATCATTAGGGCAGTTCGTGGATTTTCTCTGCTTTCTCGCCTACATGTATCATCGGGCCATCCACAATCCCCTCACTATATCAATAATGAGGGGCTGTTTTCATGGCGAAACGGCATTACTAGCCTATAGGCGGAACAGGTTGTGTCCTAGGTATGTGACATGCATATGCGCCTCTCTTAGCTGACCCATTTGACGCTAACCTGTTTTATGGCTATATTTGGCTGATTACATGTAGATCTTTCATAAAGTCAATGTAACCTCATTTAAATGCTTTGCCGAGACGGTACGTGCCACACTTTAGTGAACGTATGTAACGGCAATCAGTGTAACTGAAAAGGAGACAGTTTTCATGTGCTTTTCTTCAAAAAACGGGCTCCGCCAGACTTGCATCAGTGAATACATGAAAGCAGGCTAGTTCCTGATTATTGTGCGTCTTTGACGTAAACCTCGGTCACCGCATAGGTGTCACTGCCATGTGCTTCTCTTCAACCAACCAAGCTCATTTCCACTTGCATAACTGGGTATACAAAACTAGGTGTGTGCCAAGCTAAAATGAACTTCCGTGATGAGCATTTGCGTCACTGGAGATGGGCCACGAGGTATGTGCCCCTTTTCAATAAAGCTTGTTGACGCCAACATGTAGCGCTACGTATGAGCCGCACTTCAATGTAGTGAAATAGGAAGACCTGTCAAGTAGTCTAATATAGAAAAAGAAAGGTGTTCGTGCAACCATGATTTGACCATTCCGTCTACTCTCACTGGTACGTAAGGTCATTGTTAGCCACATGGGCCGCTCGCTGTGGCAAAAAAATAGGCGTTTTTTTTAACAAGCTCGAGAAAAGAATAGTTTCGGAAAAAACGGGGTAGAGTAACGATAGTTTTATCGCCAATAGGGGGGGGGGTGGTTTTACGTCACACGGACGCCGTAGTGGAGGTCGACGGAGAATTTTGTCCAACTGGGGATCTTTAACGTGCGCTACGATGCACACGGGCGTCTTCGCAGTGTGCCTCCATTCACACTGCAATCTCCGGAGCCGTGGATTAGCCCGCAATTTCGAGCAGAGTATACTAGCGCCTTAGGTACTCGGCTACCCCGAAGGGTGACAGAGTTAGGTTATACAGACATATGAATGTCATGAGTCCAGGTAGGTGTGCAGCGTTTCTCCAGCACTGCGGGTTTAAAGTGTATTTGGCCCAGGTTGTAGAGCTATTAGCTGAATATCTGGGCGTCGTCACGAAAGCGACGGTTTGACATCATTAGGGCAGTTCGTGGATTTTCTCTGCTTTCTCGCCTACATGTACCATCGGGCCGTTTACTATCTCCTCACTATATCAATAATGAAGGGCTGTGTTCATGGCGAAACGGCATTACTAGCCTATAGGTGGAACAGGTTGTGTCCTAGGTATGTGACATTGCATATGCGCCTCTCTTAAGCGGACCCATTTGACGGGAACGTGTTTTCCTGGCTATATTTCGCTGATTACATAAAGATCTTTCATAAAGTCAATGTAACCTCATTTAAATGCGTTGCCGAGACTGGGTACGTGCCTGTTCAGTGGACGTATATAACGGCAATCAGTGTAACTGAAAAGGATACAGTTTTCATGTGCTTTCCTTCAAAAAACGGGCTCCGCCACACTTGCATCACTCAATGGGTGAGAGCAGGCTAGTGCCAGATTTATTGTACGCCTTTGACGTAAATGTCGGTCACCGCATAGGTGTCTTTGCCATGTGCTTCTCTTCATCCAACCCAGCTCATTTCCACTTGCATAACTGGGTATACAAAACTAGGTGTGTGCCAAGCTAAAATGAACTTCCGTGATGAGCATTTGCGTCACTGGAGATGGGCCACGAGGTATGTGCCCCTTTTCAATAAAGCTTGTTGATCCCAACATGTAGCGCTACGTATGAGCCGCACTTCAATTTAGCGAAATGGGAAGATCAGTCAAGTAGTCTACTACACAAAAAGACAGGTGTTCGTGCAACCTTGATTTGACCATTCCGTCTACTCTCACTGCTACGTAAGGTCATTGTTAGCCACATGGGCCACTCGCTGTTGCAAAAAATAGGCGTTTTTTTAACAAGCTTGAGAAAAGAATAGTTTCGGGAAAAAACGGGGTAGAGTAACGATAGTTTTATCGCCAATAGGGGGGGGGGGCTGGTTTTACGTCACACGGACGCCGTAGTGGAGGTCTACGGAGAATTTTGTCCAACTGGGGATCTTTAACGATCGCTACGATGCACACGGGCGTCTTCGCAGTGTGCCTCCATTCAAACTGCAATCTCCGGAGCCGGGGATTAGCCCGCAATTTCGAGCCGAGTATACTAGCGCCTTAGGTACTCGGCTACCCCGAAGGGTGAGAGAGTAAGGTTATACAGGCATATGAATGTCATGAGTCCAGGTAGGTGTGCAGCGTTTCTCCAGCACTGCGGGTTTAAAGTGTATTTGACCCAGGTTGTAGAGCTATTAGCTGAATATCTGGGGGTCGTCACGAAAGCGATGGTTTGACATCATTAGGGCAGTTCGTGGATTTTCTCTGCTTTCTCGCCTACATGTATCATCGGGCCATCCACAATCCCCTCACTATATCAATAATGAGGGGCTGTTTTCATGGCGAAACGGCATTACTAGCCTATAGGCGGAACAGGTTGTGTCATAGGTATGTGACATGCATATGCGCCTCTCTTAGCTGACCCATTTGACGCGAACCTGCTTTATGGCTATATTTCGCTGATTACATGTAGATCTTTCATAAAGTCAATGTAACCTCATTTAAATGCGTTGCCGCGACGGTACGTGCCACACTTTAGTGAACGTATGTAACGGCAATCAGTGTAACTGAAAAGGAGACAGTTTTCATGTGCTTTTCTTCAAAAAACGGGCTCCGCCAGACTTGCATCAGTGAATACATGAAAGCAGGCTAGTTCCAGATTATTGTGCGGCTTTGACGTAAATCTCGGTCACCGCATAGGTGTCACTGCCATGTGCTTCTCTGCAACACACCAAGCTCATTTCCACTTGCATAACTGGGTATACAAAACTAGGTGTGTGCCAAGCTAAAATGAACTTCCGTGATGAGCATTTGCGTCACTGGAGATGGGCCACGAGGTATGTGCCCCTTTTCAAAAAAGCTTGTTGACCCCAACATGTAGCGCTACGTATGAGCCGCACTTCAATGTAGTCAAATAGGAAGATCTGTCAAGTAGTCTATTATAGAAAAAGAAAGGTGTTCGTGCAACCATGATTTGACCATTCCGTCTACTCACACTGGTACGTAAGGTCATTGTTAGCCACATGGGCCGCTCGCTGTGGCAAAAAATAGGCGTTTTTTTTTAACAAGCTCGAGAAAAGAATAGTTTCGGAAAAACGGGGTAGAGTAACGATAGTTTTATCGCCAATAGGGGGGGGGGGGGGGGGTTTACGTCACACGGACGCCGTAGTGGAGGTCTACGGAGAATTTCGCCCAACTGGGGATCTTTAACGTGCGCTACGTTGCACACGGGCGTCTTCGCAGTGTGCCTCCATTCAAACTGCAATCTCTGGAGCCGGGGATTAGCCCTCAATTTCGAGCCGAGTATACTAGCGCCTTAGGTACTCGGCTACCCCGAAGGGTGACAGAGTGAGGTTATACAGGCATATGAATGTCATGAGTCCAGGTAGGTGTGCAGCGTTTCACCAGCACTGCGGGTTTAAAGTCTATTTGGCCCAGGTTGTAGAGCTATTAGCTGAATATCTGGGCGTCGTCACGAAAGCGACGGTTTGACATCATTAGGGCAGTTCGTGGATTTTCTCTGCTTTCTCGCCTACATGTACCATCGGGCCGTTTACTATCTCCTCACTATATCAATAATGAAGGGCTGTGTTCATGGCGAAACGGCATTACTAGCCTATAGGTGGAACAGGTTGTGTCCTAGGTATGTGACATTGCATATGCGCCTCTCTTAAGCGGACCCATTTGACGGGAACGTGTTTTCCTGGCTATATTTCGCTGATTACATATAGATCTTTCATAAAGTCAATGTAACCTCATTTAAATGCGTTGCCGAGACTGGGTACGTGCCTGTTCAGTGGACGTATATAACGGCAATCAGTGTAACTGAAAAGGATACAGTTTTCATGTGCTTTCCTTCAAAAAACGGGCTCCGCCACACTTGCGTCACTCAATGGGTGAGAGCAGGCTAGTGCCAGATTTATTGTACGCCTTTGACGTAAATGTCGGTCACCGCATAGGTGTCTTTGCCATGTGCTTCTCTTCATCCAACCCAGCTCATTTCCACTTGCATAACTGGGTATACAAAACTAGGTGTGCGCCAAGCTAAAATGAACTTCCGTGATGAGCATTTGTGTCACTGGAGATGGGCCACGAGGTATGTGCCCCTTTTCAATAAAGCTTGTTGACCCCAACATGTAGCGCTACGTATGAGCCGCACTTCAATGTAGTGAAATAGGAAGATCTGTCAAGTAGTCTATTATAGAAAAAGAAAGGTGTTCGTGCAACCATGATTTGACCATTCCGTCTACTCTCACTGGTACGTAAGGTCATTGTTAGCCACATGGGCCGCTCGCTGTGGCAAAAAAATAGGCGTTTTTTTTTAACAAGCTCGAGAAAAGAATAGTTTCGGAAAAAACGGGGTAGAGTAACGATAGTTTTATCGCCAATAGGGGGGGGGGGGGTTTACGTCACACGGACGCCGTAGTGGAGGTCGACGGAGAATTTTGTCCAACTGGGGATCTTTAACGTGCGCTACGATGCACACGGGCGTCTTCGCAGTGTGCCTCCATTCAAACTGCAATCTCCGGAGCCGGGGATTAGCCCGCAATTTCGAGCCGAGTATACTAGCGCCTTAGGTACTCGGCTACCCCGAAGGGTGACAGAGTTAGGTTATACAGACATATGAATGTCATGAGTCCAGGTAGGTGTGCAGCGTTTCTCCAGCACTGCGGGTTTAAAGTGTATTTGGCCCAGGTTGTAGAGCTATTAGCTGAATATCTGGGCGTCGTCACGAAAGCGACGGTTTGACATCATTAGGGCAGTTCGTGAATTTTCTCTGCTTCCTCGCCTACATGTACCATCGGGCCGTTTACTATCTCCTCACTATATCAATAATGAAGGGCTGTGTTCATGGCGAAACGGCATTACTAGCCTATAGGTGGAACAGGTTGTGTCCTAGGTATGTGACATTGCATATGCGCCTCTCTTAAGCGGACCCATTTGACGGGAACGTGTTTTCCTGGCTATATTTCGCTCATTACATGTAGATCTTTCATAAAGTCAATGTAACCTCATTTAAATGCGTTGCCGAGACGGTACGTGCCACAATTTAGTGAACGTATGTAACGGCAATCAGCGTAACTGAAAAGGAGACAGTTTTCATGTGCTTTTCTTCAAAAAACGGGCTCCGCCAGACTTGCATCAGTGAATACATGAAAGCAGGCTAGTTCCAGATTATTGTGCGGCTTTGACGTAAATCTCGGTCACCGCATAGGTGTCACTGCCATGTGCTTCTCTTCAACCAACCAAGCTCATTTCCACTTGCATAACTGGGTATACAAAACTAGGTGTGTGCCAAGCTAAAATGAACTTCCGTGATGAGCATTTGCGTCACTGGAGATGGGCCACGAGGTATGTGCCCCTTTTCAATAAAGCTTGTTGACCCCAACATGTAGCGCTACGTATGAGCCGCACTTCAATGTAGTGAAATAGGAAGATCTGTCAAGTAGTCTATTATAGAAAAAGAAAGGTGTTCGTGCAACCATGATTTGACCATTCCGTCTACTCTCACTGGTACGTAAGGTCATTGTTAGCCACATGGGCCGCTCGCTGTGGCAAAAAAATAGGCGTTTTTTTTAACAAGCTCGCGAAAAGAATAGTTTCGGGAAAAACGGGGTAGAGTAACGATAGTTTTATCGCCAATAGGGGGGGAGGGGGGGGGGGTTTACGTCACACGGACGCCGTAGTGGAGGTTTACGGAGAATTTTTCCCAACTGGGGATCTTTAACGTGCGCTACGATGCACACGGGCGTCTTCGCAGTGTGCCTCCATTCACACTGCAATCTCCGGAGCCGGGGATTAGCCCGCAATTTCGAGCCGAGTATACTAGCGCCTTAGGTACTCGGCTAGCCCGAAGGGTGACAGAGTAAGGTTATACAGGCATATGAATGTCATGGGTCCAGGTAGGTGTGCAGCGTTTCTCCAGCACTGCGGGTTTAAAGTGTATTTGGCCCAGGTTGTAGAGCTATTAGCTGAATATCTGGGGGTCGTCACGAAAGCGACGGTTTGACATCATTAGGGCAGTTCGTGGATTTTCTCTGCTTTCTCGCCTACATGTACCATCAGGCCATCCACTATCCCCTCACTATATCAATAATGAGGGGCTGTTTTCATGGCGAAACGGTATTACTAGCCTATAGGCGGAACAGGTTGTGTCCTAGGTATGTGATATGCATGTGCGCCTCTCTTAGCTGACCCATTTGACACGAACCTGCTTTATGGCTATATTTCGCTCATTACATGTAGATCTTTCATAAAGTCAATGTAACCTCATTTAAATGCGTTGCCGAGACGGTACGTGCCACAATTTAGTGAACGTATGTAACGGCAATCAGCGTAACTGAAAAGGAGACAGTTTTCATGTGCTTTTCTTCAAAAAACGGGCTCCGCCAGACTTGCATCAGTGAATACATGAAAGCAGGCTAGTTCAAGATTATTGTGCGGCTTTGACGTAAATCTCGGTCACCGCATTGGTGTCACTGCCATGTGCTTCTCTTCAACCAACCAAGCTCATTTCCACTTGCATAACTGGGTATACAAAACTAGGTGTGTGCCAAGCTAAAATGAACTTCCGTGATGAGCATTTGCGTCACTGGAGATGGGCCACGAGGTATGTGCCCCTTTTCAATAAAGCTTGTTGACCCCAACATGTAGCGCTACGTATGAGCCGCACTTCAATGTAGTGAAATAGGAAGATCTGTCAAGTAGTCTATTATAGAAAAAGAAAGGTGTTCGTGCAACCATGATTTGAACATTCCGTCTACTCTCACTGGTACGTAAGGTCATTGTTAGCCACATGGGCCGCTCGCTGTGGCAAAAAAATAGGCGTTTTTTTTTAACAAGCTCGAGAAAAGAATAGTTTCGGAAAAAACGGGGTAGAGTAACGATAGTTTTATCGCCAATGGGGGGGGGGTGGTTTTACGTCACACGGACGCCGTAGTGGAGGTCTACGGAGAATTTTGCCCAACTGGGGATCTTTAACGTGCGCTACGTTGCACACGGGCGTCTTCGCAGTGTGCCTCCATTCAAACTGCAATCTCCGGAGCCGGGGATTAGCCCGCAATTTCGAGCCGAGTATACTAGCGCCTTAGGTACTCGGCTACCCCGAAGGGTGACAGAGTAAGGTTATACAGGCATATGAATGTCTTGAGTCCAGGTAGGTGTGCAGCGTTTCTCCAGCACTGCGGGTTTAAAGTGTATTTGGCCCAGGTTGTAGAGCTATTAGCTGAATACCTGGGGGTCGTCACGAAAGCGACGGTTTGACATCATTAGGGCAGTTCGTGGATTTTCTCTGCTTTCTCGCCTACATGTACCGTCGGGCCATCCACTATCCCCTCACTATATCAATAATGAGGGGCTGTTTTCATGGCGAAAAGGCATTACTAGCCTATAGGCGGAACAGGTTGTGTCCTAGGTATGTGATATGCATATGCGCCTCTCTTAGCTGACCCATTTGACACGAACCTGCTTTATGGCTATATTTCGCTGATCACATGTAGATCTTTCATAAAGTCAATGTAACCTCATTTAAATGCGTTGCCGAGACGGTAAGTGCCACAATTTAGTGAACGTATGTAACGGCAATCAGTGTAACTGAAAAGGAGACAGTTTTCATGTGCTTATCTTCAAAAAACGGGCTCCGCCGGACTTGCATCAGTGAATACATGAAAGCAGGCTAGTTCCAGATTATTGTGCGGCTTTGACGTAAATCTCGGTCACCGCATAGGTGTCACTGCCATGTGCTTCTCTTCAACCAACCAAGCTCATTTCCACTTGCATAACTGGGTATACAAAACTAGGTGTGTGCCAAGCTAAAATGAACTTCCGTGATGAGCATTTGCGTCACAGGAGATGGGCCACGAGGTATGTGCCCCTTTTCAATAAAACTTGTTGACCCCAACTTGTAGCGCTATGTATGAGCCGCACTTCAATGTAGTGAAATAGGAAGATCTGTCAAGTAGTCTATTATAGAAAAAGAAAGGTGTTCGTGCAACCATGATTTGAACATTCCGTCTACTCTCACTGGTACGTAAGGTCATTGTTAGCCACATGGGCCGCTCGCTGTGGCAAAAAAATAGGCGTTTTTTTATTAAGCTCGAGAAAAGAATAGTTTCGGAAAAAACGGAGTAGAGTAACGATAGTTTTATCGCCAATAGGGAGGGAGGGGTGGTTTTACGTCACACGGACGCCGTAGTGGAGGTCTACGGAGAATTTTGCCCAACTGGGGATCTTTAACGTGCGCTACGATGCACACGGGCGTCTTCGCAGTGTGCCTCCATTCAAACTGCAATCTCCGGAGCCGGGGATTAGCCCGCAATTTCGAGCCGAGTATACTAGCGCCTTAGGTACTCGGCTACCCCGAAGGGTGACAGAGTAAGGTTATACAGGCATATGAATGTCATGAGTCCAGGTAGGTGTGCAGCGTTTCTCCAGCACTGCGGGTTTAAAGTGTATTTGGCCCAGGTTGTAGAGCTATTAGCTGAATATCTGGGGGTCGTCACGAAAGCGACGGTTTGACATCATTAGGGCAGTTCGTGGATTTTCTCTGCTTTCTCGCCTACATGTACCATCGGGCCATCCACTATCCCCTCACTATATCAATAATGAGGGGCTGTTTTCATGGCGAAACGGCATTACTAGCCTATAGGCGGAACAGGTTGTGTCCTAGGTATGTGATATGCATATGCGCCTCTCTTAGCTGACCCATTTGACACGAACCTGCTTTATGGCTATATTTCGCTGATTACATGTAGATCTTTCATAATGTCAATGTAACCTCATTTAAATGCGTTGCCGAGACGGTACGTGCCACAATTTAGTGAACGTATGTAACGGCAATCAGCGTAACTGAAAAGGAGACAGTTTTCATGTGCTTTTCTTCAAAAAACGGGCTCCGCCAGACTTGCATCAGTGAATACATGAAAGCAGGCTAGTTCCAGATTATTGTGCGGCTTTGACGTAAATCTCGGTCACCGCATAGGTGTCACTGCCATGTGCTTCTCTTCAACCAACCAAGCTCATTTCCACTTGCATAACTGGGTATACAAAACTAGGTGTGTGCCAAGCTAAAATGAACTTCCGTGATGAGCATTTGCGTCACTGGAGATGGGCCACGAGGTATGTGCCCCTTTTCAATAAAGCTTGTTGACCCCAACATGTAGCGCTACGTATGAGCCGCACTTCAATGTAGTGAAATAGCAAGATCTGTCAAGTAGTCTATTATAGAAAAAGAAAGGTGTTCGTGCAACCATGATTTGACCATTCCGTCTACTCTCACTGGTACGTAAGGTCATTGTTAGCCACATGGGCCGCTCGCTGTGGCAAAAAAATAGGCGTTTTTTTTAACAAGCTCGCGAAAAGAATAGTTTCGGGAAAAACGGGGTAGAGTAACGATAGTTTTATCGCCAATAGGGGGGGAGGGGGGGGGGTTTACGTCGCACGGACGCCGTAGTGGAGGTTTACGGAGAATTTTTCCCAACTGGGGATCTTTAACGTGCGCTACGATGCACACGGGCGTCTTCGCAGTGTGCCTCCATTCACACTGCAATCTCCGGAGCCGGGGATTAGCCCGCAATTTCGAGCCGAGTATACTAGCGCCTTAGGTACTCGGCTAGCCCGAAGGGTGACAGAGTAAGGTTATACAGGCATATGAATGTCATGGGTCCAGGTAGGTGTGCAGCGTTTCTCCAGCACTGCGGGTTTAAAGTGTATTTGGCCCAGGTTGTAGAGCTATTAGCTGAATATCTGGGGGTCGTCACGAAAGCGACGGTTTGACATCATTAGGGCAGTTCGTGGATTTTCTCTGCTTTCTCGCCTACATGTACCATCGGGCCGTTTACTATCCCCTCACTATATCAATAATGAGGGGCTGTTTTCATGGCGAAACGGTATTACTAGCCTATAGGCGGAACAGGTTGTGTCCTAGGTATGTGATATGCATGTGCGCCTCTCTTAGCTGACCCATTTGACACGAACCTGCTTTATGGCTATATTTCGCTCATTACATGTAGATCTTTCATAAAGTCAATGTAACCTCATTTAAATGCGTTGCCGAGACGGTACGTGCCACAATTTAGTGAACGTATGTAACGGCAATCAGCGTAACTGAAAAGGAGACAGTTTTCATGTGCTTTTCTTCAAAAAACGGGCTCCGCCAGACTTGCATCAGTGAATACATGAAAGCAGGCTAGTTCAAGATTATTGTGCGGCTTTGACGTAAATCTCGGTCACCGCATTGGTGTCACTGCCATGTGCTTCTCTTCAACCAACCAAGCTCATTTCCACTTGCATAACTGGGTATACAAAACTAGGTGTGTGCCAAGCTAAAATGAACTTCCGTGATGAGCATTTGCGTCACTGGAGATGGGCCACGAGGTATGTGCCCCTTTTCAATAAAGCTTGTTGACCCCAACATGTAGCGCTACGTATGAGCCGCACTTCAATGTAGTGAAATAGGAAGATCTGTCAAGTAGTCTATTATAGAAAAAGAAAGGTGTTCGTGCAACCATGATTTGAACATTCCGTCTACTCTCACTGGTACGTAAGGTCATTGTTAGCCACATGGGCCGCTCGCTGTGGCAAAAAAATAGGCGTTTTTTTTTAACAAGCTCGAGAAAAGAATAGTTTCGGAAAAAACGGGGTAGAGTAACGATAGTTTTATCGCCAATGGGGGGGGGGTGGTTTTACGTCACACGGACGCCGTAGTGGAGGTCTACGGAGAATTTTGCCCAACTGGGGATCTTTAACGTGCGCTACGTTGCACACGGGCGTCTTCGCAGTGTGCCTCCATTCAAACTGCAATCTCCGGAGCCGGGGATTAGCCCGCAATTTCGAGCCGAGTATACTAGCGCCTTAGGTACTCGGCTACCCCGAAGGGTGACAGAGTAAGGTTATACAGGCATATGAATGTCTTGAGTCCAGGTAGGTGTGCAGCGTTTCTCCAGCACTGCGGGTTTAAAGTGTATTTGGCCCAGGTTGTAGAGCTATTAGCTGAATACCTGGGGGTCGTCACGAAAGCGACGGTTTGACATCATTAGGGCAGTTCGTGGATTTTCTCTGCTTTCTCGCCTACATGTACCGTCGGGCCATCCACTATCCCCTCACTATATCAATAATGAGGGGCTGTTTTCATGGCGAAAAGGCATTACTAGCCTATAGGCGGAACAGGTTGTGTCCTAGGTATGTGATATGCATATGCGCCTCTCTTAGCTGACCCATTTGACACGAACCTGCTTTATGGCTATATTTCGCTGATCACATGTAGATCTTTCATAAAGTCAATGTAACCTCATTTAAATGCGTTGCCGAGACGGTAAGTGCCACAATTTAGTGAACGTATGTAACGGCAATCAGTGTAACTGAAAAGGAGACAGTTTTCATGTGCTTATCTTCAAAAAACGGGCTCCGCCAGACTTGCATCAGTGAATACATGAAAGCAGGCTAGTTCCAGATTATTGTGCGGCTTTGACGTAAATCTCGGTCACCGCATAGGTGTCACTGCCATGTGCTTCTCTTCAACCAACCAAGCTCATTTCCACTTGCATAACTGGGTATACAAAACTAGGTGTGTGCCAAGCTAAAATGAACTTCCGTGATGAGCATTTGCGTCACAGGAGATGGGCCACGAGGTATGTGCCCCTTTTCAATAAAACTTGTTGACCCCAACTTGTAGCGCTATGTATGAGCCGCACTTCAATGTAGTGAAATAGGAAGATCTGTCAAGTAGTCTATTATAGAAAAAGAAAGGTGTTCGTGCAACCATGATTTGAACATTCCGTCTACTCTCACTGGTACGTAAGGTCATTGTTAGCCACATGGGCCGCTCGCTGTGGCAAAAAAATAGGCGTTTTTTTATTAAGCTCGAGAAAAGAATAGTTTCGGAAAAAACGGAGTAGAGTAACGATAGTTTTATCGCCAATAGGGAGGGAGGGGTGGTTTTACGTCACACGGACGCCGTAGTGGAGGTCTACGGAGAATTTTGCCCAACTGGGGATCTTTAACGTGCGCTACGATGCACACGGGCGTCTTCGCAGTGTGCCTCCATTCAAACTGCAATCTCCGGAGCCGGGGATTAGCCCGCAATTTCGAGCCGAGTATACTAGCGCCTTAGGTACTCGGCTACCCCGAAGGGTGACAGAGTAAGGTTATACAGGCATATGAATGTCATGAGTCCAGGTAGGTGTGCAGCGTTTCTCCAGCACTGCGGGTTTAAAGTGTATTTGGCCCAGGTTGTAGAGCTATTAGCTGAATATCTGGGGGTCGTCACGAAAGCGACGGTTTGACATCATTAGGGCAGTTCGTGGATTTTCTCTGCTTTCTCGCCTACATGTACCATCGGGCCATCCACTATCCCCTCACTATATCAATAATGAGGGGCTGTTTTCATGGCGAAACGGCATTACTAGCCTATAGGCGGAACAGGTTGTGTCCTAGGTATGTGATATGCATATGCGCCTCTCTTAGCTGACCCATTTGACACGAACCTGCTTTATGGCTATATTTCGCTGATTACATGTAGATCTTTCATAATGTCAATGTAACCTCATTTAAATGCGTTGCCGAGACGGTACGTGCCACAATTTAGTGAACGTATGTAACGGCAATCAGTGTAACTGAAAAGGAGACAGTTTTCATGTGCTTTTCTTCAAAAAACGGGCTCCGCCAGACTTGCATCAGTGAATACAAGAAAGCAGGCTAGTTCCAGATTATTGTGCGGCTTTGACGTAAATCTCGGTCACCGCATAGGTGTCACTGCCATGTGCTTCTCTTCAACCAACCAAGCTCATTTCCACTTGCATAACTGGGTATACAAAACTAGGTGTGTGCCAAGCTAAAATGAACTTCCGTGATGAGCATTTGCGTCACTGGAGATGGGCCACGAGGTATGTGCCCCTTTTCAATAAAGCTTGTTGACCCCAACATGTAGCGCTACGTATGAGCCGCACTTCAATGTAGTGAAATAGCAAGATCTGTCAAGTAGTCTATTATAGAAAAAGAAAGGTGTTCGTGCAACCATGATTTGACCATTCCGTCTACTCTCACTGGTACGTAAGGTCATTGTTAGCCACATGGGCCGCTCGCTGTGGCAAAAAAATAGGCGTTTTTTTTAACAAGCTCGAGAAAACAATAGTTTCGGAAAAAACGGGGTAGAGTAACGATAGTTTTATCGCCAATAGGGGGGGGGGGGGGGTGGTTTTACGTCGCACGGACGCCGTAGTGGAGGTCTACGGAGAATTTTGCCCAACTGGGGATCTTTAACGTGCGCTACGATGCACACGGTCGTCTTCGCAGTGTGCCTCCATTCAAACTGCAATCTCCGGAGCCGGGGATTAGCCCGCAATTTCGAGCCGAGTATACTAGCGCCTTAGGTACTCGGCTACCCCGAAGGGTGACAGAGTAAGGTTATACAGGCATATGAATGTCATGAGTCCAGGTAGGTGTGCAGCGTTTCTCCAGCACTGCGGGTTTAAAGTGTATTTGTCCCAGGTTGTAGAGCTATTAGCTGAATATCTGGGCGTCGTCACGAAAGCGACGGTTTGACATCATTAGGGCAGTTCGTGGATTTTCTCTGCTTTCTCGCCTACATGTACCATCGGGCCGTTTACTATCTCCTCACTATATCAATAATGAAGGGCTGTTTTCATGGCGAAACGGCATTACTAGCCTATAGGCGGAACAGGTTGTGTCCTAGGTATGTGATATGCATATGCGCCTCTCTTAGCTGACCCATTTGACACGAACCTGCTTTATGGCTATATTTCGCTGATTACATGTAGATCTTTCATAAAGTCAATGTAACCTCATTTAAATGCGTTGCCGAGACGGTACGTGCCACAATTTAGTGAACGTATGTAACGGCAATCAGTGTATTTGAAAAGGAGACAGTTTTCATGTGCTTTTCTTCAAAAAACGGGCTCCGCCAGACTTGCATCAGTGAATACATGAAAGCAGGCTAGTTCCAGATTATTGTGCGGCTTTGACGTAAATCTCGGTCACCGCATAGTTGTCACTGCCATGTGCTTCTCTTCAACCAACCAAGCTCATTTCCACTTGCATAACTGGGTATACAAAACTAGGTGTGTGCCAAGCTAAAATGAACTTCCGTGATGAGCATTTGCGTCACTGGAGATGGGTCACGAGGTATGTGCCTCTTTTCAATAAAGCTTGTTGACCCCAACATGTAGCGCTACGTATGAGCCGCACTTCAATGTAGTGAAATAGGAAGATATGTCAAGTAGTCTATTATAGAAAAAGAAAGGTGTTCGTGCAACCATGATTTGACCATTCCGTCTACTCTCACTGGTACGTAAGGTCATTGTTAGCCACATGCGCCGCTCGCTGTGGCAAAAAAATAGGCGTTTTTTTTAACAAGCTCGAGAAAAGAATAGTTTCGGAAAAAACGGGGTAGAGTAACGATAGTTTTATCGCCAATAGGGGGGGGGGGTGGTTTTACGTCACACGGACGCCGTAGTGGAGGTCTACGGAAAATTTTGCCCAACTGGGGATCTCTAACGTGCGCTACGCTGCACACGGGCGTCTCCGCAGTGTGCCTCCATTCAAACTGCAATCTCCGGAGCCGGGGATTAGCCCGCAATTTCGAGCCGAGTATACTAGCGCCTTAGGTACTCGGCTACCCCGAAGGGTGACAGAGTAAGGTTATACAGGCATATGAATGTCATGAGTCCAGGTAGGTGTGCAGCGTTTCTCCAGCACTGCGGGTTTAAAGTGTATTTGGCCCAGGTTGCAGAGCTATTAGCTGAATATCTGGGCGTCGTCACGAAAGCGACGGTTTGACATCATTAGGGCAGTTCGTGGATTTTCTCTGCTTTCTCGCCTACATGTACCATCGGGCCGTTTACTATCTCCTCACTATATCAATAATGAAGGGCTGTTTTCATGGCGAAACGGCATTACTAGCCTATAGGTGGAACAGGTTGTGTCCTAGGTATGTGACATTGCATATGCGCCTCTCTTAAGCGGACCCATTTGACGGGAACGTGTTTTCCTGGCTATATTTCGCTGATTACATATAGATCTTTCATAAAGTCAATGTAACCTCATTTAAATGCGTTGCCGAGACTGGGTACGTGCCACAGTTCAGTGGACGTATATAACGGCAATCAGTGTAACTGAAAAGGATACAGTTTTCATGTGCTTTCCTTCAAAAAACGGGCTCCGCCACACTTGAATCACTCAATTGCTGAGAGCGGGCTAGTGCCAGATTTATTGTACGCCTTTGACGTAAATGTCGGTCACCGCATAGGTGTCTTTGCCATGTGCTTCTCTTCATCCAACCCAGCTCATTTCCACTTGCATAACTGGGTATACAAAACTAGGTGTGTGCCAAGCTAAAATGAACTTCCGTGATGAGCATTTGCGTCACTGGAGATGGGCCACGAGGTATGTGCCCCTTTTCAATAAAGCTTGTTGACCCCAACATGTAGAGCTACGTATGAGCCGCACTTCAATGTAGTGAAATAGGAAGATCTGTCAAGTAGTCTATTATAGAAAAAGAAAGGTGTTCGTGCAACCATGATTTGACCATTCCGTCTACTCTCACTGGTACGTAAGGTCATTGTTAGCCACATGGGCCGCTCGCTGTGGCAAAACGATAGGCGTTTTTTTAACAAGCTCGAGAAAAGAATTGTTTCGGAAAAAACGGGGTAGAGTAACGATAGTTTTGTCGCCAATAGGGGGGGGGGTGGTTTTACGTCACACGGACGCCGTAGTGGAGGTCTACGGAGAATTTTGCCCAACTGGGGATCTTTAACGTGCGCTACGATGCACACGGGCGTCTTCGCAGTGTGCCTCCATTCAAACTGCAATCTCCGGAGCCGGGGATTAGCCCGCGATTTCGAGCCGAGTATACTAGCGCCTTAGGTACTCGGCTACCCTGAAGGGTGACAGAGTAAGGTTATACAGGCATATGAATGTCATGAGTCCAGGTAGGTGTGCAGCGTTTCTCCAGCACTGCGGGTTTAAAGTGTATTTGGCCCAAGTTGTAGAGCTATTAGCTGAATATCTGGGCGTCGTCACGAAAGCGACGGTTTGACATCATTAGGGCAGTTCGTGGATTTTCTCTGCTTTCTCGCCTACATGTACCATCGGGCCGTTTACTATCTCCTCACTATATCAATAATGAAGGGCTGTTTTCATGGCGAAACGGCATTACTAGCCTATAGGCGGAACAGGTTGTGTCCTAGGTATGTGATATGCATATGCGCCTCTCTTAGCTGACCCATTTGACACGAACCTGCTTTATGGCTATATTTCGCTGATTACATGTAGATCTTTCATAAAGTCAATGTAACCTCATTTAAATGCGTTGCCGAGACGGTACGTGCCACAATTTAGTGAACGTATGTAACGGCAATCAGTGTAACTGAAAAGGAGACAGTTTTCATGTGCTTTTCTTCAAAAAACGGGTTCCGCCAGACTTGCATCAGTGAATACATGAAAGCAGGCTAGTTCCAGATTATTATGCGGCTTTGACGTAAATCTCGGTCACCGCATAGGTGTCACTGCCATGTGCTTCTCTTCAACCAACCAAGCTCATTTCCACTTGCATAACTGGGTATACAAAACTAGGTGTGTGCCAAGCTAAAATGAACTTCCGTGATGAGCATTTGCGTCACTGGAGATGGGCCACGAGGTATGTGCCTCTTTTCAATAAAGCTTGTTGACCCCAACATGTAGCGCTACGTATGAGCCGCACTTCAATGTAGTGAAATAGGAAGATATGTCAAGTAGTCTATTATAGAAAAAGAAAGGTGTTCGTGCAACCATGATTTGACCATTCCGTCTACTCTCACTGGTACGTAAGGTCTTTGTTAGCCACATGGGCCGCTCGCTGTGGCAAAAAAATAGGCGTTTTTTTTAACAAGCTCGAGAAAAGAATAGTTTCGGAAAAAACGGGGTAGAGTAACGATTGTTTTATCGCCAATAGGGGGGGGGTGGTTTTACGTCACACGGACGCCGTAGTGGAGGTCTACGGAGAATTTTGCCCAACTGGGGATCTTTAACGTGCGCTACGATGCACACGGGCGTCTCCGCAGTGTGCCTCCATTCAAACTGCAATCTCCGGAGCCGGGGATTAGCCCGCAATTTCGAGCCGAGTATACTAGCGCCTTAGGTACTCGGCTACCCCGAAGGGTGACAGAGTAAGGTTATACAGGCATATGAATGTCATGAGTCCAGGTAGGTGTGCAGCGTTTCTCCAGCGCTGCGGGTTTAAAGTGTATTTGGCCCAGGTTGTAGAGCTATTAGCTGAATATCTGGGGGTCGTCACGAAAGCGACGGTTTGACATCATTAGGGCAGTTCGTGGATTTTCTCTGCTTTCCCGCCTACATGTACCATCGGGCCATCCACTATCCCCTCACTATATCAACAATGAGGGGCTGTTTTCATGGCGAAACGGCATTACTAGCCTATAGGCGGAACAGGTTGTGTCCTAGGTATGTGATATGCATATGCGCCTCTCTTAGCTGACCCATTTGACACGAACCTGCTTTATGGCTATATTTCGCTGATTACATGTAGATCTTTCATAAAGTCAATGTAACCTCATTTAAATGCGTTGCCGAGACGGTACGTGCCACAATTTAGTGAACGTATGTAACGGCAATAAGTGTAACTGAAAAGGAGACAGTTTTCATGTGCTTTTCTTCAAAAACGGGCTCCGCCAGACTTGCATCAGTGAATACATGAAAGCAGGCTAGTTCCAGATTATTGTGCGGCTTTGACGTAAATCTCGGTCACCGCATAGGTGTCACTGCCATGTGCTTCTCTTCAACCTACCAAGCTCATTTCCACTTGCATAACTGGGTATACAAAACTAGGTGTGTGCCAAGCTAAAATGAACTTCCGTGATGAGCATTTGCGTCACTGGAGATGGGCCACGAGGTATGTGCCCCTTTTCAATAAAGCTTGTTGACCCCAACATGTAGCGCTACGTATGAGCCGCACTTCAATGTAGTGAAATAGCAAGATCTGTCAAGTAGTCTATTATAGAAAAAGAAAGGTGTTCGTCCAACCATGATTTGACCATTCCGTCTACTCTCACTGGTACGTAAGGTCATTGTTAGCCACATGGGCCGCTCGCTGTGGTAAAAAAATAGGCGTTTTTTTTAACAAGCTCGAGAAAAGAATAGTTTCGGAAAAAACCGGGTAGAGTAACGATAGTTTTATCGCCAATAGGGGGGGGGGGGGGGTGGTTTTACGTCACACGGACGCCGTAGTGGAGGTCTAAGGAGAATTTTGCCCAACTGGGGATCTTTAACGTGCGCTACGATGCACACGGGCGTCTTCGCAGTGTGCCTCCATTCAAACTGCAATCTCCGGAGCCGGGGATTAGCCCGCAATTTCGAGCCGAGTATACTAGCGCCTTAGGTACTCGGCTACCCCGAAGGGTGACACAGTAAGGTTATACAGGCATATGAATGTCATGAGTCCAGGTAGGTGTGCAGCGTTTCTCCAGCACTGCGGGTTTAAAGTGTATTTGGCCCAGGTTGTAGAGCTATTAGCTGAACATCTGGGGGTCGTCACGAAAGCGACGGTTTGACATCATTAGGGCAGTTCGTGGATTTTCTCTGCTTTCTCGCCTACATGTACCATCGGGCCATCCACTATCCCCTCCCTATATCAATAATGAGGGGCTGTTTTCATGGCGAAACGGCATTACTACCCTATAGGCGGAACAGGATGTGTCCTAGGTATGTGATATGCATATGCGCCTCTCTTAGCTGACCCATTTGACAAGAACCTGCTTTGTGGCTATATTTCGCTGATTACATGTAGATCTTTCATAAAGTCAATGTAACCTCATTTAAATGCGTTGCCGAGACGGTACGTGCCACAATTTAGTGAACGTATGTAACGGCAATCAGTGTAACTGAAAAGGAGACAGTTTTCATGTGCTTTTCTTCAAAAAACGGGCTCCGCCAGACTTGCATCAGTGAATACATGAAAGCAGGCTAGTTCCAGATTATTGTGCGGCTTTGACGTAAATCTCGGTCACCGCATAGGTGTCACTGCCATGTGCTTCTCTTCAACCAACCAAGCTCATTTCCACTTGCATAACTGGGTATACAAAACTAGGTGTGTGCCAAGCTAAAATGAACTTCCGTGATGAGCATTTGCGTCACTGGAGATGGGCCACGAGGTATGTGCCCCTTTTCAATAAAGCTTGTTGACCCCAACATGTAGCGCTACGTATGAGCCGCACTTCAATGTAGTGAAATAGGAAGATCTGTCAAGTAGTCTATTATAGAAAAAGAAAGGTGTTCGTACAACCATGATTTGACCATTCCGTCTACTCTCACTGGTACGTAAGGTCATTGTTAGCCACATGGGCCGCTCGCTGTGGCAAAAAAAATAGGCGTTTTTTTTAACAAGCTCGAGAAAAGAATAGTTTCGGAAAAAACGGGGTAGAGTAACGATAGTTTTATCGCCAAAAGGGGGGGGGGGGGGTTTACGTCACACGGACGCCGTAGTGGAGGTCTACGGAGAATTTTGCCCAACTGGGGATCTTTAACGTGCGCTACGATGCACACGGGCGTCTTCGCAGTGTGCCTCCATTCAAACTGCAATCTCCGGAGCCGGGGATTAGCCCGCAATTTCGAGCCGAGTATACTAGCGCCTTAGGTACTCGGCTACCCCGAAGGGTGACAGAGTAAGGTTATGCAGGCATATGAATGTCATGAGTCCAGGTAGGTGTGCAGCGTTTCTCCAGCACTGCGGGTTTAAAGTGTATTTGGCCCAGGTTGTAGAGCTATTAGCTGAATATCTGGGGGTCGTCACGAAAGCGACGGTTTGACATCATTAGTGCAGTTCGTGGATTTTCTCTGCTATCTCGCCTACTTGTACCATACGGCCATCCACTATCCCCTCATTATATCAATAATGAGGGGCTGTTTTCATGGCGAAACGGCATTACTAGCCTATAGGCGGAACAGGTTGTGTCCTAGGTATGTGATATGCATATGCGCCTCTCTTAGCTGACCCATTTGACACGAACCTGCTTTATGGCTATATTTCGCTGATTACATGTAGATCTTTCATAAAATCAATGTAACCTCACTTAAATGCGTTGCCGAGACGGTACGTGCCACAATTTAGTGAACGTATGTAACGGCAATCAGTGTAACTGAAAAGGAGACAGTTTTCATGTGCTTTTCTTCAAAAAACGGGCTCCGCCAGACTTGCATCAGTGAATACATGAAAGCAGGCTAGTTCCAGATTATTGTGCGGCTTTGACGTAAATCTCGGTCACCGCATAGGTGTCACTGCCATGTGCTTCTCTTCAACCAACCAAGCTCATTTCCACTTGCATAACTGGGTATACAAAACTAGGTGTGTGCCAAGCTAAAATTAACTTCCGTGATGAGCATTTGCGTCACTGGAGATGGGCCACGAGGTATGTGCCCCTTTTCAATAAAGCTTGTTGACCCGAACATGTAGCGCTACGTATGAGCCGCACTTCAATGTAGTGAAATAGGAAGATCTGTCAAGCAGTCTGTTATAGAAAAAGAAAGGTGTTCGTGCAACCATGATTTGACCATTCCGTCTACTCTCTCTGGTACGTAAGGTCATTGTTAGCCACATGGGCCGCTCGCTGTGGCAAAAAAATAGGCGTTTTTTTTAACAAGCTCGAGAAAAGAATAGTTTCTGAAAAAACGGGGTAGAGTAACGATAGTTTTATCGCCAATAGGGGGGGGGGGGTGGTTTTACGTCACACGGACGCCGTAGTGGAGGTCTACGGAGAATTTTGCCCAACTGGGGATCTTTAACGTGCGCTACGATGCACACGGGCGTCTTCGCAGTGTGCCTCCATTCAAACTGCAATCTCCGGAGCCGGGGATTAGCCCGCAATTTCGAGCCGAGTATACTAGCGCCTTAGGTACTCGGCTACCCCGAAGGGTGACAGAGTAAGGTTATACAGGCATATGAATGTCATGAGTCCAGGTAGGTGTGCAGCGTTTCTCCAGCACTGCGGGTTTAAAGTGTATTTGGCCCAGGTTGTAGAGCTATTAGCTGAATATCTGGGGGTCGTCACGAAAGCGACGGTTTGACATCATTAGGGCAGTTCGTGGATTTTCTCTGCTTTCTCGCCTACATGTACCATCGGGCCATCCACTATCCCCTCACTATATCAATAATGAGGGGCTGTTTTCATGGCGAAACGGCATTACTAGCCTATAGGCGGAACAGGTTGTGTCCTAGGTATGTGATATGCATATGCGCCTCTCTTAGCTGACCCATTTGACACGAACCTGCTTTATGGCTATATTTCGCTGATTACATGTAGATCTTTCATAAAGTCAATGTAACCTCATTTAAATGCGTTGCCGAGACGGTACGTGCCACAATTTAGTGAACGTATGTAACGGCAATCAGTGTAACTGAAAAGGAGACAGTTTTCACGTGCTTTTCTTCAAAAAACGGGCTCCGCCAGACTTGCATCAGTGAATACATGAAAGCAGGCTAGTTCCATATTATTGTGCGGCTTTGACGTAAATCTCGGTCACCGCATAGGTGTCACTGCCATGTGCTTCTCTTCAACCAACCAAGCTCATTTCCACTTGCATAACTGGGTATACAAAACTAGGTGTGTGCCAAGCTAAAATGAACTTCCGTGATGAGCATTTGCGTCACTGGAGATGGGCCACGAGGTATGTGCCCCTTTTCAATAAAGCTTGTTGACCCCAACATGTAGCGCTACGTATGAGCCGCACTTCAATGTAGTGAAATAGGAAGATCTGTCAAGTAGTCTATTATAGAAAAAGAAAGGTGTTCGTGCAACCATGATTTGACCATTCCGTCTACTCTCACTGGTACGTAAGGTCATTGTTAGCCACATGGGCCGTTCGCTGTGGCAAAAAAATAGGCGTTTTTTTTAACAAGCTCGAGAAAAGAATAGTTTCGGAAAAAACGGGGTAGAGTAACGATCGTTTTATCGCAAATAGGGGGGGGGTGGTTTTACGTCACACGGACGCCGTAGTGGAGGTCTACGGAGAATTTTGCCCAACTGGGGATCTTTAACGTGCGCTACGATGCACACGGGCGTCTTCGCAGTGTGCCTCCATTCAAACTGCAATCTCCGGAGCCGGGGATTAGCCCGCAATTTCGAGCCGAGTATACTAGCGCCTTAGGTACTCGGCTATCCCGAAGGGTGACACAGTAAGGTTATACAGGCATATGAATGTCATGAGTCCAGGTAGGTGTGCAGCGTTTCTCCAGCACTGCGGGTTTAAAGTGTATTTGGCCCAGGTTGTAGAGCTATTAGCTGAATATCTGGGGGTCGTCACGAAAGCGACGGTTCGACATCATTAGGGCAGTTGGTGGATTTTCTCTGCTTTCTCGCCTACATGTACCATCGGGCCATCCACTATCCCCTCACTATATCAATAATGAGGGGCTGTTTTCATGGCGAAACGGCATTACTAGCCTATAGGCGGAACAGGTTGTGTCCTAGGTATGTGATATGCATATGCGCCTCTCTTAGCTGACCCATTTGACACGAACCTGCTTTATGGCTATATTTCGCTGATTACATGTAGATCTTTCATAAAGTCAATGTAACCTCATTTAAATGCGTTGCCGAGACGGTACGTGCCACAATTTAGTGAACGTATGTAACGGCAATCAGTGTAACTGAAAAGGAGACAGTTTTCATGTGCTTTTCTTCAAAAAACGGGCTCCGCCAGACTTGCATCAGTGAATACATGAAAGCAGGCTAGTTCCAGATTATTGTGAGGCTTTGACGTAAATCTCGGTCACCGCATAGGTGTCACTGCCATGTGCTTCTCTTCAACCAACCAAGCTCATTTCCACTTGCATAACTGGGTATACAAAACTAGGCGTGTGCCAAGCTAAAATGAACTTCCGTGATGAGCATTTGCGTCACTGGAGATGGGCCACGAGGTATGTGCCCCTTTTCAATAAAGCTTGTTGACCCCAACATGTATCGCTACGTATGAGCCGCACTTCAATGTAGTGAAATAGGAAGATCTTTCAAGTAGTCTATTATAGAAAAAGAAAGGTGTTCGTGCAAACATGATTTGACCATTCCGTCTACTCTCACTGGTACGTAAGGTCATTGTTAGCCACATGGGCCGCTCGCTGTGGCAAAATATAGGCGTTTTTTTAACAAGCTCGAGAAACGAATAGTTTCTGAAAAAAACGGGGTAGAGTAACGATAGTTTTATCGCCAATAGGGGGGGGGGGGGGGTTTACGTCACACGGACGCCGTAGTGGAGGTTTACGGAGAATTTTGCCCAACTGGGGATCTTTAACGTGCGCTACGATGCACACGGGCGTCTTCGCAGTGTGCCTCCATTCAAACTGCAATCTCCGGAGCCGGGGATTAGCCCGCAATTTCGAGCCGAGTATACTAGCGCCTTAGGTACTCGGCTACCCCGAAGGGTGACAGAGTAAGGTTATACAGGCATATGAATGTCATGAGTCCAGGTAGGTGTGCAGCGTTTCTCCAGCACTGCGGGTTTAAAGTGTATTTGGCCCAGGTTGTAGAGCTATTAGCTGAATATCTGGGGGTCGTCACGAAAGCGACGGTTTGACATCATTAGGGCAGTTCGTGGATTTTCTCTGCTTTCTCGCCTACATGTACCATCGGGCCATCCACTATCCCCTCACTATATCAATAATGAGGGGCTGTTTTCATGGCGAAACGGCATTACTAGCCTATAGGCGAAACATGTTGTGTCCTAGGTATGTGATATGCATATGCGCCTCTCTTAGCTGACCCATTTGACACGAACCTGCTTTATGGCTATATTTCGCTGATTACATGTAGATCTTTCATAAAGTCAATGTAAACTCATTTAAATGCGTTGCCGAGACGGTACGTGCCACAATTTATTGAACGTATGTAACGGCAATCAGTGTAACTGAAAAGGAGACAGTTTTCATGTGCTTTTCTTGAAAAAACGGGCTCCGCCAGACTTGCATCAGTGAATACATGAAAGCAGGCTAGTTCCAGATTATTGTGCGGCTTTGACGTAAATCTCGGTCACCGCATAGGTGTCACTGCCATGTGCTTCTCTTCAACCTACCAAGCTCATTTCCACTTGCATAACTGGGTATACAAAACTAGGTGTGTGCCAAGCTAAAATGAACTTCCGTGATGAGCATTTGCGTCACTGGAGATGGGCCACGAGGTATGTGCCCCTTTTCAATAAAGCTTGTTGACCCCAACATGTAGCGCTACGTATGAGCCGCACTTCAATGTAGTGAAATAGCAAGATCTGTCAAGTAGTCTATTATAGAAAAAGAAAGGTGTTCGTCCAACCATTATTTGACCATTCCGTCTACTCTCACTGGTACGTAAGGTCATTGTTAGCCACATGGGCCGCTCGCTGTGGTAAAAAAATAGGCGTTTTTTTTAACAAGCTCGAGAAAAGAATAGTTTCGGAAAAAACGGGGTAGAGTAACGATAGTTTTATCGCCAATAGGGGGGGGGGGGGGTGGTTTTACGTCACACGGACGCCGTAGTGGAGGTCTACGGAGAATTTTGCCCAACTGGGGATCTTTAACGTGCGCTACGATGCACACGGGCGTCTTCGCAGTGTGCCTCCATTCAAACTGCAATCTCCGGAGCCGGGGATTAGCCCGCAATTTCGAGCCGAGTATACTAGCGCCTTAGGTACTCGGCTACCCCGAAGGGTGACAGAGTAAGGTTATACAGGCATATGAATGTCATGAGTCCAGGTAGGTGTGCAGCGTTTCTCCAGCACTGCGGGTTTAAAGTGTATTTGGCCCAGGTTGTAGAGCTATGAGCTGAACATCTGGGGGTCGTCACGAAAGCGACGGTTTGACATCATTAGGGCAGTTCGTGGATTTTCTCTGCTTTCTCGCCTACATGTACCATCGGGCCATCCACTATCCCCTCACTATATCAATAATGAGGGGCTGTTTTCATGGCGAAACGGCATTACTAGCCTATAGGCGGAACAGGTTGTGTCCTAGGTATGTGATATGCATATGCGCCTCTCTTAGCTGACCCATTTGACAAGAACCTGCTTTATGGCTATATTTCGCTGATTACATGTAGATCTTTCATAAAGTCAATGTAACCTCATTTAAATGCGTTGCCGAGACGGTACGTGCCACAATTTAGTGAACGTATGTAACGGCAATCAGTGTAACTGAAAAGGAGACAGTTTTCATGTGCTATTCTTCAAAAAACGGGCTCCGCCAGACTTGCATCAGTGAATACATGAAAGCAGGCTAGTTCCAGATTATTGTGCGGCTTTGACGTAAATCTCGGTCACCGCATAGGTGTCACTGCCATGTGCTTCTCTTCAACCAACCAAGCTCATTTCCACTTGCATAACTGGGTATACAAAACTAGGTGTGTGCCAAGCTAAAATGAACTTCCGTGATGAGCATTTGCGTCACTGGAGATGGGCCACGAGGTATGTGCCCCTTTTCAATAAAGCTTGTTGACCCCAACATGTAGCGCTACGTATGAGCCGCACTTCAATGTAGTGAAATAGGAAGATCTGTCAAGTAGTCTATTATAGAAAAAGAAAGGTGTTCGTACAACCATGATTTGACCATTCCGTCTACTCTCACTGGTACGTAAGGTCATTGTTAGCCACATGGGCCGCTCGCTGTGGCAAAAAATTGGCGTTTTTTTAACAAGCTCGAGAAAAGAATAGTTTCGGAAAAAACGGGGTAGAGTAACGATAGTTTTATCGCCAATAGGGGGGGGGGGGGTGGTTTTACGTCACACGGACGCCGTAGTGGAGGTCTACGGAGAATTTTGCCCAAGTGCGTATCTTTAACGTGCGCTACGTTGCACACGGGCGTCTTCGCAGTGTGCCTCCATTCAAACTGCAATCTCCGGAGCCGGCGATTAGCCCGCAATTTCGAGCCGAGTATACTAGCGCCTTAGGTACTCGGCTACCCCGAAGGGTGACAGAGTAAGGTTATACAGGCATATGAATGTCATGAGTCCAGGTAGGTGTGCAGCGTTTCTCCAGCACTGCGGGCTTAAAGTGTATTTGGCCCAGGTTGTAGAGCTATTAGCTGAATATCTGGGGGTCGTCACGAAAGCGACGGTTTGACATCATTAGGGCAGTTCGTGGATTTTCTCTGCTTTCTCGCCTACATGTACCATCGGGCCATCCACTATCCCCTCGCTATATCAATAATGAGGGGCTGTTTTCATGGCGAAACGGCATTACTAGCCTATAGGCGGAACAGGTTGTGTCCTAGGTATGTGATATGCATATGCGCCTCTCTTAGCTGACCCATTTGACACGAACCTGCTTTATGGCTATATTTCGCTGATTACATGTAGATCTTTCATAAAGTCAATGTAACCTCATTTAAATGCGTTGCCGAGACGGTACGTGCCACAATTTAGTGAACGTATGTAACGGCAATCAGTGTAACTGAAAAGGAGACAGTTTTAATGTGCTTTTCTTCAAAAAACGGGCTCCGGCAGACTTGCATCAGTGAATACATGAAAGCAGGCTAGTTCCAGATTATTGTGCGGCTTTGACGTAAATCTCGGTCGCCGCATAGGTGTCACTGCCATGTGCTTCTCTTCAACCAACCAAGCTCATTTCCACTTGCATAACTGGGTATACAAAACTAGGTGTGTGCCAAGCTAAAATGAACTTCCGTGATGAGCATTTGCGTCACTGGAGATGGGCCACGAGGTATGTGCCCCTTTTCAATAAAGCTTGTTGACCCCAACATGTAGCGCTACGTATGAGCCGCACTTCAATGTAGTGAAATAGGAAGATCTGTCAAGTAGTCTATTATAGAAAAAGCAAGGTGTTCGTGCAACGATGATTTGACCATTCCGTCTACTCTCACTGGTACGTAAGGTCATTGTTAGCCACACGGGCCGCTCGCTGTGGCAAAAAATAGGCGTTTTTTTTAACATGCTCGAGAAAAGAATAGTTTCTGAAAAAACGGGGTAGAGTAACGATAATTTTATCGCCAATAGGGGGGGGGGGGTGGTTTTACGTCACACGGACGCCGTAGTGGAGGTTTACGGAGAATTTTGCCCAACTGGGGATCTTTAACGTGCGCTACGATGCACACGGGCGTCTTCGCAGTGTGCCTCCATTCAAACTGCAATCTCCTGAGCCGGGGATTAGCCCGCAATTTCGAGACGAGTATACTAGCGCCTTAGGTACTCGGCTACCCCGAAGGGTGACAGAGTAAGGTTATACAGGCATATCAATGTCATGAGTCCAGGTAGGTGTGCAGCGTTTCTCCAGCACTGCGGGTTTAAAGTGTATTTGGCCCAGGTTGTAGAGCTATTAGCTGAATATCTGGGGGTCGTCACGAAAGCGACGGTTTGACATCATTAGGGCAGTTCGTGGATTTTCTCTGCTTTCTCGCCTACATGTACCATCGGGCCATCCACTATCCCCTCACTATATCAATAATGAGGCGCTGTTTTCATGGCGAAACGGCATTACTAGCCTATAGGCGGGACAGGTTGTGTCCTAGGTATGTGATATGCATATGCGCCTCTCTTAGCTGACCCATTTGACACGAACCTGCTTTATGGCTATATTTCGCTGATTACATGTAGATCTTTCATAAAGTCAATGTAACCTCATTTAAATGCGTTGCCGAGACGGTACGTGCCACAATTTAGTGAACGTATGTAACGGCAATCAGTGTAACTGAAAAGGAGACAGTTTTCATGTGCTTTTCTTCAAAAAACGGGCTCCGCCAGACTTGCATCAGTGAATACATGAAAGCAGGCTAGTTCCAGATTATTGTGCGGCTTTGACGTAAATCTCGGTCACCGCATAGGTGTCACTGCCATGTGCTTCTCTTCAACCAACCAAGCTCATTTCCACTTGCATAACTGGGTATACAAAACTAGGTGTGTGCCAAGCTAAAATTAACTTCCGTGATGAGCATTTGCGTCACTGGAGATGGGCCACGAGGTATGTGCCCCTTTTCAATAAAGCTTGTTGATCCGAACATGTAGCGCTACGTATGAGCCGCACTTCAATGTAGTGAAATAGGAAGATCTGTCAAGTAGTCTGTTATAGAAAAAGAAAGGTGTTCGTGCAACCATGATTTGACCATTCCGTCTACTCTCACTGGTACGTAAGGTCATTGTTAGCCACATGGGCCGCTCGCTGTGGCAAAAAAATAGGCGTTTTTTTTAACAAGCTCGAGAAAAGAATAGTTTCTGAAAAAACGGGGTAGAGTAACGATAGTTTTATCGCCAATAGGGGGGGGGGGGGGTGGTTTTACGTCACACGGACGCCGTAGTGGAGGTCTACGGAGAATTTTGCCCAACTGGGGATCTTTAACGTGCGCTACGATGCACACGGGCGTCTTCGCAGTGTGCCTCCATTCAAACTGCAATCTCCGGAGCCGGGGATTAGCCCGCAATTTCGAGCCGAGTATACTAGCGCCTTAGGTACTCGGCTACCCCGAAGGGTGACAGAGTAAGGTTATACAGGCATATGAATGTCATGAGTCCAGGTAGGTGTGCAGCGTTTCTCCAGCACTGCGGGTTTAAAGTGTATTTGGCCCAGGTTGTAGTGCTATTAGCTGAATATCTGGTTGTCGTCACGAAAGCGACGGTTTGACATTATTAGGGCAGTTCGTGGATTTTCTCTGCTTTCTCGCCTACATGTACCATCGGGCCATCCACTATCCCCTCACTATATCAATAATGAGGGGCTGTTTTCATGGCGAAACGGCATTACTAGCCTATAGGCGGAACAGGTTGTGTCCTAGGTATGTGATATGCATATGCGCCTCTCTTAGCTGACCCATTTGACACGAACCTGCTTTATGGCTATATTTCGCTGATTACATGTAGATCTTTCATAAAGTCAATGTAACCTCATTTAAATGCGTTGCCGAGACGGTACGTGCCACAATTTAGTGAACGTATGTAACGGCAATCAGTGTAACTGAAAAGGAGACAGTTTTCACGTGCTTTTCTTCAAAAAACGGGCTCCGCCAGACTTGCATCAGTGAATACATGAAAGCAGGCTAGTTCCATATTATTGTGCGGCTTTGACGTAAATCTCGGTCACCGCATAGGTGTCACTGCCATGTGCTTCTCTTCAACCAACCAAGCTCATTTCCACTTGCATAACTGGGTATACAAAACTAGGTGTGTGCCAAGCTAAAATGAACTTCCGTGATGAGCATTTGCGTCACTGGAGATGGGCCACGAGGTATGTGCCCCTTTTCAATAAAGCTTGTTGACCCCAACATGTAGCGCTACGTATGAGCCGCACTTCAATGTAGTGAAATAGGAAGATCTGTCAAGTAGTCTATTATAGAAAAAGAAAGGTGTTCGTGCAACCATGATTTTACCATTCCGTCTACTCTCACTGGCACGTAAGGTAATTGTTAGCCACATGGGCCGCTCGCTGTGGCAAAAAAATAGGCGTTTTTTTTAACAAGCTCGAGAAAAGAATAGTTTCGGAAAAAACGGGGTAGAGTGACGATAGTTTTATCGCCAATAGGGGGGGGGGGGGGGTTTACGTCACACGGACGCCGTAGTGGAGGTCTACGGAGAATTTTGCCCAACTGGGGATCTTTAACGTGCGCTACGATGCACACGGGCGTCTTCGCAGTGTGCCTCCATTCAAACTGCAATCTCCGGAGCCGGGGATTAGCCCGCAATTTCGAGCCGAGTATACTAGCGCCTTAGGTACTCGGCTACCCCGAAGGGTGACAGAGTAAGGTTATACAGGCGTATGAATGTCATGAGTCCACGTAGGTGTGCAGCGTTTCTCCAGCACTGCGGGTTTAAAGTGTATTTGGCCCAGGTTGTAGAGCTATTAGCTGAATATCTGGGGGTCGTCACGAAAGCGAAGGTTTGACATCATTAGGGCAGTTTGTGGATTTTCTCTGCTTTCTCGCTTACATGTACCATCGGGTCATCCACTATCCCCTCACTATATCAATAATGAGGGGCTGTTTTCATGGCGAAACGGCATTACTAGCCTATAGGCGGAACAGGTTGTGTACTAGGTATGTGATATGCATATGCGCCTCTCTTAGCTGACCCATTTGACACGAACCTGCTTTATGGCTAGATTTCGCTGATTACATGTAGATCTTTCATAAAGTCAATGTAACCTCATTTAAATGCGTTGCCGAGACGGTACGTGCCACAATTTAGTGAACGTATGTAACGGCAATCAGTGTAACTGAAAAGGATACAGTTTTCATGTGCTTTTCTTCAAAAAACGGGCTCCGCCAGACTTGCATCAGTGAATACATGAAAGCAGGCTAGTTCCAGATTATTGTGCTGCTTTGACGTAAATCTCGGTCACCGCATAGGTGTCACTGCCATGTGCTTCTCTTCAACCAACCAAGCTCATTTCCACTTGCATAACTGGGTATACAAAACTAGGTGTGTGCCAAGCTAAAATGAACTTCCGTGATGAGCATTTGCGTCACTGGAGATGGGCCACGAGGTATGTGCCCCTTTTCAATAAAGCTTGTTGACCCCAACATGTAGCGCTACGTATGAGCCGCACTTCAATGTAGTGAAATAGGAAGATCTGTCAAGTAGTCTATTATAGAAAAAGAAAGGTGTTCGTGCAACCATGATTTGACCATTCCGTCTACTCTCACTGGTACGTAAGGTCATTGTTAGCCACATGGGCCGCTCGCTGTGGCAAAAAAATAGGCGTTATTTTTAAAAAGCTCGAGAAAAGAATAGTTTCGGAAAAAACGGGGTGGAGTAACGATAGTTTTATCGCCAATAGGGGGGGGGGGTTGTTTTACGTCACACGGACGCCGTACTGCAGGTTTACGGAGAATTTTGCCCAACTGGGGATCTTTAACGTGCGCTACGATGCACACGGGCGTCTTCGCAGTGTGCCTCCATTCAAACTGCAATCTCCGGAGCCGGGGATTAGCCCGCAATTTCGAGCCGAGTATACTAGCGCCTTAGGTACTCGGCTACCCCGAAGGGTGACAGAGTAAGGTTATACAGGCATATGAATGTCATGAGTCCAGGTAGGTGTGCAGCGTTTCTCCAGCACTGCGGGTTTAAAGTGTATTTGGCCCAGGTTGTAGAGCTATTAGCTGAATATCTGGGGGTCGTCACGAAAGCGACGGTTTGACATCATTAGGGCAGTTCGTGGATTTTCTCTGCTTTCTCGCCTACATGTACCATCGGGCCATCCACTATCCCCTCACTATATCAATAATGAGGGGCTGTTTTCATGGCGAAACGGCATTACTACCGTATAGGCGTAACAGGTTGTGTCCTAGGTATGTGATATGCATATGCGCCTCTCTTAGCTGACCCATTTGACACGAACCTGCTTTATGGCTATATTTCGCTGATCACATGTAGATCTTTCGTAAAGTCAATGTAACCTCATTTAAATACGTTGCCGAGACGGTACGTGCCACAATTTAGTGAACGTATGTAACGGCAATCAGTGTAACTGAAAAGGAGACAGTTTTCATGTGCTTATCTTCAAAAAACGGGCTCCGCCAGACTTGCATCAGTGAATACATGAAAGCAGGCTAGTTCCAGATTATTGTGCGGCTTTGACGTAAATCTCGGTCACCGCATAGGTGTCACTGCCATGTGCTTCTCTTCAACCAACCAAGCTCATTTCCACTTGCATAACTGGGTATACAAAACTAGGTGTGTGCCAAGCTAAAATGAACTTCCGTGATGAGCATTTGCGTCACTGGAGATGGGCCACGAGGTATGTGCCCCTTTTCAATAAAGCTTGTTGACCCCAACATGTAGCGCTATGTATGAGCCGCACTTCAATGTAGTGAAATAGGAAGATCTGTCAAGTAGTCTATTATAGAAAAAGAAAGGTGTTCGTGCAACCATGATTTGACCATTCCGTCTACTCTCACTGGTACGTAAGGTCATTGTTAGCCACATGGGCCGCTCGCTGTGGCAAAAAAATAGGCGTTTTTTTTAACAAGCTCGAGAAAAGAATAGTTTCGGAAAAAACGGGGTAGAGTAACGATAGTTTTATCGCCAATAGGGAGGGGGGGTGGTTTTACGTCACACGGACGCCGTACTGCAGGTTTACGGAGAATTTCGCCCAACTGGGGATCTTTAACGTGCGCTACGATGCACGCGGGCGTCTTCGCAGTGTGCCTCCATTCAAACTGCAATCTCCGGAGCCGGGGATTAGCCCGCAATTTCGAGCCGAGTATACTAGCGCCTTAGGTACTCGGCTACCCCGAAGGGTGACAGAGTAAGGTTATACAGGCATATGAATGTCATGAGTCCAGGTAGGTGTGCAGCGTTTCTCCAGCACTGCGGGTTTAAAGTGTATTTGGCCCAGGTTGTAGAGCTATTAGCTGAATATCTGGGGGTCGTCACGAAAGCGACGGTTTGACATCATTAGGGCAGTTCGTGGATTTTCTCTGCTTTCTCGCCTACATGTACCATCGGGCCATCCACTATCCCCTCACTATATCAATAATGAGGGGCTGTTTTCATGGCGAAACGGCATTACTACCGTATAGGCGTAACAGGTTGTGTCCTAGGTATGTGATATGCATATGCGCCTCTCTTAGCTGACCCATTTGACACGAACCTGCTTTATGGCTATATTTCGCTGATCACATGTAGATCTTTCATAAAGTCAATGTAACCTCATTTAAATGCGTTGCCGAGACGGTACGTGCCACAATTTAGTGAACGTATGTAACGGCAATCAGTGTAACTGAAAAGGAGACAGTTTTCATGTGCTTATCTTCAAAAAACGGGCTCCGCCAGACTTGCATCAGTGAATACATGAAAGCAGGCTAGTTCCAGATTATTGTGCGGCTTTGACGTAAATCTCGGTCACCGCATAGGTGTCACTGCCATGTGCTTCTCTTCAACCAACCAAGCTCATTTCCACTTGCATAACTGGGTATACAAAACTAGGTGTGTGCCAAGCTAAAATGAACTTCCGTGATGAGCATTTGCGTCACTGGAGATGGGCCACGAGGTATGTGCCCCTTTTCAATAAAGCTTGTTGACCCCAACATGTAGCGCTATGTATGAGCCGCACTTCAATGTAGTGAAATAGGAAGATCTGTCAAGTAGTCTATTATAGAAAAAGAAAGGTGTTCGTGCAACCATGATTTGACCATTCCGTCTACTCTCACTGGTACGTAAGGTCATTGTTAGCCACATGGGCCGCTCGCTGTGGCAAAAAAATAGGCGTTTTTTTTTAACAAGCTCGAGAAAAGAATAGTTTCGGAAAAAACGGGGTAGAGTAACGATAGTTTTATCGCCAATAGGGAGGGGGGGTGGTTTTACGTCACACGGACGCCGTAGTGGAGGTCTACGGAGAATTTTGCCCAACTGGGGATCTTTAACGTGCGCTACGATGCACACGGGCGTCTTCGCAGTGTGCCTCCATTCAAACTGCAATCTCCGGAGCCGGGGATTAGCCCGCAATTTCGAGCCGAGTATACTAGCGCCTTAGGTACTCGGGTACCCCGCAGGGTGACAGAGTAAGGTTATACAGGCATATGAATGTGATGAGTCCAGGTAGGTGGGCAGCGTTGTCTCCAGCACTGCGGGTTCTAAGTGTATTTGGCCCAGGTTGTAGAGCTATTAGCTGACTATCTGGGGGTCGTCACGAAAGCGACGGTTTGACATCATTAGGGCAGTTCGTGGATTTTCTCTGCTTTCTCGCCTACATTTACCATCGGGCCATCCAGTATCCCCTCACTATATCAATAATGAGGGGCTGTTTTCATGGCGAAACGGCATTACTAGCCTATAGGCGGAACAGGTTGTGTCCTAGGTATGTGATATGCATATGCGCCTCTCTTAGCTGACCCATTTGACACGAACCTGCTTTAGGGCTATATTTCGCTGATTACATGTAGATCTTTCATAAAGTCAATGTAACCTCATTTAAATGCGTTGCCGAGACGGTACGTGCCACACTTTAGTGAACGTATGTAACGGCAATCAGTGTAACTGAAAAGGAGACAGTTTTCATGTGCTTTTCTTCAAAAAACGGGCTCCGCCAGACTTGCATCAGTGAATACATGAAGGCAGGCTAGTTCCAGATATTGTGCGGCTTTGACGTAAATCTCTGTCACCGCATAAGTGTCACTGCCATGTGCTTCTCTTCAACCAACCAAGCTCATTTCCACTTGCATAACTGGGTATGCAAAACTAGGTGTGTGCCAAGCTAAAATGAACTTCCGTGATGAGCATTTGCGTCACTGGAGATGGGCCACGAGGTATGTGCCCCTTTTCAATAAAGCTTGTTGACCCCAACATGTAGCGCTACGTATGAGCCGCACTTCAATGTACTGAAATAGGAAGATCTGTCAAGTAGTCTATTATAGAAAAAGAAAGGTGTTCGTGCAACCATGATTTGACCATTCCGTCTACTCTCACTGGTACGTAAGGTCATTGTTAGCCACATGGACTGCTCGCTGTGGCAAAAAAATAGGCGTTTTTTTTAACAAGGTCGAGAAAAGAATAGTTTCGGAAAAAACGGGGTAGAGTAACGATAGTTTTATAGCCAATAGGGGGGGGGGGGGGGGGGGGGTTTTACGTCGCACGGACGCCGTAGTGGAGGTCTACGGAGAATTTTGCCCAACTGGGGATCTTTAACGTGCACTACGATGCACACGGGCGTCTTCGCAGTGTGCCTCCATTCAAACTGCAATCTCCGGAGCCGGGGATTAGCCCGCAATTTCGAGCCGAGTATACTAGCGCCTTAGGTACTCGGCTACCCCGAAGGGTGAGAGAGTAAGGTTATACAGGCATATGAATGTCATGAGTCCAGGTAGGTGTGCAGCGTTTCTCCAGCACTGCGGGTTTAAAGTGTATTTGGCCCAGGTTGTAGAGCTATTAGCTGAATATCTGGGGGTCGTCACGAAAGCAACGGTTTGACATCATAAGGGCAGTTCGTGGATTTTCTCTGCTTTCTCGCCTACATGTACCATCGGGCCATCCACTATCCACTCACTATATCAATAATGAGGGGCTGTTTTCATGGCGAAACGGCATTACTAGCCTATAGGCGGAACAGGTTGTGTCCTAGGTATGTGATATGCATATGCGCCTCTCTTAGCTGACCCATTTCACACGAACCTGCTTTATGGCTATATTTCGCTGATAACATGTAGATCTTTCATAAAGTCAATGTAACCTCATTTAAATGCGTTGCCGAGACGGTACGTGCCACAATTTAGTGAACGTATGTAACGGCAATCAGTGTAACTGAAAAGGAGACAGTTTTCATGTGCTTTTCTTCAAAAAACGGGCTCCGCCAGACTTGCATCAGTGAATACATGAAAGCAGGCTAGTTCCAGATTATTGTGCGGCTTTGACGTAAATCTCGGTCACCGCATAGGTGTCACTGCCAAGTGCTTCTCTTCAACCAACCAAGCTCATTTCCACTTGCATAACTGGGTATACAAAACTAGGTGTGTGCCAAGCTAAAATGAACTTCCGTGATGAGCATTTGCGTCACTGGAGATGGGCCACGAGGTATGTGCCCCTTTTCAATAAAACTTGTTGACCCCAACATGTAGCGCTACGTATGAGCCGCACATCAATGTAGTAAAATAGGAAGATCTGTCAAGTAGTCTATTATAGAAAAAGAAAGGTGTTCGTGCAACCATGATTTGACCATTCCGTCTACTCTCACTGGTACGTAAGGTCATTGTTAGCCACATGGGCCGCTCGCTGTGGCAAAAAAATAGGCGTTTTTTTAACAAGCTCGAGAAAAGAATAGTTTCGGAAAAAACGGGGTAGAGTAACGATAGTTTTATCGCCAATAGGGGGGGGGTGGTTTTACGTCACACGGACTCCGTAGTGGAGGTCTACGGAGAATTTTGTCCAACTGGGGATCTTTAACGTGCGCTACGATGCACACGGGCGTCTTCGCAGTGTGCCTCCATTCAAACTGCAATCTCCGGAGCCGGGGATTAGCCCGCAATTTCGAGCCGAGTATACTAGCGCCTTAGGTACTCGGCTACCCCGAAGGGTGACAGAGTAAGGTTATACAGGCATATGAATGTCATGAGTCCAGGTAGGTGTGCAGCGTTTCTCCAGCACTGCGGGTTTAAAGTGTATTTGGCCCAGGTTGTAGAGCTATTAGCTGAATATCTGGGCGTCGTCACGAAAGCGACGGTTTGACATCATTAGGGCAGTTCGTGGATTTTCTCTGCTTTCTCGCCTACATGTACCATCGGGCCGTTTACTATCTCCTCACTATATCAATAATGAAGGGCTGTTTTCATGGCGAAACGGCATTACTAGCCTATAGGTGGAACAGGTTGTGTCCTAGGTATGTGACATTGCATATGCGCCTCTCTTAAGCGGACCCATTTGACGGGAACGTGTTTTCCTGGCTATATTTCGCTGATTACATATAGATCTTTCATAAAGTCAATGTAACCTCATTTAAATGCGTTGCCGAGACTGCGTACGTGCCAGTTCAGTGGACGTATATAACGGCAATCAGTGTAACTGAAAAGGATACAGTTTTCATGTGCTTTCCTTCAAAAAACGGGCTCCGCCACACTTGCATCACTCAATGGGTGAGAGCAGGCTAGTGCCAGATTTATTGTACGCCTTTGACGTAAATGTCGGACACAGCATAGGTGTCTTTGCCATGTGCTTCTCTTCATCCAACCCAGCTCATTTCCACTTGCATAACTGGGTATACAAAACTAGGTGTGTGCCAAGCTAAAATGAACTTCCGTTATGAGCATTTGCGTCACTGGAGATGGGCCACGGGGTATGTGCCCCTTTTCAAGAAAGCTTGTTGACCCCAACATGTAGCGCTACGTATGAGCCGCACTTCAATGTAGTGAAATAGGAAGATCTGTCAAGTAGTCTATTATAGAAAAAGAAAGGTGTTCGTGCAACCATGATTTGACCATTCCGTCTACTCTCACTGGTACGTAAGGTCAATGTTAGCCACATGGGCCGCTCGCTGTGGCAAAAAAATAGGCGTTTTTTTTAACAAGCTCGAGAAAAGAATAGTTTCGGAAAAAACGGGGTAGAGTAACGATAGTTTTATCGCCAATAGGGGGTGGGGTGGTTTTACGTCACACGGACTCCGTAGTGGAGGTCTACGGAGAATTTTGTCCAACTGTGGATCTTTAACGTGCGCTACGATGCACACGGGCGTCTTCGCAGTGTGCCTCCATTCAAACTGCAATCTCCGGAGCCGGGGATTAGCCCGCAATTTCGAGCCGAGTATACTAGCGCCTTAGGTACTCGGCTAACCCGAAGGGTGACAGAGTAAGGTTATACAGGCATATGAATGTCATGAGTCCAGGTAGGTGTGCAGCGTTTCTCCAGCACTGCGGGTTTAAAGTGTATTTGGCCCAGGTTGTAGAGCTATTAGCTGAATATCTGGGCGTCGTCACGAAAGCGACGGTTTGACATCATTAGGGCAGTTCGTGGATTTTCTCTGCTTTCTCGCCTACATGTACCATCGGGCCGTTTACTATCTCCTCACTATATCAATAATGAAGGGCTGTTTTCATGGCGAAACGGCATTACTAGCCTATAGGTGGAACAGGTTGTGTCCTAGGTATGTGACATTGCATATGCGCCTCTCTTAAGCGGACCCATTTGACGGGAACGTGTTTTCCTGGCTATATTTCGCTGATTAGATATAGATCTTTCATAAAGTCAATGTAACCTCATTTAAATGCGTTGCCGAGACTGCGTACGTGCCAGTTCAGTGGACGTATATAACGGCAATCAGTGTAACTGAAAAGGATACAGTTTTCATGTGCTTTCCTTCAAAAAACGGGCTCCGCCACACTTGCATCACTCAATGGGTGAGAGCAGGCTAGTGCCAGATTTATTGTACGCCTTTGACGTAAATGTCGGACACAGCATAGGTGTCTTTGCCATGTGCTTCTCTTCATCCAACCCAGCTCATTTCCACTTGCATAACTGGGTATACAAAACTAGGTGTGTGCCAAGCTAAAATGAACTTCCGTTATGAGCATTTGCGTCACTGGAGATGGGCCATGGGGTATGTGCCCCTTTTCAATAAAGCTTGTTGACCCCAACATGTAGCGCTACGTATGAGCCGCACTTCAATGTAGTGAAATAGGAAGATCTGTCAAGTAGTCTATTATAGAAAAAGAAAGGTGTTCGTGCAACCATGATTTGACCATTCCGTCTACTCTCACTTGTACGTAAGGTCATTGTTAGCCACATGGGCCGCTCGCTGTGGCAAAAAAATAGGCGTTTTTTTTAACAAGCTCGAGAAAAGAATAGTTTCGGAAAAAACGGGGTAGAGTAACGATAGTTTTATCGCCAATAGGGGAGGGGTGGTTTTACGTCACACGGACGCCGTAGTGGAGGTCTACGGAGAATTTTGCCCAACTGGGGATCTTTAACGTGCGCTACAATGCACACGGGCGTCTTCACAGTGTGCCTCCATTCAAACTGCAATCTCCGGAGCCGCGGATTAGCCCGCAATTTCGAGCCGAGTATACTAGCGCCTTAGGTACTCGGCTACCCCGAAGGGTGACAGAGTAAGGTTATACAGGCATATGAATGTCATGAGTCCAGGTAGGTGTGCAGCGTTTCTCCAGCACTGCGGGTTTAAAGTGTATTTGGCCCAGGTTGTAGAGCTATTAGCTGAATATCTGGGGGTCGTCACGAAAGCGACGGTTTGACATCATTAGGGCAGTTCGTGGATTTTCTCCGCTTTCTCGCCTACATGTACCATCGGGCCATCCACTATCCCCTCACTATATCAATAATGAGGGGCTGTTTTCATGGCGAAACGGAATTACTAGCCTATAGGCGGAACAGGTTGTGTCCTAGGTATGTGATATGCACATGCGCCTCTCTTAGCTGACCCATTTGACACGAACCTGCTTTATGGCTATATTTCGCTGATTACATGTAGATCTTTCATAAAGTCAATGTAACCTCATTTAAATGCGTTGCCGAGACGGTACGTGCCACAATTTAGTGAACGTATGTAACGGCAATCAGTGTAACTGAAAAGGAGACAGTTTTCATGTGCTTTTCTTCAAAAAACGGGCTCCGCCAGACTTGCATCAGTGAATACATGAAAGCAGGCTAGTTCCAGATTATTGTGCGGCTTTGACGTAAATCTCGGTCACCGCATAGGTGTCACTGCCATGTGCTTCTCTTCAACCAACCAAGCTCATTTCCACTTGCATAACTGGGTATACAAAACTAGGTGTTTGCCAAGCTAAAATGAACTTCCGTGATGAGCATTTGCGTCAACTGGAGATGGGCCACGATGTATGTGCGCCTTTTCAATAAAGCTTGTTGACCCCAACATGTAGCGCTACGTATGAGCCGCACTTCAATGTAGTGAAACAGGAAGACCTGTCAAGTAGTCTATTATAGAAAAAGAAAGGTGTTCGTGCAAACATGATTTGACCATTCCGTCAACGCTCACTGGTACGTAAGGTCATTGTTAGTCACATGGGCCGCTCGCTGTGGCAAAAAAATAGGCGTTTTTTTTAACAAGCTCGAGAAAAGAATAGTTTCGGAAAAACGGGGTGGAGTAACGATAGTTTTATCGCCAATAGGGGGGGGGGGGGGGGGGGGGGTTTACGTCACACGGACGCCGTAGTGGAGGTCTACGGAGAATTTTGCCCAACTGGGGATCTTTAACGTGCGCTACGTTGCACACGGGCGTCTTCGCAGTGTGCCTCCATTCAAACTGCAATCTCCGGAGCCGGGGATTAGCCCGCAATTTCGACCCGAGTTGACTAGCGCCTTAGGTACTCGGCTACCCCGAAGGGTGACAGAGTAAGGTTATACAGGCATATGAATGTCATGAGTCCAGGTAGGTGTGCAGCGTTTCTCCAGCACTGCGGGTTTAAAGAGTATTTGGCCCAGGTTGTAGAGCTATTAGCTGAATATCTGGGGGTCGTCACGAAAGCGACGGTTTGACATCATTAGGGCAGTTCGTGGATTTTCTCTGCTTTCTCGCCTACATGTACCATCGGGCCGTTTACTATCTCCTCACTATATCAATAATGAAGGGCTGTTTTCATGGCGAAACGGCATTACTAGCCTATAGGTGGAACAGGTTGTGTCCTAGGTATGTGACATTGCATATGCGCCTCTCTTAAGCGGACCCATTTGACGGGAACGTGTTTTCCTGGCTATATTTCGCTGATTAGATATAGATCTTTCATAAAGTCAATGTAACCTCATTTAAATGCGTTGCCGAGACTGCGTACGTGCCAGTTCAGTGGACGTATATAACGGCAATCAGTGTAACTGAAAAGGATACAGTTTTCATGTGCTTTCCTTCAAAAAACGGGCTCCGCCACACTTGCATCACTCAATGGGTGAGAGCAGGCTAGTGCCAGATTTATTGTACGCCTTTGACGTAAATGTCGGACACAGCATAGGTGTCTTTGCCATGTGCTTCTCTTCATCCAACCCAGCTCATTTCCACTTGCATAACTGGGTATACAAAACTAGGTGTGTGCCAAGCTAAAATGAACTTCCGTTATGAGCATTTGCGTCACTGGAGATGGGCCATGGGGTATGTGCCCCTTTTCAATAAAGCTTGTTGACCCCAACATGTAGCGCTACGTATGAGCCGCACTTCAATGTAGTGAAATAGGAAGATCTGTCAAGTAGTCTATTATAGAAAAAGAAAGGTGTTCGTGCAACCATGATTTGACCATTCCGTCTACTCTCACTTGTACGTAAGGTCATTGTTAGCCACATGGGCCGCTCGCTGTGGCAAAAAAATAGGCGTTTTTTTTAACAAGCTCGAGAAAAGAATAGTTTCGGAAAAAACGGGGTAGAGTAACGATAGTTTTATCGCCAATAGGGGAGGGGTGGTTTTACGTCACACGGACGCCGTAGTGGAGGTCTACGGAGAATTTTGCCCAACTGGGGATCTTTAACGTGCGCTACAATGCACACGGGCGTCTTCACAGTGTGCCTCCATTCAAACTGCAATCTCCGGAGCCGCGGATTAGCCCGCAATTTCGAGCCGAGTATACTAGCGCCTTAGGTACTCGGCTACCCCGAAGGGTGACAGAGTAAGGTTATACAGGCATATGAATGTCATGAGTCCAGGTAGGTGTGCAGCGTTTCTCCAGCACTGCGGGTTTAAAGTGTATTTGGCCCAGGTTGTAGAGCTATTAGCTGAATATCTGGGGGTCGTCACGAAAGCGACGGTTTGACATCATTAGGGCAGTTCGTGGATTTTCTCCGCTTTCTCGCCTACATGTACCATCGGGCCATCCACTATCCCCTCACTATATCAATAATGAGGGGCTGTTTTCATGGCGAAACGGCATTACTAGCCTATAGGCGGAACAGGTTGTGTCCTAGGTATGTGATATGCACATGCGCCTCTCTTAGCTGACCCATTTGACACGAACCTGCTTTATGGCTATATTTCGCTGATTACATGTAGATCTTTCATAAAGTCAATGTAACCTCATTTAAATGCGTTGCCGAGACGGTACATTCCACAATTTAGTGAACGTATGTAACGGCAATCAGTGTAACTGAAAAGGAGACAGTTTTCATGTGCTTTTCTTCAAAAAACGGGCTCCGCCAGACTTGCATCAGTGAATACATGAAAGCAGGCTAGTTCCAGATTATTGTGCGGCTTTGACGTAAATCTCGGTCACCGCATAGGTGTCACTGCCATGTGCTTCTCTTCAACCAACCAAGCTCATTTCCACTTGCATAACTGGGTATACAAAACTAGGTGTTTGCCAAGCTAAAATGAACTTCCGTGATGAGCATTTGCGTCAACTGGAGATGGGCCACGATGTATGTGCGCCTTTTCAATAAAGCTTGTTGACCCCAACATGTAGCGCTACGTATGAGCCGCACTTCAATGTAGTGAAATAGGAAGACCTGTCAAGTAGTCTATTATAGAAAAAGAAAGGTGTTCGTGCAAACATGATTTGACCATTCCGTCAACGCTCACTGGTACGTAAGGTCATTGTTAGTCACATGGGCCGCTCGCTGTGGCAAAAAAATAGGCGTTTTTTTTAACAAGCTCGAGAAAAGAATAGTTTCGGAAAAACGGGGTGGAGTAACGATAGTTTTATCGCCAATAGGGGGGGGGGGGGGGTTTACGTCACACGGACGCCGTAGTGGAGGTCTACGGAGAATTTTGCCCAACTGGGGATCTTTAACGTGCGCTACGTTGCACACGGGCGTCTTCGCAGTGTGCCTCCATTCAAACTGCAATCTCCGGAGCCGGGGATTAGCCCGCAATTTCGACCCGAGTTGACTAGCGCCTTAGGTACTCGGCTACCCCGAAGGGTGACAGAGTAAGGTTATACAGGCATATGAATGTCATGAGTCCAGGTAGGTGTGCAGCGTTTCTCCAGCACTGCGGGTTTAAAGAGTATTTGGCCCAGGTTGTAGAGCTATTAGCTGAATATCTGGGGGTCGTCACGAAAGCGACGGTTTGACATCATTAGGGCAGTTCGTGGATTTTCTCTGCTTTCTCGCCTACATGTACCATCGGGCCATCCACTGTCCCCTCACTATATCAATAATGAGGGGCTGTTTTCATGGCGAAACGGCATTACTAGCCTATAGGCGGAACAGGTTGTGTCCTAGGTATGTGACATGCATATGCGCCTCTCTTAGCTGACCCATTTGACACGAACCTGCTTTATGGCTATATTTCGCTGATTACATGTAGATCTTTCATAAAGTCAATGTAACCTCATTTAAATGCGTTGCCGAGACGGTACGTGCCACACTTTAGTGAACGTATGTAACGGCAATCAGTGTAACTGAAAAGGAGACAGTTTTCATGTGCTTTTCTTCAAAAAACGGGCTCCACCAGACTTGCATCAGTGAATACATGAAAGCAGGCTAGTTCCAGATTATTGTGCGGCTTTGACGTAAATCTCGGTCACAGCATAGGTGTCACTGCCATGTGCTTCTCTTCAACCAACCAAGCTCATTTCCACTTGCGTAACTGGGTATACAAAACTAGGTGTGTGCCAAGCTAAAATGAACTTCCGTGATGAGCATTTGCGTCACTGGAGATGGGCCACGAGGTATGTGCCCCTTTTCAATAAAGCTTGTTGACCCCAACATGTAGCGCTACGTATGAGCCGCACTTCAATGTAGTGAAATAGAAAGATCTGTCAAGTAGTCTATTATAGAAAAAGAAAGGTGTTCTTGCAACCATGATTTGACCATTCCGTCTACTCTCACTGGTACGTAAGGTCATTGTTAGCCACATGGGCCGCTCGCTGTGGCAAAAAAAATAGGCGTTTTTTTTAACAAGCTCGAGAAAAGAATAGTTTCTGAAAAAACGGGGTAGAGTAACGATAGTTTTATCGCCAATAGGGGGGGGGGGGGGGGGGGTTTACGTCACACGGACGTCGTAGTGGAGGTTTACGGAGAATTTTGCCCAACTGGGGATCTTTAACGTGCGCTACGATGCACACGGGCGTCTTCGCAGTGTGCCTTATTCGAACTGCAATCTCCGGAGCCGGGGATTAGCCCGCAATTTCGAGCCGAGTATACTAGCGCCTTAGGTACTCGGCTACCCCGAAGGGTGACAGAGTAAGGTTATACAGGCATATGAATGTCATGAGTCCAGGTAGGTGTGCAGCGTTTCTCCAGCACTGCGGGTTTAAAGAGTATTTGGCCCAGGTTGTAGAGCTATTAGCTGAATATCTGGGCGTCGTCACGAAAGCGACGGTTTGACATCATTAGGGCAGTTCGTGGATTTTCTCTGCTTTCTCGCCTACATGTACCATCGGGCCATCCACTATCCCCTCACTATATCAATAATGAGGGGCTGTTTTCATGGCGAAACGGCATTACTAGCCTATAGGCGGAACAGGTTGTGTCCTAGGTATGTGATATGCATATGCGCCTCTCTTAGCTGACCCATTTGACACGAACCTGCTTTACGGCTATATTTCGCTGATTACATGTAGATCTTTCATAAAGTCAATGTAACCTCATTTAAATGCGTTGCCGAGACGGTACGTGCCACAATTTAGTGAACGTATGTAACGGCAATCAGTGTAACTGAAAAGGAGACAGTTTTCATGTGCTTTTCTTCAAAAAACGGGCTCCACCAGACTTGCATCAGTGAATACATGAAAGCAGGCTAGTTCCAGATTATTGTGCGGCTTTGACGTAAATCTCGGTCACCGCATAGGTGTCACTGCCATGTGCTTCTCTTCAACCAACCAAGCTCATTTCCACTTGCGTAACTGGGTATACAAAACTAGGTGTGTGCCAAGCTAAAATGAACTTCCGTGATGAGCATTTGCGTCACTGGAGATGGGCCACGAGGTATGTGCCCCTTTTCAATAAAGCTTGTTGACCCCAACATGTAGCGCTACGTATGAGCCGCACTTCAATGTAGTGAAATAGAAAGATCTGTCAAGTAGTCTATTATAGAAAAAGAAAGGTGTTCGTGCAACCATGATTTGACCATTCCGTCTACTCTCACTGGTACGTAAGGTCATTGTTAGCCACATGGGCCGCTCGCTGTGGCAAAAAAAATAGGCGTTTTTTTTAACAAGCTCGAGAAAAGAATAGTTTCTGAAAAAACGGGGTAGAGTAACGATAGTTTTATCGCCAATAGGGGGGGGGGGGGGTTTACGTCACACGGACGTCGTAGTGGAGGTTTACGGAGAATTTTGCCCAACTGGGGATCTTTAACGTGCGCTACGATGCACACGGGCGTCTTCGCAGTGTGCCTTATTCGAACTGCAATCTCCGGAGCCGGGGATTAGCCCGCAATTTCGAGCCGAGTATACTAGCGCCTTAGGTACTCGGCTACCCCGAAGGGTGACAGAGTAAGGTTATACAGGCATATGAATGTCATGAGTCCAGGTAGGTGTGCAGCGTTTCTCCAGCACTGCGGGTTTAAAGAGTATTTGGCCCAGGTTGTAGAGCTATTAGCTGAATATCTGGGCGTCGTCACGAAAGCGACGGTTTGACATCATTAGGGCAGTTCGTGGATTTTCTCTGCTTTCTCGCCTACATGTACCATCGGGCCATCCACTATCCCCTCACTATATCAATAATGAGGGGCTGTTTTCATGGCGAAACGGCATTACTAGCCTATAGGCGGAACAGGTTGTGTCCTAGGTATGTGATATGCATATGCGCCTCTCTTAGCTGACCCATTTGACACGAACCTGCTTTACGGCTATATTTCGCTGATTACATGTAGATCTTTCATAAAGTCAATGTAACCTCATTTAAATGCGTTGCCGAGACGGTACGTGCCACAATTTAGTGAACGTATGTAACGGCAATCAGTGTAACTGAAAAGGAGACAGTTTTCATGTGCTTTTCTTCAAAAAACGGGCTCCGCCAGACTTGCATCAGTGAATACATGAAAGCAGGCTAGTTACAGATTATTGTGCGGCTTTGACGTAAATCTCGGTCACCGCATAGATGTCACTGCCATGTGCTTCTCTTCAACCAACCAAGCTCATTTCCACTTGCATAACTGGGTATACAAAACTAGGTGTGTGCCAAGCTAAAATGAACTTCCGTGATGAGCATTTGCGTCACCAGAGATGGGCCACGGGGTATGTGCCCCTTTTCAATAAAGCTTGTTGACCCCAACATGTAGCGCTACGTATGAGCCGCACTTCAATGTAGTGAAATAGGAAGATCTGTCAAGTAGTCTATTATAGAAAAAGAAAGGTGTTCTTGCAGCCATGATTTGACCATTCCGTCTACTCTCACTGGTACGTAAGGTCATTGTTAGCCACATGGGCCGCTCGCTGTGGCAAAAAAATAGGCGTTTTTTTTAACAAGCTCGAGAAAAGAATAGTTTCGGAAAAAACGGGGTAGAGTAACGATAGTTTTATCGCCAATAGGGGGGGGGGGTTGTTTTACGTCACACGGACGCCGTAGTGGAGGTCTACGGAGAATTTTGCCCAACTGGGGATCTTTAACGTGCGCTACGATGCACACGGGCGTCTTCGCAGTGTGCCTCTATTCAAACTGCAATCTCCGGAGCCGGGGATTAGCCCGCAATTTCGAGCCGAGTATACTAGCGCCTTAGGTACTCGGCTACCCCGAAGGGTGACAGAGTAAGGTTATACAGGCATATGAATGTCATGAGTCCAGGTAGGTGTGCAGCGTTTCTCCAGCACTGCGGGTTTAAAGAGTATTTGGCCCAGGTTGTAGAGCTATTAGCTGAATATCTGGGGGTCGTCACGAAAGCGACGGTTTGACATCATTAGGGCAGTTCGTGGATTTTCTCTGCTTTCTCGCCTACATGTACCATCGGGCCGTTTACTATCTCCTCACTATATCAATAATGAGGGGCTGTTTTCATGGCGAAACGGCATTACTAGCCTATAGGCGGAACAGGTTGTGTCCTAGGTATGTGACATGCATATGCGCCTCTCTTAGCTGACCCATTTGACACGAACCTGCTTTATGGCTATATTTCGCTGATTACATGTAGATCTTTCATAAAGTCAATGTAACCTCATTTAAATGCGTTGCCGAGACGGTACGTGCCACACTTTAGTGAACGTATGTAACGGCAATCAGTGTAACTGAAAAGGAGACAGTTTTCATGTGCTTTTCTTCAAAAAACGGGCTCCACCAGACTTGCATCAGTGAATACATGAAAGCAGGCTAGTTCCAGATTATTGTGCGGCTTTGACGTAAATCTCGGTCACCGCATAGGTGTCACTGCCATGTGCTTCTCTTCAACCAACCAAGCTCATTTCCACTTGCGTAACTGGGTATACAAAACTAGGTGTGTGCCAAGCTAAAATGAACTTCCGTGATGAGCATTTGCGTCACTGGAGATGGGCCACGAGGTATGTGCCCCTTTTCAATAAAGCTTGTTGACCCCAACATGTAGCGCTACGTATGAGCCGCACTTCAATGTAGTGATATAGAAAGATCTGTCAAGTAGTCTATTATAGAAAAAGAAAGGTGTTCGTGCAACCATGATTTGACCATTCCGTCTACTCTCACTGGTACGTAAGGTCATTGTTAGCCACATGGGCCGCTCGCTGTGGCAAAAAAAATAGGCGTTTTTTTTAACAAGCTCGAGAAAAGAATAGTTTCTGAAAAAACGGGGTAGAGTAACGATAGTTTTATCGCCAATAGGGGGGGGGGGGGGGGTTTACGTCACACGGACGTCGTAGTGGAGGTTTACGGAGAATTTTGCCCAACTGGGGATCTTTAACGTGCGCTACGATGCACACGGGCGTCTTCGCAGTGTGCCTTATTCGAACTGCAATCTCCGGAGCCGGGGATTAGCCCGCAATTTCGAGCCGAGTATACTAGCGCCTTAGGTACTCGGCTACCCCGAAGGGTGACAGAGTAAGGTTATACAGGCATATGAATGTCATGAGTCCAGGTAGGTGTGCAGCGTTTCTCCAGCACTGCGGGTTTAAAGAGTATTTGGCCCAGGTTGTAGAGCTATTAGCTGAATATCTGGGCGTCGTCACGAAAGCGACGGTTTGACATCATTAGGGCAGTTCGTGGATTTTCTCTGCTTTCTCGCCTACATGTACCATCGGGCCATCCACTATCCCCTCACTATATCAATAATGAGGGGCTGTTTTCATGGCGAAACGGCATTACTAGCCTATAGGCGGAACAGGTTGTGTCCTAGGTATGTGATATGCATATGCGCCTCTCTTAGCTGACCCATTTGACACGAACCTGCTTTACGGCTATATTTCGCTGATTACATGTAGATCTTTCATAAAGTCAATGTAACCTCATTTAAATGCGTTGCCGAGACGGTACGTGCCACAATTTAGTGAACGTATGTAACGGCAATCAGTGTAACTGAAAAGGAGACAGTTTTCATGTGCTTTTCTTCAAAAAACGGGCTCCACCAGACTTGCATCAGTGAATACATGAAAGCAGGCTAGTTCCAGATTATTGTGCGGCTTTGACGTAAATCTCGGTCACCGCATAGGTGTCACTGCCATGTGCTTCTCTTCAACCAACCAAGCTCATTTCCACTTGCGTAACTGGGTATACAAAACTAGGTGTGTGCCAAGCTAAAATGAACTTCCGTGATGAGCATTTGCGTCACTGGAGATGGGCCACGAGGTATGTGCCCCTTTTCAATAAAGCTTGTTGACCCCAACATGTAGCGCTACGTATGAGCCGCACTTCAATGTAGTGAAATAGAAAGATCTGTCAAGTAGTCTATTATAGAAAAAGAAAGGTGTTCGTGCAACCATGATTTGACCATTCCGTCTACTCTCACTGGTACGTAAGGTCATTGTTAGCCACATGGGCCGCTCGCTGTGGCAAAAAAAATAGGCGTTTTTTTTAACAAGCTCGAGAAAAGAATAGTTTCTGAAAAAACGGGGTAGAGTAACGATAGTTTTATCGCCAATAGGGGGGGGGGGGGGGTTTACGTCACACGGACGTCGTAGTGGAGGTTTACGGAGAATTTTGCCCAACTGGGGATCTTTAACGTGCGCTACGATGCACACGGGCGTCTTCGCAGTGTGCCTTATTCGAACTGCAATCTCCGGAGCCGGGGATTAGCCCGCAATTTCGAGCCGAGTATACTAGCGCCTTAGGTACTCGGCTACCCCGAAGGGTGACAGAGTAAGGTTATACAGGCATATGAATGTCATGAGTCCAGGTAGGTGTGCAGCGTTTCTCCAGCACTGCGGGTTTAAAGAGTATTTGGCCCAGGTTGTAGAGCTATTAGCTGAATATCTGGGCGTCGTCACGAAAGCGACGGTTTGACATCATTAGGGCAGTTCGTGGATTTTCTCTGCTTTCTCGCCTACATGTACCATCGGGCCATCCACTATCCCCTCACTATATCAATAATGAGGGGCTGTTTTCATGGCGAAACGGCATTACTAGCCTATAGGCGGAACAGGTTGTGTCCTAGGTATGTGATATGCATATGCGCCTCTCTTAGCTGACCCATTTGACACGAACCTGCTTTACGGCTATATTTCGCTGATTACATGTAGATCTTTCATAAAGTCAATGTAACCTCATTTAAATGCGTTGCCGAGACGGTACGTGCCACAATTTAGTGAACGTATGTAACGGCAATCAGTGTAACTGAAAAGGAGACAGTTTTCATGTGCTTTTCTTCAAAAAACGGGCTCCGCCAGACTTGCATCAGTGAATACATGAAAGCAGGCTAGTTACAGATTATTGTGCGGCTTTGACGTAAATCTCGGTCACCGCATAGATGTCACTGCCATGTGCTTCTCTTCAACCAACCAAGCTCATTTCCACTTGCATAACTGGGTATACAAAACTAGGTGTGTGCCAAGCTAAAATGAACTTCCGTGATGAGCATTTGCGTCACCAGAGATGGGCCACGGGGTATGTGCCCCTTTTCAATAAAGCTTGTTGACCCCAACATGTAGCGCTACGTATGAGCCGCACTTCAATGTAGTGAAATAGGAAGATCTGTCAAGTAGTCTATTATAGAAAAAGAAAGGTGTTCTTGCAGCCATGATTTGACCATTCCGTCTACTCTCACTGGTACGTAAGGTCATTGTTAGCCACATGGGCCGCTCGCTGTGGCAAAAAAATAGGCGTTTTTTTTAACAAGCTCGAGAAAAGAATAGTTTCGGAAAAAACGGGGTAGAGTAACGATAGTTTTATCGCCAATAGGGGGGGGGGGGGTTGTTTTACGTCACACGGACGCCGTAGTGGAGGTCTACGGAGAATTTTGCCCAACTGGGGATCTTTAACGTGCGCTACGATGCACACGGGCGTCTTCGCAGTGTGCCTCTATTCAAACTGCAATCTCCGGAGCCGGGGATTAGCCCGCAATTTCGAGCCGAGTATACTAGCGCCTTAGGTACTCGGCTACCCCGAAGGGTGACAGAGTAAGGTTATACAGGCATATGAATGTCATGAGTCCAGGTAGGTGTGCAGCGTTTCTCCAGCACTGCGGGTTTAAAGTGTATTTGGCCCAGGTTGTAGAGCTATTAGCTGAATATCTGGGCGTCGTCACGAAAGCGACGGTTTGACATCATTAGGGCAGTTCGTGGATTTTCTCTGCTTTCTCGCCTACATGTACCATCGGGCCGTTTACTATCTCCTCACTATATCAATAATGAGGGGCTGTTTTCATGGCGAAACGGCATTACTAGCCTATAGGCGGAACAGGTTGTGTCCTAGGTATGTGATATGCATATGCGCCTCTCTTAGCTGACCCATTTGACACGAACCTGCTTTACGGCTATATTTCGCTGATTACATGTAGATCTTTCATAAAGTCAATGTAACCTCATTTAAATGCGTTGCCGAGACGGTACGTGCCACAATTTAGTGAACGTATGTAACGGCAATCAGTGTAACTGAAAAGGAGACAGTTTTCATGTGCTTTTCTTCAAAAAACGGGCTCCGCCAGACTTGCATCAGTGAATACATGAAAGCAGGCTAGTTACAGATTATTGTGCGGCTTTGACGTAAATCTCGGTCACCGCATAGGTGTCACTGCCATGTGCTTCTCTTCAACCAACCAAGCTCATTTCCACTTGCATAACTGGGTATACAAAACTAGGTGTGTGCCAAGCTAAAATGAACTTCCGTGATGAGCATTTGCGTCACTGGAGATGGGCCACGAGGTATGTGCCCCTTTTCAATAAAGCTTGTTGACCCCAACATGTAGCGCTACGTATGAGCCGCACTTCAATGTAGTGAAATAGGAAGATCTGTCAAGTAGTCTATTATAGAAAAAGAAAGGTGTTCTTGCAGCCATGATTTGACCATTCCGTCTACTCTCACTGGTACGTAAGGTCATTGTTAGCCACATGGGCCGCTCGCTGTGGCAAAAAAATAGGCGTTTTTTTTTTAACAAGCTCGAGAAAAGAATAGTTTCGGAAAAAACGGGGTAGAGTAACGATAGTTTTATCGCCAATAGGGGGGGGGGGGGGGGGTTGTTTTACGTCACACGGACGCCGTAGTGGAGGTCTACGGAGAATTTTGCCCAACTGGGGATCTTTAACGTGCGCTACGATGCACACGGGCGTCTTCGCAGTGTGCCTCTATTCAAACTGCAATCTCCGGAGCCGGGGATTAGCCCGCAATTTCGAGCCGAGTATACTAGCGCCTTAGGTACTCGGCTACCCCGGAGGGTGACAGAGTAAGGTTATACAGGCATATGAATGTCATGAGTCCAGGTAGGTGTGCAGCGTTTCTCCAGCACTGCGGGTTTAAAGTGTATTTGGCCCAGGTTGTAGAGCTATTAGCTGAATATCTGGGCGTCGTCACGAAAGCGACGGTTTGACATCATTAGGGCAGTTCGTGGATTTTCTCTGCTTTCTCGCCTACATGTACCATCGGGCCGTTTACTATCTCCTCACTATATCAATAATGAAGGGCTCTTTTCATGGCGAAACGGCATTACTAGCCTATAGGTGGAACAGGTTGTGCCCTAGGTATGTGACATTGCATATGCGCCTCTCTTAAGTGGACCCATTTGACGGGAACGTGTTTTCCTGGCTATATTTCGCTGATTACATATAGATCTTTCATAAAGTCAATGTAACCTCATTTAAATGCGTTGCCGAGACTGGGTACGTGCCACAGTTCAGTGGACGTATATAACGGCAATCAGTGTAACTGAAAAGGATACAGTTTTCATGTGCTTTCCTTCAAAAAACGGGCTCCGCCACACTTGCATCACTCAATTGGTGAGAGCAGGCTAGTGCCAGATTTATTGTACGCCTTTGACGTAAATGTCGGTCACCGCATAGGTGTCTTTGCCATGTGCTTCTCTTCATCCAACCCAGCTCATTTCCACTTGCATAACTGGGTATACAAAACTAGGTGTGTGCCAAGCTAAAATGAACTTCCGTGATGAGCATTTGCGTCACTGGAGATGGGCCACGAGGTATGTGCCCCTTTTCAATAAAGCTTGTTGACCCCAAAATGTAGCGCTACGTATGAGCCGCACTTCAATGTAGTGAAATAGGAAGATCTGTCAAGTAGTCTATTATAGAAAAAGAAAGGTGTTCTTGCAGCCATGATTTGACCATTCCGTCTACTCTCACTGGTACGTAAGGTCATTGTTAGCCACATGGGCCGCTCGCTGTGGCAAAAAAATAGGCGTTTTTTTTTAACAAGCTCGAGAAAAGAATAGTTTCGGAAAAACGGGGTAGAGTAACGATAGTTTTATCGCCAATGGGGGGGGGGGGGTTGTTTTACGTCACACGGACGCCGTAGTGGAGGTCTACGGAGAATTTTGCCCAACTGGGGATCTTTAACGTGCGCTACGATGCACACGGGCGTCTTCGCAGTGTGCCTCCATTCAAACTGCAATCTCCGGAGCCGGGGATTAGCCCGCAATTTCGAGCCGAGTATACTAGCGCCTTAGGTACTCGGCTACCCCTAAGGGTGACAGAGTAAGGTTATACAGGCATATGAATGTCATGAGTCCAGGTAGGTGTGCAGCGTTTCTCCAGCACTGCGGGTTTAAAGTGTATTTGGCCCAGGTTGTAGAGCTATTAGCTGAATATCTGGGGGTCGTCACGAAAGCGAAGGTTTGACATCATTAGGGCAGTTCGTGGATTTTCTCTGCTTTCTCGCTTACATGTACCATCGGGCCATCCACTATCCCCTCACTATATCAATAATGAGGGGCTGTTTTCATGGCGAAACGGCATTACTAGCCTATAGGTGGAACAGGTTGTGTCCTAGGTATGTGACATTGCATATGCGCCTCTCTTAAGCGGACCCATTTGACGGGAACGTGTTTTCCTGGCTATATTTCGCTGATTACATATAGATCTTTCATAAAGTCAATGTAACCTCATCTAAATGCGTTGCCGAGACTGGGTACGTGCCACAGTTCAGTGGACGTATATAACGGCAATCAGTGTAACTGAAAAGGATACAGTTTTCATGTGCTTTCCTTCAAAAAACGGGCTCCGCCACACTTGCATCACTCAATGGGTGAGAGCAGGCTAGTGCCAGATTTATTCTACGCCTTTGACGTAAATGTCGGTCACCGCATAGGTGTCTTTGCCATGTGCTTCTCTTCATCCAACCCAGCTCATTTCCACTTGCATAACTGGGTATACAAAACTAGGTGTGTGCCAAGCTAAAAGGAACTTCCGTGATGAGCATTTGCGTCACTGGAGATGGGCCACGAGGTATGCGCCCCTTTTCAATAAAGCTTGTTGACCCCAACATGTAGCGCTACGTATGAGCCGCACTTCAATGTAGTGAAATAGGAAGATCTGTCAAGTAGTCTATTATAGAAAAAGAAAGGTGTTCGTGCAACCATGATTTGACCATTCCGTCTACTCTCACTGGTACGTAAGGTCATTGTTAGCCACATGGGCCGCTCGCTGTGGCAAAACAATAGGCGTTTTTTTTTAACAAGCTCGAGAAAAGAATAGTTTCGGAAAAAACGGGGTAGAGGAACGATAGTTTTATCGCCAATAGGGGGGGGGGGGGTGGTTTTACGTCACACGGACGCCGTAGTGGAGGTCTACGGAGAATTTCGCCCAACTGGGGATCTTTAACGTGCGCTACGATACACACGGGCGTCTTCGCAGTGTGCCTCCATTCAAACTGCAATCTCCGGATCCGGGGATTAGCCCGCAATTTCGAGCCGAGTATACTAGCGCCTTAGGTACTCGGCTACCCCGAAGGGTGACAGAGTAAGGTTATACAGGCATATGAATGTCATGAGTCCAGGTAGGTGTGCAGCGTTTCTCCAGCACTGCGGGTTTAAAGTGTATTTGGCCCAGGTTGTAGAGCTCAGTACCAGTGGCACCCACGACGATAGTGGAAGAGAGAATAGCCTAGAGGAATTCGAAATCCCACAGGTAACGCCAGAAGAAGTAAAGAAAGCCTTAGGAGCTATGCAAAGGGGGAAGGCAGCTGGGGAGGATCAGGTAACAGCAGATTTGTTGAAGGATGGTGGTCAGATTGTTCTAGAGAAACTCGCCACCCTGTATACGCAATGCCTCATAACCTCGAGCGTACCGGAATCTTGGAAGAACGCTAACATAATCCTAATCCATAAGAAAGGGGACGCCAAAGACTTGAAAAATTATAGACCGATCAGCTTACTATCCGTTGCCTACAAAGTATTTACTAAGGTAATCGCAAATAGAATCAGGAACACCTTAGACTTCTGTCAACCAAAGGACCAGGCAGGATTCCGTAAAGGCTACTCAACAATAGACCATATTCACACTATCAATCAAGTGATAGAGAAATGTGCAGAATATAGCCAACCCTTATATATAGCTTTCATTGATTACGAGAAAGCGTTTGATTCAGTCGAAACCTCAGCAGTCATGGAGGCATTACGGAATCAGGGTGTAGATGAGCCATATGTAAAAATACTGGAAGATATCTATAGCGGCTCCACAGCCACCGTAGTCCTCCACAAAGAAAGCAACAAAATCCCTATAAAGAAAGGCGTCAGACAGGGAGATACGATATCTCCAATGCTATTCACAGCATGTTTACAGGAGGTATTCAGAGGCCTGGAGTGGGAAGAATTGGGGATAAAAGTTGATGGAGAATACCTTAGCAACTTGCGATTCGCTGATGCTATTGCCTTGCTTAGTAACTCAGGAGACCAATTGCAATGCATGCTCACTGACCTGGAGAGGCAAAGCAGAAGGGTGGGTCTGAAAATTAATCTGCAGAAAACTAAAGTACTGTTTAACAGTCTCGGAAGAGAACAGCAGTTTACGATAGGTAGCGAAACACTGGAAGTGGTAAGGGAATACATCTACTTAGGGCAGGTAGTGACCACGGATCCGGATCATGAGACTGAAATAACCAGAAGAATAAGAATGGGTTGGGGTGCGTTTGGCAGGCATTCTCAAATCATGAACAGTAGGTTGCCACTATCCCTCAAAAGGAAAGTGTACAACAGCTGTGTGTTACCAATACTCACATATGGGGCAGAAACCTGGAGGCTTACGAAAAGGGTTCTGCTGAAATTGAGGACGACGCAACGAGCTATGGAAAGAAGAATGATGGGTGTAACGCTAAGGGATAAGAAAAGAGCAGATTGGGTGAGGCAACAAACGCGGGTAAACGACATCTTAGTTGAAATCAAGAAAAAGAAATGGGCATGGGCCGGACATGTAATGAGGAGGGAAGATAACCGATGGTCACTAAGAGCTACGGACTGGATTCCAAGGGAAGGGAAGCGTAGCAGGGGGCGGCAGAAAGTTAGGTGGGCAGATGACATTAAGACGTTTGCAGGGACAACATGGCCACAATTAGTACATGACCGGGGTAGCTGGAGAAGTATGGGAGAGGCCTTTGCCCTGCAGTGGGCGTAACTAGGCTGATGTTGATGATGATGATGTAGAGCTATTAGCTGAATATCTGGGGGTCGTCACGAAAGCGACGGTTTGACATCATTAGGGCAGTTCGTGGATTTTCTCTGCTTTCTCGCCTACATGTACCATCGGGCCATCCACTATCCCCTCACTATATCAATAATGAGGGGCTGTTTTCATGGCGAAACGGCATTACTAGCCTATAGGCGGTACAGGTTGTGTCCTAGGTATGTGATATGCATATGCGCCTCTCTTAGCTGACCCATTTGACACGAACCTGCTTTATGGCTATGTTTCGCTGATTACATGTAGATCTTTCATAAAGTCAATGTAACCTCATTTAAATGCGTTGCCGAGACGGTACGTGCCACAATTTAGTGAACGTATGTAACGGCAATCAGTGTAACTGAAAAGGAGACAGTTTTCATGTGCTTTCCTTCAAAAAACGGGCTCCGCCACACTTGCATCACTCAATGGGTGAGAGCAGGCTAGTGCCAGATTTATTGTACGCCTTTGACGTAAATGTCGGTCACCGCATAGGTGTCTTTGCCATGTGCTTCTCTTCATCCAACCCAGCTCATTTCCACTTGCATAACTGGGTATACAAAACTAGGTGTGTGCCAAGCTAAAATGAACTTCCGTGATGAGGATTTGCGTCACTGGAGATGGGCCACGAGGTATGTGCCCCTTTTCAATAAAGCTTGTTGACCCCAACATTTAGCGCTACGTATGAGCCGCACTTCAATGTAGTGAAATAGGAAGATCTGTCAAGTAGTCTATTATAGAAAAAGAAAGGTGTTCGTGCAACCATGATTTGACCATTCCGACTACTCTCACTGGTACGTAAGGTCATTGTTAGCCACATGGGCCGCTCGCTGTGGCAAAAAAATAGGCGTTTTTTTTAACAAGCTCGAGAAAAGAATAGTTTCGGAAAAAACGGGGTAGAGTAACGATAGTTTTATCGCCAATAGGGGGGGGGGTGGTTTTACGTCACACGGACGCCGTAGTGGAGGTCTACGGAGAATTTTGCCCAACTGGGGATCTTTAACGTGCGCTACGATGCACACGGGCGTCTTCGCAGTGTGCCTCCATTCAAACTGCAATCTCCGGAGCCGAGGATTAGCCCGCAATTTCGAGCCGAGTATACTAGCGCCTTAGGTACTCGGCTACCCCGAAGGGTGACAGAGTAAGGTTATACAGGCATATGAATGTCATGAGTCCAGGTAGGTGTGCAGCGTTTCTCCAGCCCTGCGGGTTTAAAGTGTATTTGGCCCAGGTTGTAGAGCTATTAGCTGAATATCTGGGGGTCGTCACGAAAGCGACGGTTTGACATCATTAGGGCAGTAGGTGGATTTTCTCTGCTTTCGCGCCTACATGTACCATCGGGCCATCCACTATCCCCTCACTATATCAATAATGAGGGGCTGTTTTCATGGCGAAACGGCATTACTAGCCTATAGGCGGAACAGGTTTTGTCCTAGGTATGTGATATGCATATGCGCCTCTCTTAGCTGACCCATTTGACACGAACCTGCTTTATGGCTATATTTCGCTGATTACATGTAGATCTTTCATAAAGTCAATGTAACCTCATTTAAATGCGTTGCCGAGACGGTACGTGCCACAATTTAGTGAACGTATGTAACGGCAATCAGTGTAACTGAAAAGGAGACAGTTTTCATGTGCTTTTCTTCAAAAAACGGGCTCCGCCAGACTTGCATCAGTGAATACATGAAAGCAGGCTAGTTCCAGATTATTGTGCGGCTTTGACGTAAATCTCGGTCACCGCATAGGTGTCACTGCCATGTGCTTCTCTTCAACCAACCAAGCTCATTTCCACTTGCATAACTGGGTATACAAAACTAGGTGTGTGCCAAGCTAAAATGAACTTCCGTGATGAGCATTTGCGTCACTGGAGATGGGCCACGAGGTATGTGCCCCTTTTCAATAAAGCTTGTTGACCCCAACATTTAGCGCTACGTATGAGCCGCACTTCAATGTAGTGAAATAGGAAGATCTGTCAAGTAGTCTATTATAGAAAAAGAAAGGTGTTCGTGCAACCATGATTTGACCATTCCGTCTACTCTCACTGGTACGTAAGGTCATTGTTAGCCACATGGGCCGCTCGCTGTGGCAAAAAAATAGGCGTTTTTTTTAACAAGCTCGAGAAAAGAATAGTTTCGGAAAAAACGGGGTAGAGTAACGATAGTTTTATCGCCAATAGGGGGTGGTGGTTTTACGTCACACGGACGCCGTAGTGGAGGTCTACGGAGAATTTTGCCCAACTGGGGATCTTTAACGTGCGCTACGATGCACACGGGCGTCTTCGCAGTGTGCCTCCATTCAAACTGCAATCTCCGGAGCCGGGGATTAGCCCGCAATTTCGAGCCGAGTATACTAGCGCCTTAGGTACTCGGCTACCCCGAAGGGTGACAGAGTAAGGTTATACAGGCATATGAATGTCATGAGTCCAGGTAGGTGTGCAACGTTTCTCCAGCACTGCGGTTTTAAAGTGTATTTGGCCCAGGTTGTAGAGCTATTAGTTGAATATCTGGGGGTCGTCACGAAAGCGACGGTTTGACATCATTAGGGCAGTTCGTGGATTTTCTCTGCTTTCTCGCCTACATGTACCATCGGGCCATCCACTATCCCCTCACTATATCAATAATGAGGGGCTGTTTTCATGGCGAAACGGCATTACTAGCCTATACGCGGAACAGGTTGTGTCCTAGGTATGTGATATGCATATGCGCCTCTCTTAGCTGACCCATTTGACACGAACCTGCTTTATGGCTATATTTCGCTGATTACATGTAGATCTTTCATAAAGTCAATGTAACCTCATTTAAATGCGTTGCCGAGACTGGGTACGTGCCACAGTTCAGTGGACGTATATAACGGCAATCAGTGTAACTGAAAAGGATACAGTTTTCATGTGCTTTCCTTCAAAAAACGGGCTCCGCCACACTTGCATCACTCAATGGGTGAGAGCAGGCTAGTGCCAGATTTATTCTACGCCTTTGACGTAAATGTCGGTCACCGCATAGGTGTCTTTGCCATGTGCTTCTCTTCATCCAACCCAGCTCATTTCCACTTGCATAACTGGGTATACAAAACTAGGTGTGTGCCAAGCTAAAAGGAACTTCCGTGATGAGCATTTGCGTCACTGGAGATGGGCCACGAGGTATGCGCCCCTTTTCAATAAAGCTTGTTGACCCCAACATGTAGCGCTACGTATGAGCCGCACTTCAATGTAGTGAAATAGGAAGATCTGTCAAGTAGTCTATTATAGAAAAAGAAAGGTGTTCGTGCAACCATGATTTGACCATTCCGTCTACTCTCACTGGTACGTAAGGTCATTGTTAGCCACATGGGCCGCTCGCTGTGGCAAAACAATAGGCGTTTTTTTTTAACAAGCTCGAGAAAAGAATAGTTTCGGAAAAAACGGGGTAGAGGAACGATAGTTTTATCGCCAATAGGGGGGGGGGGGTGGTTTTACGTCACACGGACGCCGTAGTGGAGGTCTACGGAGAATTTCGCCCAACTGGGGATCTTTAACGTGCGCTACGATACACACGGGCGTCTTCGCAGTGTGCCTCCATTCAAACTGCAATCTCCGGATCCGGGGATTAGCCCGCAATTTCGAGCCGAGTATACTAGCGCCTTAGGTACTCGGCTACCCCGAAGGGTGACAGAGTAAGGTTATACAGGCATATGAATGTCATGAGTCCAGGTAGGTGTGCAGCGTTTCTCCAGCACTGCGGGTTTAAAGTGTATTTGGCCCAGGTTGTAGAGCTCAGTACCAGTGGCACCCACGACGATAGTGGAAGAGAGAATAGCCTAGAGGAATTCGAAATCCCACAGGTAACGCCAGAAGAAGTAAAGAAAGCCTTAGGAGCTATGCAAAGGGGGAAGGCAGCTGGGGAGGATCAGGTAACAGCAGATTTGTTGAAGGATGGTGGTCAGATTGTTCTAGAGAAACTCGCCACCCTGTATACGCAATGCCTCATAACCTCGAGCGTACCGGAATCTTGGAAGAACGCTAACATAATCCTAATCCATAAGAAAGGGGACGCCAAAGACTTGAAAAATTATAGACCGATCAGCTTACTATCCGTTGCCTACAAAGTATTTACTAAGGTAATCGCAAATAGAATCAGGAACACCTTAGACTTCTGTCAACCAAAGGACCAGGCAGGATTCCGTAAAGGCTACTCAACAATAGACCATATTCACACTATCAATCAAGTGATAGAGAAATGTGCAGAATATAGCCAACCCTTATATATAGCTTTCATTGATTACGAGAAAGCGTTTGATTCAGTCGAAACCTCAGCAGTCATGGAGGCATTACGGAATCAGGGTGTAGATGAGCCATATGTAAAAATACTGGAAGATATCTATAGCGGCTCCACAGCCACCGTAGTCCTCCACAAAGAAAGCAACAAAATCCCTATAAAGAAAGGCGTCAGACAGGGAGATACGATATCTCCAATGCTATTCACAGCATGTTTACAGGAGGTATTCAGAGGCCTGGAGTGGGAAGAATTGGGGATAAAAGTTGATGGAGAATACCTTAGCAACTTGCGATTCGCTGATGCTATTGCCTTGCTTAGTAACTCAGGAGACCAATTGCAATGCATGCTCACTGACCTGGAGAGGCAAAGCAGAAGGGTGGGTCTGAAAATTAATCTGCAGAAAACTAAAGTACTGTTTAACAGTCTCGGAAGAGAACAGCAGTTTACGATAGGTAGCGAAACACTGGAAGTGGTAAGGGAATACATCTACTTAGGGCAGGTAGTGACCACGGATCCGGATCATGAGACTGAAATAACCAGAAGAATAAGAATGGGTTGGGGTGCGTTTGGCAGGCATTCTCAAATCATGAACAGTAGGTTGCCACTATCCCTCAAAAGGAAAGTGTACAACAGCTGTGTGTTACCAATACTCACATATGGGGCAGAAACCTGGAGGCTTACGAAAAGGGTTCTGCTGAAATTGAGGACGACGCAACGAGCTATGGAAAGAAGAATGATGGGTGTAACGCTAAGGGATAAGAAAAGAGCAGATTGGGTGAGGCAACAAACGCGGGTAAACGACATCTTAGTTGAAATCAAGAAAAAGAAATGGGCATGGGCCGGACATGTAATGAGGAGGGAAGATAACCGATGGTCACTAAGAGCTACGGACTGGATTCCAAGGGAAGGGAAGCGTAGCAGGGGGCGGCAGAAAGTTAGGTGGGCAGATGACATTAAGACGTTTGCAGGGACAACATGGCCACAATTAGTACATGACCGGGGTAGCTGGAGAAGTATGGGAGAGGCCTTTGCCCTGCAGTGGGCGTAACTAGGCTGATGTTGATGATGATGATGTAGAGCTATTAGCTGAATATCTGGGGGTCGTCACGAAAGCGACGGTTTGACATCATTAGGGCAGTTCGTGGATTTTCTCTGCTTTCTCGCCTACATGTACCATCGGGCCATCCACTATCCCCTCACTATATCAATAATGAGGGGCTGTTTTCATGGCGAAACGGCATTACTAGCCTATAGGCGGAACAGGTTGTGTCCTAGGTATGTGATATGCATATGCGCCTCTCTTAGCTGACCCATTTGACACGAACCTGCTTTATGGCTATGTTTCGCTGATTACATGTAGATCTTTCATAAAGTCAATGTAACCTCATTTAAATGCGTTGCCGAGACGGTACGTGCCACAATTTAGTGAACGTATGTAACGGCAATCAGTGTAACTGAAAAGGAGACAGTTTTCATGTGCTTTCCTTCAAAAAACGGGCTCCGCCACACTTGCATCACTCAATGGGTGAGAGCAGGCTAGTGCCAGATTTATTGTACGCCTTTGACGTAAATGTCGGTCACCGCATAGGTGTCTTTGCCATGTGCTTCTCTTCATCCAACCCAGCTCATTTCCACTTGCATAACTGGGTATACAAAACTAGGTGTGTGCCAAGCTAAAATGAACTTCCGTGATGAGGATTTGCGTCACTGGAGATGGGCCACGAGGTATGTGCCCCTTTTCAATAAAGCTTGTTGACCCCAACATTTAGCGCTACGTATGAGCCGCACTTCAATGTAGTGAAATAGGAAGATCTGTCAAGTAGTCTATTATAGAAAAAGAAAGGTGTTCGTGCAACCATGATTTGACCATTCCGACTACTCTCACTGGTACGTAAGGTCATTGTTAGCCACATGGGCCGCTCGCTGTGGCAAAAAAATAGGCGTTTTTTTTAACAAGCTCGAGAAAAGAATAGTTTCGGAAAAAACGGGGTAGAGTAACGATAGTTTTATCGCCAATAGGGGGGGGGGGTGGTTTTACGTCACACGGACGCCGTAGTGGAGGTCTACGGAGAATTTTGCCCAACTGGGGATCTTTAACGTGCGCTACGATGCACACGGGCGTCTTCGCAGTGTGCCTCCATTCAAACTGCAATCTCCGGAGCCGAGGATTAGCCCGCAATTTCGAGCCGAGTATACTAGCGCCTTAGGTACTCGGCTACCCCGAAGGGTGACAGAGTAAGGTTATACAGGCATATGAATGTCATGAGTCCAGGTAGGTGTGCAGCGTTTCTCCAGCCCTGCGGGTTTAAAGTGTATTTGGCCCAGGTTGTAGAGCTATTAGCTGAATATCTGGGGGTCGTCACGAAAGCGACGGTTTGACATCATTAGGGCAGTAGGTGGATTTTCTCTGCTTTCGCGCCTACATGTACCATCGGGCCATCCACTATCCCCTCACTATATCAATAATGAGGGGCTGTTTTCATGGCGAAACGGCATTACTAGCCTATAGGCGGAACAGGTTTTGTCCTAGGTATGTGATATGCATATGCGCCTCTCTTAGCTGACCCATTTGACACGAACCTGCTTTATGGCTATATTTCGCTGATTACATGTAGATCTTTCATAAAGTCAATGTAACCTCATTTAAATGCGTTGCCGAGACGGTACGTGCCACAATTTAGTGAACGTATGTAACGGCAATCAGTGTAACTGAAAAGGAGACAGTTTTCATGTGCTTTTCTTCAAAAAACGGGCTCCGCCAGACTTGCATCAGTGAATACATGAAAGCAGGCTAGTTCCAGATTATTGTGCGGCTTTGACGTAAATCTCGGTCACCGCATAGGTGTCACTGCCATGTGCTTCTCTTCAACCAACCAAGCTCATTTCCACTTGCATAACTGGGTATACAAAACTAGGTGTGTGCCAAGCTAAAATGAACTTCCGTGATGAGCATTTGCGTCACTGGAGATGGGCCACGAGGTATGTGCCCCTTTTCAATAAAGCTTGTTGACCCCAACATTTAGCGCTACGTATGAGCCGCACTTCAATGTAGTGAAATAGGAAGATCTGTCAAGTAGTCTATTATAGAAAAAGAAAGGTGTTCGTGCAACCATGATTTGACCATTCCGTCTACTCTCACTGGTACGTAAGGTCATTGTTAGCCACATGGGCCGCTCGCTGTGGCAAAAAAATAGGCGTTTTTTTTAACAAGCTCGAGAAAAGAATAGTTTCGGAAAAAACGGGGTAGAGTAACGATAGTTTTATCGCCAATAGGGGGTGGTGGTTTTACGTCACACGGACGCCGTAGTGGAGGTCTACGGAGAATTTTGCCCAACTGGGGATCTTTAACGTGCGCTACGATGCACACGGGCGTCTTCGCAGTGTGCCTCCATTCAAACTGCAATCTCCGGAGCCGGGGATTAGCCCGCAATTTCGAGCCGAGTATACTAGCGCCTTAGGTACTCGGCTACCCCGAAGGGTGACAGAGTAAGGTTATACAGGCATATGAATGTCATGAGTCCAGGTAGGTGTGCAACGTTTCTCCAGCACTGCGGTTTTAAAGTGTATTTGGCCCAGGTTGTAGAGCTATTAGTTGAATATCTGGGGGTCGTCACGAAAGCGACGGTTTGACATCATTAGGGCAGTTCGTGGATTTTCTCTGCTTTCTCGCCTACATGTACCATCGGGCCATCCACTATCCCCTCACTATATCAATAATGAGGGGCTGTTTTCATGGCGAAACGGCATTACTAGCCTATACGCGGAACAGGTTGTGTCCTAGGTATGTGATATGCATATGCGCCTCTCTTAGCTGACCCATTTGACACGAACCTGCTTTATGGCTATATTTCGCTGATTACATGTAGATCTTTCATAAAGTCAATGTAACCTCATTTAAATGCGTTGCCGAGACTGGGTACGTGCCACAGTTCAGTGGACGTATATAACGGCAATCAGTGTAACTGAAAAGGATACAGTTTTCATGTGCTTTCCTTCAAAAAACGGGCTCCGCCACACTTGCATCACTCAATGGGTGAGAGCAGGCTAGTGCCAGATTTATTGTACGCCTTTGACGTAAATGTCGGTCACCGCATATGTGTCTTTGCCATGTGCTTTTCTTCATCCAACTCAGCTCATTTCCACTTGCATAACTGGGTATACAAAAGTAGGTGTGTGCCAAGCTAAAATGAACTTCCGTGATGAGCATTTGCGTCACTGGAGATGGGCCACGAGGTATGTGCCCCTTTTCAATAAAGCTTGTTGACCCCAACATTTAGCGCTACGTATGAGCCGCACTTCAATGTAGTGATATAGCAAGATCTGTCAAGTAGTCTATTATAGAAAAAGAAAGGTGTTCGTGCAACCATGATTTGACCATTCCGTCTACTCTCACTGGTACGTAAGGTCATTGTTAGCCACATGGGCCGCTCGCTGTGGCAAAAAAATAGGCGTTTTTTTTAACAAGCTCGAGAAAAGAATAGTTTCGGAAAAAACGGGGTAGATTAACGATAGTTTTATCGCCAATAGGGGGTGGGGTGGTTTTACGTCACACGGACGCCGTAGTGGAGGTCTACGGAGAATTTTGTCCAACTGGGGATCTTTACCGTGCGCTACGATGCACACGGGCGTCTTCGCAGTGTGCCTCCATTCAAACTGCAATCTCCGGAGCCGGGGACTAGCCCGCAATTTCGAGCCGAGTGTACTAGCGCCTTAGTTACTCGGCTACCCCGAAGGGTGACAGAGTAAGGTTATACAGGCATATGAATGTCATGAGTCCAGGTAGGTGTGCAGCGTTTCTCCAGCACTGCGGTTTTAAAGTGTATTTGGCCCAGGTTGTAGAGCTATTAGTTGAATATCTGGGGGTCGTCACGAAAGCGACGGTTTGACATCATTAGGGCAGTTCGTGGATTTTCTCTGCTTTCTCGCCTACATGTACCATCGGGCCATCCACTATCCCCTCACTATATCAATAATGAGGGGCTGTTTTCATGGCGAAACGGCATTACTAGCCTATAGGCGGAACAGGTTGTGTCCTAGGTATGTGATATGCATATGCGCCTCTCTTAGCTGACCCATTCGACACGAACCTGCTTTATGGCTATATTTCGCTGATTACATGTAGATCTTTCATAAAGTCAATGTAACCTCATTTAAATGCGTTGCCGAGACGGTACGTGCCACAATTTAGTGAACGTATGTAACGGCAATCAGTGTAACTGAAAAGGAGACAGTTTTCATGTGCTTTCCTTCAAAAAACGGGCTCCGCCACACTTGCATCACTCAATGGGTGAGAGCAGGCTAGTGCCAGATTTATTGTACGCCTTTGACGTAAATGTCGGTCACCGCATAGGTGTCTTTGCCATGTGCTTCTCTTCATCCAACCCAGCTCATTTCCACTTGCATAACTGGGTATACAAAACTAGGTGTGTGCCAAGCTAAAATGAACTTCCGTGATGAGGATTTGCGTCACTGGAGATGGGCCACGAGGTATGTGCCCCTTTTCAATAAAGCTTGTTGACCCCAACATTTAGCGCTACGTATGAGCCGCACTTCAATGTAGTGAAATAGGAAGATCTGTCAAGTAGTCTATTATAGAAAAAGAAAGGAGTTCGTGCAACCATGATTTGACCATTCCGACTACTCTCACTGGTACGTAAGGTCATTGTTAGCCACATGGGCCGCTCGCTGTGGCAAAAAAATAGGCGTTTTTTTTAACAAGCTCGAGAAAAGAATAGTTTCGGAAAAAACGGGGTAGAGTAACGATAGTTTTATCGCCAATAGGGGGGGGGGGTGGTTTTACGTCACACGGACGCCGTAGTGGAGGTCTACGGAGAATTTTGCCCAACTGGGGATCTTTAACGTGCGCTACGATGCACACGGGCGTCTTCGCAGTGTGCCTCCATTCAAACTGCAATCTCCGGAGCCGAGGATTAGCCCGCAATTTCGAGCCGAGTATACTAGCGCCTTAGGTACTCGGCTACCCCGAAGGGTGACAGAGTAAGGTTATACAGGCATATGAATGTCATGAGTCCAGGTAGGTGTGCAGCGTTTCTCCAGCCCTGCGGGTTTAAAGTGTATTTGGCCCAGGTTGTAGAGCTATTAGCTGAATATCTGGGGGTCGTCACGAAAGCGACGGTTTGACATCATTAGGGCAGTAGGTGGATTTTCTCTGCTTTCGCGCCTACATGTACCATCGGGCCATCCACTATCCCCTCACTATATCAATAATGAGGGGCTGTTTTCATGGCGAAACGGCATTACTAGCCTATAGGCGGAACAGGTTTTGTCCTAGGTATGTGATATGCATATGCGCCTCTCTTAGCTGACCCATTTGACACGAACCTGCTTTATGGCTATATTTCGCTGATTACATGTAGATCTTTCATAAAGTCAATGTAACCTCATTTAAATGCGTTGCCGAGACGGTACGTGCCACAATTTATTGAACGTATGTAACGGCAATCAGTGTAACTGAAAAGGAGACAGTTTTCATGTGCTTTTCTTCAAAAAACGGGCTCCGCCAGACTTGCATCAGTGAATACATGAAAGCAGGCTAGTTCCAGATTATTGTGCGGCTTTGACGTAAATCTCGGTCACCGCATAGGTGTCACTGCCATGTGCTTCTCTTCAACCAACCAAGCTCATTTCCACTTGCATAACTGGGTATACAAAACTAGGTGTGTGCCAAGCTAAAATGAACTTCCGTGATGAGCATTTGCGTCACTGGAGATGGGCCACGAGGTATGTGCCCCTTTTCAATAAAGCTTGTTGACCCCAACATTTAGCGCTACGTATGAGCCGCACTTCAATGTAGTGAAATAGGAAGATCTGTCAAGTAGTCTATTATAGAAAAAGAAAGGTGTTCGTGCAACCATGATTTGACCATTCCGTCTACTCTCACTGGTACGTAAGGTCATTGTTAGCCACATGGGCCGCTCGCTGTGGCAAAAAAATAGGCGTTTTTTTTAACAAGCTCGAGAAAAGAATAGTTTCGGAAAAAACGGGGTAGAGTAACGATAGTTTTATCGCCAATAGGGGGTGGTGGTTTTACGTCACACGGACGCCGTAGTGGAGGTCTACGGAGAATTTTGCCCAACTGGGGATCTTTAACGTGCGCTACGATGCACACGGGCGTCTTCGCAGTGTGCCTCCATTCAAACTGCAATCTCCGGAGCCGGGGATTAGCCCGCAATTTCGAGCCGAGTATACTAGCGCCTTAGGTACTCGGCTACCCCGAAGGGTGACAGAGTAAGGTTATACAGGCATATGAATGTCATGAGTCCAGGTAGGTGTGCAACGTTTCTCCAGCACTGCGGTTTTAAAGTGTATTTGGCCCAGGTTGTAGAGCTATTAGTTGAATATCTGGGGGTCGTCACGAAAGCGACGGTTTGACATCATTAGGGCAGTTCGTGGATTTTCTCTGCTTTCTCGCCTACATGTACCATCGGGCCATCCACTATCCCCTCACTATATCAATAATGAGGGGCTGTTTTCATGGCGAAACGGCATTACTAGCCTATACGCGGAACAGGTTGTGTCCTAGGTATGTGATATGCATATGCGCCTCTCTTAGCTGACCCATTTGACACGAACCTGCTTTATGGCTATATTTCGCTGATTACATGTAGATCTTTCATAAAGTCAATGTAACCTCATTTAAATGCGTTGCCGAGACTGGGTACGTGCCACAGTTCAGTGGACGTATATAACGGCAATCAGTGTAACTGAAAAGGATACAGTTTTCATGTGCTTTCCTTCAAAAAACGGGCTCCGCCACACTTGCATCACTCAATGGGTGAGAGCAGGCTAGTGCCAGATTTATTGTACGCCTTTGACGTAAATGTCGGTCACCGCATATGTGTCTTTGCCATGTGCTTTTCTTCATCCAACTCAGCTCATTTCCACTTGCATAACTGGGTATACAAAAGTAGGTGTGTGCCAAGCTAAAATGAACTTCCGTGATGAGCATTTGCGTCACTGGAGATGGGCCACGAGGTATGTGCCCCTTTTCAATAAAGCTTGTTGACCCCAACATTTAGCGCTACGTATGAGCCGCACTTCAATGTAGTGATATAGCAAGATCTGTCAAGTAGTCTATTATAGAAAAAGAAAGGTGTTCGTGCAACCATGATTTGACCATTCCGTCTACTCTCACTGGTACGTAAGGTCATTGTTAGCCACATGGGCCGCTCGCTGTGGCAAAAAAATAGGCGTTTTTTTTAACAAGCTCGAGAAAAGAATAGTTTCGGAAAAAACGGGGTAGATTAACGATAGTTTTATCGCCAATAGGGGGTGGGGTGGTTTTACGTCACACGGACGCCGTAGTGGAGGTCTACGGAGAATTTTGTCCAACTGGGGATCTTTACCGTGCGCTACGATGCACACGGGCGTCTTCGCAGTGTGCCTCCATTCAAACTGCAATCTCCGGAGCCGGGGACTAGCCCGCAATTTCGAGCCGAGTATACTAGCGCCTTAGTTACTCGGCTACCCCGAAGGGTGACAGAGTAAGGTTATACAGGCATATGAATGTCATGAGTCCAGGTAGGTGTGCAGCGTTTCTCCAGCACTGCGGTTTTAAAGTGTATTTGGCCCAGGTTGTAGAGCTATTAGTTGAATATCTGGGGGTCGTCACGAAAGCGACGGTTTGACATCATTAGGGCAGTTCGTGGATTTTCTCTGCTTTCTCGCCTACATGTACCATCGGGCCATCCACTATCCCCTCACTATATCAATAATGAGGGGCTGTTTTCATGGCGAAACGGCATTACTAGCCTATAGGCGGAACAGGTTGTGTCCTAGGTATGTGATATGCATATGCGCCTCTCTTAGCTGACCCATTTGACACGAACCTGCTTTATGCCTATATTTCGCTGATTACATGTAGATCTTTCATAAAGTCAATGTAACCTCATTTAAATGCGTTGCCGAGACTGGGTACGTGCCACAGTTCAGTGGACGTATATAACGGCAATCAGTGTAACTGAAAAGGATACAGTTTTCATGTGCTTTCCTTCAAAAAACGGGCTCCGCCACACTTGCATCACTCAATGGGTGAGAGCAGGCTAGTTCCAGATTTATTGTACGCCTTTGACGTAAATGTCGGTCACCGCATAGGTGTCTTTGCCATGTGCTTTTCTTCATCCAACCCAGCTTATTTCCACTTGCATAACTGGGTATACAAAAGTAGGTGTGTGCCAAGCTAAAATGAACTTCCGTGATGAGCATTTGCGTCACTGGAGATGGGCCACGAGGTATGTGCCCCTTTTCAATAAAGCTTGTTGACCCCAACATTTAGCGCTACGTATGAGCCGCACTTCAATGTAGTGAAATAGGAAGATCTGTCAAGTAGTCTATTATAGAAAAAGAAAGGTGTTCGTGCAACCATGATTTGACCATTCCGTCTACTCTCACTGGTACGTAAGGTCATTGTTAGCCACATGGGCCGCTCGCTGTGGCAAAAAAATAGGCGTTTTTTTTTTAACAAGCTCGAGAAAAGAAAAGTTTCGGAAAAAACGGGGTAGAGTAACGATAGTTTTATCGCCAATAGGGGGGGGGGGGGTGGTTTTACGTCGCACGGACGCCGTAGTGGAGGTCTACGGAGAATTTTGTCCAACTGGGGATCTTTAACGTGCGCTACGATGCACACGGGCGTCTTCGCAGTGTGCCTCCATTCAAACTGCAATCTCCGGAGCCGGGGACTAGCCCGCAATTTCGAGCCGAGTATACTAGCGCCTTAGGTACTCGGCTACCCCGAAGGGTGACAGAGTAAGGTTATACAGGCATATGAATGTCATGAGTCCAGGTAGGTGTGCAGCGTTTCTCCAGCACTGCGGTTTTAAAGTGTATTTGGCCCAGGTTGTAGAGCTATTAGTTGAATATCTGGTGGTCGTCACGAAAGCGACGGTTTGACATCATTAGGGCAGTTCGTGGATTTTCTCTGCTTTCTCGCCTACATGTACCATCGGGCCATCCACTATCCCCTCACTATATCAATAATGAGGGGCTGTTTTCATGGCGAAACGGCATTACTAGCCTATAGGCGGAACAGGTTGTGTCCTAGGTATGTGATATGCATATGCGCCTCTCTTAGCTGACCCATTTGACACGAACCTGCTTTATGGCTATATTTCGCTGATTACATGTAGATCTTTCATAAAGTCAATGTAACCTCATTTAAATGCGTTGCCGAGACTGGGTACGTGCCACAGTTCAGTGGACGTATATAACGGCAATCAGTGTAACTGAAAAGGATACAGTTTTCATGTGCTTTCCTTCAAAAAACGGGCTCCGCCACACTTGCATCACTCAATGGGTGAGAGCAGGCTAGTTCCAGATTTATTGTACGCCTTTGACGTAAATGTCGGTCACCGCATATGTGTCTTTGCCATGTGCTTTTCTTCATCCAACCCAGCTTATTTCCACTTGCATAACTGGGTATACAAAAGTAGGTGTGTGCCAAGCTAAAATGAACTTCCGTGATGAGCATTTGCGTCACTGGAGATGGGCCACGAGGTATGTGCCCCTTTTCAATAAAGCTTGTTGACCCCAACATTTAGCGCTACGTATGAGCCGCACTTCAATGTAGTGAAATAGGAAGATCTGTCAAGTAGTCTATTATAGAAAAAGAAAGGTGTTCGTGCAACCATGATTTGACCATTCCGTCTACTCTCACTGGTACGTAAGGTCATTGTTAGCCGCATGGGCCGCTCGCTGTGGCAAAAAAATAGGCGTTTTTTTTAACAAGCTCGAGAAAAGATTAGTTTCGGAAAAAACGGGGTAGAGTAACGATAGTTTTATCGCCAACAGGGGGGGGGGTGGTTTTACGTCACACGGACGCCGTAGTGGAGGTCTACGGAGAATTTTGCCCAACTGGGGATCTTTAACGTGCGCTACGATGCACACGGGCGTCTTCGCAGTGTGCCTCCATTGAAACTGCAATCTCCGGAGCCGGGGACTAGCCCGCAATTTCGAGCCGAGTATACTTGCGCCTTAGGTACTCGGCTACCCCGAAGGGTGACAGAGTAAGGTTATACAGGCATATGAATGTCATGAGTCCAGGTAGGTGTGCAGCGTTTCTCCAGCACTGCGGTTTTAAAGTGTATTTGGCCCAGGTTGTAGAGCTATTAGTTGAATATCTGGTGGTCGTCACGAAAGCGACGGTTTGACATCATTAGGGCAGTTCGTGGATTTTCTCTGCTTTCTCGCCTACATGTACCATCGGGCCATCCACTATCCCCTCACTATATCAATAATGAGGGGCTGTTTTCATGGCGAAACGGCATTACTAGCCTATAGGCGGAACAGGTTGTGTCCTAGGTATGTGATATGCATATGCGGCTCTCTTAGCTGACCCATTTGACACGAACCTGCTTTATGGCTATATTTCGCTGATTACATGTAGATCTTTCATAAAGTCAATGTAACCTCATTTAAATGCGTTGCCGAGACTGGGTACGTGCCAGTGCAGTGGACGTATATAACAGCAATCAGTGTAACTGAAAAGGATACAGTTTTCATGTGCTTTTCTTCCAAAAACGGGCTCCGCCAGACTTGCATAGGTGAATACATGAAAGCAGGCTAGTTCCAGATTATTGTGCGGCTTTGACGTAAATCTCGGTCACCGCATAGGTGTCACTGCCATGTGCTTCTCTTCAACCAACCAATCTCATTTCCACTTGCATAACTGGGTATACAAAACTAGGTGTGTGCCAAGCTAAAATGAACTTCCGTGATGAGCATTTGCGTCACTGGAGATGGGCCACGGGGTATGTGCCCCTTTTCTATAAAGCTTGTTGACCCCAACATGTAGCGCTACGTATGAGCCGCACTTCAATGTAGTGAAATAGGAAGATCTGTCAAGTATTATAGAAAAAGAAAGGTGTTCGTGCAACCATGATTTGACCATTCCGTCTACTCTCACTGGTACGTAAGGTCATTGTTAGCCACATGGGCCGCTCGCTGTGGCAAAAAAATAGGCGTTTTTTTTAACAAGCTCGAGAAAAGATTAGTTTCGGAAAAAACGGGGTAGAGTAACGATAGTTTTATCGGCAACAGGGGGGGGGGGGGGGGGGGTGGTTTTACGTCACACGGACGCCGTAGTGGAGGTCTACGGAGAATTTTGCCCAACTGGGGATCTTTAACGTGCGCTACGATGCACACGGGCGTCTTCGCAGTGTGCCTCCATTCAAACTGCAATCTCCGGAGCCGGGGATTAGCCCGCAATTTCGAGCCGAGTATACTAGCGCCTTAGGTACTCGGCTACCCCGAAGGGTGACAGAGTAAGGTTATACAGGCATATGAATGTCGTGAGTCCAGGTAGGTGTGCAGCGTTTCTCCAGCACTGCGGTTTTAAAGTGTATTTGGCCCAGGTTGTAGAGCTATTAGCTGAATATCTGGGGGTCGTCACGAAAGCGACGGTTTGACATCATTAGGGCAGTTCGTGGATTTTCTCTGCTTTCTCGCCTACATGTACCATCGGGCCATCCACTATCCCCTATCTATATCAATAATGAGGGGCTGTTTTCATGGCGAAACGGCATTACTAGCCTATACGCGGAACAGGTTGTGTCCTAGGTATGTGATATGCATATGCGCCTCTCTTAGCTGACCCATTTGACACGAACCTGCTTTATGGCTATATTTCGCTGATTACATGTAGATCTTTCATAAAGTCAATGTAACCTCATTTAAATGCGTTGCCGAGACTGGGTACGTGCCACAGTTCAGTGGACGTATATAACGGCAATCAGTGTAACTGAAAAGGATACAGTTTTCATGTGCTTTCCTTCAAAAAACGGGCTCCGCCACACTTGCATCACTCAATGGGTGAGAGCAGGCTAGTGCCAGATTTATTGTACGCCTTTGACGTAAATGTCGGTCACCGCATATGTGTCTTTGCCATGTGCTTTTCTTCATCCAACTCAGCTCATTTCCACTTGCATAACTGGGTATACAAAAGTAGGTGTGTGCCAAGCTAAAATGAACTTCCGTGATGAGCATTTGCGTCACTGGAGATGGGCCACGAGGTATGTGCCCCTTTTCAATAAAGCTTGTTGACCCCAACATTTAGCGCTACGTATGAGCCGCACTTCAATGTAGTGAAATAGGAAGATCTGTCAAGTAGTCTATTATAGAAAAAGAAAGGTGTTCGTGCAACCATGATTTGACCATTCCGTCTACTCTCACTGGTACGTAAGGTCATTGTTAGCCACATGGGCCGCTCGCTGTGGCAAAAAAATAGGCGTTTTTTTTAACAAGCTCGAGAAAAGAATAGTTTCGGAAAAAACGGGGTAGAGTAACGATAGTTTTATCGCCAATAGGGGGTGGTGGTTTTACGTCACACGGACGCCGTAGTGGAGGTCTACGGAGAATTTTGCCCAACTGGGGATCTTTAACGTGCGCTACGATGCACACGGGCGTCTTCGCAGTGTGCCTCCATTCAAACTGCAATCTCCGGAGCCGAGGATTAGCCCGCAATTTCGAGCCGAGTATACTAGCGCCTTAGGTACTCGGCTACCCCGAAGGGTGACAGAGTAAGGTTATACAGGCATATGAATGTCATGAGTCCAGGTAGGTGTGCAGCGTTTCTCCAGCCCTGCGGGTTTAAAGTGTATTTGGCCCAGGTTGTAGAGCTATTAGCTGAATATCTGGGGGTCGTCACGAAAGCGACGGTTTGACATCATTAGGGCAGTAGGTGGATTTTCTCTGCTTTCGCGCCTACATGTACCATCGGGCCATCCACTATCCCCTCACTATATCAATAATGAGGGGCTGTTTTCATGGCGAAACGGCATTACTAGCCTATAGGCGGAACAGGTTTTGTCCTAGGTATGTGATATGCATATGCGCCTCTCTTAGCTGACCCATTTGACACGAACCTGCTTTATGGCTATATTTCGCTGATTACATGTAGATCTTTCATAAAGTCAATGTAACCTCATTTAAATGCGTTGCCGAGACGGTACGTGCCACAATTTAGTGAACGTATGTAACGGCAATCAGTGTAACTGAAAAGGAGACAGTTTTCATGTGCTTTTCTTCAAAAAACGGGCTCCGCCAGACTTGCATCAGTGAATACATGAAAGCAGGCTAGTTCCAGATTATTGTGCGGCTTTGACGTAAATCTCGGTCACCGCATAGGTGTCACTGCCATGTGCTTCTCTTCAACCAACCAAGCTCATTTCCACTTGCATAACTGGGTATACAAAACTAGGTGTGTGCCAAGCTAAAATGAACTTCCGTGATGAGCATTTGCGTCACTGGAGATGGGCCACGAGGTATGTGCCCCTTTTCAATAAAGCTTGTTGACCCCAACATTTAGCGCTACGTATGAGCCGCACTTCAATGTAGTGAAATAGGAAGATCTGTCAAGTAGTCTATTATAGAAAAAGAAAGGTGTTCGTGCAACCATGATTTGACCATTCCGTCTACTCTCACTGGTACGTAAGGTCATTGTTAGCCACATGGGCCGCTCGCTGTGGCAAAAAAATAGGCGTTTTTTTTAACAAGCTCGAGAAAAGAATAGTTTCGGAAAAAACGGGGTAGAGTAACGATAGTTTTATCGCCAATAGGGGGTGGTGGTTTTACGTCACACGGACGCCGTAGTGGAGGTCTACGGAGAATTTTGCCCAACTGGGGATCTTTAACGTGCGCTACGATGCACACGGGCGTCTTCGCAGTGTGCCTCCATTCAAACTGCAATCTCCGGAGCCGGGGATTAGCCCGCAATTTCGAGCCGAGTATACTAGCGCCTTAGGTACTCGGCTACCCCGAAGGGCGACAGAGTAAGGTTATACAGGCATATGAATGTCATGAGTCCAGGTAGGTGTGCAACGTTTCTCCAGCACTGCGGTTTTAAAGTGTATTTGGCCCAGGTTGTAGAGCTATTAGTTGAATATCTGGGGGTCGTCACGAAAGCGACGGTTTGACATCATTAGGGCAGTTCGTGGATTTTCTCTGCTTTCTCGCCTACATGTACCATCGGGCCATCCACTATCCCCTCACTATATCAATAATGAGGGGCTGTTTTCATGGCGAAACGGCATTACTAGCCTATACGCGGAACAGGTTGTGTCCTAGGTATGTGATATGCATATGCGCCTCTCTTAGCTGACCCATTTGACACGAACCTGCTTTATGGCTATATTTCGCTGATTACATGTAGATCTTTCATAAAGTCAATGTAACCTCATTTAAATGCGTTGCCGAGACTGGGTACGTGCCACAGTTCAGTGGACGTATATAACGGCAATCAGTGTAACTGAAAAGGATACAGTTTTCATGTGCTTTCCTTCAAAAAACGGGCTCCGCCACACTTGCATCACTCAATGGGTGAGAGCAGGCTAGTGCCAGATTTATTGTACGCCTTTGACGTAAATGTCGGTCACCGCATATGTGTCTTTGCCATGTGCTTTTCTTCATCCAACTCAGCTCATTTCCACTTGCATAACTGGGTATACAAAAGTAGGTGTGTGCCAAGCTAAAATGAACTTCCGTGATGAGCATTTGCGTCACTGGAGATGGGCCACGAGGTATGTGCCCCTTTTCAATAAAGCTTGTTGACCCCAACATTTAGCGCTACGTATGAGCCGCACTTCAATGTAGTGATATAGCAAGATCTGTCAAGTAGTCTATTATAGAAAAAGAAAGGTGTTCGTGCAACCATGATTTGACCATTCCGTCTACTCTCACTGGTACGTAAGGTCATTGTTAGCCACATGGGCCGCTCGCTGTGGCAAAAAAATAGGCGTTTTTTTTAACAAGCTCGAGAAAAGAATAGTTTCGGAAAAAACGGGGTAGATTAACGATAGTTTTATCGCCAATAGGGGGTGGGGTGGTTTTACGTCACACGGACGCCGTAGTGGAGGTCTACGGAGAATTTTGTCCAACTGGGGATCTTTACCGTGCGCTAAGATGCACACGGGCGTCTTCGCAGTGTGCCTCCATTCAAACTGCAATCTCCGGAGCCGGGGACTAGCCCGCAATTTCGAGCCGAGTATACTGGCGCCTTAGGTACTCGGCTACCCCGAAGGGCGACAGAGTAAGGTTATACAGGCATATGAATGTCATGAGTCCAGGTAGGTGTGCAACGTTTCTCCAGCACTGCGGTTTTAAAGTGTATTTGGCCCAGGTTGTAGAGCTATTAGTTGAATATCTGGGGGTCGTCACGAAAGCGACGGTTTGACATCATTAGGGCAGTTCGTGGATTTTCTCTGCTTTCTCGCCTACATGTACCATCGGGCCATCCACTATCCCCTCACTATATCAATAATGAGGGGCTGTTTTCATGGCGAAACGGCATTACTAGCCTATACGCGGAACAGGTTGTGTCCTAGGTATGTGATATGCATATGCGCCTCTCTTAGCTGACCCATTTGACACGAACCTGCTTTATGGCTATATTTCGCTGATTACATGTAGATCTTTCATAAAGTCAATGTAACCTCATTTAAATGCGTTGCCGAGACTGGGTACGTGCCACAGTTCAGTGGACGTATATAACGGCAATCAGTGTAACTGAAAAGGATACAGTTTTCATGTGCTTTCCTTCAAAAAACGGGCTCCGCCACACTTGCATCACTCAATGGGTGAGAGCAGGCTAGTTCCAGATTTATTGTACGCCTTTGACGTAAATGTCGGTCACCGCATAGGTGTCTTTGCCATGTGCTTTTCTTCATCCAACCCAGCTTATTTCCACTTGCATAACTGGGTATACAAAAGTAGGTGTGTGCCAAGCTAAAATGAACTTCCGTGATGAGCATTTGCGTCACTGGAGATGGGCCACGAGGTATGTGCCCCTTTTCAATAAAGCTTGTTGACCCCAACATTTAGCGCTACGTATGAGCCGCACTTCAATGTAGTGAAATAGGAAGATCTGTCAAGTAGTCTATTATAGAAAAAGAAAGGTGTTCGTGCAACCATGATTTGACCATTCCGTCTACTCTCACTGGTACGTAAGGTCATTGTTAGCCACATGGGCCGCTCGCTGTGGCAAAAAAAATAGGCGTTTTTTTTTTAACAAGCTCGAGAAAAGAAAAGTTTCGGAAAAAACGGGGTAGAGTAACGATAGTTTTATCGCCAATAGGGGGGGGGGGGGGGGTGGTTTTACGTCGCACGGACGCCGTAGTGGAGGTCTACGGAGAATTTTGTCCAACTGGGGATCTTTAACGTGCGCTACGATGCACACGGGCGTCTTCGCAGTGTGCCTCCATTCAAACTGCAATCTCCGGAGCCGGGGACTAGCCCGCAATTTCGAGCCGAGTATACTAGCGCCTTAGGTACTCGGCTACCCCGAAGGGTGACAGAGTAAGGTTATACAGGCATATGAATGTCATGAGTCCAGGTAGGTGTGCAGCGTTTCTCCAGCACTGCGGTTTTAAAGTGTATTTGGCCCAGGTTGTAGAGCTATTAGTTGAATATCTGGTGGTCGTCACGAAAGCGACGGTTTGACATCATTAGGGCAGTTCGTGGATTTTCTCTGCTTTCTCGCCTACATGTACCATCGGGCCATCCACTATCCCCTCACTATATCAATAATGAGGGGCTGTTTTCATGGCGAAACGGCATTACTAGCCTATAGGCGGAACAGGTTGTGTCCTAGGTATGTGATATGCATATGCGCCTCTCTTAGCTGACCCATTTGACACGAACCTGCTTTATGGCTATATTTCGCTGATTACATGTAGATCTTTCATAAAGTCAATGTAACCTCATTTAAATGCGTTGCCGAGACTGGGTACGTGCCACAGTTCAGTGGACGTATATAACGGCAATCAGTGTAACTGAAAAGGATACAGTTTTCATGTGCTTTCCTTCAAAAAACGGGCTCCGCCACACTTGCATCACTCAATGGGTGAGAGCAGGCTAGTTCCAGATTTATTGTACGCCTTTGACGTAAATGTCGGTCACCGCATAGGTGTCTTTGCCATGTGCTTTTCTTCATCCAACCCAGCTTATTTCCACTTGCATAACTGGGTATACAAAAGTAGGTGTGTGCCAAGCTAAAATGAACTTCCGTGATGAGCATTTGCGTCACTGGAGATGGGCCACGAGGTATGTGCCCCTTTTCAATAAAGCTTGTTGACCCCAACATTTAGCGCTACGTATGAGCCGCACTTCAATGTAGTGAAATAGGAAGATCTGTCAAGTAGTCTATTATAGAAAAAGAAAGGTGTTCGTGCAACCATGATTTGACCATTCCGTCTACTCTCACTGGTACGTAAGGTCATTGTTAGCCACATGGGCCGCTCGCTGTGGCAAAAAAAATAGGCGTTTTTTTTTTAACAAGCTCGAGAAAAGAAAAGTTTCGGAAAAAACGGGGTAGAGTAACGATAGTTTTATCGCCAATAGGGGGGGGGGGGGGGTGGTTTTACGTCGCACGGACGCCGTAGTGGAGGTCTACGGAGAATTTTGTCCAACTGGGGATCTTTAACGTGCGCTACGATGCACACGGGCGTCTTCGCAGTGTGCCTCCATTCAAACTGCAATCTCCGGAGCCGGGGACTAGCCCGCAATTTCGAGCCGAGTATACTAGCGCCTTAGGTACTCGGCTACCCCGAAGGGTGACAGAGTAAGGTTATACAGGCATATGAATGTCATGAGTCCAGGTAGGTGTGCAGCGTTTCTCCAGCACTGCGGTTTTAAAGTGTATTTGGCCCAGGTTGTAGAGCTATTAGTTGAATATCTGGTGGTCGTCACGAAAGCGACGGTTTGACATCATTAGGGCAGTTCGTGGATTTTCTCTGCTTTCTCGCCTACATGTACCATCGGGCCATCCACTATCCCCTCACTATATCAATAATGAGGGGCTGTTTTCATGGCGAAACGGCATTACTAGCCTATAGGCGGAACAGGTTGTGTCCTAGGTATGTGATATGCATATGCGCCTCTCTTAGCTGACCCATTTGACACGAACCTGCTTTATGGCTATATTTCGCTGATTACATGTAGATCTTTCATAAAGTCAATGTAACCTCATTTAAATGCGTTGCCGAGACTGGGTACGTGCCACAGTTCAGTGGACGTATATAACGGCAATCAGTGTAACTGAAAAGGATACAGTTTTCATGTGCTTTCCTTCAAAAAACGGGCTCCGCCACACTTGCATCACTCAATGGGTGAGAGCAGGCTAGTTCCAGATTTATTGTACGCCTTTGACGTAAATGTCGGTCACCGCATAGGTGTCTTTGCCATGTGCTTTTCTTCATCCAACCCAGCTTATTTCCACTTGCATAACTGGGTATACAAAAGTAGGTGTGTGCCAAGCTAAAATGAACTTCCGTGATGAGCATTTGCGTCACTGGAGATGGGCCACGAGGTATGTGCCCCTTTTCAATAAAGCTTGTTGACCCCAACATTTAGCGCTACGTATGAGCCGCACTTCAATGTAGTGAAATAGGAAGATCTGTCAAGTAGTCTATTATAGAAAAAGAAATGGTGTTCGTGCAACCATGATTTGACCATTCCGTCTACTCTCACTGGTACGTAAGGTCATTGTTAGCCACATGGGCCGCTCGCTGTGGCAAAAAAATAGGCGTTTTTTTTAACAAGCTCGAGAAAAGATTAGTTTCGGAAAAAACGGGGTAGAGTAACGATAGTTTTATCGCCAACAGGGGGGGGGGGGGTGGTTTTACGTCACACGGACGCCGTAGTGGAGGTCTACGGAGAATTTTGCCCAACTGGGGATCTTTAACGTGCGCTACGATGCACACGGGCGTCTTCGCAGTGTGCCTCCATTCAAACTGCAATCTCCGGAGCCGGGGACTAGCCCGCAATTTCGAGCCGAGTATACTTGCGCCTTAGGTACTCGGCTACCCCGAAGGGTGACAGAGTAAGGTTATACAGGCATATGAATGTCATGAGTCCAGGTAGGTGTGCAGCGTTTCTCCAGCACTGCGGTTTTAAAGTGTATTTGGCCCTGGTTGTAGAGCTATTAGTTGAATATCTGGTGGTCGTCACGAAAGCGACGGTTTGACATCATTAGGGCAGTTCGTGGATTTTCTCTGCTTTCTCGCCTACATGTACCATCGGGCCATCCACTATCCCCTCACTATATCAATAATGAGGGGCTGTTTTCATGGCGAAACGGCATTACTAGCCTATAGGCGGAACAGGTTGTGTCCTAGGTATGTGATATGCATATGCGGCTCTCTTAGCTGACCCATTTGACACGAACCTGCTTTATGGCTATATTTCGCTGATTACATGTAGATCTTTCATAAAGTCAATGTAACCTCATTTAAATGCGTTGCCGAGACTGGGTACGTGCCAGTGCAGTGGACGTATATAACAGCAATCAGTGTAACTGAAAAGGATACAGTTTTCATGTGCTTTTCTTCCAAAAACGGGCTCCGCCAGACTTGCATAGGTGAATACATGAAAGCAGGCTAGTTCCAGATTATTGTGCGGCTTTGACGTAAATCTCGGTCACCGCATAGGTGTCACTGCCATGTGCTTCTCTTCAACCAACCAATCTCATTTCCACTTGCATAACTGGGTATACAAAACTAGGTGTGTGCAAAGCTAAAATGAACTTCCGTGATGAGCATTTGCGTCACTGGAGATGGGCCACGGGGTATGTGCCCCTTTTCTATAAAGCTTGTTGACCCCAACATGTAGCGCTACGTATGAGCCGCACTTCAATGTAGTGAAATAGGAAGATCTGTCAAGTAGTCTATTATAGAAAAAGAAAGGTGTTCGTGCAACCATGATTTGACCATTCCGTCTACTCTCACTGGTACGTAAGGTCATTGTTAGCCACATGGGCCGCTCGCTGTGGCAAAAAAATAGGCGTTTTTTTTTAACAAGCTCGAGAAAAGATTAGTTTCGGAAAAAACGGGGTAGAGTAACGATAGTTTTATCGCCAACAGGGGGGGGGGGGGGTGGTTTTACGTCACACGGACGCCGTAGTGGAGGTCTACGGAGAATTTTGCCCAACTGGGGATCTTTAACGTGCGCTACGATGCACACGGGCGTCTTCGCAGTGTGCCTCCATTCAAACTGCAATCTCCGGAGCCGGGGATTAGCCCGCAATTTCGAGCCGAGTATACTAGCGCCTTAGGTACTCGGCTACCCCGAAGGGTGACAGAGTAAGGTTATACAGGCATATGAATGTCGTGAGTCCAGGTAGGTGTGCAGCGTTTCTCCAGCACTGCGGTTTTAAAGTGTATTTGGCCCAGGTTGTAGAGCTATTAGCTGAATATCTGGGGGTCGTCACGAAAGCGACGGTTTGACATCATTAGGGCAGTTCGTGGATTTTCTCTGCTTTCTCGCCTACATGTACCATCGGGCCATCCACTATCCCCTCACTATATCAATAATGAGGGGCTGTTTTCATGGCGAAACGGCATTACTAGCCTATAGGCGGAACAGGTTGTGTCCTAGGTATGTGATATGCATATGCGCCTCTCTTAGCTGACCCATTTGACACGAACCTGCTTTATGGCTATATTTCGCTGATTACATGTAGATCTTTCATAAAGTCAATGTAACCTCATTTAAATGCGTTGCCGAGACTGGGTACGTGCCACAGTTCAGTGGACGTATATAACGGCAATCAGTGTAACTGTAAAGGATACAGTTTTCATGTGCTTTCCTTCAAAAAACGGGCTCCGCCACACTTGCATCACTCAATGGGTGAGAGCAGGCTAGTGCCAGAATTATTGTACGCCTTTGACGTAAATGTCGGTCACCGCATAGGTGTCTTTGCCATGTGCTTTTCTTCGTCCAACCCAGCTCATTTCCACTTGCATAACTGGGTATACAAAAGTAGGTGTGTGCCAAGCTAAAGTGAACTTCCGTGATGAGCATTTGCGTCACTGGAGATGGGCCACGAGGTATGTGCCCCTTTTCAATAAAGCTTGTTGACCCCAACATTTAGCGCTACGTATGAGCCGCACTTCAATGTAGTGAAATAGGAAGATCTGTCAAGTAGTCTATTATAGAAAAAGAAAGGTGTTCGTGCAACCATGATTTGACCATTCCGTCTACTCTCACTGGTACGTAAGCTCATTGTTAGCCACATAGGCCGCTCGCTGTGGCAAAAAAATAGGCGTTTTTTTTTAACAAGCTCGAGAAAAGAATAGTTTCGGAAAAAACGGGGTAGAGTAACGATAGTTTTATCGCCAATAGGGGGGGGGGGTGGTTTTACGTCACACGGACGCCGTAGTGGAGGTCTACGGAGAATTTTGTCCAACTGGGGATCTTTAACGTGCGCTACGATGCACACGGGCGTCTTCGCAGTGTGCCTCCATTCAAACTGCAATCTCCGAAGCCGGGGACTAGCCCGCAATTTCGAGCCGAGTATACTAGCGCCTTAGGTACTCGGCTACCCCGAAGGGTGACAGAGTAAGGTTATACAGGCATATGAATGTCATGAGTCCGGGTAGGTGTGCAGCGTTTCTCCAGCACTGCGGGTTTAAAGTGTATTTGGCCCAGGTTGTAGAGCTATTAGCTGAATATCTGGGCGTCGTCACGAAAGCGACGGTTTGACATCATTAGGGCAGTTCGTGGATTTTCTCTGCTTTCTCGCCTACATGTACCATCGGGCCATCCACTATCCCCTCACTATATCAATAATGAGGGGCTGTTTTCATGGCGAAACGGCATTACTAGCCTATAGGCGGAACAGGTTGTGTCCTAGGTATGTGATATGCATATGCGCCTCTCTTAGCTGACCCATTTGACACGAACCTGCTTTATGGCTATATTTCGCTGATTACATGTAGATCTTTCATAAAGTCAATGTAACCTCATTTAAATGCGTTGCCGAGACTGGGTACGTGCCACAGTTCAGTGGACGTATATAACGGCAATCAGTGTAACTGTAAAGGATACAGTTTTCATGTGCTTTCCTTCAAAAAACGGGCTCCGCCACACTTGCATCACTCAATGGGTGAGAGCAGGCTAGTGCCAGATTTATTGTACGCCTTTGACGTAAATGTCGGTCACCGCATAGGTGTCTTTGCCATGTGCTTTTCTTCGTCCAACCCAGCTCATTTCCACTTGCATAACTGGGTATACAAAAGTAGGTGTGTGCCAAGCTAAAGTGAACTTCCGTGATGAGCATTTGCGTCACTGGAGATGGGCCACGAGGTATGTGCCCCTTTTCAATAAAGCTTGTTGACCCCAACATTTAGCGCTACGTATGAGCCGCACTTCAATGTAGTGAAATAGGAAGATCTGTCAAGTAGTCTATTATAGAAAAAGAAAGGTGTTCGTGCAACCATGATTTGACCATTCCGTCTACTCTCACTGGTACGTAAGGTCATTGTTAGCCACATAGGCCGCTCGCTGTGGCAAAAAAATAGGCGTTTTTTTTTAACAAGCTCGAGAAAAGAATAGTTTCGGAAAAAACGGGGTAGAGTAACGATAGTTTTATCGCCAATAGGGGGGGGGGGGGGTGGTTTTACGTCACACGGACGCCGTAGTGGAGGTCTACAGAGAATTTTGTCCAACTAGGGATCTTTAACGTGCGCTACGATGCACACGGGCGTCTTCGCAGTGTGCCTCCATTCAAACTGCAATCTCCGAAGCTGGGGACTAGCCCGCAATTTCGAGCCGAGTATACTAGCGCCTTAGGTACTCGGCTACCCCGAAGGGTGACAGAGTAAGGTTATACAGGCATATGAATGTCATGAGTCCGGGTAGGTGTGCAGCGTTTCTCCAGCACTGCGGGTTTAAAGTGTATTTGGCCCAGGTTGTAGAGCTATTAGCTGAATATCTGGGCGTCGTCACGAAAGCGACGGTTTGACATCATTAGGGCAGTTCGTGGATTTTCTCTGCTTTCTCGCCTACATGTACCATTGGGCCGTTTACTATCTCCTCACTATATCAATAATGAAGGGCTGTTTTCATGGCGAAACGCCATTACTAACCTATAGGTGGAACAGGTTGTGTCCTAGGTATGTGACATTGCATATGCGCCTCTCTTAAGCGGACCCATTTGACGGGAACGTGTTTTCCTGGCTATATTTCGCTGATTACATATAGATCTTTCATAAATTCAATGTAACGTCGTTTAAATGCGTTGCCGAGACTGGGTACGTGCCAGTTCAGTGGACGTATATAACGGCAATCAGTGTAACTGAAAAGGATACAGTTTTCATGTGCTTTCCTTCAAAAAACGGGCTCCGCCACACTTGCATCACTCAATGGGTGAGAGCAGGCTAGTGCCAGATTTATTGTACGCCTTTGACGTAAATGTCGGTCACCGCATAGGTGTCTTTGCCATGTGCTTCTCTTCATCCAACCCAGCTCATTTCCACTTGCATAACTGGGTATACAAAACTAGGTGTGTGCCAAGCTAAAATGAACTTCCGTGATGAGCATTTGCGTCACTGGAGATGGGCCACGAGGTATGTGCCCCTTTTCAATAAAGCTTGTTGACCGCAACATGTAGCGCTACGTATGAGCCGCACTTCAATGTAGTGAAATAGGAAGATCTGTCAAGTAGTCTATTATAGAAAAAGAAAGGTGTTCGTGCAACCATGGTTTGACCATTCCGTCTACTCTCACTGGTACGTAAGGTCATTGTTAGCCACATGGGCCGCTCGCTGTGGCAAAAAAATAGGCGTTTTTTTTAACAAGCTCGAGAAAAGATTAGTTTCGGAAAAAACGGGGTAGAGTAACGATAGTTTTATCGCCATTAGGGGGGGGGGGGGGGGGGTTTACGTCACACGGACGCCGTAGTGGAGGTCTACGGAGAATTTTGCCCAACTGGGGATCTTTAACGTGCGCTACGATGCACACGGGCGTCTTCGCAGTGTGCCTCCATTCAAACTGCAATCTCCGGAGCCGGGGATTAGCCCGCAATTTCCAGCCGAGTATACTAGCGCCTTAGGTACTCGGCTGCCCCGAAGGGTGACAGAGTAAGGTTATACAGGCATATGAATGTCATGAGTCCAGGTAGGTGTGCAGCGTTTCTCCAGCACTGCGGTTTTAAAGTGTATTTGGCCCAGGTTGTAGAGCTATTAGTTGAATATCTGGGGGTCGTCACGAAAGCGACGGTTTGACATCATTAGGGCAGTTCGTGGATTTTCTCTGCTTTCTCGCCTACATGTACCATCGGGCCATCCACTATCCCCTCACTATATCAATAATGAGGGGCTGTTTTCATGGCGAAACGGCATTACTAGCCTATAGGCGGAACAGGTTGTGTCCTCGGTATGTGATATGCATATGCGCCTCTCTTAGCTGACCCATTTGACACGAACCTGCTTTATGGCTATATTTCGCTGATTACATGTAGATCTTTCATAAAGTCAATGTAACCTCATTTAAATGCGTTGCCGAGACTGGGTACGTGCCACAGTTCAGTGGACGTATATAACGGCAATCAGTGTAACTGAAAAGGATACAGTTTTCATGTGCTTTCCTTCAAAAAACGGGCTCCGCCACACTTGCATCACTCAATGGGTGAGAGCAGGCTAGTGCCAGATTTATTGTACGCCTTTGACGTAAATGTCGGTCACCGCATAGGTGTCTTTGCCATGTGCTTTTCTTCATCCAACCCAGCTCATTTCCACTTGCATAACTGGGTATACAAAAGTAGGTGTGTGCCAAGCTAAAATGAACTTCCGTGATGAGCATTTGCGTCACTGGAGATGGGCCACGAGGTATGTGCCCCTTTTCAATAAAGCTTGTTGACCCCAACATTTAGCGCTACGTATGAGCCGCACTTCAATGTAGTGAAATAGGAAGATCTGTCAAGTAGTCTATTATAGAAAAAGAAAGGTGTTCGTGCAACCATGATTTGACCATTCCGTCTACTCTCCCTGGTACGTAAGGTCATTGTTAGCCACATGGGCCGCTCGCTGTGGCAAAAAAATAGGCGTTTTTTTTAACAAGCTCGAGAAAAGAATAGTTTCGGAAAAAACGGGGTAGAGTAACGATAGTTTTATCGCCAATAGGGGGGGGTGGTTTTACGTCACACGGACGCCGTAGTGGAGGTCTACGGAGAATTTTGCCCAACTGGGGATCTTTAACGTGCGCTACGATGCACACGGGCGTCTTCGCAGTGTGCCTCCATTCAAACTGCAATCTCCGGAGCCGGGGATTAGCCCGCAATTTCGAGCCGAGTATACTAGCGCCTTAGGTACTCGGCTACACCGAAGGGAGACAGAGTAAGGTTATACAGGCATATGAATGTCATGAGTCCAGGTAGGTGTGCAGCGTTTCTCCAGCACTGCGGGTTTAAAGTATATTTGGCCCAGGTTGTAGAGCTATTAGCTGAATATCTGGGGGTCGTCACGAAAGCGACGGTTTGACCTCATTAGGGCAGTTGGTGGATTTTCTCTGCTTTCTCGCCTACATGTACCATCGGGCCATCCACTATCCCCTCACTATATCAATAATGAGGGGCTGTTTTCATGGCGAAACGGCATTACTAGCCTATAGGCGGAACAGGTTGTGTCCTAGGTATGTGATATGCATATGCGCCTCTCTTAGCTGACCCATTTGACACGAACCTGCTTTATGGCTATATTTCGCTGATTACATGTAGATCTTTCATAAAGTCAATGTAACCTTATTTAAATGCGTTGCCGAGACGGTACGTGCCACAATTTAGTGAACGTATGTAACGGCAATCAGTGTAACTGAAAAGGAGACAGTTTTCATGTGCTTTTCTTCAAAAAACGGGCTCCGCCAGACTTGCATCAGTGAATACATGAAAGCAGGCTAGTTGCAGATTATTGTGCGGCTTTGACGTAAATCTCGGTCACCGCATAGGTGTCACTGCCATGTGCTTCTCTTCAACCAACCAAGCTCATTTCCACTTGCATAACTGGGTATACAAAACTAGGTGTGTGCCAAGCTAAAATGAACTTCCGTGATGAGCATTTGCGTCACTGGAGATGGGCCACGAGGTATGTGCCCCTTTTCAATAAAGCTTGTTGACCCCAACGTGTAGCGCTACGTATGAGCCGCACTTCAATGTAGTGAAATAGGAAGATCTGTCAAGTAGTCTATTATAGAAAAAGAAAGGTGTTCGTGCAACCATGATTTGACCATTCCGCCTACTCTCACTGGTACGTAAGGTAATTGTTAGCCACATGGGCCGCTCGCTGTGGCAAAAAAATAGGCGTTATTTTTAACAAGCTCGAGAAAAGAATAGTTTCGGAAAAAACGGGGTAGAGTAACGATAGTTTTGTCGCCAATAGGGGGGGGGGGGGGGGTTTACGTCACACGGACGCCGTAGTGGAGGTCTACGGAGAATTTTGCCCAACTGGGGATCTTTAACGTGCGCTACGTTGCACACGGGCGTCTTCGCCGTGTGCCTCCATTCAAACTGCAATCTCCGGAGCCGGGGATTAGCCCGCAATTTCGAGCCGAGTATACTAGCGCCTTAGGTACTCGGCTACCCCGAAGGGTGACAGAGTAAGGTCATACAGGCATATGAATGTCATGAGTCCAGGTAGGTGTGCAGCGTTTCTCCAGCACTGCGGGTTTAAAGTGTATTTGGCCCAGGTTGTAGAGCTATTAGCTGAATATCTGGGGGTCGTCACGAAAGCGACGGTTTGACATCATTAGGGCAGTTCGTGGATTTTCTCTGCTTTCTCGCCTACATGTACCATCGGGCCATCCACAATCCCCTCACTATATCAATAATGAGCGGCTGTTTTCATGGCGAAACGGCATTACTAGCCTATAGGCGGAACAGGTTGTGTCCTAGGTATGTGATATGCATATGCGCCTCTCTTAGCTGACCCATTTGACACGAACCTGCTTTATGGCTATATTTCGCTGATTACATGTAGATCTTTCATAAAGTCAATGTAACCTCATTTAAATACGTTGCCGAGACGGTACGTGCCACAATTTAGTGAACGTATGTAACGGGAATCAGTGTAACTGAAAAGGAGACAGTTTTCATGTGCTTTTCTTCAAAAAACGGGCTCCGCCAGACTTGCATCAGTGAATACATGAAAGCAGGCTAGTTCCAGATTATTGTGCGGCTTTGACGTAAATCTCGGTCACCGCATAGGTGTCACTGCCATGTGCTTCTCTTCAACCAACCAAGCTCATTTCCACTTGCATAACTGGGTATACAAAACTAGGTGTGTGCCAAGCTAAAATGAACTTCCGTGATGAGCATTTGCGTCACTGCAGATGGGCCACGAGGTATGTGCCCCTTTTCAATAAAGCTTGTTGACCCCAACATGTAGCGCTACGTATGAGCCGCACTTCAATGTAGTGAAATAGGAAGATCAGTCAAGTAGTCTATTACACAAAAAGACAGGTGTTCGTGCAACCTTGATTTGACCATTCCGTCTACTCTCACTGCTACGTAAGGTCATTGTTAGTCACATGGGCCGATCGCTGTGGCAAAAAATAGGCGTTTTTTTGACAAGGTCGAGAAAAGAATAGTTTCGGAAAAAACGGGGTAGAGTAACGATAGTTTTATCGCCAATAGGGGGGGGGGGAGGTTACGTCGCGCGGACGCCGTAGTTGAGGTCTACGGAGAATTTTGCCCAACTGGGGATCTTTAACGTGCGCTACGATGCACACGGGCGTCTTCGCAGTGTGCCTCCATTCAAACTGCAATCTCCGGAGCCGGGGATTAGCCCGCAATTTCGAGCCGAGTATACTAGCGCCTTAGGTACTCGGCTACCCCGAAGGGTGACAGAGTAAGGTTCTACAGGCATATAAATATCATGAGTCCAGGTAGGTGTGCAGCGTTTCTCCAGCACTGCGGGTTTAAAGTGTATTTGGCCCAGGTTGTAGAGCTATTAGCTGAATATCTGGGGGTCGTCACGAAAGCGACGGTTTGACGTCATTAGGGCAGTTCGTGGATTTTCTCTGCTTTCTCGCCTACATGTACCATCGGGCCATCCACTATCCCCTCACTATATCAATAACGAGGGGCTGTTTTCATGGCGAAACGGCATTACTAGCCTATAGGCGGAACAGGTTGTGTCCTAGGTATGTGATATGCATATGCGCCTCTCTTAGCTGACCCATTTGACACGAACCTGCTTTATGGCTATATTTCGCTGATTACATGTAGATCTTTCATAAAGTCAATGTAACCTCATTTAAATGCGTTGCCGAGACGGTACGTGCCACAATTTAGTGAACGTATGTAACGGCAATCAGTGTAACTGAAAAGGAGACAGTTTTCATGTGCTTTCCTTCAAAAAACGGGCTCCGCCACACTTGCATCACTCAATGGGTGAGAGCAGGCTAGTGCCAGATTTATTGTACGCCTTTGACGTAAATGTCAGTCACCGCATAGGTGTCTTTGCCATGTGCTTCTCTTCATCCAACCCAGCTCATTTCCACTTGCATAACTGGGTATACAAAACTAGGTGTGTGCCAAGCTAAAATGAACTTCGGTGATGAGCATTTGCGTCACTGGAGATGGGCCACGAGGTATTATGTGCCCCTTTTCAATAAAGCTTGTTGACCCCAACATTTAGCGCTACGTATGAGCCGCACTTCAATGCAGTGAAATAGGAAGATCTGTCAAGTAGTCTATTATAGAAAAAGAAAGGTGTTCGTGCAACCATGATTTGACCATTCCGTCTACCCTCACTGGTACGTAAGGTCATTGTTAGCCACATGGGCCGCTCGCTGTGGCAAAAAAATAGGCGTTTTTTTTAACAAGCTCGAGAAAAGAATAGTTTCGGAAAAAACGGGGTAGAGTAACGATAGTTTTATCGCCAATAGGGGGGGGGGGGTGGTTTTACGTCACACGGACGCCGTAGTTGAGGTCTACGGAGAATTTTGCCCAACTGGGGATCTTTAACGTGCGCTACGACGCACACGGGCGTCTTCGCAGTGTGCCTCCATTCAAACTGCAATCTCCGGAGCCGGGGATTAGCCCGCAATTTCGAGCCGAGTATACTAGCGCCTTAGGTACTCGGCTACCCCGAAGGGAGACAGAGTAAGGTTATACAGGCATATGAATGTCATGAGTCCAGGTAGGTGTGCAGCGTTTCTCCAGCACTGCGGGTTTAAAGTGTATTTGGCCCAGGTTGTAGAGCTATTAGCTGAATATCTGGGCGTCGTCACGAAAGCGACGGTTTGACATCATTAGGGCAGTTCGTGGATTTTCTCTGCTTTCTCGCCTACATGTACCATCGGGCCGTTTACTGTCTCCTCACTATATCAATAATGAAGGGCTGTTTTCATGGCGAAACGGCATTACTAGCCTATAGGTGGAACAGGTTGTGTCCTAGGTATGTGACTGTGATAGGAGTTTGGACTGTTTGAATGTCGCGGCCGAATGCGCGTGACTGCTGTGCGGCGGCGACGGACGAAGAGGAAGAGAAGAGCCGGTGTCTGGGCGGAGACGGCAGCCGTGCGATCTGCCTGAGCTGCCTGGGCTGGCCTTCCGAACGAGCCGAGCAGTCATCTACCCAAGGCCGGTGTTCCTGGGTGTGCTGGCAGAAGGGGCCGGGCTGTCCTTGGTCGTCAACCGGCCTGCTCCACTGCTGGGCGAGCATCCGACACCGGCATGTTCCGGTGCAGCTAAGCCTTCCGAACGGTCTACCCTGTGGCGGGCCGACGTCCCGACCCTGCTGTCGCGCGAGTGGCTCGTCGTGTGCCGGGCACCCGCCCCGGCCTCCAGCACCTGCGCCACTCGCCGCTCGAGATTCATCTCTGCGCCTCTTCGTGCCGTGAGTGTGTGATACCGACGCGCTATCGGACGCCTTCCTACATTGACGCTGAGCGTGACGATACTTACGCGACAGACATTTATGAAAGTAACTGTGTGTGTGTTATCGTGTACGTTATCCTAGTCCCGTCCCCGTGTCATTAAAGCCTCTCTGTGTTCATTGTGCCATTCCTGTGTGCTTGAGGCCTGGGCCCACATCCTCCTATCACAAATTTTGGCGAGCCTGCCAGGATATTCAAACGCACAGGAGGAGCGATGGAGATCGAGAGGTTGTACGCCATAGGGAAAGAGCTAGGAATGACAGGAGCGGAGTTAAAGCGTTGGATTGATACAGAAATCGTGAGGGAACGCGACCAGCGCGCCCAACATCGGGAAGACGCGAAAGCGCAGGCGCTGGAGGCCGAAGCGCAGGCAGAACAAGAGCGTCTACGACTAGAAGCGGAAGAACGAGTGGTAAAGCTCAAGATCGAGCTCCAGGAAAAGAATGCTGGCGTACAAAGCGCACAGAGTGACAGCACTACGGAACAGTCGGTTACCAGGGCGGCTCCTGAGCTATTCAGTCCTCATAAGTTGATCCCGCCCTTTAACGAAGCCCGGGATGATTTAGACGCTTACTTGCAACGTTTTGAGCGAGTGGCAACAAGTCAAGAATGGCCCCGCGCAAAATGGGCGCTCTCCCTCAGCCTCTGCCTGACAGGAGAAGCGTTGACGGTCATAGGACGGCTTGATTCTAATGCAGCCCTAGACTACGACCAGCTGAAGGCTACTCTCCTTCAGCGCTTTTGGTGCACTGCTGAGGGATACCGAGAAAAGTTTCGAAACGCAAGGCCCGAAGACAATGAGACTGGCCTACAATATGCAGGTAGAATATCGGGCTACTTTGACCACTGGCTTGAAATGTCCCATATTGAGAGGACCTTCGACTCCCTCAGGGACACCATGATTGCTGAACAGTTTTTGAGAAGATGTTCTGCGTCGCTGCGAGTGTTCCTGAAAGAAAGGAACTGTAAGACCCTCGCTACATTGTCAAAGAATGCCGATTGTTTTATAGAGGCGCAAAACCTGACCAATCTAGGTAGAGAAAAGTTATCCAAGGAGGTCGTGTTAGACTCTGCTCGCAAGACTGAACCTCCAAGGGCGATGCCGCGCGCAACTAATGGGTGCTTCCTTTGTGATAAAGCAGGACATCGAGCTTCGGAGTGCTGGTCCCGGACTAAAGTGAACTCTACAGGTCGCGGATGGTCCGGCAGAAAGGGACAAGGAGGTGAATCCTCAATAATGGAAAATCAAGGACAAGCTTCATGTATTCTGGCTCCGTCGCAAACCGAAAAGCCGACAGAAGAGGGTGGCGGATACGTAATGCTTCAAGGTGGCGAAACGGTTCCTATAGTCAACATGACGTTAATGCGACAAGGCCCCAAATGTGACAGTGGAAATCTGCCAGTGGGAAGAGGCTTCCTCGAATCACAACCGGTGTCTGTCTTACGAGACACTGGCTGCAATACCGTAGTCGTGCGACTCTCTTTGGTACCTGAGGACAAAATGACAGGAACAAAAAGTCCAGTAATGTTGCTGGACCGCACAATTCACTACTTACCGGAAGCGATAGTATACTTAGACAGTCCATTCTTTACAGGCCTCGCGCGAGGTAAATGTATGCGAGACCCCCTGTATGATGTGGTATTGGGAAACATCGAAGGTGCCCGTGCACCTGATGACCCGGCCAATTCATGGTCTCCGCTGAAACACAACAGCGACAAGACGAGTTACCCTGCCAAGAGGATGTCATCCATCGTTCAAGCAGAGCTACCGGACGTAGAGGGCCAAACGTTGTCCACAGCTAAAAACGCAGCCGCCTCCTCGAGACATACAGAAGACTACGAATCTGGTACCGAGCTCGTTGCTGTGACAAAGGAAATGAAGATACGATCGCTGCCTACACTGCCTGTCTCGCCATCCGCAGTCACTGGGATAGAGCAAGGCAAGATAAAAGCTTTACAGAGGGACGATGGGTCTCTGAGGAGATGCTTCGAAAAGGTCGGCAAGATGATGGTCGCGGATGGCCGCGCAAGCGAATATTACTTAAAGGATGACATTTTATACAGAAAGCACACAGTGTCAGGTGGGAAAATACTAGATCAGATAGTGGTGCCAAAAGACCTCAGGGAGATGGTGATGAAGTTGGCTCATGAAGGGATCCTTGCCGGTCACCATGGTGTGACGAGAACGGTGGATCGAATTGTTGCTGACTTTTACTGGCCAGGGGTCCAGTCGGAGACGAAACGGTTTGTTAAATCGTGCGACGTCTGTCAACGAACGGTGCCGCGCCATTTAGTCGGACGCGCCCCACTGGGTACAGATGACGCGACAGGTCTAGGGCTTGGAGAGACAACACCGCTTTACCCATCACTCGTCGGAACGCGGACATCAAAAGACATCGCCATTTCGAACCAACTGACTATGGATCAGCGACTCAAAGTTGAAGTTGAGAAGTCTCGGAGCAGTGCTTTTGCAAGAACCCGACGGGCGTTTACATCCCGTGTCCTACGCTGGCCGGAAGCTTTTGCCGCGTGGAGCTGCCTACTATACAAATGAAAGGGAGTGCCTCGCTATAGTGTGGGCTGTACAGAAATTTCGTGTGTACCTTTACGGTAAACTGTTTATCGTGCAGTCCGACCACCAACAAGTGCCATACCGCAATTCGGCGCAGCACGTGAACAGGCGCGTACTACGTTGCAGTTTACTCCTTATGGATTATGACTTTCATGTGGAATATATTCGTGGATGTGATAACGTTGGTGCAGACTATCTAAGTAGAATAGCTACGGACATGGACTACTGTGTCATGAAAGTAATAATTTGAACTGTGTGACTTGTGATACTCCGTAGTGCTACCCTCCTCGACTTCTTGAACTTGGGGGGAAATGTGATAGGAGTTTGGACTGTTTGAATGTCGCGGCCGAATGCGCGTGACTGCTGTGCGGGGGCGACGGACGAAGAGGAAGAGAAGAGCCGGTGTCTGGGCGGAGACGGCAGCCGTGCGATCTGCCTGAGCTGCCTGGGCTGGCCTTCCGAACGAGCCGAGCAGTCATCTACCCAAGGCCGGTGTTCCTGGGTGTGCTGGCAGAACAGGCCGGGCTGTCCTTGGTCGTCAACCGGCCTGCTCCACTGCTGGGCGAGCATCCGACACCGGCATGTTCCGGTGCAGCTAAGCCTTCCGAACGGTCTACGCTGTGGCGGGCCGACGTCCCGACCCTGCTGTCGCGCGAGTGGCTCGTCGTGTGCCGGGCACCCGCCCCGGCCTCCAGCACCTGCGCCACTCGCCGCTCGAGATTCATCTCTGCGCCTCTTCGTGCCGTGAGTGTGTGATACCGACGCGCTATCGGACGCCTTCCTACATTGACGCTGAGCGTGACGATACTTACGCGACAGACATTTATGAAAGGAACTGTGTGTGTGTTATCGTGTACGTTATCCTAGTCCCGTCCCCGTGTCATTAAAGCCTCTCTGCGTTCATTGTGCCATTCCTGTGTGCTTGAGGCCTGGGCCCACATCCTCCTATCACAGTGACATTGCATATGCGCCTCTCTTAAGCGGACCCATTTGACGGGAACGTGTTTTCCTGGCTATATTTCGCTGATTACATATAGATCTTTCATAAATTCAATGTAACCTCATTTAAATGCGTTGCCGAGACTGGGTACGTGCCAGTTCAGTGGGCGTATATAACGGCAATCAGTGTAACTGAAAAGGATACAGTTTTCATGTGCTTTCCTTCAAAAAACGGGCTCCGCCACACTTGCATCACTCAATGGGTGAGAGCAGGCTAGTGCCAGATTTATTGTACGCCTTTGACGTAAATGTAGGTCACCGCATAGGTGTCTTTGCCATGTGCTTCTCTTCATCCAACCCAGCTCATTTCCACTTGCATAACTGGGTATACAAAACTAGGTGTGTGCCAAGCTAAAATGAACTTCCGTGATGAGCATTTGCGTCACTGGTGATGGGCCACGAGGTATTTGCCCCTTTTCAATAAAGCTTGTTGACCGCAACATGTAGCGCTACGTATGAGCCGCACTTCAATGTAGTGAAATAGGAAGATCTGTCAAGTAGTCTATTATAGAAAAAGAAAGGTGTTCGTGCAACCATGGTTTGACCATTCCGTCTACTCTCACTGGTACGTAAGGTCATTGTTAGCCACATGGGCCGCTCGCTGTGGCAAAAAAATAGGCGTTTTTTTTAACAAGCTCGAGAAAAGATTAGTTTCGGAAAAAACGGGGTAGAGTAACGATAGTTTTATCGCCATTAGGGGGGGGGGGGTTTACGTCACACGGACGCCGTAGTGGAGGTCTACGGAGAATTTTGCCCAACTGGGGATCTTTAACGTGCGCTACGATGCACACGGGCGTCTTCGCAGTGTGCCTCCATTCAAACTGCAATCTCCGGAGCCGGGGATTAGCCCGCAATTTCGAGCCGAGTATACTAGCGCATTAGGTACTCGGCTACCCCGAAGGGTGACAGAGTAAGGTTATACAGGCATATGAATGTCATGAGTCCAGGTAGGTGTGCAGCGTTTCTCCAGCACTGCGGTTTTAAAGTGTATTTGGCCCAGGTTGTAGAGCTATTAGTTGAATATCTGGGGGTCGTCACGAAAGCGACGGTTTGACATCATTAGGGCAGTTCGTGGATTTTCTCTGCTTTCTCGCCTACATGTACCATCGGGCCATCCACAATCCCCTCACTATATCAATAATGAGGGGCTGTTTTCATGGCGAAACGGCATTACTAGCCTATAGGCGGAACAGGTTGTGTCCTAGGTATGTGATATGCATATGCGCCTGTCTTAGCTGACCCATTTGACACGAACCTGCTTTATGGCTATATTTCGCTGATTACATGTAGATCTTTCATAAAGTCAATGTAACCTCATTTAAATACGTTGCCGAGACGGTACGTGCCACAATTTAGTGAACGTATGTAACGGGAATCAGTGTAACTGAAAAGGAGACAGTTTTCATGTGCTTTTCTTCAAAAAACGGGCTCCGGCAGACTTGCATCAGTGAATACATGAAAGCAGGCTAGTTCCAGATTATTGTGCGGCTTTGACGTAAATCTCGGTCACCGCATAGGTGTCACTGCCATGTGCTTCTCTTCAACCAACCAAGCTCATTTCCACTTGCATAACTGGGTATACAAAACTAGGTGTGTGCCAAGCTAAAATGAACTTCCGTGATGAGCATTTGCGTCACTGGAGATGGGCCACGAGGTATGTGCCCCTTTTCAATAAAGCTTGTTGACCCCAACATGTAGCGCTACGTATGAGCCGCACTTCAATGTAGTGAAATAGGAAGATCAGTCAAGTAGTCTATTACACAAAAAGACAGGTGTTCGTGCAACCTTGATTTGACCATTCCGTCTACTCTCACTGCTACGTAAGGTCATTGTTAGTCACATGGGCCGATCGCTGTGGCAAAAAATAGGCGTTTTTTTAACAAGGTCGAGAAAAGAATAGTTTCGGAAAAAACGGGGTAGAGTAACGATAGTTTTATCGCCAATAGGGGGGGGGGGGGAGGTTACGTCGCGCGGACGCCGTAGTTGAGGTCTACGGAGAATTTTGCCCAACTGGGGATCTTTAACGTGCGCTACGATGCACACGGGCGTCTTCGCAGTGTGCCTCCATTCAAACTGCAATCTCCGGAGCCGGGGATTAGCCCGCAATTTCGAGCCGAGTATACTAGCGCCTTAGGTACTCGGCTACCCCGAAGGGTGACAGAGTAAGGTTCTACAGGCATATAAATGTCATGAGTCCAGGTAGGTGTGCAGCGTTTCTCCAGCACTGCGGGTTTAAAGTGTATTTGGCCCAGGTTGTAGAGCTATTAGCTGAATATCTGGGGGTCGTCACGAAAGCGACGGTTTGACGTCATTAGGGCAGTTCGTGGATTTTCTCTGCTTTCTCGCCTACATGTACCATCGGGCCATCCACTATCCCCTCACTATATCAATAACGAGGGGCTGTTTTCATGGCGAAACGGCATTACTAGCCTATAGGCGGAACAGGTTGTGTCCTAGGTATGTGATATGCATATGCGCCTCTCTTAGCTGACCCATTTGACACGAACCTGCTTTATGGCTATATTTCGCTGATTACATGTAGATCTTTCATAAAGTCAATGTAACCTCATTTAAATGCGTTGCCGAGACGGTACGTGCCACAATTTAGTGAACGTATGTAACGGCAATCAGTGTAACTGAAAAGGAGACAGTTTTCATGTGCTTTCCTTCAAAAAACGGGCTCCGCCACACTTGCATCACTCAATGGGTGAGAACAGGCTAGTGCCAGATTTATTGTACGCCTTTGACGTAAATGTCGGTCACCGCATAGGTGTCTTTGCCATGTGCTTCTCTTCATCCAACCCAGCTCATTTCCACTTGCATAACTGGGTATACAAAACTAGGTGTGTGCCAAGCTAAAATGAACTTCCGTGATGAGCATTTGCGTCACTGGAGATGGGCCACGAGGTATGTGCCCCTTTTCAATAAAGCTTGTTGACCGCAACATGTAGCGCTACGTATGAGCCGCACTTCAATGTAGTGAAATAGGAAGATCTGTCAAGTAGTCTATTATAGAAAAAGAAAGGTGTTCATGCAACCATGGTTTGACCATTCCGTCTACTCTCACTGGTACGTAAGGTCATTGTTAGCCACATGGGCCGCTCGCTGTGGCAAAAAAATAGGCGTTTTTTTTAACAAGCTCGAGAAAAGATTAGTTTCGGAAAAAACGGGGTAGAGTAACGATAGTTTTATCGCCATTAGGGGGGGGGGGGGTTTACGTCACACGGACGCCGTAGTGGAGGTCTACGGAGAATTTTGCCCAACTGGGGATCTTTAACGTGCGCTACGATGCACACGGGCGTCTTCGCAGTGTGCCTCCATTCAAACTGCAATCTCCGGAGCCGGGGATTAGCCCGCAATTTCGAGCCGAGTATACTAGCGCGTTAGGTACTCGGCTACCCCGAAGGGTGACAGAGTAAGGTTATACAGGCATATGAATGTCATGAGTCCGGGTAGGTGTGCAGCGTTTCTCCAGCACTGCGGGTTTAAAGTGTATTTGGCCCAGGTTGTAGAGCTATTAGCTGAATATCTGGGCGTCGTCACGAAAGCGACGGTTTGACATCATTAGGGCAGTTCGTGGATTTTCTCTGCTTTCTCGCCTACATGTACCATTGGGCCGTTTACTATCTCCTCACTATATCAATAATGAAGGGCTGTTTTCATGGCGAAACGCCATTACTAACCTATAGGTGGAACAGGTTGTGTCCTAGGTATGTGACATTGCATATGCGCCTCTCTTAAGCGGACCCATTTGACGGGAACGTGTTTTCCTGGCTATATTTCGCTGATTACATATAGATCTTTCATAAATTCAATGTAACCTCATTTAAATGCGTTGCCGAGACTGGGTACGTGCCAGTTCAGTGGACGTATATAACGGCAATCAGTGTAACTGAAAAGGATACAGTTTTCATGTGCTTTCCTTCAAAAAACGGGCTCCGCCACACTTGCATCACTCAATGGGTGAGAGCAGGCTAGTGCCAGATTTATTGTACGCCTTTGACGTAAATGTCGGTCACCGCATAGGTGTCTTTGCCATGTGCTTCTCTTCATCCAACCCAGCTCATTTCCACTTGCATAACTGGGTATACAAAACTAGGTGTGTGCCAAGCTAAAATGAACTTCCGTAATGAGCATTTGCGTCACTGGAGAAGGGCCACGAGGTATGTGCCCCTTTTCAATAAAGCTTGTTGACCGCAACATGTAGCGCTACGTATGAGCCGCACTTCAATGTAGTGAAATAGGAAGATCTGTCAAGTAGTCTATTATAGAAAAAGAAAGGTGTTCGTGCAACCATGGTTTGACCATTCCGTCTACTCTCACTGGTACGTAAGGTCATTGTTAGCCACATGGGCCGCTCGCTGTGGCAAAAAATAGGCGTTTTTTTTAACAAGCTCGAGAAAAGATTAGTTTCGGAAAAAACGGGGTAGAGTAACGATAGTTTTATCGCCATTAGGGGGGGGGGGTTTACGTCACACAGACGCCGTAGTGGAGGTCTACGGAGAATTTTGCCCAACTGGGGATCTTTAACGTGCGCTACGATGCACACGGGCGTCTTCGCAGTGTGCCTCCATTCAAACTGCAATCTCCGGAGCCGGGGATTAGCCCGCAATTTCGAGCCGAGTATACTAGCGCCTTAGGTACTCGGCTACCCCGAAGGGTGACAGAGTAAGGTTATACAGGCATATGAATGTCATGAGTCCAGGTAGGTGTGCAGCGTTTCTCCAGCACTGCGGTTTTAAAGTGTATTTGGCCCAGGTTGTAGAGCTATTAGTTGAATATCTGGGGGTCGTCACGAAAGCGACGGTTTGACATCATTAGGGCAGTTCGTGGATTTTCTCTGCTTTCTCGCCTACATGTACCATCGGGCCATCCACTATCCCCTCACTATATCAATAATGAGGGGCTGTTTTCATGGCGAAACGGCATTACTAGCCTATAGGCGGAACAGGTTGTGTCCTAGGTATGTGATATGCATATGCGCCTCTCTTAGCTGACCCATTTGACACGAACCTGCTTTATGGCTATATTTCGCTGATTACATGTAGATCTTTCATAAAGTCAATGTAACCTCATTTAAATGCGTTGCCGAGACTGGGTACGTGCCACAGTTCAGTGGACGTATATAACGGCAATCAGTGTAACTGAAAAGGATACAGTTTTCATGTGCTTTCCTTCAAAAAACGGGCTCCGCCACACTTGCATCACTCAATGGGTGAGAGCAGGCTAGTGCCAGATTTATTGTACGCCTTTGACGTAAATGTCGGTCACCGCATAGGTGTCTTTGCCATGTGCTTTTCTTCATCCAACCCAGCTCATTTCCACTTGCATAACTGGGTATACAAAAGTAGGTGTGTGCCAAGCTAAAATGAACTTCCGTGATGAGCATTTGCGTCACTGGAGATGGGCCACGAGGTATGTGCCCCTTTTCAATAAAGCTTGTTGACCCCAACATTTAGCGCTACGTATGAGCCGCACTTCAATGTAGTGAAATAGGAAGATCTGTCAAGTAGTCTATTATAGAAAAAGAAAGGTGTTCGTGCAACCATGATTTGACCATTCCGTCTACTCTCCCTGGTACGTAAGGTCATTGTTAGCCACATGGGCCGCTCGCTGTGGCAAAAAAATAGGCGTTTTTTTTAACAAGCTCGAGAAAAGAATAGTTTCGGAAAAAACGGGGTAGAGTAACGATAGTTTTATCGCCAATAGGGGGGGGGTGGTTTTACGTCACACGGACGCCGTAGTGGAGGTCTACGGAGAATTTTGCCCAACTGGGGATCTTTAACGTGCGCTACGATGCACACGGGCGTCTTCGCAGTGTGCCTCCATTCAAACTGCAATCTCCGGAGCCGGGGATTAGCCCGCAATTTCGAGCCGAGTATACTAGCGCCTTAGGTACTCGGCTACACCGAAGGGAGACAGAGTAAGGTTATACAGGCATATGAATGTCATGAGTCCATGTAGGTGTGCAGCGTTTCTCCAGCACTGCGGGTTTAAAGTATATTTGGCCCAGGTTGTAGAGCTATTAGCTGAATATCTGGGGGTCGTCACGAAAGCGACGGTTTGACCTCATTAGGGCAGTTGGTGGATTTTCTCTGCTTTCTCGCCTACATGTACCATCGGGCCATCCACTATCCCCTCACTATATCAATAATGAGGGGCTGTTTTCATGGCGAAACGGCATTACTAGCCTATAGGCGGAACAGGTTGTGTCCTAGGTATGTGATATGCATATGCGCCTCTCTTAGCTGACCCATTTGACACGAACCTGCTTTATGGCTATATTTCGCTGATTACATGTAGATCTTTCATAAAGTCAATGTAACCTTATTTAAATGCGTTGCCGAGACGGTACGTGCCACAATTTAGTGAACGTATGTAACGGCAATCAGTGTAACTGAAAAGGAGACAGTTTTCATGTGCTTTTCTTCAAAAAACGGGCTCCGCCAGACTTGCATCAGTGAATACATGAAAGCAGGCTAGTTGCAGATTATTGTGCGGCTTTGACGTAAATCTCGGTCACCGCATAGGTGTCACTGCCATGTGCTTCTCTTCAACCAACCAAGCTCATTTCCACTTGCATAACTGGGTATACAAAACTAGGTGTGTGCCAAGCTAAAATGAACTTCCGTGATGAGCATTTGCGTCACTGGAGATGGGCCACGAGGTATGTGCCCCTTTTCAATAAAGCTTGTTGACCCCCACATGTAGCGCTACGTATGAGCCGCACTTCAATGTAGTGAAATAGGAAGATCTGTCAAGTAGTCTATTATAGAAAAAGAAAGGTGTTCGTGCAACCATGATTTGACCATTCCGCCTACTCTCACTGGTACGTAAGGTAATTGTTAGCCACATGGGCCGCTCGCTGTGGCAAAAAAATAGGCGTTATTTTTAACAAGCTCGAGAAAAGAATAGTTTCGGAAAAAACGGGGTAGAGTAACGATAGTTTTGTCGCCAATAGGGGGGGGGGGGGTGGTTTTACGTCACACGGACGCCGTAGTGGAGGTCTACGGAGAATTTTGCCCAACTGGGGATCTTTAACGTGCGCTACGTTGCACACGGGCGTCTTCGCCGTGTGCCTCCATTCAAACTGCAATCTCCGGAGCCGGGGATTAGCCCGCAATTTCCAGCCGAGTATACTAGCGCCTTAGGTACTCGGCTACCCCGAAGGGTGACAGAGTAAGGCTATACAGGCATATGAATGTCATGAGTCCAGGTAGGTGTGCAGCGTTTCTCCAGCACTGCGGGTTTAAAGTGTATTTGGCCCAGGTTGTAGAGCTATTAGCTGAATATCTGGGGGTCGTCACGAAAGCGACGGTTTGACATCATTAGGGCAGTTCGTGGATTTTCTCTGCTTTCTCGCCTACATGTACCATCGGGCCATCCACAATCCCCTCACTATATCAATAATGAGGGGCTGTTTTCATGGCGAAACGGCATTACTAGCCTATAGGCGGAACAGGTTGTGTCCTAGGTATGTGATATGCATATGCGCCTCTCTTAGCTGACCCATTTGACACGAACCTGCTTTATGGCTATATTTCGCTGATTACATGTAGATCTTTCATAAAGTCAATGTAACCTCATTTAAATACGTTGCCGAGACGGTACGTGCCACAATTTAGTGAACGTATGTAACGGGAATCAGTGTAACTGAAAAGGAGACAGTTTTCATGTGCTTTTCTTCAAAAAACGGGCTCCGCCAGACTTGCATCAGTGAATACATGAAAGCAGGCTAGTTCCAGATTATTGTGCGGCTTTGACGTAAATCTCGGTCACCGCATAGGTGTCACTGCCATGTGCTTCTCTTCAACCAACCAAGCTCATTTCCACTTGCATAACTGGGTATACAAAACTAGGTGTGTGCCAAGCTAAAATGAACTTCCGTGATGAGCATTTGCGTCACTGGAGATGGGCCACGAGGTATGTGCCCCTTTTCAATAAAGCTTGTTGACCCCAACATGTAGCGCTACGTATGAGCCGCACTTCAATGTAGTGAAATAGGAAGATCAGTCAAGTAGTCTATTACACAAAAAGACAGGTGTTCGTGCAACCTTGATTTGACCATTCCGTCTACTCTCACTGCTACGTAAGGTCATTGTTAGTCACATGGGCCGATCGCTGTGGCAAAAAATAGGCGTTTTTTTAACAAGGTCGAAAAAAGAATAGTTTCGGAAAAAACGGGGTAGAGTAACGATAGTTTTATCGCCAATAGGGGGGGGGGGGGGGGGAGGTTACGTCGCGCGGACGCCGTAGTTGAGGTCTACGGAGAATTTTGCCCAACTGGGGATCTTTAACGTGCGCTACGATGCACACGGGCGTCTTCGCAGTGTGCCTCCATTCAAACTGCAATCTCCGGAGCCGGGGATTAGCCCGCAATTTCGAGCCGAGTATACTAGCGCCTTAGGTACTCGGCTACCCCGAAGGGTGACAGAGTAAGGTTCTACAGGCATATAAATGTCATGAGTCCAGGTAGGTGTGCAGCGTTTCTCCAGCACTGCGGGTTTAAAGTGTATTTGGCCCAGGTTGTAGAGCTATTAGCTGAATATCTGGGGGTCGTCACGAAAGCGACGGTTTGACGTCATTAGGGCAGTTCGTGGATTTTCTCTGCTTTCTCGCCTACATGTACCATCGGGCCATCCACTATCCCCTCACTATATCAATAACGAGGGGCTGTTTTCATGGCGAAACGGCATTACTAGCCTATAGGCGGAACAGGTTGTGTCCTAGGTATGTGATATGCATATGCGCCTCTCTTAGCTGACCCATTTGACACGAACCTGCTTTATGGCTATATTTCGCTGATTACATGTAGATCTTTCATAAAGTCAATGTAACCTCATTTAAATGCGTTGCCGAGACGGTACGTGCCACAATTTAGTGAACGTATGTAACGGCAATCAGTGTAACTGAAAAGGAGACAGTTTTCATGTGCTTTCCTTCAAAAAACGGGCTCCGCCACACTTGCATCACTCAATGGGTGAGAGCAGGCTAGTGCCAGACTTATTGTACGCCTTTGACGTAAATGTCAGTCACCGCATAGGTGTCTTTGCCATGTGCTTCTCTTCATCCAACCCAGCTCATTTCCACTTGCATAACTGGGTATACAAAACTAGGTGTGTGCCAAGCTAAAATGAACTTCGGTGATGAGCATTTGCGTCACTGGAGATGGGCCACGAGGTATTATGTGCCCCTTTTCAATAAAGCTTGTTGACCCCAACATTTAGCGCTACGTATGAGCCGCACTTCAATGTAGTGAAATAGGAAGATCTTTCAAGTAGTCTATTATAGAAAAAGAAAGGTGTTCGTGCAACCATGATTTGACCATTCCGTCTACTCTCACTGGTACGTAAGGTCATTGTTAGCCACATGGGCCGCTCGCTGTGGCAAAAAAATAGGCGTTTTTTTTAACAAGCTCGAGAAAAGAATAGTTTCGGAAAAAACGGGGTAGAGTAACGATAGTTTTATCGCCAATAGGGGGGGGGGTGGTTTTACGTCACACGGACGCCGTAGTTGAGGTCTACGGAGAATTTTGCCCAACTGGGGATCTTTAACGTGCGCTACGACGCACACGGGCGTCTTCGCAGTGTGCCTCCATTCAAACTGCAATCTCCGGAGCCGGGGATTAGCCCGCAATTTCGAGCCGAGTATACTAGCGCCTTAGGTACTCGGCTACCCCGAAGGGAGACAGAGTAAGGTTATACAGGCATATGAATGTCATGAGTCCAGGTAGGTGTGCAGCGTTTCTCCAGCACTGCGGGTTTAAAGTGTATTTGGCCCAGGTTGTAGAGCTATTAGCTGAATATCTGGGCGTCGTCACGAAAGCGACGGTTTGACATCATTAGGGCAGTTCGTGGATTTTCTCTGCTTTCTCGCCTACATGTACCATCGGGCCGTTTACTGTCTCCTCACTATATCAATAATGAAGGGCTGTTTTCATGGCGAAACGGCATTACTAGCCTATAGGTGGAACAGGTTGTGTCCTAGGTATGTGACTGTGATAGGAGTTTGGACTGTTTGAATGTCGCGGCCGAATGCGCGTGACTGCTGTGCGGCGGCGACGGACGAAGAGGAATAGAAGAGCCGGTGTCTGGGCGGAGACGGCAGCCGTGCGATCTGCCTGAGCTGCCTGGGCTGGCCTTCCGAACGAGCCGAGCAGTCATCTACCCAAGGCCGGTGTTCCTGGGTGTGCTGGCAGAACAGGCCGGGCTGTCCTTGGTCGTCAACCGGCCTGCTCCACTGCTGGGCGAGCATCCGACACCGGCATGTTCCGGTGCAGCTAAGCCTTCCGAACGGTCTACCCTGTGGCGGGCCGACGTCCCGACCCTGCTGTCGCGCGAGTGGCTCGTCGTGTGCCGGGCACCCGCCCCGGCCTCCAGCACCTGCGCCACTCGCCGCTCGAGATTCATCTCTGCGCCTCTTCGTGCCGTGAGTGTGTGATACCGACGCGCTATCGGACGCCTTCCTACATTGACGCTGAGCGTGACGATACTTACGCGACAGACATTTATGAAAGTAACTGTGTGTGTGTTATCGTGTACGTTATCCTAGTCCCGTCCCCGTGTCATTAAAGCCTCTCTGTGTTCATTGTGCCATTCCTGTGTGCTTGAGGCCTGGGCCCACATCCTCCTATCACAAATTTTGGCGAGCCTGCCAGGATATTCAAACGCACAGGAGGAGCGATGGAGATCGAGAGGTTGTACGCCATAGGGAAAGAGCTAGGAATGACAGGAGCGGAGTTAAAGCGTTGGATTGATACAGAAATCGTGAGGGAACGCGACCAGCGCGCCCAACATCGGGAAGACGCGAAAGCGCAGGCGCTGGAGGCCGAAGCGCCGGCAGAACAAGAGCGTCTACGACTAGAAGCGGAAGAACGAGTGGTAAAGCTCAAGATCGAGCTCCAGGAAAAGAATGCTGGCGTACAAAGCGCACAGAGTGACAGCACTACGGAACAGTCGGTTACCAGGGCGGCTCCTGAGCTATTCAGTCCTCATAAGTTGATCCCGCCCTTTAACGAAGCCCGGGATGATTTAGACGCTTACTTGCAACGTATTGAGCGAGTGGCAACAAGTCAAGAATGGCCCCGCGCAAAATGGGCGCTCTCCCTCAGCCTCTTCCTGACAGGAGAAGCGTTGACGGTCATAGGACGGCTTGATTCTAATGCAGCCCTAGACTACGACCAGCTGAAGGCTACTCTCCTTCAGCGCTTTTGGTGCACTGCTGAGGGATACCGAGAAAAGTTTCGAAACGCAAGGCCCGAAGACAATGAGACTGGCCTACAATATGCAGGCAGAATATCGGGCTACTTTGACCACTGGCTTGAAATGTCCCATATTGAGAGGACCTTCGACTCCCTCAGGGACACCATGATTGCTGAACAGTTTTTGAGAAGATGTTCTGCGTCGCTGCGAGTGTTCCTGAAAGAAAGGAACTGTAAGACCCTCGCTACATTGTCAAAGAATGCCGATTGTTTTATAGAGGCGCAAAACCTGACCAATCTAGGTAGAGAAAAGTTATCCAAGGAGGTCGTGTTAGACTCTGCTCGCAAGACTGAACCTCCAAGGGCGATGCCGCGCGCAACTAATGGGTGCTTCCTTTGTGATAAAGCAGGACATCGAGCTTCGGAGTGCTGGTCCCGGACTAAAGTGAACTCTACAGGTCGCGGATGGTCCGGCAGAAAGGGACAAGGAGGTGAATCCTCAATAATGGAAAATCAAGGACAAGCTTCATGTATTCTGGCTCCGTCGCAAACCGAAAAGCCGACAGAAGAGGGTGGCGGATACGTAATGCTTCAAGGTGGCGAAACGGTTCCTATAGTCAACATGACGTTAATGCGACAAGGCCCCAAATGTGACAGTGGAAATCTGCCAGTGGGAAGAGGCTTCCTCGAATCACAACCGGTGTCTGTCTTACGAGACACTGGCTGCAATACCGTAGTCGTGCGACTCTCTTTGGTACCTGAGGACAAAATGACAGGAACAAAAAGTCCAGTAATGTTGCTGGACCGCACAATTCACTACTTACCGGAAGCGATAGTATACTTAGACAGTCCATTCTTTACAGGCCTCGCGCGAGGTAAATGTATGCGAGACCCCCTGTATGATGTGGTATTGGGAAACATCGAAGGTGCCCGTGCACCTGATGACCCGGCCAATTCATGGTCTCCGCTGAAACACAACAGCGACAAGACGAGTTACCCTGCCAAGAGGATGTCATCCATCGTTCAAGCAGAGCTACCGGACGTAGAGGGCCAAACGTTGTCCACAGCTAAAAACGCAGCCGCCTCCTCGAGACATACAGAAGACTACGAATCTGGTACCGAGCTCGTTGCTGTGACAAAGGAAATGAAGATACGATCGCTGCCTACACTGCCTGTCTCGCCATCCGCAGTCACTGGGATAGAGCAAGGCAAGATAAAAGCTTTACAGAGGGACGATGGGTCTCTGAGGAGATGCTTCGAAAAGGTCGGCAAGATGATGGTCGCGGATGGCCGCGCAAGCGAATATTACTTAAAGGATGACATTTTATACAGAAAGCACACAGTGTCAGGTGGGAAAATACTAGATCAGATAGTGGTGCCAAAAGACCTCAGGGAGATGGTGATGAAGTTGGCTCATGAAGGGATCCATGCCGGTCACCATGGTGTGACGAGAACGGTGGATCGAATTGTTGCTGACTTTTACTGGCCAGGGGTCCAGTCGGAGACGAAACAGTTTGTTAAATCGTGCGACGTCTGTCAACGAACGGTGCCGCGCCATTTAGTCGGACGCGCCCCACTGGGTACAGATGACGCGACAGGTCTAGGGCTTGGAGAGACAACACCGCTTTACCCATCACTCGTCGGAACGCGGACATCAAAAGACATCGCCATTTCGAACCAACTGACTATGGATCAGCGACTCAAAGTTGAAGTTGAGAAGTCTCGGAGCAGTGCTTTTGCAAGAACCCGACGGGCGTTTACATCCCGTGTCCTACGCTAGCCGGAAGCTTTTGCCGCGTGGAGCTGCCTACTATACAAATGAAAGGGAGTGCCTCGCTATAGTGGGGGCTGTACAGAAATTTCGTGTGTACCTTTACGGTAAACTGTTTATCGTGCAGTCCGACCACCAACAAGTGCCATACCGCAATTCGGCGCAGCACGTGAACAGGCGCGTACTACGTTGCAGTTTACTCCTTATGGATTATGACTTTCATGTGGAATATATTCGTGGATGTGATAACGTTGGTGCAGACTATCTAAGTAGAATAGCTACGGACATGGACTACTGTGTCATGAAAGTAATAATTTGAACTGTGTGACTTGTGATACTCCGTAGTGCTACCCTCCTCGACTTCTTGAACTTGGGGGGAAATGTGATAGGAGTTTGGACTGTTTGAATGTCGCGGCCGAATGCGCGTGACTGCTGTGCGGGGGCGACGGACGAAGAGGAAGAGAAGAGCCGGTGTCTGGGCGGAGACGGCAGCCGTGCGATCTGCCTGAGCTGCCTGGGCTGGCCTTCCGAACGAGCCGAGCAGTCATCTACCCAAGGCCGGTGTTCCTGGGTGTGCTCGCAGAACAGGCCGGGCTGTCCTTGGTCGTCAACCGGCCTGCTCCACTGCTGGGCGAGCATCCGACACCGGCATGTTCCGGTGCAGCTAAGCCTTCCGAACGGTCTACCCTGTGGCGGGCCGACGTCCCGACCCTGCTGTCGCGCGAGTGGCTCGTCGTGTGCCGGGCACCCGCCCCGGCCTCCAGCACCTGCGCCACTCGCCGCTCGAGATTCATCTCTGCGCCTCTTCGTGCCGTGAGTGTGTGATACCGACGCGCTATCGGACGCCTTCCTACATTGACGCTGAGCGTGACGATACTTACGCGACAGACATTTATGAAAGGAACTGTGTGTGTGTTATCGTGTACGTTATCCTAGTCCCGTCCCCGTGTCATTAAAGCCTCTCTGTGTTCATTGTGCCATTCCTGTGTGCTTGAGGCCTGGGCCCACATCCTCCTATCACAGTGACATTGCATATGCGCCTCTCTTAAGCGGACCCATTTGACGGGAACGTGTTTTCCTGGCTATATTTCGCTGATTACATATAGATCTTTCATAAAGTCAATGTAACCTCATTTAAATGCGTTGCCGAGACTGGGTACGTGCCACAGTTCAGTGGACGTATATAACGCCAATCAGTGTAACTGAAAAGGATACAGTTTTCATGTGCTTTCCTTCAAAAAACGGGCTCCGCCACACTTGCATCACTCAATTGGTGAGAGCAGGCTAGTGCCAGATTTATTGTACGCGTTTGACGTAAATGTCGGTCACCGCATAGGTGTCTTTGCCATGTGCTTCTCTTCATCCAACCCAGCTCATTTCCACTTGCATAACTGGGTATACAAACTAGGTGTGTGCCAAGCTAAAATGAACTTCCGTGATGAGCATTTGCGTCACTGGAGATGGGCCACGAGGTATGTGCCCCTTTTCAATAAAGCTTGTTGACCCCAACATTTAGCGCTACGTATGAGCCGCACTTCAATGTAGTGAAATAGGAAGATCTGTCAAGTAGTCTATTATAGAAAAAGAAAGGTGTTCGTGCAACCATGATTTGACCATTCCGTCTACTCTCACTGGTACGTAAGGTCATTGTTAGCCACATGGGCCGCTCGCTGTGGCAAAAAAATAGGCGTTTTTTTTAACAAGCTCGAGAAAAGAATAGTTTCGGAAAAAACGGGGTAGAGTAACGATAGTTTTATCGCCAATAGGGGGGGGGTGGTTTTACGTCACACGGACGCCGTAGTGGAGGTCTACGGAGAATTTTGCCCAACTGGGTATCTTTAACGTGCGCTACGATGCACACGGGCGTCTTCGCAGTGTGCCTCCATTAAACTGCAATCTCCGGAGCCGGGGATTAGCCCGCAATTTCGAGCCGAGTATACTAGCGCCTTAGGTACTCGGCTACTCCGAAGGGTGACAGAGTAAGGTTATACAGGCATATGAATGTCATGAGTCCAGGTAGGTGTGCAGCGTTTCTCCAGCACTGCGGGTTTAAAGTGTATTTGGCCCAGGTTGTAGAGCTATTAGCTGAATATCTGGGGGTCGTTACGAAAGCGACGGTTTGACATCATTAGGGCAGTTCGTGGATTTTCTCTGCTTTCTCGCCTACATGTACCATCGGGCCATCCACTATCCCCTCACTATATCAATAATGAGGGGCTGTTTTCATGGCGAAACGACATTACTAGCCTATAGGCGGGACAGGTTGTGTCCTAGGTATGTGATATGCATATGCGCCTCTCTTAGCTGACCCATTTGACACGAACCTGCTTTATGGCTATATTTCGCTGACTACATGTAGATCTTTCATAAAGTCAATGTAACCTCATTTAAATGCGTTGCCGAGACGGTACGTGCCACAATTTAGTGAACGTATGTAACGGCAATCAGTGTAACTGAAAAGGAGACAGTTTTCATGTGCTTTTCTTCAAAAAACGGGCTCCGCCAGACTTGCATCAGTGAATACATGAAAGCAGGCTAGTTCCAGATTATTGTGTCACGTGGTGGTGACGTAGAAGAACACAGTAGCAATACTGTGAACGAGAAAACTAACTTTTATTGGGCGAACTTGTGCCCACAAAACAGGCTACACTTATAGCACAACGAAAGCGGCGAACACAGTCGGCGATCGTCGGAAATCTGATCAGCGGGTCAAGCGCGTCGGCTTTTATAGAGCAGTCATCGAATGTTCCAGACTAATCGTTGGGACCCGCGTGCCTTCCACATAGTTCTACACCATTCGCGTCAGGCGATGAAATCAGATAACACAAAGTTCGGCGACAACAGACCGCGGATAGAAGCATCGATAACTTTCCAGAAACTTCGAATACATGCAGGCGCGTCCCGCGCTGTGTGATAGCATTTGCTAGGCGGCGAAGCGTGGTCGCCCGATAAAGATAAGTACACGTGTCAATACCCCCCTCTTAAAAAAAGCATCGACCCGATGCTGCAAACAAACGAAAGTAATACACAAAAGCACTCGTAGCAAAGAAAACAACAAAAATAACGAAGTTCGTCAGCGTCCGTAAAAGGGTTTAAGGCGCACCACGTGGACCACTTCAGATCGTGCGCGGCGCCGCTGTGAATGCGAAATGCCGTCTGGCACGACCTCATAGTCCAGAGCGCCAATACGTCGGATGACTTTGTAGGGTCCGAAATAGCGCCGCAGTAGCTTCTCACTGAGTCCTCGTCGGCGTATCGGTGTCCATACCCAAACACGGTCGCCGGGCTGGTACTCGACGAAGCGTCGTCGGAGGTTGTAGTGTCGGCTGTCGGTCCTCTGTTGGTTCTTGATCCGGAGGCGGGCGAGCTGTCGGGCTTCTTCGGCGCGCTGGAGATAGCTAGCGACGTCAACATTCTCTTCGTCAATGACGTGGGGCAGCATGGCGTCGAGCGTCGTCGTCGGGTTCCTGCCGTAAACCAGCTTAAACGGCGTGATCTGTGTTGTTTCTTGCACCGCCGTGTTGTAAGCGAAGGTTACATACGGCAGGACCGCGTCCCACGTCTTGTGCTCAACGTCGATGTACATCGCTAGCATGTCGGCGAGGGTCTTATTCAGGCGCTCCGTGAGACCATTAGTTTGCGGATGGTAGGCAGTTGTCCTCCTGTGGCTTGTCTGGCTATATTGCAGAATGGCTTGGGTGAGCTCTGCTGTAAAAGCCGTTCCTCTGTCAGTGATGAGGACTTCTGGGGCGCCATGTCGCAGCAGGATGTTCTCGACGAAAAATTTCGCCGCCTCGGCTGCGCTGCCTTTCGGTAGAGCTTTTGTTTCAGCGAAGCGGGTGAGATAGTCCGTCGCCACGACGATCCACTTATTCCCGGATGTTGACGTCGGAAACGGCCCCAACAAATCCATCCCAATCTGCTCGAATGGTCGACGAGGAGGTTCGATCGGCTGTAGTAACCCTGCTGGCCTTGTCGGTGGTGTCTTGCGTCGTTGACAGTCTCGGCATGTCTTGACGTAACGGGCGACGTCGGCGGTAAGACGCGGCCAGTAATACCTTTCACGTATCCTCGACAGCGTCCGGGAGAATCCGAGGTGCCCAGCAGTTGGATCGTCGTGTAAGGCGTGCAGTACTTCTGGACGCAGCGCCGACGGAACAACAAGAAGGTAGTTGGCGCGGACTGGTGAAAAGTTTTTCTTCACGAGTAGGTTGTTTTGAAGCGTGAACGAAGATAATCCACGCTTAAATGCCCTAGGGACAACGTCGATGTGCCCTTCCAAATACTCGACAAGGGCTTTTAGCTCCGGGTCCCCTCGTTGTTGATCAGCGAAGTCTTCCGCGCTTATTATTCCAAGGAAGGCGTCGTCATCCTCGTTATCTTGCGGCGGCGGGTCAATGGGGGCGCGTGATAGGCAATCGGCATCTGAGTGTTTTCGACCGGACTTGTATGTTACAGTGATGTCGTATTCTTGTAGTCGGAGGCTCCACCGTGCCAGCCGTCCTGAAGGGTCCTTTAAGTTAGCTAGCCAACACAACGCGTGATGGTCGCTGACCACTCTGAATGGCCTGCCATATAGGTAGGGGCGAAATTTCGCTGTAGCCCAAACGATGGCGAGGCATTCCTTTTCCGTTGTGGAATAATTGCCTTCCGCTTTTGACAATGACCGGCTAGCGTAAGCTATCACGTGTTCATGTCCATCTTTTCTCTGGACTAGGACGGCACCGAGGCCTAGGCTACTGGCGTCAGTGTGGATTTCGGTATCGGCGAGCTCGTCGAAGTGCGCAAGTACGGGCGGCGACTGCATGCGTCGTTTGAGTTCTTCAAATGCGTCGGCCTGCGGCGTTTCCCACTTGAACTCGATGTCACATTTAGTTAGCTGTGTCAGCGGCTCAGCGATGCGTGAATAGTCCTTGACAAATCGCCTGTAGTAGGCACACATGCCAAGAAATCTACGCACTGCCTTCTTGTCGGTGGGCTGCGGGAACTTTGCGATGGCAGCTGTCTTCTGCGGGTCGGGGCGGACTCCAGACTTGCTGATGACGTGGCCTAGGAACAGAAGCTCATCGTAGGCGAAGCGGCACTTTTCTGGCTTCAGCGTGAGCCCTGATGACTTGATGGCCTCGAGTACTGTTGCAAGCCGCCTAAGGTGATCGTCGAAATTTTCGGCGAAGACAACGACGTCATCCAAGTAAACGAGACAGGTCTGCCACTTCAATCCTGCTAAAACCGTGTCCATCACGCGCTGGAACGTTGCAGGCGCCGAGCACAGTCCAAATGGCATAACCTTGAACTCGTAGAGGCCGTCTGGGGTGATGAAGGCGGTCTTTTCGCGATCTCTTTCGTCGACTTCAATTTGCCAATAGCCAGACTTGAGGTCCATCGACGAGAAGTATTTAGCGTTGCAGAGCCGATCTAATGCGTCGTCTATCCGTGGGAGGGGGTATACATCGTTCTTCGTGATCTTGTTCAGTCGACGATAATCGACACAGAAACGTAGGGTTCCGTCCTTTTTCTTTACCAGGACAACAGGGGATGCCCACGGGCTTTTCGACGGCTGGATGATGTCGTCGCGCAGCATTTCGTCGACTTGTTCTCTTATAGCTTCACGTTCCCGCGTCGAAACTCGGTAAGGGCTCTGGCGTAGTGGTCGAGCGCATTCTTCGGTTATTATGCGATGCTTTGCGACTGGTGTTTGTCGAATCCTCGATGACGTCGAAAAGCAGCCTTTGTATCGTCGAAGCAGACTTCTGAGCTGTTGCTGCTTAATCACGGGGAGACTTGGACTTATGTCGAAGTCTGGCTCGGGAACTACGGTCGTCGGGGTAGATGCGACAGAATCCGAGAGGACAAAGGCATCGCTGGTTTCCACAATTTCCTCGATGTATGCGATCGTCGTGCCCTTGTTGATGTGCTTGAACTCCTTGCTGAAATTTGTGAGCAACACTTTCGTGTTTCCTCCGTGCAGTCGAGCGATCCCTCTTGCGACGCAAATTTCACGGTCGAGCAGTAGACGTTGGTCGCCTTCGATGATGCCTTCTACGTAAGCGGGTGTTTCGGTGCCGACCAAAATAACAATGCTGGAGCGAGGCGGGATGCTCACTTGATCTTCGAGCACACTCAAGGCGTGGTGACTACGAGGGCTCTCCGGCGGTATCGCTTTATCTTCCGACAGCGTTATTGACTGTGACTTCAGGTCGATGATTGCGCCGTGTTGATTCAGGAAGTCCATACCGAGAATGACGTCTCGTGAACACTGTTGGAGGATAACGAAAGTGGCAGGGTAAGTCCGGTCATGAATGGTTATTCTTGCCGTGCAGATTCCAGTCGGCGTGATGAGGTGTCCTCCTGCGGTGCGAATTTGAGGGCCTTCCCATGCAGTCTTAACCTTCTTCAACTGGGCGGCGATGTGTCCACTCATGACGGAGTAATCAGCCCCTGTGTCCACTAAGGCGGTAACTGCGTGGCCGTCGAGAAGCACGTCGAGGTCGGTGGTTCTTTGTCTGGCGTTGCAGTTGGGTCTTGGCGTCGGATCACGGCTGCGTCGTGTTGTACTGAAGCTTGAACGTCGCGTCGTCAAGTCGTCTTTCGTCGGTGTAGTCTTGGCTTCCTGACTTCGTCGGGACAGCGGCGTGTCGTCATTAGGTCGTCGAGATGGTTGCTTCGTCGTCTTCGTCGGCGGCGGAGGATCTTCGTCAGTTCGACGAACAGCAACCGCACCTCCATCGGTTGCTGCTTTTAGTTTTCCGGATATGGGCTGACGGACCGGCCGCGGGCTGGGCCAGTGTATGGTCGGCGCTGCGGCGACAGGTAGCGGCCTGGTGACGGCGAACGGGAAGCTCGTCGAGGGCTCCACTGAGTGGCGGCGAGGTAGTCGGCGATATCGCGAGGTCGTTCGCCAATCTGTGGCCGCGGCGCGTTAACGGCGAAACCTCGCAGTCCCATCTCCCGGTATGGGCATCGGCGGTACACATGGCCGGCTTCCCCGCAGTGGTAGCAGAGCGGGCGGTGGTCAGGAGCGCGCCAAACGTCTGTCTTCCTCGGGTAGCTGCGCTGGGCGACGGGTGGTCGTGCTGGCGGCGGCGGCGGACGACGGAATTGCGGCGTGACAGTTCCCTGGCGCGGTCGCGGAGGGGGACCTTGACGGCGTGCGACGGCGGCGTAGGTCATCGCTTGCGGCTCAGGCTGCGGCGATTCACGGGCTACTCCAAGTTGTTGTTGGAGTTCCTCACGCACGGCGTCGGCAATCGAAGCCACTTGAGGCTGTGATGATGGGAACAGCTTTTGTAGCTCCTCCCGCACGACAGCTCGGATAGTCTCGCGTAGGTCGTCGGTGGCCAGTGACTGAACTCCGGCGTAGTTTGTCGCGTTCGTGCGGCGGTCGAATTGCCGGTTTCGCATCTCGAGTGTCTTTTCGATGCTGGTGGCCTCGCGAAGAAACTCGTCGACGGTCTTCGGTGGGCTTCGTACCATCCCGGCAAAAAGTTCCTCCTTCACACCACGCATGAGTAGGCGGACTTTCTTTTCCTCGGACATTTCCGGGTCGGCGTGGCGGAATAGGCGGCTCATTTCTTCTGTAAAAATTGCGGTGGTCTCATTTGGTAGTTGCACCCGGGTTTCTAATAGCGCTTGGGCTCGTTCTCGGCGTACGACGCTTGCGAACGTCTGCAGGAAGCCGCTTCGGAAAAGTTCCCAGGTCGTTAAGGTGGCTTCTCGGTTCTCGAACCACGTCCTGGCCGCGTCTTCCAAAGCGAAGAAGACATATCGCAGTTTGTCGTCGCTGTTCCAGTTGTTAAAGGTAGCGACTCTCTCATACGTCTCAAGCCAGCTTTCCGGGTCCTCGAAAGTTGAACCGCGGAACGTCGGAGGCTCCCTGGGCTGCTGCAGCACGACGGGTGACGCTGGGGCTGCCATTGGTGTGGACGTGGTGGCCATCTTCCTAGTCGTTTCAGGCAAAAGTCCGTGCTCCGGGGGCAGTCCTTGCAGCCTGCGGCTACCTCGCTGGTTCTTGGCGACGTTGGTGTCTTCCGAGTGAGGGCTTGGGTCACGCCTTTGTGGGGGCGTCCGGTACATGAACGCAAAGCACCTCCACCAGATGTCACGTGGTGGTGACGTAGAAGAACACAGTAGCAATACTGTGAACGAGAAAACTAACTTTTATTGGGCGAACTTGTGCCCACAAAACAGGCTACACTTATAGCACAACGAAAGCGGCGAACACAGTCGGCGATCGTCGGAAATCTGATCAGCGGGTCAAGCGCGTCGGCTTTTATAGAGCAGTCATCGAATGTTCCAGACTAATCGTTGGGACCCGCGTGCCTTCCACATAGTTCTACACCATTCGCGTCAGGCGATGAAATCAGATAACACAAAGTTCGGCGACAACAGACCGCGGATAGAAGCATCGATAACTTTCCAGAAACTTCGAATACATGCAGGCGCGTCCCGCGCTGTGTGATAGCATTTGCTAGGCGGCGAAGCGTGGTCGCCCGATAAAGATAAGTACACGTGTCAATTGTGCCGCTTTGACGTAAATCTCGGTCACCGCATAGGTGTCACTGCCATGTGCTTCTCTTCAACCAACCAAGCTCATTTCCACTTGCATAACTGGGTATACAAAACTAGGTGTGTGCCAAGCTAAAATGAACTTCCGTGATGAGCATTTGCGTCACTGGAGATGGGCCACGAGGTATGTGCCCCTTTTCAATAAAGCTTGTTGACCCCAACATGTAGCGCTACGTATGAGCCGCACTTCAATGTAGTGAAATAGGAAGATCTGTCAAGTAGTCTATTATAGAAAAAGAAAGGTGTTCGTGCAGCCATGATTTGACCATTCCGTCTACTCTCACTGGTACGTAAGGTCATTGTTAGCCACATGGGCCGCTCGCTGTGGCAAAAAACTAGGCGTTTTTTTTAACAAGCTCGAGAAAAGAATAGTTTCGAAAAAAACGGGGTAGAGTAACGATAGTTTTATCGCCAATAGGGGGGGGGGGTGGTTTTACGTCACACGGACGCCGTAGTGGAGGTCTACGGAGAATTTTGCCCAACTGGGGATCTTTAACGTGCGCTACGTTGCACACGGGCGTCTTCGCAGTGTGCCTCCATTCAAACTGCAATCTCCGGAGCCGGGGATTAGCCCGCAATTTCGAGCCGAGTATACTAGCGCCTTAGGTACTCGGCTACTCCGAAGGGTGACAGAGTAAGGTTATACAGGCATATGAATGTCATGAGTCCAGGTAGGTGTGCAGCGTTTCTCCAGCACTGCGGGTTTGAAGTGTATTTGGCCCAGGTTGTAGAGCTATTAGCTGAATATCTGCGGGTCGTCACGAAAGCGACGGTTTGACATCATTAGGGCTGTTCGTGGATTTTCTCTGTTTTCTCGCCTACATGTACCATCGGGCCATCCACTATCCCCTCACTATATCAATAATGAGGGGCTGTTTTCATGGCGAAATGGCATTACTAGCCTATAGGCGGAACAGGTTGTGTCCTAGGTATGTGATATGCATATGCGCCTCTCTTAGCTGACCCATTTGACACGAACCTGCTTTATGGCTATATTTCGCTGATTACACGTAGATCTTTCATAAAGTCAATGTAACCTCATTTAAATGCGTTGCCGAGACGGTACGTGCCACAATTTAGTGAACATATGTAACGGCAATCAGTGTAACTGAAAAGGAGACAGTTTTCATGTGCTTTTCTTCAAAAAACGGGCTCCGCCAGACTTGCATCAGTGAATACATGAAAGCAGGCTAGTTCCATATTATTGTGCGGCTTTGACGTAAATCTCGGTCACCGCATAGGTGTCACTGCCATGTGCTTCTCTTCAACCAACCAAGCTCATTTCCACTTGCATAACTGGGTATACAAAACTAGGTGTGTGCCAAGCTAAAATGAACTTCCGTGATGAGCATTTGCGTCACTGGAGATGGGCCACGAGGTATGTGCCCCTTTTCAATAAAGCTTGTTGACCCCAACATGTAGCGCTGCGTATGAGCCGCACTTCAATGTAGTGAAATAGGAAGATCTGTCAAGTAGTCTATTATAGAAAAAGAAAGGTGTTCGTGCAACCATGATTTGACCATTCCGTCTACTCTCACTGGTACGTAAGGTCATTGTTAGCCACATGGGCCGCTCGCTGTGGCAAAAAAATAGGCGTTTTTTTTAACAAGCTCGAGAAAAGAATAGTTTCGGAAAAAACGGGGTAGAGTAACGATAGTTTTATCGCCAATAGGGGGGGGGGGGGTGGTTTTACGTCACACGGACGCCGTAGTGGAGGTCTACGGAGAATTTTGCCCAACTGGGGATCTTTAACGTGCGCTACGTTGCACACGGGCGTCTTCGCAGTGTGCCTCCATTCAAACTGCAATCTCCGGAGCCGGGGATTAGCCCGCAATTTCGAGCCGAGTATACTAGCGCCTTAGGTACTCGGCTACCCCGAAGGGTGACAGAGTAAGGTTATACAGGCATATGAATGTCATGAGTCCAGGTAGGTGTGCAGCGTTTCTCCAGCACTGCGGGTTTAAAGTGTATTTGGCCCAGGTTGTAGAGCTATTAGCTGAATATCTGGGGCTCGTCACGAAAGCGACGGTTTGACATCATTAGGGCAGTTCGTGGATTTTCTCTGCCTTCTCGCCTACATGTACCATCGGGCCATCCACTATCCCCTCACTATATCAATAATGAGGGGCTGTTTTCATGGCGAAATGGCATTACTAGCCTATAGGCGGAACAGGTTGTGTCCTAGGTATGTGATATGCATATGCGCCTCTCTTAGCTGACCCATTTGACACGAACCTGCTTTATGGCTATATTTCGCTGATTACATGTAGATCTTTCATAAAGTCAATGTAACCTCATTCAAATGCGTTGCCGAGACGGCACGTGCCACAATTTAGTGAACGTATGTAACGGCAATCAGTGTAACTGAAAAGGAGACAGTTTTCATGTGCTTTTCTTCAAAAAACGGGCTCCGCCAGACTTGCATCAGTGAATACATGAAAGCAGGCTAGTTCCAGATTATTGTGCGGCTTTGACGTAAATCTCGGTCACCGCATAGGTGTCACTGCCATGTGCTTCTCTTCAACCAACCAAGCTCATTTCCACTTGCATAACTGGGTATACAAAACTAGGTGTGTGCCAAGCTAAAATGAACTTCCGTGATGAGCATTTGCGTCACTGGAGATGGGCCACGAGGTATGTGCCCCTTTTCAATAAAGCTTGTTGACCCCAACATGTAGCGCTACGTATGAGCCGCACTTCAATGTAGTGAAATAGGAAGATCTGTCAAGTAGTCTATTATAGAAAAAGAAAGGTGTTCGTGCAACCATGATTTGACCATTCCGTCTACTCTCACTGGTACGTAAGGTCATTGTTAGCCACATGGGCCGCTGGCTGTGGCAAAAAAATAGGCGTTTTTTTTAACAAGCTCGAGAAAAGAATAGTTTCGGAAAAAACGGGGTAGAGTAACGATAGTTTTATCGCCAATAGGGGGGGGGGTGGTTTTACGTCACACGGACGCCGTAGTGGAGTTCTACGGAGAATTTTGCCCAACTGGGGATGTTTAACGTGCGCTACGATGCACACGGGCGTCTTCGCAGTGTGCCTCCATTCAAACTGCAATCTCCGGAGCCGGGGATTAGCCCGCAATTTCGAGCCGAGTATACTAGCGCCTTAGGTACTCGGCTACCCCGAAGGGTGACAAAGTAAGGTTATACAGGCATATGAATGTCATGAGTCCAGGTAGGTGTGCAGCGTTTCTCCAGCACTGCGGGTTTAAAGTGTATTTGGCCCAGGTTGTAGAGCTATTAGCTGAATATCTGGGGGTCGTCACGAAAGCGAAGGTTTGACATCATTAGGGCAGTTCGTGGATTTTCTCTGCTTTCTCGCTTACATGTACCATCGGGCCATCCACTATCCCCTCACTATATCAATAATGAGGGGCTGTTTTCATGGCGAAACGGCATTACTAGCCTATAGGTGGAACAGGTTGTGTCCTAGGTATGTGACATTGCATATGCGCCTCTCTTAAGGGGACCCATTTGACGGGAACGTGTTTTCCTGGCTATATTTCGCTGATAACATATAGATCTTTCATAAAGTCAATGTAACCTCATTTAAATGCGTTGCCGAGACTGGGTACGTGCCACAGTTCAGTGGACGTATATAACGGCAATCAGTGTAACTGAAAAGGATAGAGTTTTCATGTGCTTTCCTTCAAAAAACGGGCTCCGCCACACTTGCATCACTCAATGGGTGAGAGCAGGCTAGTGCCAGATTTATTGTACGCCTTTGACGTAAATGTCGGTCACCGCATAGGTGTCTTTGCCATGTGCTTCTCTTCATCCAACCCAGATCATTTCCACTTGCATAACTGGGTATACAAAACTAGGTGTGTGCCAAGCTAAAATGAACTTCCGTGATGAGCATTTGCGTCACTGGAGATGGGCCACGAGGTATGTGCCCCTTTTCAATAAAGCTTGTTGACCCCAATATGTAGCGCTACGTATGAGCCGCACTTCAATGTAGTGAAATAGGAAGATCTGTCAAGTAGTCTATTATAGAAAAAGAAAGGTGTTCGTGCAACCATGATTTGACCATTCCGTCTACTCTCACTGGTACGTAAGGTCATTGTTAGCCACATGGGCCGCTCGCTGTGGCAAAAAAATAGGCGTTTTTTTTAACAAGCTCGAGAAAAGAATAGTTTCGGAAAAAACGGGGTAGAGTAACGATAGTTTTATCGCCAATAGGGGGGGGGGGTGGTTTTACGTCACACGGACGCCGTAGTGGAGGTCTACGGAGAATTTTGCCCAACTGGGGATCTTTAACGTGCGCTACGATGCACACGGGCGTCTTCGCAGTGTGCCTCCATTCAAACTGCAATCTCCGGAGCCGGGGATCAGCCCGCAATTTCGAGCCGAGTATACTAGCGCCTTAGGTACTCGGCTACCCCGAAGGGAGACAGAGTAAGGTTATACAGGCATATGAATGTCATGAGTCCAGGTAGGTGTGCAGCGTTTCTCCAGCACTGCGGGTTTAAAGTGTATTTGGCCCAGGTTGTAGAGCTATTAGCTGAATATCTGGGGGTCGTCACGAAAGCGAAGGTTTGACATCATTAGGGCAGTTCGTGGATTTTCTCTGCTTCCTCGTTTACATGTACCATCGGGCCATCCACTATCCCCTCACTATATCAATAATGAGGGGCTGTTTTCATGGCGAAACGGCATTACTAGCCTATAGGAGGAACAGGTTGTGTCCTAGGTATGTGACATTGCATATGCGCCTCTCTTAAGCGAAACCATTTGACGGAAACGTGTTTTCCTGGCTATATTTCGCTGATTACATATAGGTCATTCATAAAGTCAATGTAACCTCATTTAAATGCGTTGCCGAGACTGGGTACGTGCCAGTTCAGTGGACGTATATAACGGCAATCAGTGTAACTGAAAAGGATACAGTTTTCATGTGCTTTCCTTCAAAAAACGGGCTCCGCCACACTTGCATCACTCAATGGGTGAGAGCAGGCTAGTGCCAGATTTATTGTACGCCTTTGACGTAAATGTCGGTCACCGCATAGGTGTCTTTGCCATGTGCTTCTCTTCATCCAACCCAGCTCATTTCCACTTGCATAACTGGGTATACAAAACTAGGTGTGTGCCAAGCTAAAATGAACTTCCGTGATGAGCATTTGCTTCACTGGAGATGGGCCACGAGGTATGTGCCCTTTTTCAATAAAGCTTGTTGACCCCAACATGTAGCGCTACGTATGAGCCGCACTTCAATGTAGTGAAATAGGAAGATCTGTCAAGTAGTCTATTATAGAAAAAGAAAGGTGTTCGTGCAACCATGATTTGACCATTCCGTCTACTCTCACTGGTACGTAAGGTCATTGTTAGCCACATGGGCCGCTCGCTGTGGCAAAAAAATAGGCGTTTTTTTTAACAAGCTCGAGAAAAGAATAGTTTCGGAAAAAACGGGGTAGAGTAACGATAGTTTTATCGCCAATAGGGGGGGGGTGGTTTTACGTCACACGGACGCCGTAGTGGAGGTCTACGGAGAATTTTGCCCAACTGGGGATCTTTAACGTGCGCTACGATGCACACGGGCGTCTTCGCAGTGTGCCTCCATTCAAACTGCAATCTCCGGAGCCGGGGATTAGCCCGCAATTTCGAGCCGAGTATACTAGCGCCTTAGGTACTCGGCTACCCCGAAGGGTGACAGAGAAAGGTTATACAGGCATATGAATGTCATTAGTCCAGGTAGGTGTGCAGCGTTTCTCCAGCACTGCGGGTTTAAAGTGTATTTGGCCCAGGTTGTAGAGCTATTAGCTGAATATCTGGGGGTCGTCACGAAAACGACGGTTTGACATCATTAGGGCAGTTCGTGGACTTTCTCTCCTTTCTCGCCTACATGTAACATTGGGCCGTTTACTATCTCCTCACTATATCAATAATGAAGGGCTGTTTTCATGGCGAAACGGCATTACTAGCCTATAGGTGGAACAGGTTGTGTCCTAGGTATGTGACATTGCATATGCGCCTCTCTTAAGCGGACCCATTTGACGCGAACGCGTTTTCCTGGCTATATTTCGCTGATTACATATAGATCTTTCATAAAGTCAATGTAACCTCATTTAAATGCGTTGCCGAGACTGGGTACGTGCCAGTTCAGTTGACGTATATAACGGCAATCAGTGTAACTGAAAAGGATACAGTTTTCATGTGCTTTCCTTCAAAAAACGGGCTCCGCCACACTTGCATCACTCAATGGGTGAGAGCAGGCTAGTGCCAGATTTATTGTACGCCTTTGACGTAAATGTCGGTCACCGCATAGGTGTCTTTGCCATGTGCTTCTCTTCATCCAACCCAGCTCATTTCCACTTGCATAACTGGGTATACAAAACTAGGTGTGTGCCAAGCTAAAATGAACTTCCGTGATGAGCATTTGCTTCACTGGAGATGGGCCACGAGGTATGTGCCCCTTTTCAATAAAGCTTGTTGACCCCAACATGTAGCGCTATGTATGAGCCGCACTTCAATGTAGTGAAATAGGAAGATCTGTCAAGTAGTCTATTATAGAAAAAGAAAGGTGTTCGTGCAACCATGATTTGACCATTCCGTCTACTCTCACTGGTACGTAAGGTCATTGTTAGCCACATGGGCCGCTCGCTGTGGCAAAAAAATAGGCGTTTTTTTTAACAAGCTCGAGAAAAGAATAGTTTCGGAAAAAACGGGGTAGAGTAACGATAGTTTTATCGCCAATAGGGGGGGGGGGGTGGTTTTACGTCACACGGACGCCGTAGTGGAGGTCTACGGAGAATTTTGCCCAACGGGGGATCTTTAACGTGCGCTACGATGCACACGGGCGTCTTCGCAGTGTGCCTCCATTCAAACTGCAATCTCCGGAGCCGGGGATTAGCCCGCAATTTCGAGCCGAGTATACTAGCGCCTTAGGTACTCGGCTACCCCGAAGGGTGAGAGAGTAAGGTTATACAGGCATATGAATGTCATGAGTCCAGGTAGGTGTGCAGCGTTTCTCCAGCACTGCGGGTTTAAAGTGTATTTGGCCCAGGTTGTAGAGCTATTAGCTGAATATCTGTGGGTCGTCACGAAAGCGACGGTTTGACATCATTAGGGCAGTTCGTGGATTTTCTCTGCTTTCTCGCCTACATGTACCATCGGGCCGTTTACTATCTCCTCACTATATCAATAATGAAGGGCTGTTTTCATGGCGAAACGGCATTACTAGCCTATAGGTGGAACAGGTTGTGTCCTAGGTATGTGACATTGCATATGCGCCTCTCTTAAGCGGACCCATTTGACGGGAACGTGTTTTCCTGGCTATATTTCGCTGATTACATATAGATCTTTCATAAAGTCAATGTAACCTCATTTAAATGCGTTGCCGAGACTGGGTACGTGCCAGTTCAGTGGACGTATATAACGGCAATCAGTGTAAATGAAAAGGATACAGTTTTCATGTGCTTTCCTTCAAAAAACGGGCTCCGCCACACTTGCATCACTCAATGGGTGAGAGCAGGCTAGTGCCAGATTTATTGTACGCCTTTGACGTAAATGTCGGTCACCGCATAGGTGTCTTTGCATTGTGCTTCTCTTCATCCAACCCAGCTCATTTCCACTTGCATAACTGGGTATACAAAACTAGGTGTGTGCCAAGCTAAAATGAACTTCCGTGATGAGCATTTGCGTCACTGGAGATGGGCCACGATGTATGTGCCAATTTTCAATAAAGCTTGTTGACCCCAACATGTAGCGCTACGTATGAGCCGCACTTCAATGTAGTGAAATAGGAAGATCTGTCAAGTAGTCTATTATAGAAAAAGAAAGGTGTTCGTGCAACCATGATTTGACCATTCCGTCTACTCTCACTGGTACGTAAGGTCATTGTTAGCCACATGGGCCGCTCGCTGTGGCAAAAAAATAGGCGTTTTTTTTAACAAGCTCGAGAAAAGAATAGTTTCGGAAAAAACGGGGTAGAGTAACGATAGTTTTATCGCCAATAGGGGGGGGGGTGGTTTTACGTCACACGGACGCCGTAGTGGAGGTCTACGGAGAATTTTGCCCAAATGGGGATCTTTAACGTGCGCTACGATGCACACGGGCGTCTTCGCAGTGTGCCTCTATTCAAACTGCAATCTCCGGAGCCGGGGATTAGCCCGCAATTTCGAGCCGAGTATACTAGCGCCATAGGTACTCGGCTACCCCGAAGGGTGACAGAGAAAGGTTATACAGGCATATGAATGTCATTAGTCCAGGTAGGTGTGCAGCGTTTCTCCAGCACTGCGGGTTTAAAGTGTATTTGGCCCAGGTTGTAGAGCTATTAGCTGAATATCTGGGGGTCGTCACGAAAACGACGGTTTGACATCATTAGGGCAGTTCGTGGACTTTCTCTCCTTTCTCGCCTACATGTAACATTGGGCCGTTTACTATCTCCTCACTATATCAATAATGAAGGGCTGTTTTCATGGCGAAACGGCATTACTAGCCTATAGGTGGAACAGGTTGTGTCCTAGGTATGTGACATTGCATATGCGCCTCTCTTAAGCGGACCCATTTGACGCGAACGCGTTTTCCTGGCTATATTTCGCTGATTACATATAGATCTTTCATAAAGTCAATGTAACCTCATTTAAATGCGATGCCGAGACTGGGTACTTGCTACAGTTCAGTAGACGTATACAACGGCAATCAGTGTAACTGAAAAGGAGACAGTTTTGATGTGCTTTCCTTCAAAAACGGGCTCCGCCACACTTGCATCACTCAATGCGTGAGAGCAGGCTAGTGCCAGATTCATTGTACGCCTTTGACGTAATTCTCGGTCACCGCATAGGTGTCACTGCCATGTGCTTCTCTTCAACCAACCTAGCTCATTTCCAATTGCATAACTGGGTATAGAAAACTAGGTATGTGCCAAGCTGCAATGAACTTCCGTGACGAGTATTTGCGCGACCGGAGATGAGCCACGAGCTATGTGCCCCTCTAATAAAGCTTGTTGACCGAAACATATAGAGCTACATATGAGCCGCACTTCAATGTAGCGAAATTGGAAGATCAGTCAAGTAGTCTATTACACAAAAAGAAAGGTGTTCGTGCAACCTTGATTTGACCATTCCGTCTACTCTCACTGCTACGTAAGGTCATTGTTAGCCACATGGGCCGATCGCTGTGGCAAAAAATAGGCGTTTTTTTAACAAGGTCGAGAAAAGAATAGTTTCGGAAAAAACGGGGTAGAGTAACGATAGTTTTATCGCCAATAGGGGGGGGGGGTGGTTTTACGTCACACGGACGCCGTAGTGGAGGTCTACGGAGAATTTTGCCCAACTGGGGATCTTTAACGTGCGCTACGATGCACACGGGCGTCTTCGAAGTGTGCCTCCATTCAAACTGCAATCTCCGGAGCCGGGGATTAGCCCGCAATTTCGAGCCGAGTATACTAGCGCCTTAGGTACTCGGGTACCCCGAAGGGTGACAGAGTAAGGTTATACAGGCATATGAATGTCATGAGTCCAGGTAGGTGTGCAGCGTTTCTCCAGCACTGCGGGTTTAAAGTGTATTTGGCCCAGGTTGTAGAGCTATTAGCTGAATATCTGGGCGTCGTCACGAAAGCGACGGTTTGACATCATTAGGGCAGTTCGTGGATTTTCTCTGCTTTCTCGCCTACATGTACCATCGGGCCGTTTACTATCTCCTCACTATATCAATAATGAAGGGCTGTTTTCATGGCGAAACGGCATTACTAGCCTATAGGTGGAACAGGTTGTGTCCTAGGTATGTGACATTGCATATGCGCCTCTATTAAGCGGACCCATTTGACGGGAACGTGCTTTCCTGGCTATATTTCGCTGATTACATATAGATCTTTCATAAAGTCAATGTAACCTCATTTAAATGCGTTGCCGAGACTGGGTACGTGCCAGTTCAGTGGACGTATATAACGGCAATCAGTGTAACTGAAAAGGATACAGTTTTCATGTGCTTTCCTTCAAAAAACGGGCTCCGCCACACTTGCATCACTCAATGGGTGAGAGCAGGCTAGTGCCAGATTTATTGTACGCCTTTGACGTAAATGTCGGTCACCGCATAGGTGTCTTTGCCATGTGCTTCTCTTCATCCAACCCAGCTCATTTCCACTTGCATAACTGGGTATACAAAACTAGGTGTGTGCCAAGCTAAAATGAACTTCCGTGATGAGCATTTGCTTCACTGGAGATGGGCCACGAGGTATGTGCCCCTTTTCAATAAAGCTTGTTGACCCCAACATGTAGCGCTATGTATGAGCCGCACTTCAATGTAGTGAAATAGGAAGATCTGTCAAGTAGTCTATTATAGAAAAAGAAAGGTGTTCGTGCAACCATGATTTGACCATTCCGTCTACTCTCACTGGTACGTAAGGTCATTGTTAGCCACATGGGCCGCTCGCTGTGGCAAAAAAATAGGCGTTTTTTTTAACAAGCTCGAGAAAAGAATAGTTTCGGAAAAAACGGGGTAGAGTAACGATAGCTTTATCGCCAATAGGGGGGGGGGTGGTTTTACGCCACACGGACGCCGTAGTGGAGGTCTACGGGGAATTTTGCCCAACTGGGGATCTTTAACGTGCGCTACGATGCACACGGGCGTCTTCGCAGTGTGCCTCCATTCAAACTGCTATCTCCGGAGCCGGGGATTAGCCCGCAATTTCGAGCCGAGTATACTAGCGCCTTAGGTACTCGGCTACCCCGAAGGGTGAGAGAGTAAGGTTATACAGGCATATGAATGTCATGAGTCCAGGTAGGTGTGCAGCGTTTCTCCAGCACTGCGGGTTTAAAGTGTATTTGGCCCAGGTTGTAGAGCTATTAGCTGAATATCTGGGGGTCGTCACGAAAGCGACGGTTTGACATCATTAGGGCAGTTCGTGGATTTTCTCTGCTTTCTCGCCTACATGTACCATCGGGCCATCCACTATCCCCTCACTATATCAATAATGAGGGGCTGTTTTCATGGCGAAACGGCATTACTAGCCTATAGGCGGAACAGGTTGTGTCCTAGGTATGTGACATGCATATGCGCCTCTCTTAGCTGACCCATTTGACACGAACCTGCTTTATGGCTATATTTCGCTGATTACATGTAGATCTTTCATAAAGTCAATGTAACCTCATATAAAGGCGTTGCCGAGACGGTACGTGCCACACTTTAGTGAGCGTATGTAACGGCAATCAGTGTAACTGAAAAGGAGACAGTTTTCATGTGCTTTTCTTCAAAAAACGGGCTCCGCCAGACTTGCATCAGTGAATACATGAAAGCAGGCTAGTTCCAGATTATTGTGCGTCTTTGAAGTAAACCTCGGTCACCGCATAGGTGTCCCTGCCATGTGCTTCTCTTCAACCAACCAAGCTCATTTCCACTTGCATAACTGGGTATACAAAACTAGGTGTGTGCCAAGCTAAAATGAACTTCCGTGATGAGCATTTGCGTCACTGGAGATGGGCCACGAGGTATGTGCCCCTTTTCAATAAAGCTTGTTGACCCCAACATGTAGCGCTACGTATGAGCCGCACTTCAATGTAGTGAAATAGGAAGATCTGTCAAGTAGTCTATTATAGAAAAAGAAAGGTGTTCATGCAACCATGATTTGACCATTCCGTCTACTCTCACTGGTACGTAAGGTCATTGTTAGCCACATGGGCCGCTCGCTGTGGCAAAAAAAATAGGCGTTTTTTTTAACAAGCTCGAGAAAAGAATAGTTTCGGAAAAAGCGGGGTAGAGTGATGATAGTTTTATCGCCAATAGGGGGGGGGTGGTTTTACGTCACACGGACGCCGTCGTGGAGGTCTACGGAGAATTTTGTCCAACTGGGGATCTTTAACGTGCGCTACGATGCACACGGGCGTCTTCGCAGTGTGCCTCCATTCAAACTGCAATCTCCGGAGCCGGGGATTAGCCCACAATTTCGAGCCGAGTATACTAGCGCCTTAGGTACTCGGCTACCCCGAAGGGTGACAGAGTAAGGTTATACAGGCATATGAATGTCATGAGTCCAGGTAGGTGTGCAGCGTTTCTCCAGCACTGCGGGTTTAAAGTGTATTTGGCCCAGGTTGTAGAGCTATTAGCTGAATATCTGGGCGTCGTCACGAAAGCGACGGTTTGACATCATTAGGGCAGTTCGTGGATTTTCTCTGCTTTCTCGCCTACATGTACCATCGGGCCGTTTACTATCTCCTCACTATATCAATAATGAAGGGCTGTTTTCATGGCGAAACGGCATTACTAGCCTATAGGTGGAACAGGTTGTGTCCTAGGTAGGTGACATTGCATATGCGCCTCTCTTAAGCGGACCCATTTGACGGGAACGTGTTTTCCTGGCTATATTTCGCTGATTACATATAGATCTTTCATAAAGTCAATGTAACCTCATTTAAATGCGTTGCCGAGACTGGGTACGTGCCAGTTCAGTGGACGTATATAACGGCAATCAGTGTAACTGAAAAGGATACAGTTTTCATGTGCTTTCCTTCAAAAAACGGGCTCCGCCACACTTGCATCACTCAATGGGTGAGAGCAGGCTAGTGCCAGATTTATTGTACGCCTTTGACGTAAATGTCGGTCACCGCATAGGTGTCTTTGCCATGTGCTTCTCTTCATCCAACCCAGCTCATTTCCACTTGCATAACTGGGTATACAAAACTAGGTGTGTGCCAAGCTAAAATGAACTTCCGTGATGAGCATTTGCGTCACTGGAGATGGGCCACGATGTATGTGCCCCTTTTCAATAAAGCTTGTTGACCCCAACATGTAGCGCTACGTATGAGCCGCACTTCAATGTAGTGAAATAGGAAGATCTGTCAAGTAGTCTATTATAGAAAAAGAAAGGTGTTCGTGCAACCATGATTTGACCATTCCGTCTACTCTCACTGGTACGTAAGGACATTGTTAGCCACATGGGCCGCTCGCTGTGGCAAAAAAATAGGCGTTTTTTTTAACAAGCTCGAGAAAAGAATAGTTTCGGAAAAAACGGGGTAGAGTAACGATAGTTTTATCGCCAATAGGGGGGGGGGGGGGGGGGGGTGGTTTTACGTCACACGGACGCCGTAGTGGAGGTCTACGGAGAATTTTGCCCAACTGGGGATCTTTAACGTGCGCTACGATGCACACGGGCGTCTTCGCAGTGTGCCTCCATTCAAACTGCAATCTCCGGAGCCGGGGATTAGCCCGCAATTTCGAGCCGAGTATACTAGCGCCTTAGGTACTCGGCTACCCCGAAGGGTGACAGAGAAAGGTTATACAGGCATATGAATGTCATTAGTCCAGGTAGGTGTGCAGCGTTTCTCCAGCACTGCGGGTTTAAAGTGTATTTGGCCCAGGTTGTAGAGCTATTAGCTGAATATCTGGGGGTCGTCACGAAAACGACGGTTTGACATCATTAGGGCAGTTCGTGGACTTTCTCTCCTTTCTCGCCTACATGTAACATTGGGCCGTTTACTATCTCCTCACTATATCAATAATGAAGGGCTGTTTTCATGGCGAAACGGCATTACTAGCCTATAGGTGGAACAGGTTGTGTCCTAGGTATGTGACATTGCATATGCGCCTCTCTTAAGCGGACCCATTTGACGCGAACGCGTTTTCCTGGCTATATTTCGCTGATTACATATAGATCTTTCATAAAGTCAATGTAACCTCATTTAAATGCGATGCCGAGACTGGGTACTTGCTACAGTTCAGTGGACGTATACAACGGCAATCAGTGTAACTGAAAAGGAGACAGTTTTGATGTGCTTTCCTTCAAAAACGGGCTCCGCCACACTTGCATCACTCAATGCGTGAGAGCAGGCTAGTGCCAGATTCATTGTACGCCTTTGACGTAATTCTCGGTCACCGCATAGGTGTCACTGCCATGTGCTCCTCTTCAACCAACCTAGCTCATTTCCAATTGCATAACTGGGTATAGAAAACTAGGTATGTGCCAAGCTGCAATGAACTTCCGTGACGAGTATTTGCGCGACCGGAGATAAGCCACGAGCTATGTGCCCCTCTAATAAAGCTTGTTGACCGAAACATATAGAGCTACATATGAGCCGCACTTCAATGTATCGAAATTGGAAGATCAGTCAAGTAGTCTATTACACAAAAAGAAAGGTGTTCGTGCAACCTTGATTTGACCATTCCGTCTACTCTCACTGCTACGTAAGGTCATTGTTAGTCACATGGGCCGATCGCTGTGGCAAAAAATAGGCGTTTTTTTAACAAGAGGGTTGCAATGTGGGCTTGTTGGTAATGCATCTTCAAGGGGAGTATGGTAGCCCGCAATTTCGAGCCGAGTATACTAGCGCCTTAGGTACTCGGCTACCCCGAAGGGTGACAGAGTAAGGTTATACAGGCATATGAATGTCATGAGTCCAGGTAGGTGTGCAACGTTTCTCCAGCACTGCGGGTTTAAAGTGTATTTGGCCCAGGTTGTAGAGCTATTAGCTGAATATCTGGGCGTCGTCACGAAAGCCACGGTTTGACATCATTAGGGCAGTTCGTGGATTTTCTCTGCTTTCTCGCCTACATGTACCATTGGGCCGTTTACTATCTCCTCACTATATCAATAATGAAGGGCTGTTTTCATGGCGAAACGGCATTACTAGCCTATAGGTGGAACAGGTTGTGTCCTAGGTATGTGACATTGCATATGCGCCTCTCTTAAGCGGACCCATTTGACGGGAACGTGTTTTCCTGGCTATATTTCGCTGATTACATATAGATCTTTCATAAAGTCAATGTAACCTCATTTAAATGCGTTGCCGAGACTGGGTACGTGCCAGTTCAGTGGACGTATATAACGGCAATCAGTGTAACTGAAAAGGATACAGTTTTCATGTGCTTTCCTTCAAAAAACGGGCTCCGCCACACTTGCATCACTCAATGGGTGAGAGCAGGCTAGTGCCAGATTTATTGTACGCCTTTGACGTAAATGTCGGTCACCGCATAGGTGTCTTTGCCATGTGCTTCTCTTCATCCAACCCAGCTCATTTCCACTTGCATAACTGGGTATACAAAACTAGGTGTGTGCCAAGCTAAAATGAACTTCCGTGATGAGCATTTGCTTCACTGGAGATGGGCCACGAGGTATGTGCCCCTTTTCAATAAAGCTTGTTGACCCCAACATGTAGCGCTACGTATGAGCCGCACTTCAATGTAGTGAAATAGGAAGATCTGTCAAGTAGTCTATTATAGAAAAAGAAAGGTGTTCGTGCAACCATGATTTGACCATTCCGTCTACTCTCACTGGTACGTAAGGTCATTGTTAGCCACATGGGCCGCTCGCTGTGGCAAAAAAATAGGCGTTTTTTTTAACAAGCTCGAGAAAAGAATAGTTTCGGAAAAAACGGGGTAGAGTAACGATAGTTTTATCGCCAATAGGGGGGGGGGTGGTTTTACGTCACACGGACGCCGTAGTGGAGGTCTACGGAGAATTTTGCCCAACTGGGGATCTTTAACGTGCGCTACGATGCACACGGGCGTCTTCGCAGTGTGCCTCCATTCAAACTGCAATCTCCGGAGCCGGGGATTAGCCCGCAATTTCGAGCCGAGTATACTAGCGCCTTAGGTACTCGGCTACCCCGAAGGGTGACAGAGTAAGGTTATACAGGCATATGAATGTCATGAGTCCAGGTAGGTGTGCAGCGTTTCTCCAGCACTGCGGGTTTAAAGTGTATTTGGCCCAGGTTGTAGAGCTATTAGCTGATTATCTGGGGGTCGTCACGAAAGCGACGGTTTGACGTCATTAGGGCAGTTCGTGGATTTTCTCTGCTTTCTCGCCTACATGTACCATCGGGCCATCCACTATCCCCTCACTATATCAATAAAGAGGGGCTGTTTTCATGGCGAAACGGCATTACTAGCCTATAGGCGGAACAGGTTGTGTCCTAGGTATGTGATATGCATATGCGCCTCTCTTAGCTGACCCATTTGACACGAACCTGCTTTATGGCTATATTTCGCTGATTACATGTAGATCTTTCATAAAGTCAATGTAACCTCATTTAAATGCGTTGCCGAGACGGTACGTGCCACAATTTAGTGAACGTATGTAACGGCAATCAGTGTAACTGAAAAGGAGACAGTTTTCAAGTGCTTTTCTTCAAAAAACAGGCTCCGCCAGACTTGCATCAGTGAATACATGAAAGCAGGCTAGTTCCAGATTATTGTGCGGCTTTGACGTAAATCTCGGGCACCGCATAAGTGTCACTGCCATGTGCTTCTCTTCAACCAACCAAGCTCATTTCCACTTGCATAACTGGGTATACAAAACTAGGTGTGTGCCAAGGTAAAATGAACTTCCGTGATGAGCATTTGCGTCACTGGAGATGGGCCACGAGGTATGTGCCCTTTTCAGTAAAGCTTGTTGACCCCAACATGTAGCGCTACGTATGAGCCGCACTTCAATGTAGTGAAATAGGAAGATCTGTCAAGTAGTCTATTATAGAAAAAGAAAGGTGTTCGTGCAACCATGATTTGACCATTCCGTCTACTCTCACTGGTACGTAAGGTCATTGTTAGCCACATGGGCCGCTCGCTGTGGCAAAAAAATAGGCGTTTTTTTTAACAAGCTCGAGAAAAGAATAGTTTCGGAATAAACGGGGTAGAGTAACGATAGTTTTATCGCCAATAGGGGGGGGGGTGGTTTTACGTCACACGGACGCCGTAGTGGAGGTCTACGGAGAATTTTGCCCAACTGGGGATCTTTAACGTGCGCTACGATGCACACGGGCGTCTTCGCAGTGTGCCTCCATTCAAACTGCAATCTCCGGAGCAGGGGATTAGCCCGCAATTTTGAGCCGAGTATACTAGCGCCTTAGGTACTCGGCTACCCCGAAGGGTGACAGAGTAAGGTTATACAGGCATATGAATGTCATGAGTCCAGGTAGGTGTGCAGCGTTTCTCCAGCACTGCGGGTTTAAAGTGTATTTGGCCCAGGTTACCCCCAGATATTCAGCTATTAGCTGAATATCTGGGGGTCGTCACGAAAGCGACGGTTTGACGTCATTAGGGCAGTTCGTGGATTTTCTCTGCTTTCTCGCCTACATGTACCATCGGGCCATCCACTATCCCCTCACTATATCAATGATGAGGGGCTGTTTTCATGGCGAAACGGCATTACTAGCCTATAGGCGGAACAGGTTGTGTCCTAGGTATGTGATATGCATATGCGCCTCTCTTAGCTGACCCATTTGACACGAACCTGCTTTATGGCTATATTTCGCTGATTACATGTAGATCTTTCATAAAGTCAATGTAACCTCATTTAAATGCGTTGCCGAGACGGTACGTGCCACAATTTAGTGAACGTATGTAACGGCAATCAGTGTAACTGAAAAGGATACAGTTTTCATGTGCTTTTCTTCAAAAAACGGGCTCCGCCAGACTTGCATCAGTGAATACATGAAAGCAGGCTAGTTCCAGATTATTGTGCGGCTTTGACGTAAATCTCGGTCACCGCATAGGTGTCACTGCCATGTGCTTCTCTTCAACCAACCAAGCTCATTTCCACTTGCATAACTGGGTATACAAAACTAGGTGTGTGCCAAGCTAAAATGAACTTCCGTGATGAGCATTTGCGTCACTGGAGATGGGTCACGAGGTATGTGCCCCTTTTCAATAAAGCTTGTTGACCCCAACATGTAGCGCTACGTATGAGCCGCACTTCAATGTAGTGAAATAGGAAGATCTGTCAAGTAGTCTATTATAGAAAAAGAAAGGTGTTCGTGCAACCATGATTTGACCATTCCGTCTACCCTCACTGGTACGTAAGGTCATTGTTAGCCACATGGGCCGCTCGCTGTGGCAAAAAAATAGGCGTTTTTTTTAACAACTCGAGAAAAGAATAGTTTCGGAAAAAACGGGGTAGAGTAACGATAGTTTTATCTCCAATAGGGGGGGGGTGGTTTTACGTCACACGGACGCCGTAGTGGAGGTCTACGGAGAATTTTGCCCAACTGGGGATCTTTAACGTGCGCTACGATGCACACGGGCGTCTTCGCAGTGTGCCTCCATTCAAACTGCAATCTCCGGAGCCGGGGATTAGCCCGCAATTTCGAGCCGAGTATACTAGCGCCTTAGGTACTCGGCTACCCCGAAGGGTGAGAGAGTAAGGTTATACAGGCATATGAATGTCATGAGTCCAGGTAGGTGTGCAGCGTTTCTCCAGCACTGCGGGGTTAAAGTGTATTTGGCCTAGGCTGTAGAGCTATTAGCTGAATATCTGGGGGTCGTCACGAAAGCGACGGTTTGACATCATTAGGGCAGTTCGTGGATTTTCTCTGCTTTCTCGCCTACATGTACCATCGGGCCGTTTACTATCTCCTCACTATATCAATAATGAAGGGCTGTTTTCATGGCGAAACGGCATTACTAGCCTATAGGTGGAACAGGTTGTGTCCTAGGTATGTGACATTGCATATGCGCCTCTCTTAAGCGGACCCATTTGACGCGAACGTGTTTTCCTGGCTATATTTCGCTGATTACATATAGATCTTTGATAAAGTCAATGTAACCTCATTTAAATGCGTTGCCGAGACTGGGTACGTGCCACAGTTCAGTGGACGCATATAACGGCAATCAGTGTAACTGAAAAGGATACAGTTTTCATGTGCTTTCCTTCAAAAAACGGGCTCCGCCACACTTGCATCACTCAATGGGTGAGAGCAGGCTAGTGCCAGATTTATTGTACGCCTTTGACGTAAATGTCGGTCACCGCATAGGTGTCTTTGCCATGTGCTTCTCTTCAACCAACCCAGCTCATTTCCACTTGCATAACTGGGTATACAAAACTAGGTGTGTACCAAGCTGCAATGAACTTCCGTGAGGAGTATTTGCGCGACTGGAGATGAGCCACGAGCTATGTGCCCCTCTTATAAAGCTTGTTGACCCAAACATGTAGAGCTACGTATGAGCCGCACTTCAATGTAGCGAAATTGGAAGATCAGTCAAGTAGTCTATTACACAAAAAGAAAGGTGATCGTGCAACCATGATTTGACCATTCCGTCTACTCTCACTTGTACGTAAGGTCTTTGTTAGCCACATGGGCCGCTCGCTGTGGCAAAAAATAGGCGTTTTTTTAACAAGCTCGAGAAAAGAATAGTTTCGGAAAAAACGGGGTAGAGTAACGATAGTTCTATCGCCAATAGGGGGGGGGGGGGGTGGTTTTACGTCACACGGACGCCGTAGTGGAGGTCTACAGAGAATTTTGCCCAACTGGGGATCTTTAACGTGCGCTACGATGCACACGGGCGTCTTCGCAGTGTGCCTCCATTCAAACTGCAATCTCCGGAGCCGGGGATTAGCCCGCAATTTCGAGCCGAGTATCATCATCATCATCATCATCATCAGCCTAGTTACGCCCACTGCAGGGTAAAGGCCTCTCCCATACTTCTCCAACTACCCCGGTCATGTACTAATTGTGGCCATGTTGTCCCTGCAAACGTCTTAATGTCATCTGCCCACCTAAATCTCTGCCGCCCCCTGCTACGCTTCCCTTCTCTTGGAATCCAGTCCGTAGCTCTTAGTGACCATCGGTTATCTTCCCTCCTCATTACATGTCCGACCCATGCCCATTTCTTTTTCTTGATTTCAACTAAGATGTCGTTTACCCGCGTTTGTTGCCTCACCCAATCTGCTCTTTTCTTATCCCTTAACGTTACACCCATCATTCTTCTTTCCATAGCTCGTTGCGTCGTTCTCAATTTCAGCAGAACCCTTTTCGTAAGCCTCCAGGTTTCTGCCCCATATGTGAGTACTGGTAACACACAGCTGTTGTACACTTTCCTTTTGAGGGATAGTGGCAGCCTACTGTTCATGATTTGAGAATGCCTGCCAAACGCACCCCAACCCATTCTTATTCTTCTGGTTATTTCAGTCTCATGATCCGGATCCGTGCTCACTACCTGCCCTAAGTAGATGTATTCCCTTACCACTTCCAGTGTTTCGCTACCTATCGTAAACTGCTGTTCTCTTCCGAGACTGTTAAACAGTACTTTAGTTTTCTGCAGATTAATTTTCAGACCCACCCTTCTGCTTTGCCTCTCCAGGTCAGTGAGCATGCATTGCAATTGGTCTCCTGAGTTACTAAGCAAGGCAATATCATCAGCGAATCGCAAGTTGCTAAGGTATTCTCCATCAACTTTTATCCCCAATTCTTCCCACTCCAGGCCTCTGAATACCTCCTGTAAACATGCTGTGAATAGCATTGGAGATATCGTATCTCCCTGTCTGACGCCTTTCTTTATAGGGATTTTGTTGCTTTCTTTGTGGAGGACTACGGTGGCTGTGGAGCCGCTATAGATATCTTCCAGTATTTTTACATATGGCTCATCTACACCCTGATTCCGTAATGCCTCCATGACTGCTGAGGTTTCGACTGAATCAAACGCTTTCTCGTAATCAATGAAAGCTATATAAGGTACTCGGCTACCCCGAAGGGTGACAGAGTAAGGTTATACAGGCATATGAATGTCATGAGTCCAGGTAGGTGTGCAGCGTTTCTCCAGCACTGCGGGTTTAAAGTGTATTTTGCCCAGGTTGTAGAGCTATTAGCTGAATATCTGGGGGTCGTCACGAAAGCGACGGTTTGACATCATTATGGCAGTTCGTGGATTTTCTCTGCTTTCTCGCCTACATGTAAGATCGGGCCATCCACTATCCCCTCACTATATCAACAATGAGGGGCAGTTTTCATGGCGAAACGGCATTACTAGCCTATAGGCGGAACAGGTTCTGTCCTAGGTATGTGATATGCATATGCGCCTCTCTTAGGTGACCCATTTGACACGAACCTGCTTTATGGCTATATTTCGCTGATTACATGTAGATCTTTCATAAAGTCAATGTAACCTCATTTAAATGCGTTGCCGAGACGGTACGTGCCACAATTTAGTGAACGTATGTAACGGCAATCAGTGTAACTGAAAAGGAGACAGTTTTCATGTGCTTTTCTTCAAAAAACGGGCTCCGCCAGACTTGCATCAGTGAATACATGAAAGCAGGCTAGTTCCAGATTATTGTGCGTCTTTGACGTAAATCTCGGTCACCGCATAGGTGTCACTGCCATGTGCTTCTCTTCAACCAACCAAGCTCATTTCCACTTGCATAACTGGGTGTACAAAACTAGGTGTGTGCCAAGCTAAAATGAACTTCCGTGATGAGCATTTGCGTCACTGGAGATGGGCCACGAGGTATGTGCCCCTTTTCAATAAAGCTTGTTGACCCCAACATGTAGCGCTACGTATGAGCCGCACTTCAATGTAGTGAAATAGGAAGATCTGTCAAGTAGTCTATTATAGAAAAAGAAAGGTGTTCGTGCAACCATGATTTGACCATTCCGTCTACTCTCACTGGTACGTAAGGTCATTGTTAGCCACATGGGCCGCTCGCTGTGGCAAAAAAATGGCGTTTTTTTTAACAAGCTCGAGAAAAGAATAGTTTCGGAAAAAACGGGGTAGAGTAACGATAGTTTTATCGCCAATAGGGGGGGGGGGGGGGTGGTTTTACGTCACACAGACGCCGTAGTGGAGGTCTACGGAGAATTTTGCCCTACTGGGGATCTTTAACGTGCGCTACGATGCACACGGGCGTCTTCGCAGTGTGCCTCCATTCAAACTGCAATCTCCGGAGCCGGGGATTATCCCGCAATTTCGAGCCGAGTATACTAGCGCCTTAGGTACTCGGCTACCCCGAAGGATGACAGAGTAACGTTATACAGGCATATGAATGTCATGAGTCCAGGTAGGTGTGCAGCGTTTCTCCAGCACTGCGGCTTTAAAGTGTATTTGGCCCAGGTTGTAGAGCAATTAGCTGAATATCTGGGCGTCGTCACGAAAGCGACGGTTTGACATCATTAGGGCAGTTCGTGGATTTTCTCTGCTTTCTCGCCTACATGTACCATCGGGCCGTTTACTATCTCCTCACTATATCAATAATGAAGGGCTGTTTTCATGGCGAAACGGCATTACTAGCCTATAGGGGGAACAGGTTGTGTCCTAGGTATGTGACATTGCATATGCGCCTCTCTTAAGCGGACCCATTTGACGGCAACGTGTTTTCCTGGGTATATTTCGCTGATTACATATAGATCTTTCATAAAGTCAATGTAACCTCATTTAAATGCGTTGCCGAGACTGGGTACGTGCCAGTTCAGTGGACGTATATAACGGCAATCAGTGTAACTGAAAAGGATACAGTCTTCATGTGCTTTCCTTCAAAAAACGGGCTCCGCCACACTTGCATCACTCAATGGGTGAGAGCAGGCTAGTGCCACATTTATTGTACGCCTTTGACGTAAATGTCGGTCACCGCATAGGTGTCTTTGCCATGTGCTTCTCTTCATCCAACCCAGCTCATTTCCACTTGCATAACTGGGTATACAAAACTAGGCGTGTGCCAAGCTAAAATAAACTTCCGTGATGAGAATTTGCGTCACTGGAGATGGGCCACGAGGTATGTGCCCCTTTTCAATAAAGCTTGTTGACCCCAACATGTAGCGCTACGTATGAGCCGCACTTCAATGTAGTGAAATAGGAAGATCTGTCAAGTAGTCTATTATAGAAAAAGAAAGGTGTTCGTGCAACCATGATTTGACCATTCCGTCTACTCTCACTGGTACGTAAGGTCATTGTTAGCCACATGGGCCGCTCGCTGTGGCAAAAAAATAGGCGTTTTTTTTAACAAGCTCGAGAAAAGAATAGTTTCGGAAAAAACGGGGTAGAGTAACGATAGTTTTATCGCCAATAGGGGGGGGTGGTTTTACGTCACACGGACGCCGTAGTGGAGGTCTACGGAGAATTTTGCCCAACTGGGGATCTTTAACGTGCGCTACGATGCACACGGGCGTCTTCGCAGTGTGCCTCCATGCAAACTGCAATCTCCGGAGCCGGGGATTAGCACGCAATTTCGAGCCGAGTATACTAGCGCCTTAGGTACTCGGCTACCCCGAAGGGTGAGAGAGTAAGGTTATACAGGCATATGAATGTCATGAGTCCAGGTAGGTGTGCAGCGTTTCTCCAGCACTGCGGGTTTAAAGTGTATTTGGCCCAGGTTGTAGAGCTATTACCTGAATATCTGGGGGTCGTCACGAAAGCGACGGTTTGACATCATTAGGGCAGTTCGTGGATTTTCTCTGCTTTCTCGCCTACATGTACCATCGGGCCATCGACTATCCCCTCACTATATCAATAATGAGGGGCTGTTTTCATGGCGAAACGTCATTACTAGCCTATAGGCGGAACAGGTTGCGTCTTAGGTATGTGACATGCATATGCGCCTCTTTTAGCTGACCCATTTGACACGAACCTGTTTTATGGCTATATTTCGCTGATTACTGTAGATCTTTCCTAAAGTCAATGTAACCTCATTTATATGCGTTGCCGAGACGGTACGTGCCACAATTTAGTGAACGTATGTAACGGCAATCAGTGTAACTGAAAAGGAGACAGTTTTCATATCCTTTCCTTCAAAAAACGGGCTCCGCCACACTTGCATCACTAAATGGGTGAAAGCAGGCTAGTGCCAGATTCATTGTACGCCTTTGACGTAAATGTCGGTCACCGCATAGGTATCTTTGCCATGTGCCTCTCTTCAACCAACCTAGCTCATTTCCACTTGCATAACTGAGTATAGAAAACTAGGTGTGTGCCAAGCTGCAATGAACTTCCGTGACGAGTATTTGCGCGACTGGAGATGAGCCACGAGCTATGTGCCCCTCTTATAAAGCTTGTTGACCCAACATGTTGAGCTACGTATGAGCCGCACTTCAATTTAGCGAAATGGGAAGATCAGTCAAGTAGTCTACTACACAAAAAGACAGGTGTTCGTGCAACCTTGATTTGACCATTCCGTCTACTCTCACTGGTACGTAAGGTCATTGTTAGCCAGATGGGCCGCTCGCTGTGGCAAAAAATAGGCGTTTTTTTAACAACCTCGAGAAAAGAATAGTTTCGGAAAAAACGGGGTAGAGTAACGATAGTTTTATCGCCAATAGGGGGGGTGTGGTTTTACGTCACACGGACGCCGTAGTGGAGGTCTACGGAGAATTTTGTCCAACTGGGGATCTTTAACGTGCGCTACGATGCACACGGGCGTCTTCACAGTGTGCCTCCATTCAAACTGCAATCTCCGGAGCCGGGGATTAGCCCGCAATTTCGAGCCGAGTATACTAGCGCCTTAGGTACTCGGCTACCCCGAAGGGTGAGAGAGTAAGGTTATACAGGCATATGAATGTCATGAGTCCAGGTAGGTGTGCAGCGTTTCTCCAGCACTGCGGGTTTAAAGTGTATTTGGCCCAGGTTGTAGAGCTATTACCTGAATATCTGGGGGTCGTCACGAAAGCGACGGTTTGACATCATTAGGGCAGTTCGTGGATTTTCTCTGCTTTCTCGCCTACATGTACCATCGGGCCATCCACTATCCCCTCACTATATGAATAATGAGGGGCTGTTTTCATGGCGAAACGGCATTACTAGCCTATAGGCGGAACAGGTTGTGTCCTAGGTATGTGATATGCATATGTGCCTCTCTTAGCCGACCCATTTGACACGAACCTGCTTTATGGCTATATTTCGCTGATTACATGTAGATCTTTCATAAAGTCAATGTAACCTCATTTAAATGCGTTGCCGAGACGGTACGTGCCACAATTTAGTGAACGTATGTAACGGCAATCAGTGTAACTGAAAAGGAGACAGTTTTCATGTGCTTTTCTTCAAAAAACGGGCTCCGCCAGACTTGCATCAGTGAATACATGAAAGCAGGCTAGTTCCAGATTATTGTGCGGCTTTGACGTAAATCTCGGTCACCGCTTAGGTATCACTGCCATGTGCTTCTCTTCAACCAACCAAGCTCATTTCCACTTGCATAACTGGGTATACAAAACTAGGTGTGTGCCAAGCTAAAATGAACTTCCGCGATGAGCATTTGCGTCACTGGAGATGGGCCACGAGGTATGTGCCCCTTTTCAATAAAGCTTGTTGACCCCAACATGTAGCGCTACGTATGAGCCGCACTTCAATGTAGTGAAATAGGAAGATCTGTCAAGTAGTCTATTATAGAAAAAGAAAGGTGTTCGTGCAACCATGATTTGACCATTCCGTCTACTCTCACTGGTACGTAAGGTCATTGTTAGCCAGATGGGCCGCTCGCTGTGGCAAAAAATAGGCGTTTTCTTTAACAAGGTCGAGAAAAGAATAGTTTCGGAAAGAACGGGGTAGAGTAACGATAGTTTTATAGCCAATAGGGGGGGGGGGTGGTTTTACGTCGCACGGACGCCGTAGTGGAGGTCTACGGAGAAATTTGCCCAACTGGGGATCTTTAACGTGCACTACGATGCACACGGGCGTCTTCGCAGTGTGCCTCCATTCAAACTACAAACTCCGGAGCCGGGGATTAGCCCGCAATTTCGAGCCGAGTATACTAGCGCCTTAGGTACTCGGCTACCCCGAAGGGTGACAGAGTAAGGTTATACAGGCATATGAATGTGATGAGTCCAGGTGGGTGGGCAGCGTTTCTCCAGCACTGCGGGTTCTAAGTGTATTAGGCCCAGGTTGTAGAGCTATTAGCTGAATATCTGGGGGTCGTTGCGAAAGCGACGGTTTGACATCATTAGGGCAGTTCGTGAATTTTCTCTGCTTTCTCGCCTACATGTACCATCGGGCCATCGACTATCCCCTCACTATATCAATAATGAGGGGCTGTTTTCATGGCGAAACGTCATTACTAGCCTATAGGCGGAACAGGTTGCGTCTTAGGTATGTGACATGGATATGCGCCTCTTTTAGCTGACCCATTTGACACGAACCTGTTTTATGGCTATATTTCGCTGATTACTGTAGATCTTTCCTAAAGTCAATGTAACCTCATTTATATGCGTTGCCGAGACGGTACGTGCCACAATTTAGTGAACGTATGTAACGGCAATCAGTGTAACTGAAAAGGAGACAGTTTTCATATCCTTTCCTTCAAAAAACGGGCTCCGCCACACTTGCATCACTAAATGGGTGAAAGCAGGCTAGTGCCAGATTCATTGTACGCCTTTGACGTAAATGTCGGTCACCGCATAGGTATCTTTGCCATGTGCCTCTCTTCAACCAACCTAGCTCATTTCCACTTGCATAACTGAGTATAGAAAACTAGGTGTGTGCCAAGCTGCAATGAACTTCCGTGACGAGTATTTGCGCGACTGGAGATGAGCCACGAGCTATGTGCCCCTCTTATAAAGCTTGTTGACCCAACATGTTGAGCTACGTATGAGCCGCACTTCAATTTAGCGAAATGGGAAGATCAGTCAAGTAGTCTACTACACAAAAAGACAGGTGTTCGTGCAACCTTGATTTGACCATTCCGTCTACTCTCACTGGTACGTAAGGTCATTGTTAGCCAGATGGGCCGCTCGCTGTGGCAAAAAATAGGCGTTTTTTTAACAAGCTCGAGAAAAGAATAGTTTCGGAAAAAACGGGGTAGAGTAAGGATAGTTTTATCGCCAATAGGGGGGGGGGGGGGGGGGGGGGTTTACGTCACACGGACGCCGTAGTGGAGGTCTACGGAGAATTTTGTCCAACTGGGGATCTTTAACGTGCGCTACGATGCACACGGGCGTCTTCACAGTGTGCCTCCATTCAAACTGCAATCTCCGGAGCCGGGGATTAGCCCGCAATTTCGAGCCGAGTATACTAGCGCCTTAGGTACTCGGCTACCCCGAAGGGTGAGAGAGTAAGGTTATACAGGCATATGAATGTCATGAGTCCAGGTAGGTGTGCAGCGTTTCTCCAGCACTGCGGGTTTAAAGTGTATTTGGCCCAGGTTGTAGAGCTATTAGCTGAATATCTGGGGGTCGTCACGAAAGCGACGGTTTGACATCATTAGGGCAGTTCGTGGATTTTCTCTGCTTTCTCGCCTACATGTATCATCGCGCCATCCACAATCCCCTCACTATATCAATAATGAGGGGCTGTTTTCATGGCGAAACGGCATTACTAGCCTATAGGCGGAACAGGTTGTGTCCTAGGTATGTGACATGCATATGCGCCTCTCTTAGCTGACCCATTTGACGCGAACCTGCTTTATGGCTATATTTCGCTGATTACATGTAGATCTTTCATAAAGTCAATGTAACCTCATTTAAATGCGTTGCCGAGACGGTACGTGCCACAATTTAGTGAACGTATGTAACGGCAATCATTGTAACTGAAAAGGAGACAGTTTTCATGTGCTTTTCTTCAAAAAACCGGCTCCGCCAGACTTGCATCAGTGAATACATGAAAGCAGGCTAGTTCCAGATTATTGTGCGTCTTTGACGTAAACCTCGGTCACCGCATAGGTGTCACTGCCATGTGCTTCTCTTCAACCAACCAAGCTCATTTCCACTTGCATAACTGGGTATACAAAACTAGGTGTGCGCCAAGCTAAAATGAACTTCCGTGATGAGCATTTGCGTCACTGGAGATGGGCCACGAGGTATGTGCCCCTTTTCAATAAAGCTTGTTGACCCCAACATGTAGCGCTACGTATGAGCCGCACTTCAATGTAGTGAAATAGGAAGATCTGTCAAGTAGTCTATTATAGAAAAAGAAAGGTGTTCGTGCAACCATGATTTGACCATTCCGTCTACTCTCACTGGTACGTAAGGTCATTGTTAGCCACATGGGCCGCTCACTGTGGCAAAAAAATAGGCGTTTTTTTTTAACAAGCTCGAGAAAAGAATAGTTTCGGAAAAAACGGGGTAGAGTAACGATAGTTTTATCGCCAATAGGGGGGGGGGGGTGGTTTTACGTCACACGGACGCCGTAGTGGAGGTCGACGGAGAATTTCGTCCAACTGGGGATCTTTAACGTGCGCTACGATTCACAGGGGCGTCTTCGCAGTGTGCCTCCATTCAAACTGCAATCTCCGGAGCCGGGGATTAGCCCGCAATTTCGAGCCGAGCATACTAGCGCCTTAGGTACTCGGCTACCCCGAAGGGTGACAGAGTTAGGTTATACAGACATATGAATGTCATGAGTCCAGGTAGGTGTGCAGCGTTTCTCCAGCACTGCGGGTTTAAAGTGTATTTGGCCCAGGTTGTAGAGCTATTAGCTGAATATCTGGGCGTCGTCACGAAAGCGACGGTTTGACATCATTAGGGCAGTTCGTGGATTTTCTCTGCTTTCTCGCCTACATGTACCATCGGGCCGTTTACTATCTCCTCACTATATCAATAATGAAGGGCTGTGTTCATGGCGAAACGGCATTACTAGCCTATAGGTGGAACAGGTTGTGTCCTAGGTATGTGACATTGCATATGCGCCTCTCTTAAGCGGACCCATTTGACGGGAACGTGTTTTCCTGGCTATATTTCGCTGATTACATATAGATCTTTCATAAAGTCAATGTAACCTCATTTAAATGCGTTGCCGAGACTGGGTACGTGCCTGTTCAGTGGACGTATATAACGGCAATCAGTGTAACTGAAAAGGATACAGTTTTCATGTGCTTTCCTTCAAAAAACGGGCTCCGCCACACTTGCATCACTCAATGGGTGAGAGCAGGCTAGTGCCAGATTTATTGTACGCCTTTGACGTAAATGTCGGTCACCGCATAGGTGTCTTTGCCATGTGCTTCTCTTCATCCAACCCAGCTCATTTCCACTTGCATAACTGGGTATACAAAACTAGGTGTGCGCCAAGCTAAAATGAACTTCCGTGATGAGCATTTGCGTCACTGGAGATGGGCCACGAGGTATGTGCCCCTTTTCGATAAAGCTTGTTGACCCCAACATGTAGCGCTACGTATGAGCCGCACTTCAATGTAGTGAAATAGGAAGATCTGTCAAGTAGTCTATTATAGAAAAAGAAAGGTGTTCGTGCAACCATGATTTGACCATTCCGTCTACTCTCACTTGTACGTAAGGTCATTGTTGGCCACATGGGCCGCTCGCTGTGGCAAAAAAATAGGCGTTTTTTTTTAACAAGCTCGAGAAAAGAATAGTTTCGGAAAAAACGGGGTAGAGTAACGATAGTTTTATCGCCAATGGGGGGGGGGGGGGTGATTTTACGTCACACGGACGCCGTAGTGGAGGTCGACGGAGAATTTTGTCCAACTGGGGATCTTTAACGTGCGCTACGATGCACACGGGCGTCTTCGCAGTGTGCCTCCATTCAAACTGCAATCTCCGGAGCCGGGGATTAGCCCGCAATTTCGAGCCGAGTATACTAGCGCCTTAGGTACTCGGCTACCCCGAAGGGTGACAGAGTTAGGTTATACAGACATATGAATGTCATGAGTCCAGGTAGGTGTGCAGCGTTTCTCCAGCACTGCGGGTTTAAAGTGTATTTGGCCCAGGTTGTAGAGCTATTAGCTGAATATCTGGGCGTCGTCACGAAAGCGACGGTTTGACATCATTAGGGCAGTTCGTGGATTTTCTCTGCTTTCTCGCCTACATGTACCATCGGGCCGTTTACTATCTCCTCACTATATCAATAATGAAGGGCTGTGTTCATGGCGAAACGGCATTACTAGCCTATAGGTGGAACAGGTTGTGTCCTAGGTATGTGACATTGCATATGCGCCTCTCTTAAGCGGACCCATTTGACGGGAACGTGTTTTCCTGGCTATATTTCGCTGATTACATATAGATCTTTCATAAAGTCAATGTAACCTCATTTAAATGCGTTGCCGAGACTGGGTACGTGCCTGTTCAGTGGACGTATATAACGGCAATCAGTGTAACTGAAAAGGATACAGTTTTCATGTGCTTTCCTTCAAAAAACGGGCTCCGCCACACTTGCATCACTCAATGGGTGAGAGCAGGCTAGTGCCAGATTTATTGTACGCCTTTGACGTAAATGTCGGTCACCGCATAGGTGTCTTTGCCATGTGCTTCTCTTCATCCAACCCAGCTCATTTCCACTTGCATAACTGGGTATACAAAACTAGGTGTGCGCCAAGCTAAAATGAACTTCCGTGATGAGCATTTGCGTCACTGGAGATGGGCCACGAGGTATGTGCCCCTTTTCGATAAAGCTTGTTGACCCCAACATGTAGCGCTACGTATGAGCCGCACTTCAATGTAGTGAAATAGGAAGATCTGTCAAGTAGTCTATTATAGAAAAAGAAAGGTGTTCGTGCAACCATGATTTGACCATTCCGTCTACTCTCACTTGTACGTAAGGTCATTGTTGGCCACATGGGCCGCTCGCTGTGGCAAAAAAATAGGCGTTTTTTTTTAACAAGCTCGAGAAAAGAATAGTTTCGGAAAAAACGGGGTAGAGTAACGATAGTTTTATCGCCAATGGGGGGGGGGTGATTTTACGTCACACGGACGCCGTAGTGGAGGTCGACGGAGAATTTTGTCCAACTGGGGATCTTTAACGTGCGCTACGATGCACACGGGCGTCTTCGCAGTGTGCCTCCATTCAAACTGCAATCTCCGGAGCCGGGGATTAGCCCGCAATTTCGAGCCGAGTATACTAGCTCCTTAGGTACTCGGCTACCCCGAAGGGTGACAGAGTTAGGTTATACAGACATATGAATGTCATGAGTCCAGGTAGGTGTGCAGCGTTTCTCCAGCACTGCGGGTTTAAAGTGTATTTGGCCCAGGTTGTAGAGCTATTAGCTGAATATCTGGGCGTCGTCACGAAAGCGACGGTTTGACATCATTAGGGCAGTTCGTGGATTTTCTCTGCTTTCTCGCCTACATGTACCATCGGGCCGTTTACTATCTCCTCACTATATCAATAATGAAGGGCTGTGTTCATGGCGAAACGGCATTACTAGCCTATAGGTGGAACAGGTTGTGTCCTAGGTATGTGACATTGCATATGCGCCTCTCTTAAGCGGACCCATTTGACGGGAACGTGTTTTCCTGGCTATATTTCGCTGATTACATATAGATCTTTCATAAAGTCAATGTAACCTCATTTAAATGCGTTGCCGAGACTGGGTACGTGCCTGTTCAGTGGACGTATATAACGGCAATCAGTGTAACTGAAAAGGATACAGTTTTCATGTGCTTTCCTTCAAAAAACGGGCTCCGCCACACTTGCATCACTCAATGGGTGAGAGCAGGCTAGTGCCAGATTTATTGTACGCCTTTGACGTAAATGTCGGTCACCGCATAGGTGTCTTTGCCATGTGCTTCTCTTCATCCAACCCAGCTCATTTCCACTTGCATAACTGGGTATACAAAACTAGGTGTGCGCCAAGCTAAAATGAACTTCCGTGATGAGCATTTGCGTCACTGGAGATGGGCCACGAGGTATGTGCCCCTTTTCAATAAAGCTTGTTGACCCCAACATGTAGCGCTACGTATGAGCCGCACTTCAATGTAGTGAAATAGGAAGATCTGTCAAGTAGTCTATTATAGAAAAAGAAAGGTGTTCGTGCAACCATGATTTGACCATTCCGTCTACTCTCACTGGTACGTAAGGTCATTGTTAGCCACATGGGCCGCTCGCTGTGGCAAAAAAATAGGCGTTTTTTTTTAACAAGCTCGAGAAAAGAATAGTTTTGGAAAAAACGGGGTAGAGTAACGATAGTTTTATCGCCAATAGGGGGGGGGGGGGTTTACGTCACACGGACGCCGTAGTGGAGGTCGACGGAGAATTTTGTCCAACTGGGGATCTTTAACGTGCGCTACGATGCACACGGGCGTCTTCGCAGTGTGCCTCCATTCAAACTGCAATCTCCGGAGCCGGGGATTAGCCCGCAATTTCGAGCCGAGTATACTAGCGCCTTAGGTACTCGGCTACCCCGAAGGGTGACAGAGTAAGGTTATACAGGCATATGAATGTGATGAGTCCAGGTGGGTGGGCAGCGTTTCTCCAGCACTGCGGGTTCTAAGTGTATTTGGCCCAGGTTGTAGAGCTATTAGCTGAATATCTGGGGGTCGTTGCGAAAGCGACGGTTTGACATCATTAGGGCAGTTCGTGAATTTTCTCTGCTTTCTCGCCTACATGTACCATCGGGCCATCGACTATCCCCTCACTATATCAATAATGAGGGGCTGTTTTCATGGCGAAACGTCATTACTAGCCTATAGGCGGAACAGGTTGCGTCTTAGGTATGTGACATGCATATGCGCCTCTTTTAGCTGACCCATTTGACACGAACCTGTTTTATGGCTATATTTCGCTGATTACTGTAGATCTTTCCTAAAGTCAATGTCACCTCATTTATATGCGTTGCCGAGACGGTACGTGCCACAATTTAGTGAACGTATGTAACGGCAATCAGTGTAACTGAAAAGGAGACAGTTTTCATATACTTTCCTTCAAAAAACGGGCTCCGCCACACTTGCATCACTAAATGGGTGAAAGCAGGCTAGTGCCAGATTCATTGTACGCCTTTGACGTAAATGTCGGTCACCGCATAGGTATCTTTGCCATGTGCCTCTCTTCAACCAACCTAGCTCATTTCCACTTGCATAACTGAGTATAGAAAACTAGGTGTGTGCCAAGCTGCAATGAACTTCCGTGACGAGTATTTGCGCGACTGGAGATGAGCCACGAGCTATGTGCCCCTCTTATAAAGCTTGTTGACCCAACATGTTGAGCTACGTATGAGCCGCACTTCAATTTAGCGAAATGGGAAGATCAGTCAAGTAGTCTACTACACAAAAAGACAGGTGTTCGTGCAACCTTGATTTGACCATTCCGTCTACTCTCACTGGTACGTAAGGTCATTGTTAGCCAGATGGGCCGCTCGCTGTGGCAAAAAATAGGCGTTTTTTTAACAACCTCGAGAAAAGAATAGTTTCGGAAAAAACGGGGTAGAGTAACGATAGTTTTATCGCCAATAGGGGGGGTGTGGTTTTACGTCACACGGACGCCGTAGTGGAGGTCTACGGAGAATTTTGTCCAACTGGGGATCTTTAACGTGCGCTACGATGCACACGGGCGTCTTCACAGTGTGCCTCCATTCAAACTGCAATCTCCGGAGCCGGGGATTAGCCCGCAATTTCGAGCCGAGTATACTAGCGCCTTAGGTACTCGGCTACCCCGAAGGGTGAGAGAGTAAGGTTATACAGGCATATGAATGTCATGAGTCCAGGTAGGTGTGCAGCGTTTCTCCAGCACTGCGGGTTTAAAGTGTATTTGGCCCAGGTTGTAGAGCTATTACCTGAATATCTGGGGGTCGTCACGAAAGCGACGGTTTGACATCATTAGGGCAGTTCGTGGATTTTCTCTGCTTTCTCGCCTACATGTACCATCGGGCCATCCACTATCCCCTCACTATATGAATAATGAGGGGCTGTTTTCATGGCGAAACGGCATTACTAGCCTATAGGCGGAACAGGTTGTGTCCTAGGTATGTGATATGCATATGTGCCTCTCTTAGCCGACCCATTTGACACGAACCTGCTTTATGGCTATATTTCGCTGATTACATGTAGATCTTTCATAAAGTCAATGTAACCTCATTTAAATGCGTTGCCGAGACGGTACGTGCCACAATTTAGTGAACGTATGTAACGGCAATCAGTGTAACTGAAAAGGAGACAGTTTTCATGTGCTTTTCTTCAAAAAACGGGCTCCGCCAGACTTGCATCAGTGAATACATGAAAGCAGGCTAGTTCCAGATTATTGTGCGGCTTTGACGTAAATCTCGGTCACCGCTTAGGTATCACTGCCATGTGCTTCTCTTCAACCAACCAAGCTCATTTCCACTTGCATAACTGGGTATACAAAACTAGGTGTGTGCCAAGCTAAAATGAACTTCCGCGATGAGCATTTGCGTCACTGGAGATGGGCCACGAGGTATGTGCCCCTTTTCAATAAAGCTTGTTGACCCCAACATGTAGCGCTACGTATGAGCCGCACTTCAATGTAGTGAAATAGGAAGATCTGTCAAGTAGTCTATTATAGAAAAAGAAAGGTGTTCGTGCAACCATGATTTGACCATTCCGTCTACTCTCACTGGTACGTAAGGTCATTGTTAGCCAGATGGGCCGCTCGCTGTGGCAAAAAATAGGCGTTTTCTTTAACAAGGTCGAGAAAAGAATAGTTTCGGAAAGAACGGGGTAGAGTAACGATAGTTTTATAGCCAATAGGGGGGGGGGGTGGTTTTACGTCGCACGGACGCCGTAGTGGAGGTCTACGGAGAAATTTGCCCAACTGGGGATCTTTAACGTGCACTACGATGCACACGGGCGTCTTCGCAGTGTGCCTCCATTCAAACTACAAACTCCGGAGCCGGGGATTAGCCCGCAATTTCGAGCCGAGTATACTAGCGCCTTAGGTACTCGGCTACCCCGAAGGGTGACAGAGTAAGGTTATACAGGCATATGAATGTGATGAGTCCAGGTGGGTGGGCAGCGTTTCTCCAGCACTGCGGGTTCTAAGTGTATTAGGCCCAGGTTGTAGAGCTATTAGCTGAATATCTGGGGGTCGTTGCGAAAGCGACGGTTTGACATCATTAGGGCAGTTCGTGAATTTTCTCTGCTTTCTCGCCTACATGTACCATCGGGCCATCGACTATCCCCTCACTATATCAATAATGAGGGGCTGTTTTCATGGCGAAACGTCATTACTAGCCTATAGGCGGAACAGGTTGCGTCTTAGGTATGTGACATGGATATGCGCCTCTTTTAGCTGACCCATTTGACACGAACCTGTTTTATGGCTATATTTCGCTGATTACTGTAGATCTTTCCTAAAGTCAATGTAACCTCATTTATATGCGTTGCCGAGACGGTACGTGCCACAATTTAGTGAACGTATGTAACGGCAATCAGTGTAACTGAAAAGGAGACAGTTTTCATATCCTTTCCTTCAAAAAACGGGCTCCGCCACACTTGCATCACTAAATGGGTGAAAGCAGGCTAGTGCCAGATTCATTGTACGCCTTTGACGTAAATGTCGGTCACCGCATAGGTATCTTTGCCATGTGCCTCTCTTCAACCAACCTAGCTCATTTCCACTTGCATAACTGAGTATAGAAAACTAGGTGTGTGCCAAGCTGCAATGAACTTCCGTGACGAGTATTTGCGCGACTGGAGATGAGCCACGAGCTATGTGCCCCTCTTATAAAGCTTGTTGACCCAACATGTTGAGCTACGTATGAGCCGCACTTCAATTTAGCGAAATGGGAAGATCAGTCAAGTAGTCTACTACACAAAAAGACAGGTGTTCGTGCAACCTTGATTTGACCATTCCGTCTACTCTCACTGGTACGTAAGGTCATTGTTAGCCAGATGGGCCGCTCGCTGTGGCAAAAAATAGGCGTTTTTTTAACAAGCTCGAGAAAAGAATAGTTTCGGAAAAAACGGGGTAGAGTAAGGATAGTTTTATCGCCAATAGGGGGGGGGGGGGGGGGGGTTTACGTCACACGGACGCCGTAGTGGAGGTCTACGGAGAATTTTGTCCAACTGGGGATCTTTAACGTGCGCTACGATGCACACGGGCGTCTTCACAGTGTGCCTCCATTCAAACTGCAATCTCCGGAGCCGGGGATTAGCCCGCAATTTCGAGCCGAGTATACTAGCGCCTTAGGTACTCGGCTACCCCGAAGGGTGAGAGAGTAAGGTTATACAGGCATATGAATGTCATGAGTCCAGGTAGGTGTGCAGCGTTTCTCCAGCACTGCGGGTTTAAAGTGTATTTGGCCCAGGTTGTAGAGCTATTAGCTGAATATCTGGGGGTCGTCACGAAAGCGACGGTTTGACATCATTAGGGCAGTTCGTGGATTTTCTCTGCTTTCTCGCCTACATGTATCATCGCGCCATCCACAATCCCCTCACTATATCAATAATGAGGGGCTGTTTTCATGGCGAAACGGCATTACTAGCCTATAGGCGGAACAGGTTGTGTCCTAGGTATGTGACATGCATATGCGCCTCTCTTAGCTGACCCATTTGACGCGAACCTGCTTTATGGCTATATTTCGCTGATTACATGTAGATCTTTCATAAAGTCAATGTAACCTCATTTAAATGCGTTGCCGAGACGGTACGTGCCACAATTTAGTGAACGTATGTAACGGCAATCATTGTAACTGAAAAGGAGACAGTTTTCATGTGCTTTTCTTCAAAAAACCGGCTCCGCCAGACTTGCATCAGTGAATACATGAAAGCAGGCTAGTTCCAGATTATTGTGCGTCTTTGACGTAAACCTCGGTCACCGCATAGGTGTCACTGCCATGTGCTTCTCTTCAACCAACCAAGCTCATTTCCACTTGCATAACTGGGTATACAAAACTAGGTGTGCGCCAAGCTAAAATGAACTTCCGTGATGAGCATTTGCGTCACTGGAGATGGGCCACGAGGTATGTGCCCCTTTTCAATAAAGCTTGTTGACCCCAACATGTAGCGCTACGTATGAGCCGCACTTCAATGTAGTGAAATAGGAAGATCTGTCAAGTAGTCTATTATAGAAAAAGAAAGGTGTTCGTGCAACCATGATTTGACCATTCCGTCTACTCTCACTGGTACGTAAGGTCATTGTTAGCCACATGGGCCGCTCACTGTGGCAAAAAAATAGGCGTTTTTTTTTAACAAGCTCGAGAAAAGAATAGTTTCGGAAAAAACGGGGTAGAGTAACGATAGTTTTATCGCCAATAGGGGGGGGGGGGTGGTTTTACGTCACACGGACGCCGTAGTGGAGGTCGACGGAGAATTTCGTCCAACTGGGGATCTTTAACGTGCGCTACGATTCACAGGGGCGTCTTCGCAGTGTGCCTCCATTCAAACTGCAATCTCCGGAGCCGGGGATTAGCCCGCAATTTCGAGCCGAGCATACTAGCGCCTTAGGTACTCGGCTACCCCGAAGGGTGACAGAGTTAGGTTATACAGACATATGAATGTCATGAGTCCAGGTAGGTGTGCAGCGTTTCTCCAGCACTGCGGGTTTAAAGTGTATTTGGCCCAGGTTGTAGAGCTATTAGCTGAATATCTGGGCGTCGTCACGAAAGCGACGGTTTGACATCATTAGGGCAGTTCGTGGATTTTCTCTGCTTTCTCGCCTACATGTACCATCGGGCCGTTTACTATCTCCTCACTATATCAATAATGAAGGGCTGTGTTCATGGCGAAACGGCATTACTAGCCTATAGGTGGAACAGGTTGTGTCCTAGGTATGTGACATTGCATATGCGCCTCTCTTAAGCGGACCCATTTGACGGGAACGTGTTTTCCTGGCTATATTTCGCTGATTACATATAGATCTTTCATAAAGTCAATGTAACCTCATTTAAATGCGTTGCCGAGACTGGGTACGTGCCTGTTCAGTGGACGTATATAACGGCAATCAGTGTAACTGAAAAGGATACAGTTTTCATGTGCTTTCCTTCAAAAAACGGGCTCCGCCACACTTGCATCACTCAATGGGTGAGAGCAGGCTAGTGCCAGATTTATTGTACGCCTTTGACGTAAATGTCGGTCACCGCATAGGTGTCTTTGCCATGTGCTTCTCTTCATCCAACCCAGCTCATTTCCACTTGCATAACTGGGTATACAAAACTAGGTGTGCGCCAAGCTAAAATGAACTTCCGTGATGAGCATTTGCGTCACTGGAGATGGGCCACGAGGTATGTGCCCCTTTTCGATAAAGCTTGTTGACCCCAACATGTAGCGCTACGTATGAGCCGCACTTCAATGTAGTGAAATAGGAAGATCTGTCAAGTAGTCTATTATAGAAAAAGAAAGGTGTTCGTGCAACCATGATTTGACCATTCCGTCTACTCTCACTTGTACGTAAGGTCATTGTTGGCCACATGGGCCGCTCGCTGTGGCAAAAAAATAGGCGTTTTTTTTTAACAAGCTCGAGAAAAGAATAGTTTCGGAAAAAACGGGGTAGAGTAACGATAGTTTTATCGCCAATGGGGGGGGGGGGGGTGATTTTACGTCACACGGACGCCGTAGTGGAGGTCGACGGAGAATTTTGTCCAACTGGGGATCTTTAACGTGCGCTACGATGCACACGGGCGTCTTCGCAGTGTGCCTCCATTCAAACTGCAATCTCCGGAGCCGGGGATTAGCCCGCAATTTCGAGCCGAGTATACTAGCGCCTTAGGTACTCGGCTACCCCGAAGGGTGACAGAGTTAGGTTATACAGACATATGAATGTCATGAGTCCAGGTAGGTGTGCAGCGTTTCTCCAGCACTGCGGGTTTAAAGTGTATTTGGCCCAGGTTGTAGAGCTATTAGCTGAATATCTGGGCGTCGTCACGAAAGCGACGGTTTGACATCATTAGGGCAGTTCGTGGATTTTCTCTGCTTTCTCGCCTACATGTACCATCGGGCCGTTTACTATCTCCTCACTATATCAATAATGAAGGGCTGTGTTCATGGCGAAACGGCATTACTAGCCTATAGGTGGAACAGGTTGTGTCCTAGGTATGTGACATTGCATATGCGCCTCTCTTAAGCGGACCCATTTGACGGGAACGTGTTTTCCTGGCTATATTTCGCTGATTACATATAGATCTTTCATAAAGTCAATGTAACCTCATTTAAATGCGTTGCCGAGACTGGGTACGTGCCTGTTCAGTGGACGTATATAACGGCAATCAGTGTAACTGAAAAGGATACAGTTTTCATGTGCTTTCCTTCAAAAAACGGGCTCCGCCACACTTGCATCACTCAATGGGTGAGAGCAGGCTAGTGCCAGATTTATTGTACGCCTTTGACGTAAATGTCGGTCACCGCATAGGTGTCTTTGCCATGTGCTTCTCTTCATCCAACCCAGCTCATTTCCACTTGCATAACTGGGTATACAAAACTAGGTGTGCGCCAAGCTAAAATGAACTTCCGTGATGAGCATTTGCGTCACTGGAGATGGGCCACGAGGTATGTGCCCCTTTTCGATAAAGCTTGTTGACCCCAACATGTAGCGCTACGTATGAGCCGCACTTCAATGTAGTGAAATAGGAAGATCTGTCAAGTAGTCTATTATAGAAAAAGAAAGGTGTTCGTGCAACCATGATTTGACCATTCCGTCTACTCTCACTTGTACGTAAGGTCATTGTTGGCCACATGGGCCGCTCGCTGTGGCAAAAAAATAGGCGTTTTTTTTTAACAAGCTCGAGAAAAGAATAGTTTCGGAAAAAACGGGGTAGAGTAACGATAGTTTTATCGCCAATGGGGGGGGGGTGATTTTACGTCACACGGACGCCGTAGTGGAGGTCGACGGAGAATTTTGTCCAACTGGGGATCTTTAACGTGCGCTACGATGCACACGGGCGTCTTCGCAGTGTGCCTCCATTCAAACTGCAATCTCCGGAGCCGGGGATTAGCCCGCAATTTCGAGCCGAGTATACTAGCTCCTTAGGTACTCGGCTACCCCGAAGGGTGACAGAGTTAGGTTATACAGACATATGAATGTCATGAGTCCAGGTAGGTGTGCAGCGTTTCTCCAGCACTGCGGGTTTAAAGTGTATTTGGCCCAGGTTGTAGAGCTATTAGCTGAATATCTGGGCGTCGTCACGAAAGCGACGGTTTGACATCATTAGGGCAGTTCGTGGATTTTCTCTGCTTTCTCGCCTACATGTACCATCGGGCCGTTTACTATCTCCTCACTATATCAATAATGAAGGGCTGTGTTCATGGCGAAACGGCATTACTAGCCTATAGGTGGAACAGGTTGTGTCCTAGGTATGTGACATTGCATATGCGCCTCTCTTAAGCGGACCCATTTGACGGGAACGTGTTTTCCTGGCTATATTTCGCTGATTACATATAGATCTTTCATAAAGTCAATGTAACCTCATTTAAATGCGTTGCCGAGACTGGGTACGTGCCTGTTCAGTGGACGTATATAACGGCAATCAGTGTAACTGAAAAGGATACAGTTTTCATGTGCTTTCCTTCAAAAAACGGGCTCCGCCACACTTGCATCACTCAATGGGTGAGAGCAGGCTAGTGCCAGATTTATTGTACGCCTTTGACGTAAATGTCGGTCACCGCATAGGTGTCTTTGCCATGTGCTTCTCTTCATCCAACCCAGCTCATTTCCACTTGCATAACTGGGTATACAAAACTAGGTGTGCGCCAAGCTAAAATGAACTTCCGTGATGAGCATTTGCGTCACTGGAGATGGGCCACGAGGTATGTGCCCCTTTTCAATAAAGCTTGTTGACCCCAACATGTAGCGCTACGTATGAGCCGCACTTCAATGTAGTGAAATAGGAAGATCTGTCAAGTAGTCTATTATAGAAAAAGAAAGGTGTTCGTGCAACCATGATTTGACCATTCCGTCTACTCTCACTGGTACGTAAGGTCATTGTTAGCCACATGGGCCGCTCGCTGTGGCAAAAAAATAGGCGTTTTTTTTTAACAAGCTCGAGAAAAGAATAGTTTTGGAAAAAACGGGGTAGAGTAACGATAGTTTTATCGCCAATAGGGGGGGGGGGGGTTTACGTCACACGGACGCCGTAGTGGAGGTCGACGGAGAATTTTGTCCAACTGGGGATCTTTAACGTGCGCTACGATGCACACGGGCGTCTTCGCAGTGTGCCTCCATTCAAACTGCAATCTCCGGAGCCGGGGATTAGCCCGCAATTTCGAGCCGAGTATACTAGCGCCTTAGGTACTCGGCTACCCCGAAGGGTGACAGAGTAAGGTTATACAGGCATATGAATGTGATGAGTCCAGGTGGGTGGGCAGCGTTTCTCCAGCACTGCGGGTTCTAAGTGTATTTGGCCCAGGTTGTAGAGCTATTAGCTGAATATCTGGGGGTCGTTGCGAAAGCGACGGTTTGACATCATTAGGGCAGTTCGTGAATTTTCTCTGCTTTCTCGCCTACATGTACCATCGGGCCATCGACTATCCCCTCACTATATCAATAATGAGGGGCTGTTTTCATGGCGAAACGTCATTACTAGCCTATAGGCGGAACAGGTTGCGTCTTAGGTATGTGACATGCATATGCGCCTCTTTTAGCTGACCCATTTGACACGAACCTGTTTTATGGCTATATTTCGCTGATTACTGTAGATCTTTCCTAAAGTCAATGTCACCTCATTTATATGCGTTGCCGAGACGGTACGTGCCACAATTTAGTGAACGTATGTAACGGCAATCAGTGTAACTGAAAAGGAGACAGTTTTCATATACTTTCCTTCAAAAAACGGGCTCCGCCACACTTGCATCACTAAATGGGTGAAAGCAGGCTAGTGCCAGATTCATTGTACGCCTTTGACGTAAATGTCGGTCACCGCATAGGTATCTTTGCCATGTGCCTCTCTTCAACCAACCTAGCTCATTTCCACTTGCATAACTGAGTATAGAAAACTAGGTGTGTGCCAAGCTGCAATGAACTTCCGTGACGAGTATTTGCGCGACTGGAGATGAGCCACGAGCTATGTGCCCCTCTTATAAAGCTTGTTGACCCAACATGTAGAGCTACCTATGAGCCGCACTTCAATTTAGCGAAATGGGAAGATCAGTCAAGTAGTCTACTACACAAAAAGACAGGTGTTCGTGCAACCTTGATTTGACCATTCCGTCTACTCTCACTGCTACGTAAGGTCATTGTTAGCCACATGGGCCGCTCGCTGTTGCAAAAAATAGGCGTTTTTCTAACAAGCTCGAGAAAAGAATAGTTTCGGGAAAAAACGGGGTAGAGTAACGATAGTTTTATCGCCAATAGGGGGGGGGGTGGTTTTACGTCACACGGACGCCGTAGTGGAGGTCTACGGAGAATTTTGTCCAACTGGGGATCTTTAACGATCGCTACGATGCACACGGGCGTCTTCGCAGTGTGCCTCCATTCAAACTGCAATCTCCGGAGCCGGGGATTAGCCCGCAATTTCGAGCCGAGTATACTAGCGCCTTAGGTACTCGGCTACCCCGAAGGGTGAGAGAGTAAGGTTATACAGGCATATGAATGTCATGAGTCCAGGTAGGTGTGCAGCGTTTCTCCAGCACTGCGGGTTTAAAGTGTATTTGGCCCAGGTTGTAGAGCTATTAGCTGAATATCTGGGGGTCGTCACGAAAGCGACGGTTTGACATCATTAGGGCAGTTCGTGGATTTTCTCTGCTTTCTCGCCTACATGTACCATCGGGCCGTTTACTATCTCCTCACTATATCAATAATGAAGGGCTGTTTTCATGGCGAAACGGCATTACTAGCCTATAGGTGGAACAGGTTGTGTCCTGGGTATGTGACATTGCATATGCGCCTCTCTTAAGCGGACCCATTTGACGGCAACGTGTTTTCCTGGGTATATTTCGCTGATTACATATAGATCTTTCATAAAGTCAATGTAACCTCATTTAAATGCGTTGCCGAGACTGGGTACGTGCCAGTTCAGTGGAAGTATATAACGGCAATCAGTGTAACTGAAAAGGATACAGTCTTCATGTGCTTTCCTTCAAAAAACGGGCTCCGCCACACTTGCATCACTCAATGGGTGAGAGCAGGCTAGTGCCACATTTATTGTACGCCTTTGACGTAAATGTCGGTCACCGCATAGGTGTCTTTGCCATGTGCTTCTCTTCATCCAACCCAGCTCATTTCCACTTGCATAACTGGGTATACAAAACTAGGTGTGTGCCAAGCTAAAATAAACTTCCGTGATGAGAATTTGCGTCACTGGAGATGGGCCACGAGGTATGTGCCCCTTTTCAATAAAGCTTGTTGACCCCAACATGTAGCGCTACGTATGAGCCGCACTTCAATGTAGTGAAATAGGAAGATCTGTCAAGTAGTCTATTATAGAAAAAGAAAGGTGTTCGTGCAACCATGATTTGACCATTCCGTCTACTCTCACTGGTACGTAAGGTCATTGTTAGCCACATGGGCCGCTCGCTGTGGCAAAAAAATAGGCGTTTTTTTTAACAAGCTCGAGAAAAGAATAGTTTCGGAAAAAACGGGGTAGAGTAACGATAGTTTTATCGCCAATAGGGGGGGTGGTTTTACGTCACACGGACGCCGTAGTGGAGGTCTACGGAGAATTTTGCCCAACTGGGGATCTTTAACGTGCGCTACGATGCACACGGGCGTCTTCGCAGTGTGCCTCCATTCAAACTGCAATCTCCGGAGCCGGGGATTAGCCCGCAATTTCGAGCCGAGTATACTAGCGCCTTAGGTACTCGGCTACCCCGAAGGGTGACAGAGTAAGGTTATACAGGCATATGAATGTCATGAGTCCAGGTAGGTGTGCAGCGTTTCTCCAGCACTGCGGGTTTAAAGTGTATTTGGCCCAGGTTGTAGAGCTATTAGCTGAATATCTGGGGGTCGTCACGAAAGCGACGGTTTGACGTCATTAGGGCAGTTCGTGGATTTTCTCTGCTTTCTCGCCTACATGTACCATCGGGCCGTTTACTATCTCCTCACTATATCAATAATGAAGGGCTGTTTTCATGGCGAAACGGCATTACTAATAGGTGGAACAGGTTGTGTCCTAGGTATGTGACATTGCATATGCGCCTCTCTTAAGCGGACCCATTTGACGGGAACGTGTTTTCCTGGCTATATTTCGCTGATTACATATAGATCTTTCATAAAGTCAATGTAACCTCATTTAAATGCGTTGCCGAGACTGGGTACATGCCAGTTCAGTGGACGTATATAACGGCAATCAGTGTAACTGAAAAGGATACAGTCTTCATGTGCTTTCCTTCAAAAAACGGGCTCCGCCACACTTGCATCACTCAATGGGTGAGAGCAGGCTAGTGCCACATTTATTGTACGCCTTTGACGTAAATGTCGGTCACCGCATAGGTGTCTTTGCCATGTGCTTCTCTTCATCCAACCCAGCTCATTTCCACTTGCATAACTGGGTATACAAAACTAGGTGTGTGCCAAGCTAAAATGAACTTCCGTGATGAGAATTTGCGTCACTGGAGATGGGCCACGAGGTATGTGCCCCTTTTCAATAAAGCTTGTTGACCCCAACATGTAGCGCTACGTATGAGCCGCACTTCAATGTAGTGAAATAGGAAGATCTGTCAAATAGTCTATTATAGAAAAAGAAAGGTGTTCGTGCAACCATGATTTGACCATTCCGTCTACTCTCACTGGTACGTAAGGTCATTCTTAGCCACATGGGCCGCTCGCTGTGGCAAAAAAATAGGCGTTTTTTTAACAAGCTCGAGAAAAGAATAGTTTCGGAAAAAACGGGGTAGAGTAACGATAGTTTTATCGCCAATAGGGGGGGGGGGGGGTTTTACGTCACACGGACGCCGTAGTGGAGGTCTACGGAGAATTTTGCCCAACTGGGGATCTTTAACGTGCGCTACGATGCACACGGGCGTCTTCGCAGTGTGCCTCCATTCAAACTGCAATCTCCGGAGCCGGGGATTAGCCCGCAATTTCGAGCCGAGTATACTAGCGCCTTAGGTACTCGGCTACCCCGAAGGGTGACAGAGTAAGGTTATACAGGCATATGAATGTCATGAGTCCAGGTAGGTGTGCAGCGTTTCTCCAGCACTGCGGGTTTAAAGTGTATTTGGCCCAGGTTGTAGAGCTATTAGCTGAATATCTGGGGGTCGTCACGAAAGCGAAGGTTTGACGTCATTAGGGCAGTTCGTGGATTTTCTCTGCTTTCTCGCCTACATGTACCATCGGGCCATCCACTATCCCCTCACTATATCAATAATGAGGGGCTGTTTTCATGGCGAAACGGCATTACTAGCCTATAGGCGGAACAGGTTGTGTCCTAGGTATGTGATATGCATATGCGCCTCTCTTAGCTGACCCATTTGACACGAACCTGCTTTATGGCTATATTTCGCTGATTACATGTAGATCTTTCATAAAGTCAATGTAACCTCATTTAAATGCGTTGCCGAGACGGTACGTGCCACAATTTAGTGAACGTATGTAACGGCAATCAGTGTAACTGAAAAGGAGACAGTTTTCATGTGCTTTTCTTCAAAAAACGGGCTCCGCCACACTTGCATCACTAAATGGGTGAAAGCAGGCTAGTGCCAGATTCATTGTACGCCTTTGACGTAAATGTCGGTCACCGCATAGGTATCTTTGCCATGTGCCTCTCTTCAACCAACCTAGCTCATTTCCACTTGCATAACTGAGTATAGAAAACTAGGTGTGTGCCAAGCTGCAATGAACTTCCATGACGAGTATTTGCGCGACTGGAGATGAGCCACGAGCTATGTGCCCCTCTTATAAAGCTTGTTGACCCAACATGTAGAGCTACCTATGAGCCGCACTTCAATTTAGCGAAATGGGAAGATCAGTCAAGTAGTCTACTACACAAAAAGACAGGTGTTCGTGCAACCTTGATTTGACCATTCCGTCTACTCTCACTGCTACGTAAGGTCATTGTTAGCCACATGGGCCGCTCGCTGTTGCAAAAAATAGGCGTTTTTCTAACAAGCTCGAGAAAAGAATAGTTTCGGGAAAAAACGGGGTAGAGTAACGATAGTTTTATCGCCAATAGGGGGGGGGGGGTGGTTTTACGTCACACGGACGCCGTAGTGGAGGTCTACGGAGAATTTTGTCCAACTGGGGATCTTTAACGATCGCTACGATGCACACGGGCGTCTTCGCAGTGTGCCTCCATTCAAACTGCAATCTCCGGAGCCGGGGATTAGCCCGCAATTTCGAGCCGAGTATACTAGCGCCTTAGGTACTCGGCTACCCCGAAGGGTGAGAGAGTAAGGTTATACAGGCATATGAATGTCATGAGTCCAGGTAGGTGTGCAGCGTTTCTCCAGCACTGCGGGTTTAAAGTGTATTTGGCCCAGGTTGTAGAGCTATTAGCTGAATATCTGGGGGTCGTCACGAAAGCGACGGTTTGACATCATTAGGGCAGTTCGTGGATTTTCTCTGCTTTCTCGCCTACATGTACCATCGGGCCGTTTACTATCTCCTCACTATATCAATAATGAAGGGCTGTTTTCATGGCGAAACGGCATTACTAGCCTATAGGTGGAACAGGTTGTGTCCTAGGTATGTGACATTGCATATGCGCCTCTCTTAAGCGGACCCATTTGACGGCAACGTGTTTTCCTGGGTATATTTCGCTGATTACATATAGATCTTTCATAAAGTCAATGTAACCTCATTTAAATGCGTTGCCGAGACTGGGTACGTGCCAGTTCAGTGGAAGTATATAACGGCAATCAGTGTAACTGAAAAGGATACAGTCTTCATGTGCTTTCCTTCAAAAAACGGGCTCCGCCACACTTGCATCACTCAATGGGTGAGAGCAGGCTAGTGCCACATTTATTGTACGCCTTTGACGTAAATGTCGGTCACCGCATAGGTGTCTTTGCCATGTGCTTCTCTTCATCCAACCCAGCTCATTTCCACTTGCATAACTGGGTATACAAAACTAGGTGTGTGCCAAGCTAAAATAAACTTCCGTGATGAGAATTTGCGTCACTGGAGATGGGCCACGAGGTATGTGCCCCTTTTCAATAAAGCTTGTTGACCCCAACATGTAGCGCTACGTATGAGCCGCACTTCAATGTAGTGAAATAGGAAGATCTGTCAAGTAGTCTATTATAGAAAAAGAAAGGTGTTCGTGCAACCATGATTTGACCATTCCGTCTACTCTCACTGGTACGTAAGGTCATTGTTAGCCACATGGGCCGCTCGCTGTGGCAAAAAAATAGGCGTTTTTTTTAACAAGCTCGAGAAAAGAATAGTTTCGGAAAAAACGGGGTAGAGTAACGATAGTTTTATCGCCAATAGGGGGGGTGGTTTTACGTCACACGGACGCCGTAGTGGAGGTCTACGGAGAATTTTGCCCAACTGGGGATCTTTAACGTGCGCTACGATGCACACGGGCGTCTTCGCAGTGTGCCTCCATTCAAACTGCAATCTCCGGAGCCGGGGATTAGCCCGCAATTTCGAGCCGAGTATACTAGCGCCTTAGGTACTCGGCTACCCCGAAGGGTGACAGAGTAAGGTTATACAGGCATATGAATGTCATGAGTCCAGGTAGGTGTGCAGCGTTTCTCCAGCACTGCGGGTTTAAAGTGTATTTGGCCCAGGTTGTAGAGCTATTAGCTGAATATCTGGGGGTCGTCACGAAAGCGACGGTTTGACGTCATTAGGGCAGTTCGTGGATTTTCTCTGCTTTCTCGCCTACATGTATAATCGGGCCGTTTACTATCTCCTCACTATATCAATAATGAAGGGCTGTTTTCATGGCGAAACGGCATTACTAATAGGTGGAACAGGTTGTGTCCTAGGTATGTGACATTGCATATGCGCCTCTCTTAAGCGGACCCATTTGACGGGAACGTGTTTTCCTGGCTATATTTCGCTGATTACATATAGATCTTTCATAAAGTCAATGTAACCTCATTTAAATGCGTTGCCGAGACTGGGTACATGCCAGTTCAGTGGACGTATATAACGGCAATCAGTGTAACTGAAAAGGATACAGTCTTCATGTGCTTTCCTTCAAAAAACGGGCTCCGCCACACTTGCATCACTCAATGGGTGAGAGCAGGCTAGTGCCACATTTATTGTACGCCTTTGACGTAAATGTCGGTCACCGCATAGGTGTCTTTGCCATGTGCTTCTCTTCATCCAACCCAGCTCATTTCCACTTGCATAACTGGGTATACAAAACTACGTGTGTGCCAAGCTAAAATGAACTTCCGTGATGAGAATTTGCGTCACTGGAGATGGGCCACGAGGTATGTGCCCCTTTTCAATAAAGCTTGTTGACCCCAACATGTAGCGCTACGTATGAGCCGCACTTCAATGTAGTGAAATAGGAAGATCTGTCAAATAGTCTATTATAGAAAAAGAAAGGTGTTCGTGCAACCATGATTTGACCATTCCGTCTACTCTCACTGGTACGTAAGGTCATTGTTAGCCACATGGGCCGCTCGCTGTGGCAAAAAAATAGGCGTTTTTTTAACAAGCTCGAGAAAAGAATAGTTTCGGAAAAAACGGGGTAGAGTAACGATAGTTTTATCGCCAATAGGGGCGGGGGGGTGGTTTTACGTCACACGGACGCCGTAGTGGAGGTCTACGGAGAATTTTGCCCAACTGGGGATCTTTAACGTGCGCTACGATGCACACGGGCGTCTTCGCAGTGTGCCTCCATTCAAACTGCAATCTCCGGAGCCGGGGATTAGCCCGCAATTTCGAGCCGAGTATACTAGCGCCTTAGGTACTCGGCTACCCCGAAGGGTGACAGAGTAAGGTTATACAGGCATATGAATGTCATGAGTCCAGGTAGGTGTGCAGCGTTTCTCCAGCACTGCGGGTTTAAAGTGTATTTGGCCCAGGTTGTAGAGCTATTAGCTGAATATCTGGGGGTCGTCACGAAAGCGAAGGTTTGACGTCATTAGGGCAGTTCGTGGATTTTCTCTGCTTTCTCGCCTACATGTACCATCGGGCCATCCACTATCCCCTCACTATATCAATAATGAGGGGCTGTTTTCATGGCGAAACGGCATTACTAGCCTATAGGCGGAACAGGTTGTGTCCTAGGTATGTGATATGCATATGCGCCTCTCTTAGCTGACCCATTTGACACGAACCTGCTTTATGGCTATATTTCGCTGATTACATGTAGATCTTTCATAAAGTCAATGTAACCTCATTTAAATGCGTTGCCGAGACGGTACGTGCCACAATTTAGTGAACGTATGTAACGGCAATCAGTGTAACTGAAAAGGAGACAGTTTTCATGTGCTTTTCTTCAAAAAACGGGCTCCGCCAGACTTGCATCAGTGAATACATGAAAGCAGGCTAGTTCCAGATTATTGTGCGGCTTTGACGTAAATCTCGGTCACCGCATAGGTGTCACTGCCATGTGCTTCTCTTCAACCAACCAAGCTCATTTCCACTTGCATAACTGGGTATACAAAACTAGGTATGTGCCAAGCTAAAATGAACTTCCGTGATGAGCATTTGCGTCACTGGAGATGGGCCACGAGGTATGTGCCCCTTTTCAATAAAGCTTGTTGACCCCAACATGTAGCGCTACGTATGAGCCGCACTTCAATGTAGTGAAATAGGAAGATCTGTCAAGTAGTCTATTATAGAAAAGGAAAGGTGTTCGTGCAACCATGATTTGACCATTCCGTCTACTCTCACTGGTACGTAAGGTCATTATTAGCGACATGGGCCGCTCGCTGTGGCAAAAAAATAGGCGTTTTTTTAACAAGCTCGAGAAAAGAATAGTTTCGGAAAAAACGGGGTAGAGTAACGATAGTTTTATCGCCAATAGGGGGGGGGGTGGTTTTACGTCACACGGACGCCGTAGTGGAGGTCTACGGAAAATTTTGTCCAACTGGGGATCTTTAACGTGCGCTACGATGCACACGGGCGTCTTCGCAGTGTGCCTCCATTCAAACTGCAATCTCCGGAGCCGGGGATTAGCCCGCAATTTCGAGCCGAGTATACTAGCGCCTTAGGTACTCGGCTACCCCGAAGGGTGAGAGAGTAAGGTTATACAGGCATATGAATGTCATGAGTCCAGGTAGGTGTGCAGCGTTTCTCCAGCACTGCGGGTTTAAAGTGTATTTGGCCCAGGTTGTAGAGCTATTAGCTGAATATCTGGGGGTCGTCACGAAAGCGAAGGTTTGACGTCATTAGGGCAGTTCGTGGATTTTCTCTGCTTTCTCGCCTACATGTACCATCGGGCCATCCACTATCCCCTCACTATATCAATAATGAGGGGCTGTTTTCATGGCGAAACGGCATTACTAGCCTATAGGCGGAACAGGTTGTGTCCTAGGTATGTGACATGCATATGCGCCTCTCTTAGCTGACCCATTTGACACGAACCTGCTTTATGGCTATATTTCGCTGATTACATGTAGATCTTTCATAAAGTCAATGTAACCTCATTTAAATGCGTTGCCGAGACGGTACGTGCCACAATTTAGTGAACGTATGTAACGGCAATCAGTGTAACTGAAAAGGAGACAGTTTTCATGTGCTTTTCTTCAAAAAACCGGCTCCGCCAGACTTGCATCAGTGAATACATGAAAGCAGGCTAGTTCCAGATTATTGTGCGTCTTTGACGTAAACCTCGGTCACCGCATAGGTGTCACTGCCATGTGCTTCTCTTCAACCAACCAAGCTCATTTCCACTTGCATAACTGGGTATACAAAACTAGGTGTGCGCCAAGCTAAAATGAACTTCCGTGATGAGCATTTGCGTCACTGGAGATGGGCCACGAGGTATGTGCCCCTTTTCAATAAAGCTTGTTGACCCCAACATGTAGCGCTACGTATGAGCCGCACTTCAATGTAGTGAAATAGGAAGATCTGTCAAGTAGTCTATTATAGAAAAAGAAAGGTGTTCGTGCAACCATGATTTGACCATTCCGTCTACTCTCACTGGTACGTAAGGTAATTGTTAGCCACATGGGCCGCTCGCTGTGGCAAAAAAATAGGCGTTTTTTTTTAACAAGCTCGAGAAAAGAATAGTTTCGGAAAAAACGGGGTAGAGTAACGATAGTTTTATCGCCAATAGGGGGGGGGGGGGTGGTTTTACGTCACACGGACGCCGTAGTGGAGGTCGACGGAGAATTTTGTCCAACTGGGGATCTTTAACGTGCGCTACGATGCACACGGGCGTCTTCGCAGTGTGCCTCCATTCAAACTGCAATCTCCGGAGCCGGGGATTAGCCCGCAATTTCGAGCCGAGTATACTAGCGCCTTAGGTACTCGGCTACCCCGAAGGGTGACAGAGTTAGGTTATACAGACATATGAATGTCATGAGTCCAGGTAGGTGTGCAGCGTTTCTCCAGCACTGCGGGTTTAAAGTGTATTTGGCCCAGGTTGTAGAGCTATTAGCTGAATATCTGGGCGTCGTCACGAAAGCGACGGTTTGACATCATTAGGGCAGTTCGTGGATTTTCTCTGCTTTCTCGCCTACATGTACCATCGGGCCGTTTACTATCTCCTCACTATATCAATAATGAAGGGCTGTGTTCATGGCGAAACGGCATTACTAGCCTATAGGTGGAACAGGTTGTGTCCTAGGTATGTGACATTGCATATGCGCCTCTCTTAAGCGGACCCATTTGACGGGAACGTGTTTTCCTGGCTATATTTCGCTGATTACATATAGATCTTTCATAAAGTCAATGTAACCTCATTTAAATGCGTTGCCGAGACTGGGTACGTGCCTGTTCAGTGGACGTATATAACGGCAATCAGTGTAACTGAAAAGGATACAGTTTTCATGTGCTTTCCTTCAAAAAACGGGCTCCGCCACACTTGCATCACTCAATGGGTGAGAGCAGGCTAGTGCCAGATTTATTGTACGCCTTTGACGTAAATGTCGGTCACCGCATAGGTGTCTTTGCCATGTGCTTCTCTTCATCCAACCCAGCTCATTTCCACTTGCATAACTGGGTATACAAAACTAGGTGTGCGCCAAGCTAAAATGAACTTCCGTGATGAGCATTTGCGTCACTGGAGATGGGCCACGAGGTATGTGCCCCTTTTCAATAAAGCTTGTTGACCCCAACATGTAGCGCTACGTATGAGCCGCACTTCAATGTAGTGAAATAGGAAGATCTGTCAAGTAGTCTATTATAGAAAAAGAAAGGTGTTCGTGCAACCATGATTTGACCATTCCGTCTACTCTCACTGGTACGTAAGGTCATTGTTAGCCACATGGGCCGCTCGCTGTGGCAAAAAAATAGGCGTTTTTTTTAACAAGCTCGAGAAAAGAATAGTTTCGGAAAAAACGGGGTAGAGTAACGATAGTTTTATCGCCAATAGGGGGGGGGGGGGGGGGGGGGGTTTACGTCACACGGACGCCGTAGTGGAGGTCGACGGAGAATTTTGTCCAACTGGGGATCTTTAACGTGCGCTACGATGCACACGGGCGTCTTCGCAGTGTGCCTCCATTCAAACTGCAATCTCCGGAGCCGGGGATTAGCCCGCAATTTCGAGCCGAGTATACTAGCGCCTTAGGTACTCGGCTACCCCGAAGGGTGACAGAGTTAGGTTATACAGACATATGAATGTCATGAGTCCAGGTAGGTGTGCAGCGTTTCTCCAGCACTGCGGGTTTAAAGTGTATTTGGCCCAGGTTGTAGAGCTATTAGCTGAATATCTGGGCGTCGTCACGAAAGCGACGGTTTGACATCATTAGGGCAGTTCGTGGATTTTCTCTGCTTTCTCGCCTACATGTACCATCGGGCCGTTTACTATCTCCTCACTATATCAATAATGAAGGGCTGTGTTCATGGCGAAACGGCATTACTAGCCTATAGTTGGAACAGGTTGTGTCCTAGGTATGTGACATTGCATATGCGCCTCTCTTAAGCGGACCCATTTGACGGGAACGTGTTTTCCTGGCTATATTTCGCTGATTACATATAGATCTTTCATAAAGTCAATGTAACCTCATTTAAATGCGTTGCCGAGACTGGGTACGTGCCTGTTCAGTGGACGTATATAACGGCAATCAGTGTAACTGAAAAGGATACAGTTTTCATGTGCTTTCCTTCAAAAAACGGGCTCCGCCACACTTGCATCACTCAATGGGTGAGAGCAGGCTAGTGCCAGATTTATTGTACGCCTTTGACGTAAATGTCGGTCACCGCATAGGTGTCTTTGCCATGTGCTTCTCTTCATCCAACCCAGCTCATTTCCACTTGCATAACTGGGTATACAAAACTAGGTGTGCGCCAAGCTAAAATGAACTTCCGTGATGAGCATTTGCGTCACTGGAGATGGGCCACGAGGTATGTGCCCCTTTTCAATAAAGCTTGTTGACCCCAACATGTAGCGCTACGTATGAGCCGCACTTCAATGTAGTGAAATAGGAAGATCTGTCAAGTAGTCTATTATAGAAAAAGAAAGGTGTTCGTGCAACCATGATTTGACCATTCCGTCTACTCTCACTGGTACGTAAGGTCATTGTTAGCCACATGGGCCGCTCGCTGTGGCAAAAAAATAGGCGTTTTTTTTTAACAAGCTCGAGAAAAGAATAGTTTCGGAAAAAACGGGGTAGAGTAACGATAGTTTTATCGCCAATAGGGGGGGGGGGGGGTTTACGTCACACGGACGCCGTAGTGGAGGTCGACGGAGAATTTTGTCCAACTGGGGATCTTTAACGTGCGCTACGATGCACACGGGCGTCTTCGCAGTGTGCCTCCATTCAAACTGCAATCTCCGGAGCCGGGGATTAGCCCGCAATTTCGAGCCGAGTATACTAGCGCCTTAGGTACTCGGCTACCCCGAAGGGTGACAGAGTTAGGTTATACAGACATATGAATGTCATGAGTCCAGGTAGGTGTGCAGCGTTTCTCCAGCACTGCGGGTTTAAAGTGTATTTGGCCCAGGTTGTAGAGCTATTAGCTGAATATCTGGGCGTCGTCACGAAAGCGACGGTTTGACATCATTAGGGCAGTTCGTGAATTTTCTCTGCTTCCTCGCCTACATGTACCATCGGGCCGTTTACTATCTCCTCACTATATCAATAATGAAGGGCTGTGTTCATGGCGAAACGGCATTACTAGCCTATAGGTGGAACAGGTTGTGTCCTAGGTATGTGACATTGCATATGCGCCTCTCTTAGGCGGACCCATTTGACGGGAACGTGTTTTCCTGGCTATATTTCGCTGATTACATATAGATCTTTCATAAAGTCAATGTAACCTCATTTAAATGCGTTGCCGAGACTGGGTACGTGCCTGTTCAGTGGACGTATATAACGGCAATCAGTGTAACTGAAAAGGATACAGTTTTCATGTGCTTTCCTTCAAAAAACGGGCTCCGCCAAACTTGCATCACTCAATGGGTGAGAGCAGGCTAGTGCCAGATTTATTGTACGCCTTTGACGTAAATGTCGGTCACCGCATAGGTGTCTTTGCCATGTGCTTCTCTTCATCCAACCCAGCTCATTTCCACTTGCATAACTGGGTATACAAAACTAGGTGTGTGCCAAGCTAAAATGAACTTCCGTGATGAGCATTTGCGTCACTGGAGATGGGCCACGAGGTATGTGCCCCTTTTCAATAAAGCTTGTTGACCCCAACATGTAGCGCTACGTATGAGCCGCACTTCAATGTAGTGAAATAGGAAGATCTGTCAAGTAGTCTATTATAGAAAAAGAAAGGTGTTCGTGCAACCATGATTTGACCATTCCGTCTACTCTCACTGGTACGTAAGGTCATTGTTAGCCAGATGGGCCGCTCGCTGTGGCAAAAAAATAGGCGTTTTTTTTAACAAGGTCGAGAAAAGAATAGTTTCGGAAAGAACGGGGTAGAGTAACGATAGTTTTATAGCCAATAGGGGGGGGGGGTGGTTTTACGTCGCACGGACGCCGTAGTGGAGGTCTACGGAGAAATTTGCCCAACTGGGGATCTTTAACGTGCACTACGATGCACACGGGCGTCTTTGCAGTGTGCCTCCATTCAAACTACAAACTCCGGAGCCGGGGATTAGCCCGCGATTTCGAGCCGAGTATACTAGCGCCTTAGGTACTCGGCTACCCCGAAGGGTGACAGAGTAAGGTTATACAGGCATATGAATGTGATGAGTCCAGGTGGGTGGGCAGCGTTTCTCCAGCACTGCGGGTTCTAAGTGTATTTGGCCCAGGTTGTAGAGCTATTAGCTGAATATCTGGGGGTCGTTGCGAAAGCGACGGTTTGACATCATTAGGGCAGTTCGTGAATTTTCTCTGCTTTCTCGCCTACATGTACCATCGGGCCATCGACTATCCCCTCACTATATCAATAATGAGGGGCTGTTTTCATGGCGAAACGTCATTACTAGCCTATAGGCGGAACAGGTTGCGTCTTAGGTATGTGACATGCATATGCGCCTCTTTTAGCTGACCCATTTGACACGAACCTGTTTTATGGCTATATTTCGCTGATTACTGTAGATCTTTCCTAAAGTCAATGTCACCTCATTTATATGCGTTGCCGAGACGGTACGTGCCACAATTTAGTGAACGTATGTAACGGCAATCAGTGTAACTGAAAAGGAGACAGTTTTCATATACTTTCCTTCAAAAAACGGGCTCCGCCACACTTGCATCACTAAATGGGTGAAAGCAGGCTAGTGCCAGATTCATTGTACGCCTTTGACGTAAATGTCGGTCACCGCATAGGTATCTTTGCCATGTGCCTCTCTTCAACCAACCTAGCTCATTTCCACTTGCATAACTGAGTATAGAAAACTAGGTGTGTGCCAAGCTGCAATTAACTTCCGTGACGAGTATTTGCGCGACTGGAGATGAGCCACGAGCTATGTGCCCCTCTTATAAAGCTTGTTGACCCAACATGTAGAGCTACGTATGAGCCGCACTTCAATTTAGCGAAATGGGAAGATCAGTCAAGTAGTCTACTACACAAAAAGACAGGTGTTCGTGCAACCTTGATTTGACCATTCCGTCTACTCTCACTGCTACGTAAGGTCATTGTTAGCCACATGGGCCGCTCGCTGTTGCAAAAAATAGGCGTTTTTTTTAACAAGCTTGAGAAAAGAATAGTTTCGGGAAAAAACGGCGTAGAGTAACGATAGTTTTATCGCCAATAGGGGGGGGGGGTGGTTTTACGTCACACGGACGCCGTAGTGGAGGTCTACGGTGAATTTTGTCCAACTGGGGATCTTTAACGTGCGCTACGATGCACACGGGCGTCTTCGCAGTGTGCCTCCATTCAAACTGCAATCTCCGGAGCCGGGGATTAGCCCGCAATTTCGAGCCGAGTATACTAGCGCCTTAGGTACTCGGCTACCCCGAAGGGTGAGAGAGTAAGGTTATACAGGCATATGAATGTCATGAGTCCAGGTAGGTGTGCAGCGTTTCTCCAGCACTGCGGGTTTAAAGTGTATTTGGCCCAGGTTGTAGAGCTATTAGCTGAATATCTGGGGGTCGTCACGAAAACGACGGTTTGACATCATTAGGGCAGTTCGTGGATTTTCTCTGCTTTCTCGCCTACATGTATCATCGGGCCATCCACAATCCCCTCACTATATCAATAATGAGGGGCTGTTTTCATGGCGAAACGGCATTACTAGCCTATAGGCGGAACAGGTTGTGTCCTAGGTATGTGACATTGCATATGCGCCTCTCTTAAGCGGACCCATTTGACGGGAACGTGTTTTCCTGGCTATATTTCGCTGATTACATAAAGATCTTTCATAAAGTCAATGTAACCTCATTTAAATGCGTTGCCGAGACTGGGTACGTGCCTGTTCAGTGGACGTATATAACGGCAATCAGTGTAACTGAAAAGGATACAGTTTTCATGTGCTTTCCTTCAAAAAACGGGCTCCGCCACACTTGCATCACTCAATGGGTGAGAGCAGGCTAGTGCCAGATTTATTGTACGCCTTTGACGTAAATGTCGGTCACCGCATAGGTGTCTTTGCCATGTGCTTCTCTTCATCCAACCCAGCTCATTTCCACTTGCATAACTGGGTATACAAAACTAGGTGTGTGCCAAGCTAAAATGAACTTCCGTGATGAGCATTTGCGTCACTGGAGATGGGCCACGAGGTATGTGCCTCTTTTCAATAAAGCTTGTTGACCCCAACATGTAGCGCTACGTATGAGCCGCACTTCAATGTAGTGAAATAGGAAGATCTGTCAAGTAGTCTATTATAGAAAAAGAAAGGTGTTCGTGCAACCATGATTTGACCATTCCGTCTACTCTCACTGGTACGTAAGGTCATTGTTAGCCACATGGGCCGCTCGCTGTGGCAAAAAAATAGGCGTTTTTTTTTTAACAAGCTCGAGAAAAGAATAGTTTCGGAAAAAACGGGGTAGAGTAACGATAGTTTTATCGCCAATAGGGGGGGGGGTGGTTTTACGTCACACGGACGCCGTAGTGGAGGTCGACGGAGAATTTTGTCCAACTGGGGATCTTTAACGTGCGCTACGATGCACACGGGCGTCTTCGCAGTGTGCCTCCATTCAAACTGCAATCTCCGGAGCCGTGGATTAGCCCGCAATTTCGAGCCGAGTATACTAGCGCCTTAGGTACTCGGCTACCCCGAAGGGTGACAGAGTTAGGTTATACAGACATATGAATGTCATGAGTCCAGGTAGGTGTGCAGCGTTTCTCCAGCACTGCGGGTTTAAAGTGTATTTGGCCCAGGTTGTAGAGCTATTAGCTGAATATCTGGGCGTCGTCACGAAAGCGACGGTTTGACATCATTAGGGCAGTTCGTGGATTTTCTCTGCTTTCTCGCCTACATGTACCATCGGGCCGTTTACTATCTCCTCACTATATCAATAATGAAGGGCTGTGTTCATGGCGAAACGGCATTACTAGCCTATAGGTGGAACAGGTTGGGTCCTAGGTATGTGACATTGCATATGCGCCTCTCTTAAGCGGACCCATTTGACGGGAACGTGTTTTCCTGGCTATATTTCGCTGATTACATAAAGATCTTTCATAAAGTCAATGTAACCTCATTTAAATGCGTTGCCGAGACTGGGTACGTGCCTGTTCAGTGGACGTATATAACGGCAATCAGTGTAACTGAAAAGGATACAGTTTTCATGTGCTTTCCTTCAAAAAACGGGCTCCGCCACACTTGCATCACTCAATGGGTGAGAGCAGGCTAGTGCCAGATTTATTGTACGCCTTTGACGTAAATGTCGGTCACCGCATAGGTGTCTTTGCCATGTGCTTCTCTTCATCCAACCCAGCTCATTTCCACTTGCATAACTGGGTATACAAAACTAGGTGTGTGCCAAGCTAAAATGAACTTCCGTGATGAGCATTTGCGTCACTGGAGATGGGCCACGAGGTATGTGCCCCTTTTCAATAAAGCTTGTTGATCCCAACATGTAGCGCTACGTATGAGCCGCACTTCAATTTAGCGAAATGGGAAGATCAGTCAAGTAGTCTACTACACAAAAAAACAGGTGTTCGTGCAACCTTGATTTGACCATTCCGTCTACTCTCACTGCTACGTAAGGTCATTGTTAGCCACATGGGCCGCTCGCTGTTGCAAAAAATAGGCGTTTTTTTAACAAGCTTGAGAAAAGAATAGTTTCGGGAAAAAACGGGGTAGAGTAACGATAGTTTTATCGCCAATAGGGGGGGGGGGGGTGGTTTTACGTCACACGGACGCCGTAGTGGAGGTCTACGGAGAATTTTGTCCAACTGGGGATCTTTAACGATCGCTACGATGCACACGGGCGTCTTCGCAGTGTGCCTCCATTCAAACTGCAATCTCCGGAGCCGGGGATTAGCCCGCAATTTCGAGCCGAGTATACTAGCGCCTTAGGTACTCGGCTACCCCGAAGGGTGAGAGAGTAAGGTTATACAGGCATATGAATGTCATGAGTCCAGGTAGGTGTGCAGCGTTTCTCCAGCACTGCGGGTTTAAAGTGTATTTGGCCCAGGTTGTAGAGCTATTAGCTGAATATCTGGGGGTCGTCACGAAAGCGATGGTTTGACATCATTAGGGCAGTTCGTGGATTTTCTCTGCTTTCTCGCCTACATGTATCATCGGGCCATCCACAATCCCCTCACTATATCAATAATGAGGGGCTGTTTTCATGGCGAAACGGCATTACTAGCCTATAGGCGGAACAGGTTGTGTCATAGGTATGTGACATGCATATGCGCCTCTCTTAGCTGACCCATTTGACGCGAACCTGCTTTATGGCTATATTTCGCTGATTACATGTAGATCTTTCATAAAGTCAATGTAACCTCATTTAAATGCGTTGCCCCGACGGTACGTGCCACACTTTAGTGAACGTATGTAACGGCAATCAGTGTAACTGAAAAGGAGACAGTTTTCATGTGCTTTTCTTCAAAAAACGGGCTCCGCCAGACTTGCATCAGTGAATACATGAAAGCAGGCTAGTTCCAGATTATTGTGCGGCTTTGACGTAAATCTCGGTCACCGCATAGGTGTCACTGCCATGTGCTTCTCTGCAACACACCAAGCTCATTTCCACTTGCATAACTGGGTATACAAAACTAGGTGTGTGCCAAGCTAAAATGAACTTCCGTGATGAGCATTTGCGTCACTGGAGATGGGCCACGAGGTATGTGCCCCTTTTCAATAAAGCTTGTTGACCCCAACATGTAGCGCTACGTATGAGCCGCACTTCAATGTAGTCAAATAGGAAGATCTGTCAAGTAGTCTATTATAGAAAAAGAAAGGTGTTCGTGTAACCATGATTTGACCATTCCGTCTACTCACACTGGTACGTAAGGTCATTGTTAGCCACATGGGCCGCTCGCTGTGGCAAAAAATAGGCGTTTTTTTTAACAAGCTCGAGAAAAGAATAGTTTCGGAAAAACGGGGTAGAGTAACGATAGTTTTATCGCCAATAGGGGGGGGGGGGTGGTTTTACGTCACACGGACGCCGTAGTGGAGGTCTACGGAGAATTTCGCCCAACTGGGGATCTTTAACGTGCGCTACGTTGCACACGGGCGTCTTCGCAGTGTGCCTCCATTCAAACTGCAATCTCTGGAGCCGGGGATTAGCCCTCAATTTCGAGCCGAGTATACTAGCGCCTTAGGTACTCGGCTACCCCGAAGGGTGACAGAGTAAGGTTATACAGGCATATGAATGTCATGAGTCCAGGTAGGTGTGCAGCGTTTCACCAGCACTGCGGGTTTAAAGTCTATTTGGCCCAGGTTGTAGAGCTATTAGCTGAATATCTGGGGGTCGTCACGAAAGCGACGGTTTGACGTCATTAGGGCAGTTCGTGGATTTTCTCTGCTTTCTCGCCTACATGTATAATCGGGCCGTTTACTATCTCCTCACTATATCAATAATGAAGGGCTGTTTTCATGGCGAAACGGCATTACTAATAGGTGGAACAGGTTGTGTCCTAGGTATGTGATATGCATGTGCGCCTCTCTTAGCTGACCCATTTGACACGAACCTGCTTTATGGCTATATTTCGCTCATTACATGTAGATCTTTCATAAAGTCAATGTAACCTCATTTAAATGCGTTGCCGAGACGGTACGTGCCACAATTTAGTGAACGTATGTAACGGCAATCAGCGTAACTGAAAAGGAGACAGTTTTCATGTGCTTTTCTTCAAAAAACGGGCTCCGCCAGACTTGCATCAGTGAATACATGAAAGCAGGCTAGTTCCAGATTATTGTGCGGCTTTGACGTAAATCTCGGTCACCGCATAGGTGTCACTGCCATGTGCTTCTCTTCAACCAACCAAGCTCATTTCCACTTGCATAACTGGGTATACAAAACTAGGTGTGTGCCAAGCTAAAATGAACTTCCGTGATGAGCATTTGCGTCACTGGAGATGGGCCACGAGGTATGTGCCCCTTTTCAATAAAGCTTGTTGACCCCAACATGTAGCGCTACGTATGAGCCGCACTTCAATGTAGTGAAATAGGAAGATCTGTCAAGTAGTCTATTATAGAAAAAGAAAGGTGTTCGTGCAACCATGATTTGACCATTCCGTCTACTCTCACTGGTACGTAAGGTCATTGTTAGCCACATGGGCCGCTCGCTGTGGCAAAAAAATAGGCGTTTTTTTTAACAAGCTCGCGAAAAGAATAGTTTCGGAAAAAACGGGGTAGAGTAACGATAGTTTTATCGCCAATAGGGGGGGGGGGTGGTTTTACGTCACACGGACGCCGTAGTGGAGGTCTACGGAGAATTTTGCCCAACTGGGGATCTTTAACGTGCGCTACGTTGCACACGGGCGTCTTCGCAGTGTGCCTCCATTCAAACTGCAATCTCCGGAGCCGGGGATTAGCCCGCAATTTCGAGCCGAGTATACTAGCGCCTTAGGTACACGGCTACCCCGAAGGGTGACAGAGTAAGGTTATACAGGCATATGAAGGTCTTGAGTCCAGGTAGGTGTGCAGCGTTTCTCCAGCACTGCGGGTTTAAAGTGTATTTGGCCCAGGTTGTAGAGCTATTAGCTGAATATCTGGGGGTCGTCACGAAAGCGACGGTTTGACATCATTAGGGCAGTTCGTGGATTTTCTCTGCTTTCTCGCCTACATGTACCATCGGGCCATCCACTATCCCCTCACTATATCAATAATGAGGGGCTGTTTTCATGGGGAAACGGCATTACTAGCCTATAGGCGGAACAGGTTGTGTCCTAGGTATGTGATATGCATATGCGCCTCTCTTAGCTAACCCATTTGACACGAACCTGCTTTATGGCTATATTTCGCTGATTACATGTAGATCTTTCATAAAGTCAATGTAACCTCATTTAAATGCGTTGCTGAGACGGTACGTGCCACAATTTAGTGAACGTATGTAACGGCAATCAGTGTAACTGAAAAGGAGACAGTTTTCATGTGCTTATCTTCAAAAAACGGGCTCCGCCAGACTTGCATCAGTGAATACATGAAAGCACGCTAGTTCCAGATTATTGTGCGGCTTTGACGTAAATCTCTGTCACCGCATAGGTGTCACTGCCATGTGCTTCTCTTCAACCAACCAAGCTCATTTCCACTTGCATAACTGGGTATACAAAACTAGGTGTGTGCCAAGCTAAAATGAACTTCCGTGATGAGCATTTGCGTCACTGGAGATGGGCCACGAGGTATGTGCCCCTTTTCAATAAAACTTGTTGACCCCAAATTGTAGCGCTATGTATGAGCCGCACTTCAATGTAGTGAAATAGGAAGATCTGTCAAGTAGTCTATTATAGAAAAAGAAAGGTGTTCGTGCAACCATGATTCGAACATTCCGTCTACTCTCACTGGTACGTAAGGTAATTGTTAGCCACATGGGCCGCTCGCTGTGGCAAAAAAATAGGCGTTTTTTTTAACAAGCTCGAGAAAAGAATAGTTTCGGAAAAAACGGGGTAGAGTAACGATAGTTTTATCGCCAATGGGGGGGGGGGGGGGGGGGTTTTACGTCACACGGACGCCGTAGTGGAGGTCTACGGAGAATTTTGCCCAACTGGGGATCTTTAACGTGCGCTACGTTGCACACGGGCGTCTTCGCAGTGTGCCTCCATTCAAACTGCAATCTCCGGAGCCGGGGATTAGCCCGCAATTTCGAGCCGAGTATACTAGCGCCTTAGGTACTCGGCTACCACGAAGGGTGACAGAGTAAGGTTATACAGGCATATGAATGTCATGAGCCCAGGTAGGTGTGCAGCGTTTCTCCAGCACTGCGGGTTTAAAGTGTATTTGGCCCAGGTTGTAGAGCTATTAGCTAAATATCTGGGGGTCGTCACGAAAGCGACGGTTTGACATCATTAGGGCAGTTCGTGGATTTTCTCTGCTTTCTCGCCTACATGTACCATCGGGCCATCCACTATCCCCTCACTATATCAATAATGAGGGGCTGTTTTCATGGCGAAACGGCATTACTAGCCTATAGGCGGAACAGGTTGTGTCCTAGGTATGTGATATGCATGTGCGCCTCTCTTAGCTGACCCATTTGACACGAACCTGCTTTATAGCTATATTTCGCTCATTACATGTAGATCTTTCATAAAGTCAATGTAACCTCATTTAAATGCGTTGCCGAGACGGTACGTGCCACAATTTAGTGAACGTATGTAACGGCAATCAGCGTAACTGAAAAGGAGACAGTTTTCATGTGCTTTTCTTCAAAAAACGGGCTCCGCCAGACTTGCATCAGTGAATACATGAAAGCAGGCTAGTTCCAGATTATTGTGCGGCTTTGACGTAAATCTCGGTCACCGCATAGGTGTCACTGCCATGTGCTTCTCTTCAACCAACCAAGCTCATTTCCACTTGCATAACTGGGTATACAAAACTAGGTGTGTGCCAAGCTAAAATGAACTTCCGTGATGAGCATTTGCGTCACTGGAGATGGGCCACGAGGTATGTGCCCCTTTTCAATAAAGCTTGTTGACCCCAACATGTAGCGCTACGTATGAGCCGCACTTCAATGTAGTGAAATAGGAAGATCTGTCAAGTAGTCTATTATAGAAAAAGAAAGGTGTTCGTGCAACCATGATTTGACCATTCCGTCTACTCTCACTGGTACGTAAGGTCATTGTTAGCCACATGGGCCGCTCGCTGGGGCAAAAAAAATAGGCGTTTTTTTTAACAAGCTGCAGAAAAGAATAGTTTCGGAAAAAACGGGGTAGAGTAACGATAGTTCTATCGCCAATAGGGGGGGGGTGGTTTTACGTCACACGGACGCCGTAGTGGAGGTTTACGGAGAATTTTTCCCAAGTGGGGATCTTTAACGTGCGCTACGATGCACACGGGCGTCTTCGCAGTGTGCCTCCATTCAAACTGCAATCTCCGGAGCCGGGGATTAGCCCGCAATTTCGAGCCGAGTATACTAACGCCTTAGGTACTCGGCTACCACGAAGGGTGACAGAGTAAGGTTATACAGGCATATGAATGTCATGAGTCCAGGTAGGTGTGCAGCGTTTCTCCAGCACTGCGGGTTTAAAGTGTATTTGGCCCAGGTTGTAGAGCTATTAGCTAAATATCTGGGGGTCGTCACGAAAGCGACGGTTTGACATCATTAGGGCAGTTCGTGGATTTTCTCTGCTTTCTCGCCTACATGTACCATCGGGCCATCCACTATCCCCTCACTATATCAATAATGAGGGGCTGTTTTCATGGCGAAACGGCATTACTAGCCTATAGGCGGAACAGGTTGTGTCCTAGGTATGTGATATGCATGTGCGCCTCTCTTAGCTGACCCATTTGACACGAACCTGCTTTATGGCTATATTTCGCTCATTACATGTAGATCTTTCATAAAGTCAATGTAACCTCATTTAAATGCGTTGCCGAGACGGTACGTGCCACAATTTAGTGAACGTATGTAACGGCAATCAGCGTAACTGAAAAGGAGACAGTTTTCATGTGCTTTTCTTCAAAAAACGGGCTCCGCCAGACTTGCATCAGTGAATACATGAAAGCAGGCTAGTTCCAGATTATTGTGCGGCTTTGACGTAAATCTCGGTCACCGCATAGGTGTCACTGCCATGTGCTTCTCTTCAACCAACCAAGCTCATTTCCACTTGCATAACTGGGTATACAAAACTAGGTGTGTGCCAAGCTAAAATGAACTTCCGTGATGAGCATTTGCGTCACTGGAGATGGGCCACGAGGTATGTGCCCCTTTTCAATAAAGCTTGTTGACCCCAACATGTAGCGCTACCTATGAGCCGCACTTCAATGTAGTGAAATAGGAAGATCTGTCAAGTAGTCTATTATAGAAAAAGAAAGGTGTTCGTGCAACCATGATTTGACCATTCCGTCTACTCTCACTGGTACGTAAGGTCATTGTTAGCCACATGGGCCGCTCGCTGTGGCAAAAAAATAGGCGTTTTTTTTAACAAGCTCGCGAAAAGAATAGTTTCGGAAAAAACGGGGTAGAGTAACGATAGTTTTATCGCCAATAGGGGGGGGGGGTGGTTTTACGTCACACGGACGCCGTAGTGGAGGTCTACGGAGAATTTTGCCCAACTGGGGATCTTTAACGTGCGCTACGTTGCACACGGGCGTCTTCGCAGTGTGCCTCCATTCAAACTGCAATCTCCGGAGCCGGGGATTAGCCCGCAATTTCGAGCCGAGTATACTAGCGCCTTAGGTACACGGCTACCCCGAAGGGTGACAGAGTAAGGTTATACAGGCATATGAAGGTCTTGAGTCCAGGTAGGTGTGCAGCGTTTCTCCAGCACTGCGGGTTTAAAGTGTATTTGGCCCAGGTTGTAGAGCTATTAGCTGAATATCTGGGGGTCGTCACGAAAGCGACGGTTTGACATCATTAGGGCAGTTCGTGGATTTTCTCTGCTTTCTCGCCTACATGTACCATCGGGCCATCCACTATCCCCTCACTATATCAATAATGAGGGGCTGTTTTCATGGGGAAACGGCATTACTAGCCTATAGGCGGAACAGGTTGTGTCCTAGGTATGTGATATGCATATGCGCCTCTCTTAGCTAACCCATTTGACACGAACCTGCTTTATGGCTATATTTCGCTGATTACATGTAGATCTTTCATAAAGTCAATGTAACCTCATTTAAATGCGTTGCTGAGACGGTACGTGCCACAATTTAGTGAACGTATGTAACGGCAATCAGTGTAACTGAAAAGGAGACAGTTTTCATGTGCTTATCTTCAAAAAACGGGCTCCGCCAGACTTGCATCAGTGAATACATGAAAGCACGCTAGTTCCAGATTATTGTGCGGCTTTGACGTAAATCTCTGTCACCGCATAGGTGTCACTGCCATGTGCTTCTCTTCAACCAACCAAGCTCATTTCCACTTGCATAACTGGGTATACAAAACTAGGTGTGTGCCAAGCTAAAATGAACTTCCGTGATGAGCATTTGCGTCACTGGAGATGGGCCACGAGGTATGTGCCCCTTTTCAATAAAACTTGTTGACCCCAAATTGTAGCGCTATGTATGAGCCGCACTTCAATGTAGTGAAATAGGAAGATCTGTCAAGTAGTCTATTATAGAAAAAGAAAGGTGTTCGTGCAACCATGATTTGAACATTCCGTCTACTCTCACTGGTACGTAAGGTCATTGTTAGCCACATGGGCCGCTCGCTGTGGCAAAAAAATAGGCGTTTTTTTTAACAAGCTCGAGAAAAGAATAGTTTCGGAAAAAACGGGGTAGAGTAACGATAGTTTTATCGCCAATGGGGGGGGGGGGGGGTGGTTTTACGTCACACGGACGCCGTAGTGGAGGTCTACGGAGAATTTTGCCCAACTGGGGATCTTTAACGTGCGCTACGTTGCACACGGGCGTCTTCGCAGTGTGCCTCCATTCAAACTGCAATCTCCGGAGCCGGGGATTAGCCCGCAATTTCGAGCCGAGTATACTAGCGCCTTAGGTACTCGGCTACCCCGAAGGGTGAGAGAGTAAGGTTATACAGGCATATGAATGTCTTGAGTCCAGGTAGGTGTGCAGCGTTTCTCCAGCACTGCGGGTTTAAAGTGTATTTGGCCCAGGTTGTAGAGCTATTAGCTGAATATCTGGGGGCGTCACGAAAACGACGGTTTGACATCATTAGGGCAGTTCGTGAATTTTCTCTGCTTTCTCGCCTACATGTACCATCGGGCCATCCACTATCCCCTCACTATATCAATAATGAGGGGCTGTTTTCATGGCGAAACGGCATTACTAGCCTATAGGCGGAACAGGTTGTGTCCTAGGTATGTGATATGCATGTGCGCCTCTCTTAGCTGACCCATTTGACACGAACCTGCTTTATGGCTATATTTCGCTCATTACATGTAGATCTTTCATAAAGTCAATGTACCCTCATTTAAATGCGTTGCCGAGACGGTACGTGCCACAATTTAGTGAACGTATGCAACGGCAATCAGCGTAACTGAAAAGGAGACAGTTTTCATGTGCTTTTCTTCAAAAAACGGGCTCCGCCAGACTTGCATCAGTGAATACATGAAAGCAGGCTAGTTCCAGATTATTGTGCGGCTTTGACGTAAATCTCGGTCACCGCATAGGTGTCACTGCCATGTGCTTCTCTTCAACCAACCAAGCTCATTTCCACTTGCATAACTGGGTATACAAAACTAGGTGTGTGCCAAGCTAAAATGAACTTCCGTGATGAGCATTTGCGTCACTGGAGATGGGCCACGAGGTATGTGCCCCTTTTCAATAAAGCTTGTTGACCCCAACATGTAGCGCTACGTATGAGCCGCACTTCAATGTAGTGAAATAGGAAGATCTGTCAAGTAGTCTATTATAGAAAAAGAAAGGTGTTCGTGCAACCATGATTTGACCATTCCGTCTACTCTCACTGGTACGTAAGGTCATTGTTAGCCACATGGGCCGCTCGCTGGGGCAAAAAAAATAGGCGTTTTTTTTAACAAGCTGCAGAAAAGAATAGTTTCGGAAAAAACGGGGTAGAGTAACGATAGTTCTATCGCCAATAGGGGGGGGTGGTTTTACGTCACACGGACGCCGTAGTGGAGGTTTAGGGAGAATTTTTTCCAACTGGGGATCTTTAACGTGCGCTACGATGCACACGGGCGTCTTCGCAGTGTGCCTCCATTCAAACTGCAATCTCCGGAGCCGGGGATTAGCCCGCAATTTCGAGCCGAGTATACTAACGCCTTAGGTACTCGGCTACCACGAAGGGTGACAGAGTAAGGTTATACAGGCATATGAATGTCATGAGTCCAGGTAGGTGTGCAGCGTTTCTCCAGCACTGCGGGTTTAAAGTGTATTTGGCCCAGGTTGTAGAGCTATTAGCTAAATATCTGGGGGTCGTCACGAAAGCGACGGTTTGACATCATTAGGGCAGTTCGTGGATTTTCTCTGCTTTCTCGCCTACATGTACCATCGGGCCATCCACTATCCCCTCACTATATCAATAATGAGGGGCTGTTTTCATGGCGAAACGGCATTACTAGCCTATAGGCGGAACAGGTTGTGTCCTAGGTATGTGATATGCATGTGCGCCTCTCTTAGCTGACCCATTTGACACGAACCTGCTTTATGGCTATATTTCGCTCATTACATGTAGATCTTTCATAAAGTCAATGTAACCTCATTTAAATGCGTTGCCGAGACGGTACGTGCCACAATTTAGTGAACGTATGTAACGGCAATCAGCGTAACTGAAAAGGAGACAGTTTTCATGTGCTTTTCTTCAAAAAACGGGCTCCGCCAGACTTGCATCAGTGAATACATGAAAGCAGGCTAGTTCCAGATTATTGTGCGGCTTTGACGTAAATCTCGGTCACCGCATAGGTGTCACTGCCATGTGCTTCTCTTCAACCAACCAAGCTCATTTCCACTTGCATAACTGGGTATACAAAACTAGGTGTGTGCCAAGCTAAAATGAACTTCCGTGATGAGCATTTGCGTCACTGGAGATGGGCCACGAGGTATGTGCCCCTTTTCAATAAAGCTTGTTGACCCCAACATGTAGCGCTACGTATGAGCCGCACTTCAATGTAGTGAAATAGGAAGATCTGTCAAGTAGTCTATTATAGAAAAAGAAAGGTGTTCGTGCAACCATGATTTGACCATTCCGTCTACTCTCACTGGTACGTAAGGTCATTGTTAGCCACATGGGCCGCTCGCTGTGGCAAAAAAATAGGCGTTTTTTTTAACAAGCTCGCGAAAAGAATAGTTTCGGAAAAAACGGGGTAGAGTAACGATAGTTTTATCGCCAATAGGGGGGGGGTGGTTTTACGTCACACGGACGCCGTAGTGGAGGTCTACGGAGAATTTTGCCCAACTGGGGATCTTTAACGTGCGCTACGTTGCACACGGGCGTCTTCGCAGTGTGCCTCCATTCAAACTGCAATCTCCGGAGCCGGGGATTAGCCCGCAATTTCGAGCCGAGTATACTAGCGCCTTAGGTACACGGCTACCCCGAAGGGTGACAGAGTAAGGTTATACAGGCATATGAAGGTCTTGAGTCCAGGTAGGTGTGCAGCGTTTCTCCAGCACTGCGGGTTTAAAGTGTATTTGGCCAAGGTTGTAGAGCTATTAGCTGAATATCTGGGGGTCGTCACGAAAGCGACGGTTTGACATCATTAGGGCAGTTCGTGGATTTTCTCTGCTTTCTCGCCTACATGTACCATCGGGCCATCCACTATCCCCTCACTATATCAATAATGAGGGGCTGTTTTCATGGGGAAACGGCATTACTAGCCTATAGGCGGAACAGGTTGTGTCCTAGGTATGTGATATGCATATGCGCCTCTCTTAGCTAACCCATTTGACACGAACCTGCTTTATGGCTATATTTCGCTGATTACATGTAGATCTTTCATAAAGTCAATGTAACCTCATTTAAATGCGTTGCTGAGACGGTACGTGCCACAATTTAGTGAACGTATGTAACGGCAATCAGTGTAACTGAAAAGGAGACAGTTTTCATGTGCTTATCTTCAAAAAACGGGCTCCGCCAGACTTGCATCAGTGAATACATGAAAGCACGCTAGTTCCAGATTATTGTGCGGCTTTGACGTAAATCTCTGTCACCGCATAGGTGTCACTGCCATGTGCTTCTCTTCAACCAACCAAGCTCATTTCCACTTGCATAACTGGGTATACAAAACTAGGTGTGTGCCAAGCTAAAATGAACTTCCGTGATGAGCATTTGCGACACTGGAGATGGGCCACGAGGTATGTGCCCCTTTTCAATAAAACTTGTTGACCCCAACTTGTAGCGCTATGTATGAGCCGCACTTCAATGTAGTGAAATAGGAAGATCTGTCAAGTAGTCTATTATAGAAAAAGAAAGGTGTTCGTGCAACCATGATTTGAACATTCCGTCTACTCTCACTGGTACGTAAGGTCATTGTTAGCCACATGGGCCGCTCGCTGTGGCAAAAAAATAGGCGTTTTTTTTAACAAGCTCGAGAAAAGAATAGTTTCGGAAAAAACGGGGTAGAGTAACGATAGTTTTATCGCCAATGGGGGGGGGGGGGTGGTTTTACGTCACACGGACGCCGTAGTGGAGGTCTACGGAGAATTTTGCCCAACTGGGGATCTTTAACGTGCGCTACGTTGCACACGGGCGTCTTCGCAGTGTGCCTCCATTCAAACTGCAATCTCCGGAGCCGGGGATTAGCCCGCAATTTCGAGCCGAGTATACTAGCGCCTTAGGTACTCGGCTACCCCGAAGGGTGACAGAGTAAGGTTATACAGGCATATGAATGTCTTGAGTCCAGGTAGGTGTGCAGCGTTTCTCCAGCACTGCGGGTTTAAAGTGTATTTGGCCCAGGTTGTAGAGCTATTAGCTGAATATCTGGGGGCGTCACGAAAACGACGGTTTGACATCATTAGGGCAGTTCGTGGATTTTCTCTGCTTTCTCGCCTACATGTACCATCGGGCCATCCACTATCCCCTCACTATATCAATAATGAGGGGCTGTTTTCATGGCGAAACGGCATTACTAGCCTATAGGCGGAACAAGGTGTGTCCTAGGTATGTGATATGCATATGCGCCTCTCTTAGCTGACCCATTTGACACGAACCTGCTTTATGGCTATATTTCGCTGATTACATGTAGATCTTTCATAAAGTCAATGTAACCTCATTTAAATGCGTTGCTGAGACGGTACGTGCCACAATTTAGTGAACGTATGTAACGGCAATCAGTGTAACTGAAAAGGAGACAGTTTTCATGTGCTTTTCTTCAAAAAACGGGCTCCGCCAGACTTGCATCAGTGAATACATGAAAGCAGGCTAGTTCCAGATTATTGTGCGGCTTTGACGTAAATCTCGGTCACCGCATAGGTGTCACTGCCATGTGCTTCTCTTCAACCAACCAAGCTCATTTCCACTTGCATAACTGGGTATACAAAACTAGGTGTGTGCCAAGCTAAAATGAACTTCCGTGATGAGCATTTGCGTCACTGGAGATGGGCCACGAGGTATGTGCCCCTTTTCAATAAAGCTTGTTGACCCCAACATGTAGCGCTACGTATGAGCCGCACTTCAATGTAGTGAAATAGGAAGATCTGTCAAGTAGTCTATTATAGAAAAAGAAAGGTGTTCGTGCAACCATGATTTGAACATTCCGTCTACTCTCACTGGTACGTAAGGTCATTGTTAGCCACATGGGCCGCTCGCTGTGGCAAAAAAATAGGCGTTTTTTTTTTAACAAGCTCGAGAAAAGAATAGTTTCGGAAAAAACGGGGTAGAGTAACGATAGTTTTATCGCCAATGGGGGGGGGGGTGGTTTTACGTCACACGGACGCCGTAGTGGAGGTCTACGGAGAATTTTGCCCAACTGGGGATCTTTAACGTGCGCTACGTTGCACACGGGCGTCTTCGCAGTGTGCCTCCATTCAAACTGCAATCTCCGGAGCCGCGGATTAGCCCGCAATTTCGAGCCGAGTATACTAGCGCCTTAGGTACTCGGCTACCCCGAAGGGTGACAGAGTAAGGTTATACAGTCATATGAATGTCTTGAGTCCAGGTAGGTGTGCAGCGTTTCTCCAGCACTGCGGGTTTAAAGTGTATTTGGCCCAGGTTGTAGAGCTATTAGCTGAATATCTGGGGGCGTCACGAAAGCGACGGTTTGACATCATTAGGGCAGTTCGTGGATTTTCTCTGCTTTCTCGCCTACATGTACCATCGGGCCATCCACTATCCCCTCACTATATCAATAATGAGGGGCTGTTTTCATGGCGAAACGGCATTACTAGCCTATAGGCGGAACAAGTTGTGTCCTAGGTATGTGATATGCATATGCGCCTCTCTTAGCTGACCCATTTGACACGAACCTGCTTTATGGCTATATTTCGCTGATTACATGTAGATCTTTCATAAAGTCAGTGTAACCTCATTTAAATGCGTTGCTGAGACGGTACGTGCCACAATTTAGTGAACGTATGTAACGGCAATCAGTGTAACTGAAAAGGAGACAGTTTTCATGTGCTTTTCTTCAAAAAACGGGCTCCGCCAGACTTGCATCAGTGAATACATGAAAGCAGGCTAGTTCCAGATTATTGTGCGGCTTTGACGTAAATCTCGGTCACCGCATAGGTGTCACTGCCATGTGCTTCTCTTCAACCAACCAAGCTCATTTCCACTTGCATAACTGGGTATACAAAACTAGGTGTGTGCCAAGCTAAAATGAACTTCCGTGATGAGCATTTGCGTCACTGGAGATGGGCCACGAGGTATGTGCCCCTTTTCAATAAAGCTTGTTGACCCCAACATGTAGCGCTACGTATGAGCCGCACTTCAATGTTGTGAAATAGGAAGATCTGTCAAGTAGTCTATTATAGAAAAAGAAAGGTGTTCGTGCAACCATGATTTGACCATTCCGTCTACTCTCACTGGTACGTAAGGTCATTGTTAGCCACATGGGCCGCTCGCTGTGGCAAAAAAATAGGCGTTTTTTTTACCAAGCTCGAGAAAAGAATAGTTTCGGAAAAAGCGGGGTAGAGTAAGGATAGTTTTATCGCCAATAGGGAGGGGGGGGTGGTTTTACGTCACACGGACGCCGTAGTGGAGGTCTACGGAGAATTTTGCCCAACTGGGGATCTTTAACGTGCGCTACGATGCACACGGGCGTCTTCGCAGTGTGCCTCCATTCAAACTGCAATCTCCGGAGCCGGGGATTAGCCCGCAATTTCGAGCCGAGTATACTAGCGCCTTAGGTACTCGCCTACCCCGAAGGGTGACAGAGTAAGGTTATACAGGCATATGAATGTCATGAGTCCAGGTAGGTGTGCAGCGTTTCTCCAGCACTGCGGGTTTAAAGTGTATTTGGCCCAGGTTGTAGAGCTATTAGCTGAATACCTGGGGGTCGTCACGAAAGCGACGGTTTGACATCATTAGGGCAGTTCGTGGATTTTCTCTGCTTTCTCGCCTACATGTACCGTCGGGCCATCCACTATCCCCTCACTATATCAATAATGAGGGGCTGTTTTCATGGCGAAAAGGCATTACTAGCCTATAGGCGGAACAGGTTGTGTCCTAGGTATGTGATATGCATATGCGCCTCTCTTAGCTGACCCATTTGACACGAACCTGCTTTATGGCTATATTTCGCTGATCACATGTGGATCTTTCATAAAGTCAATGTAACCTCATTTAAATGCGTTGCCGAGACGGTAAGTGCCACAATTTAGTGAACGTATGTAACGGCAATCAGTGTAACTGAAAAGGAGACAGTTTTCATGTGCTTATCTTCAAAAAACGGGCTCCGCCAGACTTGCATCAGTGAATACATGAAAGCAGGCTAGTTCCAGATTATTGTGCGGCTTTGACGTAAATCTCGGTCACCGCATAGGTGTCACTGCCATGTGCTTCTCTTCAACCAACCAAGCTCATTTCCACTTGCATAACTGGGTATACAAAACTAGGTGTGTGCCAAGCTAAAATGAACTTCCGTGATGAGCATTTGCGTCACAGGAGATGGGCCACGAGGTATGTGCCCCTTTTCAATAAAACTTGTTGACCCCAACTTGTAGCGCTATGTATGAGCCGCACTTCAATGTAGTGAAATAGGAAGATCTGTCAAGTAGTCTATTATAGAAAAAGAAAGGTGTTCGTGCAACCATGATTTGAACATTCCGTCTACTCTCACTGGTACGTAAGGTCATTGTTAGCCACATGGGCCGCTCGCTGTGGCAAAAAAATAGGCGTTTTTTTATTAAGCTCGAGAAAAGAATAGTTTCGGAAAAAACGGAGTAGAGTAACGATAGTTTTATCGCCAATAGGGAGGGAGGGGTGGTTTTACGTCACACGGACGCCGTAGTGGAGGTCTACGGAGAATTTTGCCCAACTGGGGATCTTTAACGTGCGCTACGATGCACACGGGCGTCTTCGCAGTGTGCCTCCATTCAAACTGCAATCTCCGGAGCCGGGGATTAGCCCGCAATTTCGAGCCGAGTATACTAGCGCCTTAGGTACTCGGCTACCCCGAAGGGTGACAGAGTAAGGTTATACAGGCATATGAATGTCATGAGTCCAGGTAGGTGTGCAGCGTTTCTCCAGCACTGCGGGTTTAAAGTGTATTTGGCCCAGGTTGTAGAGCTATTAGCTGAATATCTGGGGGTCGTCACGAAAGCGACGGTTTGACATCATTAGGGCAGTTCGTGGATTTTCTCTGCTTTCTCGCCTACATGTACCATCGGGCCATCCACTATCCCCTCACTATATCAATAATGAGGGGCTGTTTTCATGGCGAAACGGCATTACTAGCCTATAGGCGGAACAGGTTGTGTCCTAGGTATGTGATATGCATATGCGCCTCTCTTAGCTGACCCATTTGACACGAACCTGCTTTATGGCTATATTTCGCTGATTACATGTAGATCTTTCATAATGTCAATGTAACCTCATTTAAATGCGTTGCCGAGACGGTACGTGCCACAGTTCAGTGAACGTATGTAACGGCAATCAGTGTAACTGAAAAGGAGACAGTTTTCATGTGCTTTTCTTCAAAAAACGGGCTCCGCCAGACTTGCATCAGTGAATACATGAAAGCAGGCTAGTTTCAGATTATTGTGCGGCTTTGACGTAAATCTCGGTCACCGCATAGGTGTCACTGCCATGTGCTTCTCTTCAACCAACCAAGCTCATTTCCACTTGCATAACTGGGTATACAAAACTAGGTGTGTGCCAAGCTAAAATGAACTTCCGTGATGAGCATTTGCGTCACTGGAGATGGGCCACGAGGTATGTGCCCCTTTTCAATAAAGCTTGTTGACCCCAACATGTAGCGCTACGTATGAGCCGCACTTCAATGTAGTGAAATAGGAAGATCTGTCAAGTAGTCTATTATAGAAAAAGAAAGGTGTTCGTGCAACCATGATTTGACCATTCCGTCTACTCTCACTGGTACGTAAGGTCATTGTTAGCCACATGGGCCGCTCGCTGTGGCAAAAAAATAGGCGTTTTTTTTAACAAGCTCGAGAAAACAATAGTTTCGGAAAAAACGGGGTAGAGTAACGATAGTTTTATCGCCAATAGGGGGGGGGGGTGGTTTTACGTCGCACGGACGCCGTAGTGGAGGTCTACGGAGAATTTTGCCCAACTGGGGATCTTTAACGTGCGCTACGATGCACACGGTCGTCTTCGCAGTGTGCCTCCATTCAAACTGCAATCTCCGGAGCCGGGGATTAGCCCGCAATTTCGAGCCGAGTATACTAGCGCCTTAGGTACTCGGCTACCCCGAAGGGTGACAGAGTAAGGTTATACAGGCATATGAATGTCATGAGTCCAGGTAGGTGTGCAGCGTTTCTCCAGCACTGCGGGTTTAAAGTGTATTTGGCCCAGGTTGCAGAGCTATTAGCTGAATATCTGGGCGTCGTCACGAAAGCGACGGTTTGACATCATTAGGGCAGTTCGTGGATTTTCTCTGCTTTCTCGCCTACATGTACCATCGGGCCGTTTACTATCCCCTCACTATATCAATAATGAGGGGCTGTTTTCATGGCGAAACGGCATTACTAGCCTATAGGCGGAACAAGGTGTGTCCTAGGTATGTGATATGCATATGCGCCTCTCTTAGCTGACCCATTTGACACGAACCTGCTTTATGGCTATATTTCGCTGATTACATGTAGATCTTTCATAAAGTCAATGTAACCTCATTTAAATGCGTTGCTGAGACGGTACGTGCCACAGTTCAGTGGACGTATATAACGGCAATCAGTGTAACTGAAAAGGATACAGTTTTCATGTGCTTTCCTTCAAAAAACGGGCTCCGCCACACTTGAATCACTCAATTGCTGAGAGCGGGCTAGTGCCAGATTTATTGTACGCCTTTGACGTAAATCTCGGTCACCGCATAGGTGTCACTGCCATGTGCTTCTCTTCAACCAACCAAGCTCATTTCCACTTGCATAACTGGGTATACAAAACTAGGTGTGTGCCAAGCTAAAATGAACTTCCGTGATGAGCATTTGCGTCACTGGAGATGGGCCACGAGGTATGTGCCTCTTTTCAATAAAGCTTGTTGACCCCAACATGTAGCGCTACGTATGAGCCGCACTTCAATGTAGTGAAATAGGAAGATATGTCAAGTAGTCTATTATAGAAAAAGAAAGGTGTTCGTGCAACCATGATTTGACCATTCCGTCTACTCTCACTGGTACGTAAGGTCTTTGTTAGCCACATGGGCCGCTCGCTGTGGCAAAAAAATAGGCGTTTTTTTTAACAAGCTCGAGAAAAGAATAGTTTCGGAAAAAACGGGGTAGAGTAACGATAGTTTTGTCGCCAATAGGGGGGGGTGGTTTTACGTCGCACGGACGCCGTAGTGGAGGTCTACGGAGAATTTTGCCCAACTGGGGATCTTTAACGTGCGCTACGATGCACACGGTCGTCTTCGCAGTGTGCCTCCATTCAAACTGCAATCTCCGGAGCCGGGGATTAGCCCGCAATTTCGAGCCGAGTATACTAGCGCCTTAGGTACTCGGCTACCCCGAAGGGTGACAGAGTAAGGTTATACAGGCATATGAATGTCATGAGTCCAGGTAGGTGTGCAGCGTTTCTCCAGCACTGCGGGTTTAAAGTGTATTTGGCCCAGGTTGCAGAGCTATTAGCTGAATATCTGGGCGTCGTCACGAAAGCGACGGTTTGACATCATTAGGGCAGTTCGTGGATTTTCTCTGCTTTCTCGCCTACATGTACCATCGGGCCGTTTACTATCTCCTCACTATATCAATAATGAAGGGCTGTTTTCATGGCGAAACGGCATTACTAGCCTATAGGTGGAACAGGTTGTGTCCTAGGTATGTGACATTGCATATGCGCCTCTCTTAAGCGGACCCATTTGACGGGAACGTGTTTTCCTGGCTATATTTCGCTGATTACATATAGATCTTTCATAAAGTCAATGTAACCTCATTTAAATGCGTTGCCGAGACTGGGTACGTGCCACAGTTCAGTGGACGTATATAACGGCAATCAGTGTAACTGAAAAGGATACAGTTTTCATGTGCTTTCCTTCAAAAAACGGGCTCCGCCACACTTGAATCACTCAATTGCTGAGAGCGGGCTAGTGCCAGATTTATTGTACGCCTTTGACGTAAATGTCGGTCACCGCATAGGTGTCTTTGCCATGTGCTTCTCTTCATCCAACCCAGCTCATTTCCACTTGCATAACTGGGTATACAAAACTAGGTGTGTGCCAAGCTAAAATGAACTTCCGTGATGAGCATTTGCGTCACTGGAGATGGGCCACGAGGTATGTGCCCCTTTTCAATAAAGCTTGTTGACCCCAACATGTAGAGCTACGTATGAGCCGCACTTCAATGTAGTGAAATAGGAAGATCTGTCAAGTAGTCTATTATAGAAAAAGAAAGGTGTTCGTGCAAACATGATTTGACCATTCCGTCTACTCTCACTGGTACGTAAGGTCATTGTTAGCCACATGGGCCGCTCGCTGTGGCAAAACAATAGGCGTTTTTTTAACAAGCTCGAGAAAAGAATTGTTTCGGAAAAAACGGGGTAGAGTAACGATAGTTTTGTCGCCAATAGGGGGGGGTGGTTTTACGTCACACGGACGCCGTAGTGGAGGTCTACGGAGAGTTTTGCCCAACTGGGGATCTTTAACGTGCGCTACGATGCACACGGGCGTCTTCGCAGTGTGCCTCCATTCAAACTGCAATCTCCGGAGCCGGGGATTAGCCCGCGATTTCGAGCCGAGTATACTAGCGCCTTAGGTACTCGGCTACCCCGAAGGGTGACAGAGTAAGGTTATACAGGCATATGAATGTCATGAGTCCAGGTAGGTGTGCAGCGTTTCTCCAGCACTGCGGGTTTAAAGTGTATTTGGCCCAAGTTGTAGAGCTATTAGCTGAATATCTGGGCGTCGTCACGAAAGCGACGGTTTGACATCATTAGGGCAGTTCGTGGATTTTCTCTGCTTTCTCGCCTACATGTACCATCGGGCCGTTTACTATCTCCTCACTATATCAATAATGAAGGGCTGTTTTCATGGCGAAACGGCATTACTAGCCTATAGGCGGAACAGGTTGTGTCCTAGGTATGTGATATGCATATGCGCCTCTCTTAGCTGACCCATTTGACACGAACCTGCTTTATGGCTATATTTCGCTGCTTACATGTAGATCTTTCATAAAGTCAATGTAACCTCATTTAAATGCGTTGCCGAGACGGTACGTGCCACAATTTAGTGAACGTATGTAACGGCAATCAGTGTAACTGAAAAGGAGACAGTTTTCATGTGCTTTTCTTCAAAAAACGGGTTCCGCCAGACTTGCATCAGTGAATACATGAAAGCAGGCTAGTTCCAGATTATTGTGCGGCTTTGACGTAAATCTCGGTCACCGCATAGGTGTCACTGCCATGTGCTTCTCTTCAACCAACCAAGCTCATTTCCACTTGCATAACTGGGTATACAAAACTAGGTGTGTGCCAAGCTAAAATGAACTTCCGTGATGAGCATTTGCGTCACTGGAGATGGGCCACGAGGTATGTGCCCCTTTTCAATAAAGCTTGTTGACCCCAACATGTAGAGCTACGTATGAGCCGCACTTCAATGTAGTGAAATAGGAAGATCTGTCAAGTAGTCTATTATAGAAAAAGAAAGGTGTTCGTGCAACCATGATTTGACCATTCCGTCTACTCTCACTGGTACGTAAGGTCATTGTTAGCCACATGGGCCGCTCGCTGTGGCAAAACAATAGGCGTTTTTTTAACAAGCTCGAGAAAAGAATTGTTTCGGAAAAAACGGGGTAGAGTAACGATAGTTTTGTCGCCAATAGGGGGGGGGTGGTTTTACGTCACACGGACGCCGTAGTGGAGGTCTACGGAGAGTTTTGCCCAACTGGGGATCTTTAACGTGCGCTACGATGCACACGGGCGTCTTCGCAGTGTGCCTCCATTCAAACTGCAATCTCCGGAGCCGGGGATTAGCCCGCGATTTCGAGCCGAGTATACTAGCGCCTTAGGTACTCGGCTACCCCGAAGGGTGACAGAGTAAGGTTATACAGGCATATGAATGTCATGAGTCCAGGTAGGTGTGCAGCGTTTCTCCAGCACTGCGGGTTTAAAGTGTATTTGGCCCAGGTTGCAGAGCTATTAGCTGAATATCTGGGCGTCGTCACGAAAGCGACGGTTTGACATCATTAGGGCAGTTCGTGGATTTTCTCTGCTTTCTCGCCTACATGTACCATCGGGCCGTTTACTATCTCCTCACTATATCAATAATGAAGGGCTGTTTTCATGGCGAAACGGCATTACTAGCCTATAGGTGGAACAGGTTGTGTCCTAGGTATGTGACATTGCATATGCGCCTCTCTTAAGCGGACCCATTTGACGGGAACGTGTTTTCCTGGCTATATTTCGCTGATTACATATAGATCTTTCATAAAGTCAATGTAACCTCATTTAAATGCGTTGCCGAGACTGGGTACGTGCCACAGTTCAGTGGACGTATATAACGGCAATCAGTGTAACTGAAAAGGATACAGTTTTCAAGTGCTTTCCTTCAAAAAACGGGCTCCGCCACACTTGAATCACTCAATTGCTGAGAGCGGGCTAGTGCCAGATTTATTGTACGCCTTTGACGTAAATGTCGGTCACCGCATAGGTGTCTTTGCCATGTGCTTCTCTTCATCCAACCCAGCTCATTTCCACTTGCATAACTGGGTATACAAAACTAGGTGTGTGCCAAGCTAAAATGAACTTCCGTGATGAGCATTTGCGTCACTGGAGATGGGCCACGAGGTATGTGCCCCTTTTCAATAAAGCTTGTTGACCCCAACATGTAGAGCTACGTATGAGCCGCACTTCAATGTAGTGAAATAGGAAGATCTGTCAAGTAGTCTATTATAGAAAAAGAAAGGTGTTCGTGCAACCATGATTTGACCATTCCGTCTACTCTCACTGGTACGTAAGGTCATTGTTAGCCACATGGGCCGCTCGCTGTGGCAAAACAATAGGCGTTTTTTTAACAAGCTCGAGAAAAGAATTGTTTCGGAAAAAACGGGGTAGAGTAACGATAGTTTTGTCGCCAATAGGGGGGGGTGGTTTTACGTCACACGGACGCCGTAGTGGAGGTCTACGGAGAATTTTGCCCAACTGGGGATCTTTAACGTGCGCTACGATGCACACGGGCGTCTTCGCAGTGTGCCTCCATTCAAACTGCAATCTCCGGAGCCGGGGATTAGCCCGCAATTTCGAGCCGAGTATACTAGCGCCTTAGGTACTCGGCTACCCCGAAGGGTGACAGAGTAAGGTTATACAGGCATATGAATGTCGTAAGTCCAGGTAGGTGTGCAGCGTTTCTCCAGCACTGCGGGTTTAAAGTGTATTTGGCCCAGGTTGCAGAGCTATTAGCTGAATATCTGGGCGTCGTCACGAAAGCGACGGTTTGACATCATTAGGGCAGTTCGTGGATTTTCTCTGCTTTCTCGCCTACATGTACCATCGGGCCGTTTACTATCTCCTCACTATATCAATAATGAAGGGCTGTTTTCATGGCGAAACGGCATTACTAGCCTATAGGTGGAACAGGTTGTGTCCTAGGTATGTGACATTGCATATGCGCCTCTCTTAAGCGGACCCATTTGACGGGAACGTGTTTTCCTGGCTATATTTCGCTGATTACATATAGATCTTTCATAAAGTCAATGTAACCTCATTTAAATGCGTTGCCGAGACTGGGTACGTGCCACAGTTCAGTGGACGTATATAACGGCAATCAGTGTAACTGAAAAGGATACAGTTTTCATGTGCTTTCCTTCAAAAAACGGGCTCCGCCACACTTGAATCACTCAATTGCTGAGAGCGGGCTAGTGCCAGATTTATTGTACGCCTTTGACGTAAATGTCGGTCACCGCATAGGTGTCTTTGCCATGTGCTTCTCTTCATCCAACCCAGCTCATTTCCACTTGCATAACTGGGTATACAAAACTAGGTGTGTGCCAAGCTAAAATGAACTTCCGTGATGAGCATTTGCGTCACTGGAGATGGGCCACGAGGTATGTGCCCCTTTTCAATAAAGCTTGTTGACCCCAACATGTAGAGCTACGTATGAGCCGCACTTCAATGTAGTGAAATAGGAAGATCTGTCAAGTAGTCTATTATAGAAAAAGAAAGGTGTTCGTGCAACCATGATTTGACCATTCCGTCTACTCTCACTGGTACGTAAGGTCATTGTTAGCCACATGGGCCGCTCGCTGTGGCAAAACAATAGGCGTTTTTTTAACAAGCTCGAGAAAAGAATTGTTTCGGAAAAAACGGGGTAGAGTAACGATAGTTTTGTCGCCAATAGGGGGGGGTGGTTTTACGTCACACGGACGCCGTAGTGGAGGTCTACGGAGAATTTTGCCCAACTGGGGATCTTTAACGTGCGCTACGATGCACACGGGCGTCTTCGCAGTGTGCCTCCATGCAAACTGCAATCTCCGGAGCCGGGGATTAGCCCGCGATTTCGAGCCGAGTATACTAGCGCCTTAGGTACTCGGCTACCCCGAAGGGTGACAGAGTAAGGTTATACAGGCATATGAATGTCATGAGTCCAGGTAGGTGTGCAGCGTTTCTCCAGCACTGCGGGTTTAAAGTGTATTTGGCCCAAGTTTAGAGCTATTAGCTGAATATCTGGGCGTCGTCACGAAAGCGACGGTTTGACATCATTAGGGCAGTTCGTGGATTTTCTCTGCTTTCTCGCCTACATGTACCATCGGGCCGTTTACTATCTCCTCACTATATCAATAATGAAGGGCTGTTTTCATGGCGAAACGGCATTACTAGCCTATAGGCGGAACAGGTTGTGTCCTAGGTATGTGATATGCATATGCGCCTCTCTTAGCTGACCCATTTGACACGAACCTGATTTATGGCTATATTTCGCTGATTACATGTAGATCTTTCATAAAGTCAATGTAACCTCATTTAAATGCGTTGCCGAGACGGTACGTGCCACAATTTAGTGAACGTATGTAACGGCAATCAGTGTAACTGAAAAGGAGACAGTTTTCATGTGCTTTTCTTCAAAAAACGGGTTCCGCCAGACTTGCATCAGTGAATACATGAAAGCAGGCTAGTTCCAGATTATTGTGCGGCTTTGACGTAAATCTCGGTCACCGCATAGGTGTCACTGCCATGTGCTTCTCTTCAACCAACCAAGCTCATTTCCACTTGCATAACTGGGTATACAAAACTAGGTGTGTGCCAAGCTAAAATGAACTTCCGGGATGAGCATTTGCGTCACTGGAGATGGGCCACGAGGTATGTGCCTCTTTTTAATAAAACTTGTTGACCCCAACATGTAGCGCTACGTATGAGCCGCACTTCAATGTAGTGAAATAGGAAGATATGTCAAGTAGTCTATTATAGAAAAAGAAAGGTGTTCGTGCAACCATGATTTGACCATTCCGTCTACTCTCACTGGTACGTAAGGTCTTTGTTAGCCACATGGGCCGCTCGCTGTGGCAAAAAAATAGGCGTTTTTTTTAACAAGCTCGAGAAAAGAATAGTTTCGGAAAAAACGGGGTAGAGTAACGATAGTTTTATCGCCAATAGGGGGGGGGGGGGGTGGTTTTACGTCACACGGACGCCGTAGTGGAGGTCTACGGAGAATTTTGCCCAACTGGGGATCTTTAACGTGCGCTACGATGCATACGGGCGTCTCCGCAGTGTGCCTCCATTCAAACTGCAATCTCCGGAGCCGGGGATTAGCCCGCAATTTCGAGCCGAGTATACTAGCGCCTTAGGTACTCGGCTACCCCGAAGGGTGACAGAGTAAGGTTATACAGGCATATGAATGTCATGAGTCCAGGTAGGTGTGCAGCGTTTCTCCAGCACTGCGGGTTTAAAGTGTATTTGGCCCAGGTTGTAGAGCTATTAGCTGAATATCTGGGGGTCGTCACGAAAGCGACGGTTTGACATCATTAGGGCAGTTCGTGAATTTTCTCTGCTTTCTCGCCTACATGTACCATCGGGTCATCCACTATCCCCTCACTATATCAATAATGAGGGGCTGTTTTCATGGCGAAACGGCATTACTAGCGTATAGGCGGAACAGGTTGTGTCCTAGGTATGTGATATGCATATGCGCCTCTCTTAGCTGACCCATTTGACACGAACCTGCTTTATGGCTATATTTCGCTGATTACATGTAGATCTTTCATAAAGTCAATGTAACCTCATTTAAATGCGTTGCCGAGACGGTACGTGCCACAATTTAGTGAACGTATGTAACGGCAATCAGTGTAACTGAAAAGGAGACAGTTTTCATGTGCTTTTCCTCAAAAAACGGGCTCCGCCAGACTTGCATCAGTGAATACATGAAAGCAGGCTTGTTCCAGATTATTGTGCGGCTTTGACGTAAATCTCGGTCACCGCATAGGTGTCACTGCAGTGTGCTTCTCTTCAACCAACGAAGCTCATTTCCACTTGCATAACTGGGTATACAAAACTAGGTGTGTGCCAAGCTAAAATGAACTTCCGTGATGAGCATTTGCGTCACTGGAGATGGGCCACGAGGTATGTCCCCTTTCAATAAAGCTTGTTGACCCCAACATGTAGCGCTACGTATGAGCCGCACTTCAATGTAGTGAAATAGGAAGATCTGTCAAGTAGTCTATTATAGAAAAAGAAAGGTGTTCGTGCAACCATGATTTGACCATTCCGTCTACTATCACTGGTACGTAAGGTCATTGTTAGCCACATGGGCCGCTCGCTGTGGCAAAAAAAATAGGCGTTTTTTTTAACAAGCTCGAGAAAAGAATAGTTTCGGAAAAAACGGGGTAGAGTAACGATAGTTTTATCGCCAATAGGGGGGGGGTGGTTTTACGTCACACGGACGCCGTAGTGGAGGTCTACGGAGAATTTTGCCCAACTGGGGATCTTTAACGTGCGCTACGATGCGCACGGGCGTCTTCGCAGTGTGCCTCCATTCAAAGTGCAATCTCCGGAGCCGGGGATTAGCCCGCAATTTCGAGCCGAGTATACTAGCGCCTTAGGTACTCGGCTACCCTGAAGGGTGACAGAGTAAGGTTATACAGGCATATGAATGTCATGAGTCCAGGTAGGTGTGCAGCGTTTCTCCAGCACTGCGGGTTTAAAGTGTATTTGGCCCAGGTTGTAGAGCTATTAGCTGAACATCTGGGGGTCGTCACGAAAGCGACGGTTTGACATCATTAGGGCAGTTCGTGGATTTTCTCTGCTTTCTCGCCTACATGTACCATCGGGCCATCCACTATCCCCTCCCTATATCAATAATGAGGGGCTGTTTTCATGGCGAAACGGCATTACTAGCCTATAGGCGGAACAGGTTGTGTCCTAGGTATGTGATATGCATATGCGCCTCTCTTAGCTGACCCATTTGACAAGAACCTGCTTTATGGCTATATTTCGCTGATTACATGTAGATCTTTCATAAAGTCAATGTAACCTCATTTAAATGCGTTGCCGAGACGGTACGTGCCACAATTTAGTGAACGTATGTAACGGCAATCAGTGTAACTGAAAAGGAGACAGTTTTCATGTGCTTATCTTCAAAAAACGGGCTCCGCCAGACTTGCATCAGTGAATACATGAAAGCAGGCTAGTTCCAGATTATTGTGCGGCTTTGACGTAAATCTCGGTCACCGCATAGGTGTCACTGCCATGTGCTTCTCTTCAACCAACCAAGCTCATTTCCACTTGCATAACTGGGTATACAAAAGTAGGTGTGTGCCAAGCTAAAATGAACTTCCGTGATGAGCATTTGCGTCACTGGAGATGGGCCACGAGGTATGTGCTCCTTTTCAATAAAGCTTGTTGACCCCAACATGTAGCGCTACGTATGAGCCGCACTTCAATGTAGTGAAATAGGAAGATCTGTCAAGTAGTCTATTATAGAAAAAGAAAGGTGTTCGTACAACCATGATTTGACAATTCCGTCTACTCTCACTGGTACGTAAGGTCATTGTTAGCCACATGGGCCGCTCGCTGTGGCAAAAAATTGGCGTTTTTTTAACAAGCTCGAGAAAAGAATAGTTTCGGAAAAAACGGGGTAGAGTAACGATAGTTTTATCGCCAATAGGGGGGGGGGGTGGTTTTACGTCACACGGACGCCGTAGTGGAGGTCTACGGAGAATTTTGCCCAAGTGGGGATCTTTAACGTGCGCTACGTTGCACACGGGCGTCTTCGCAGTGTGCCTCCATTCAAACTGCAATCTCCGGAGCCGGCGATTAGCCCGCAATTTCGAGCCGAGTATACTAGCGCCTTAGGTACTCGGCTACCCCGAAGGGTGACAGAGTAAGGTTATACAGGCATATGAATGTCATGAGTCCAGGTAGGTGTGCAGCGTTTCTCCAGCACTGCGGGTTTAAAGTGTATTTGGCCCAGGTTGTAGAGCTATTAGCTGAATATCTGGGGGTCGTCACGAAAGCGACGGTTTGACATCATTAGGGCAGTTCGTGGATTTTCTCTGCTTTCTCGCCTACATGTACCATCGGGCCATCCACTATCCCCTCGCTATATCAATAATGAGGGGCTGTTTTCATGGCGAAACGGCATTACTAGCCTATAGGCGGAACAGGTTGTGTCCTAGGTATGTGATATGCATATGCGCCTCTCTTAGCTGACCCATTTGACACGAACCTGCTTTATGGCTATATTTCGCTGATTACATGTAGATCTTTCATAAAGTCAATGTAACCTCATTTAAATGCGTTGCCGAGACGGTACGTGCCACAATTTAGTGAACGTATGTAACGGCAATCAGTGTAACTGAAAAGGAGACAGTTTTCATGTGCTTTTCTTCAAAAAACGGGCTCCGGCAGACTTGCATCAGTGAATACATGAAAGCAGGCTAGTTCCAGATTATTGTGCGGCTTTGACGTAAATCTCGGTCACCGCATAGGTGTCACTGCCATGTGCTTCTCTTCAACCTACCAAGCTCATTTCCACTTGCATAACTGGGTATACAAAACTAGGTGTGTGGCAAGCTAAAATGAACTCCCGTGATGAGCATTTGCGTCACTGGAGATGGGCCACGAGGTATGTGCCCCTTTTCAATAAAGCTTGTTGACCCCAACATGTAGCGCTACGTATGAGCCGCACTTGAATGTAGTGAAATAGGAAGATCTGTCAAGTAGTCTATTATAGAAAAAGAAAGGTGTTCGTGCAACCATGATTTGACCATTCCGTCTACTCTCACTGGTACGTAAGGTCATTGTTAACCACATGGGCCGCTCGCTGTGGCAAAAAAAATAGGCGTTTTTTTTAACAAGCTCGAGAAAAGAATAGTTTCGGAAAAAACGGGGTAGAGTAACGATAGTTTTATCGCCAAAAGGGGGGGGGGGGGGTTTACGTCACACGGACGCCGTAGTGGAGGTCTACGGAGAATTTTGCCCAACTGGGGATCTTTAACGTGCGCTACGATGCACACGGGCGTCTTCGCAGTGTGCCTCCATTCAAACTGCAATCTCCGGAGCCGGGGATTAGCCCGCAATTTCGAGCCGAGTATACTAGCGCCTTAGGTACTCGGCTACCCCGAAGGGTGACAGAGTAAGGTTATGCAGGCATATGAATGTCATGAGTCCAGGTAGGTGTGCAGCGTTTCTCCAGCACTGCGGGTTTAAAGTGTATTTGGCCCAGGTTGTAGAGCTATTAGCTGAATATCTGGGGGTCGTCACGAAAGCGACGGTTTGACATCATTAGTGCAGTTCGTGGATTTTCTCTGCTTTCTCGCCTACATGTACCATACGGCCATCCACTATCCCCTCATTATATCAATAATGAGGGGCTGTTTTCATGGCGAAACGGCATTACTAGCCTATAGGCGGAACAGGTTGTGTCCTAGGTATGTGATATGCATATGCGCCTCTCTTAGCTGACCCATTTGACACGAACCTGCTTTATGGCTATATTTCGCTGATGACATGTAGATCTTTCATAAAGTCAATGTAACCTCACTTAAATGCGTTGCCGAGACGGTACGTGCCACAATTTAGTGAACGTATGTAACGGCAATCAGTGTAACTGAAAAGGAGACAGTTTTCATGCGCTTTTCTTCAAAAAACGGGCTCCGCCAGACTTGCATCATTGAATACATGAAAGCAGGCTAGTTCCAGATTATTGTGCGGCTTTGACGTAAATCTCGGTCACCGCATAGGTGTCACTGCCATGTGCTTCTCTTCAACCAACCAAGCTCATTTCCACTTGCATAACTGGGTATACAAAACTAGGTGTGTGCCAAGCTAAAATGAACTTCCGTGATGAGCATTTGCGTCACTGGAGATGGGCCACGAGGTATGTGCCCCTTTTCAATAAAGCTTGTTGACCCCAACATGTAGCGCTACGTATAAGCCGCACTTCAATGTAGTGAAATAGGAAGATCTGTCAAGTAGTCTATTATAGAAAAAGAAAGGTGTTCGTGCAACCATGATTTGACCATTCCGTCTACTCTCACTGGTACGTAAGGTCATTGTTAGCCACATGGGCCGCTCGCTGTGGCAAAAAATAGGCGTTTTTTTTAACAAGCTCGAGAAAAGAATAGTTTCTGAAAAAACGGGGTAGAGTAACGATAATTTTATCGCCAATAGGGGGGGGGGGGGGGGTTTACGTCACACGGACGCCGTAGTGGAGGTTTACGGAGAATTTTGCCCAACTGGGGATCTTTAACGTGCGCTACGATGCACACGGGCGTCTTCGCAGTGTGCCTCCATTCAAACTGCAATCTCCTGAGCCGGGGATTAGCCCGCCATTTCGAGCCGAGTATACTAGCGCCTTAGGTACTCGGCTACCCCGAAGGGTGACAGAGTAAGGTTATACAGGCATATGAATGTCATGAGTCCAGGTAGGTGTGCAGCGTTTCTCCAGCACTGCGGGTTTAAAGTGTATTTGGCCCAGGTTGTAGAGCTATTAGCTGAATATCTGGGGGTCGTCACGAAAGCGACGGTTTGACATCATTAGGGCAGTTCGTGGATTTTCTCTGCTTTCTCGCCTACATGTACCATCGGGCCATCCACTATCCCCTCACTATATCAATAATGAGGCGCTGTTTTCATGGCGAAACGGCATTACTACCCTATAGGCGGGACAGGTTGTGTCCTAGGTATGTGATATGCATATGCGCCTCTCTTAGCTGACCCATTTGACACGAACCTGCTTTATGGCTATATTTCGCTGATTACATGTAGATCTTTCATAAAGTCAATGTAACCTCATTTAAATGCGTTGCCGAGACGGTACGTGCCACAATTTAGTGAACGTATGTAACGGCAATCAGTGTAACTGAAAAGGAGACAGTTTTCATGTGCTTTTCTTCAAAAAACGGGCTCCGCCAGACTTGCATAAGTGAATACATGAAAGCAGGCTAGTTCCAGATTATTGTGCGGCTTTGACGTAAATCTCGGTCACCGCATAGGTGTCACTGCCATGTGCTTCTCTTCAACCAACCAAGCTCATTTCCACTTGCATAACTGGGTATACAAAACTAGGTGTGTGCCAAGCTAAAATTAACTTCCGTGATGAGCATTTGCGTCACTGGAGATGGGCCACGAGGTATGTGCCCCTTTTCAATAAAGCTTGTTGACCCGAACATGTAGCGCTACGTATGAGCCGCACTTCAATGTAGTGAAATAGGAAGATCTGTCAAGTAGTCTGTTATAGAAAAAGAAAGGTGTTCGTGCAACCATGATTTGACCATTCCGTCTACTCTCACTGGTACGTAAGGTCATTGTTAGCCACATGGGCCGCTCGCTGTGGCAAAAAAATAGGCGTTTTTTTTAACAAGCTCGAGAAAAGAATAGTTTCTGAAAAAACGGGGTAGAGTAACGATAGTTTTATCGCCAATAGGGGGGGGGGTGGTTTTACGTCACACGGACGCCGTAGTGGAGGTCTACGGAGAATTTTGCCCAACTGGGGATCTTTAACGTGCGCTACGATGCACACGGGCGTCTTCGCAGTATGCCTCCATTCAAACTGCAATCTCCGGAGCCGGGGATTAGCCCGCAATTTCGAGCCGAGTATACTAGCGCCTTAGGTACTCGGCTACCCCGAAGGGTGACAGAGTAAGGTTATACAGGCATATGAATGTCATGAGTCCAGGTAGGTGTGCAGCGTTTCTCCAGCACTGCGGGTTTAAAGTGTATTTGGCCCAGGTTGTAGAGCTATTAGCTGAATATCTGGGGGTCGTCACGAAAGCGACGGTTTGACATCATTAGGGCAGTTCGTGGATTTTCTCTGCTTTCTCGCCTACATGTACCATCGGGCCATCCACTATCCCCTCACTATATCAATAATGAGGGGCTGTTTTCATGGCGAAACGGCATTACTAGCCTATAGGCGGAACAGGTTGTGTCCTAGGTATGTGATATGCATATGCGCCTCTCTTAGCTGACCCATTTGACACGAACCTGCTTTATGGCTATATTTCGCTGATTACATGTAGATCTTTCATAAAGTCAATGTAACCTCATTTAAATGCGTTGCCGAGACGGTACGTGCCACAATTTAGTGAACGTATGTAACGGCAATCAGTGTAACTGAAAAGGAGACAGTTTTCACGTGCTTTTCTTCAAAAAACGGGCTCCGCCAGACTTGCATCAGTGAATACATGAAAGCAGGCTAGTTCCATATTATTGTGCGGCTTTGACGTAAATCTCGGTCACCGCATAGGTGTCACTGCCATGTGCTTCTCTTCAACCAACCAAGCTCATTTCCACTTGCATAACTGGGTATACAAAACTAGGTGTGTGCCAAGCTAAAATGAACTTCCGTGATGAGCATTTGCGTCACTGGAGATGGGCCACGAGGTATGTGCCCCTTTTCAATAAAGCTTGTTGACCCCAACATGTAGCGCTACGTATGAGCCGCACTTCAATGTAGTGAAATAGGAAGATCTGTCAAGTAGTCTATTATAGAAAAAGAAAGGTGTTCGTGCAACCATGATTTGACCATTCCGTCTACTCTCACTGGTACGTAAGGTCATTGTTAGCCACATGGGCCGCTCGCTGTGGCAAAATGTAGGCGTTTTTTTAACAAGCTCGAGAAACGAATAGTTTCTGAAAAAAACGGGGTAGAGTAACGATAGTTTTATCGCCAATAGGGGGGGGGTGGTTTTACGTCACACGGACGCCGTAGTGGAGGTTTACGGAGAATTTTGCCCAACTGGGGATCTTTAACGTGCGCTACGATGCACACGGGCGTCTTCGCAGTGTGCCTCCATTCAAACTGCAATCTCCGGAGCCGGGGATTAGCCCGCAATTTCGAGCCGAGTATACTAGCGCCTTAGGTACTCGGCTACCCCGAAGGGTGACAGAGTAAGGTTATACAGGCATATGAATGTCATGAGTCCAGGTAGGTGTGCAGCGTTTCTCCAGCACTGCGGGTTTAAAGTGTATTTGGCCCAGGTTGTAGAGCTATTAGCTGAATATCTGGGGGTCGTCACGAAAGCGACGGTTTGACATCATTAGGGCAGTTCGTGGATTTTCTCTGCTTTCTCGCCTACATGTACCATCGGGCCATCCACTATCCCCTCACTATATCAATAATGAGGGGCTGTTTTCATGGCGAAACGGCATTACTAGCCTATAGGCGAAACATGTTGTGTCCTAGGTATGTGATATGCATATGCGCCTCTCTTAGCTGACCCATTTGACACGAACCTGCTTTATGGCTATATTTCGCTGATTCCATGTAGATCTTTCATAAAGTGAATGTAAACTCATTTAAATGCGTTGCCGAGACGGTACGTGCCACAATTTAGTGAACGTATGTAACGGCAATCAGTGTAACTGAAAAGGAGAAGGTTTTCATGTGCTTTTCTTCAAAAAACGGGCTCCGCCAGACTTGCATCAGTGAATACATGAAAGCAGGCTAGTTCCAGATTATTGTGCGGCTTTGACGTAAATCTCGGTCACCGCATAGGTGTCACTGCCATGTGCTTCTCTTCAACCTACCAAGCTCATTTCCACTTGCATAACTGGGTATACAAAACTAGGTGTGTGCCAAGCTAAAATGAACTTCCGTGATGAGCATTTGCGTCACTGGAGATGGGCCACGAGGTATGTGCCCCTTTTCAATAAAGCTTGTTGACCCCAACATGTAGCGCTACGTATGAGCCGCACTTCAATGTAGTGAAATAGCAAGATCTGTCAAGTAGTCTATTATAGAAAAAGAAAGGTGTTCGTCCAACCATGATTTGACCATTCCGTCTACTCTCACTGGTACGTAAGGTCATTGTTAGCCACATGGGCCGCTCGCTGTGGTAAAAAAATAGGCGTTTTTTTTAACAAGCTCGAGAAAAGAATAGTTTCGGAAAAAACGGGGTAGAGTAACGATAGTTTTATCGCCAATAGGGGGGGGGGGTGGTTTTACGTCACACGGACGCCGTAGTGGAGGTCTACGGAGAATTTTGCCCAACTGGGGATCTTTAACGTGCGCTACGATGCACACGGGCGTCTTCGCAGTGTGCCTCCATTCAAACTGCAGTCTCCGGAGCCGGGGATTAGCCCGCAATTTCGAGCCGAGTATACTAGCGCCTTGGGTACTCGGCTACCCCGAAGGGTGACAGAGTAAGGTTATACAGGCATATGAATGTCATGAGTCCAGGTAGGTGTGCAGCGTTTCTCCAGCACTGCGGGTTTAAAGTGTATTTGGCCCAGGTTGTAGAGCTATTAGCTGAACATCTGGGGGTCGTCACGAAAGCGACGGTTTGACATCATTAGGGCAGTTCGTGGATTTTCTCTGCTTTCTCGCCTACATGTACCATCGGGCCATCCACTATCCCCTCACTATATCAATAATGAGGGGCTGTTTTCATGGCGAAACGGCATTACTAGCCTATAGGCGGAACAGGTTGTGTCCTAGGTATGTGATATGCACATGCTCCTCTCTTAGCTGACCCATTTGACAAGAACCTGCTTTATGGCTATATTTCGCTGATTACATGTAGATCTTTCATAAAGTCAATGTAACCTCATTTAAATGCGTTGCCGAGACGGTACGTGCCACAATTTAGTGAACGTATGTAACGGCAATCAGTGTAACTGAAAAGGAGACAGTTTTCATGTGCTTTTCTTCAAAAAACGGGCTCCGCCAGACTTGCATCAGTGAATACATGAAAGCAGGCTAGTTCCAGATTATTGTGCGGCTTTGACGTAAATCTCGGTCACCGCATAGGTGTCACTGCCATGTGCTTCTCTTCAACCAACCAAGCTCATTTCCACTTGCATAACTGGGTATACAAAACTAGGTGTGTGCCAAGCTAAAATGAACTTCCGTGATGAGCATTTGCGTCACTGGAGATGGGCCACGAGGTATGTGCCCCTTTTCAATAAAGCTTGTTGACCCCAACATGTAGCGCTACGTATGAGCCGCACTTCAATGTAGTGAAATAGGAAGATCTGTCAAGTAGTCTATTATAGAAAAAGAAAGGTGTTCGTACAACCATGATTTGACCATTCCGTCTACTCTCACTGGTACGTAAGGTCATTGTTAGCCACATGGGCCGCTCGCTGTGGCAAAAAATTGGCGTTTTTTTAACAAGCTCGAGAAAAGAATAGTTTCGGAAAAAACGGGGTAGAGTAACGATAGTTTTATCGCCAATAGGGGGGGGGGGGGTGGTTTTACGTCACACGGACGCCGTAGTGGAGGTCTACGGAGAATTTTGCCCAAGTGGGGATCTTTAACGTGCGCTACGATGCACACGGGCGTGTTCGCAGTGTGCCTCCATTCAAACTGCAATCTCCGGAGCCGGGGATTAGCCCGCAATTTCGAGCCGAGTATACTAGCGCCTTAGGTACTCGGCTACCCCGAAGGGTGACAGAGTAAGGTTATACAGGCATATGAATGTCATGAGTCCAGGTAGGTGTGCAGCGTTTCTCCAGCACTGCGGGTTTAAAGTGTATTTGGCCCAGGTTGTAGAGCTATTAGCTGAATATCTGGGGGTCGTCACGAAAGCGACGGTTTGACATCATTAGGGCAGTTCGTGGATTTTCTCTGCTTTCTCGCCTACATGTACCATACGGCCATCCACTATCCCCTCGCTATATCAATAATGAGGGGCTGTTTTCATGGCGAAACGGCATTACTAGCCTATAGGCGGAACAGGTTGTGTCCTAGGTATGTGATATGCATATGCGCCTCTCTTAGCTGACCCATTTGACACGAACCTGCTTTATGGCTATATTTCGCTGATTACATGTAGATCTTTCATAAAGTCAATGTAACCTCATTTAAATGCGTTGCCGAGACGGTACGTGCCACAATTTAGTGAACGTATGTAACGGCAATCAGTGTAACTGAAAAGGAGACAGTTTTCATGTGCTTTTCTTCAAAAAACGGGCTCCGGCAGACTTGCATCAGTGAATACATGAAAGCAGGCTAGTTCCAGATTATTGTGCGGCTTTGACGTAAATCTCGGTCACCGCATAGGTGTCACTGCCATGTGCTTCTCTTCAACCTACCAAGCTCATTTCCACTTGCATAACTGGGTATACAAAACTAGGTGTGTGCCAAGCTAAAATGAACTCCCGTGATGAGCATTTGCGTCACTGGAGATGGGCCACGAGGTATGTGCCCCTTTTCAATAAAGCTTGTTGACCCCAACATGTAGCGCTACGTATGAGCCGCACTTGAATGTAGTGAAATAGGAAGATCTGTCAAGTAGTCTATTATAGAAAAAGAAAGGTGTTTGTGCAACCATGATTTGACCATTCCGTCTACTCTCACTGGTACGTAAGGTCATTGTTAGCCACATGGGCCGCTCGCTGTGGCAAAAAAATAGGCGTTTTTTTTAACAAGCTCGAGAAAAGAATAGTTTCTGAAAAAACGGGGTAGAGTAACGATAATTTTATCGCCAATAGGGGGGGGGGGGGTGGTTTTACGTCACACGGACGCCGTAATGGAGGTTTACGGAGAATTTTGCCCAACTGGGGATCTTTAACGTGCGCTACGATGCACACGGGCGTCTTCGCAGTGTGCCTCCATTCAAACTGCAAACTCCTGAGCCGGGGATTAGCCCGCAATTTCGAGCCGAGTATACTAGCGCCTTAGGTACTCGGCTACCCCGAAGGGTGACAGAGTAAGGTTATACAGGCATATGAATGTCATGAGTCCAGGTAGGTGTGCAGCGTTTCTCCAGCACTGCGGGTTTAAAGTGTATTTGGCCCAGGTTGTAGAGCTATTAGCTGAATATCTGGGGGTCGTCACGAAAGCGACGGTTTGACATCATTAGGGCAGTTCGTGGATTTTCTCTGCTTTCTCGCCTACATGTACCATCGGGCCATCCACTATCCCCTCACTATATCAATAATGAGGCGCTGTTTTCATGGCGAAACGGCATTACTAGCCTATAGGCGGGACAGGTTGTGTCCTAGGTATGTGATATGCATATGCGCCTCTCTTAGCTGACCCATTTGACACGAACCTGCTTTATGGCTATATTTCGCTGATTACATGTAGATCTTTCATAAAGTCAATGTAACCTCATTTAAATGCGTTGCCGAGACGGTACGTGCCACAATTTAGTGAACGTATGTAACGGCAATCAGTGTAACTGAAAAGGAGACAGTTTTCATGTGCTTTTCTTCAAAAAACGGGCTCCGCCAGACTTGCATCAGTGAATACATGAAAGCAGGCTAGTTCCAGATTATTGTGCGGCTTTGACGTAAATCTCGGTCACCGCATAGGTGTCACTGCCATGTGCTTCTCTTCAACCAACCAAGCTCATTTCCACTTGCATAACTGGGTATACAAAACTAGGTGTGTGCCAAGCTAAAATGAACTTCCGTGATGAGCATTTGCGTCACTGGAGATGGGCCACGAGGTATGTGCCCCTTTTCAATAAAGCCTGTTGACCCCAACATGTAGCGCTACGTATGAGCCGCACTTCAATGTAGTGAAATAGGAAGATCTGTCAAGTAGTCTATTATAGAAAAAGAAAGGTGTTCGTACAACCATGATTTGACCATTCCGTCTACTCTCACTGGTACGTAAGGTCATTGTTAGCCACATGGGCCGCTCGCTGTGGCAAAAAATTGGCGTTTTTTTAACAAGCTCGAGAAAAGAATAGTTTCGGAAAAAACGGGGTAGAGTAACGATAGTTTTATCGCCAAAAGGGGGGGGGGGGGGGTTTACGTCACACGGACGCCGTAGTGGAGGTCTACGGAGAATTTTGCCCAACTGGGGATCTTTAACGTGCGCTACGATGCACACGGGCGTCTTCGCAGTGTGCCTCCATTCAAACTGCAATCTCCGGAGCCGGGGATTAGCCCGCAATTTCGAGCCGAGTATACTAGCGCCTTAGGTACTCGGCTACCCCGAAGGGTGACAGAGTAAGGTTATGCAGGCATATGAATGTCATGAGTCCAGGTAGGTGTGCAGCGTTTCTCCAGCACTGCGGGTTTAAAGTGTATTTGGCCCAGGTTGTAGAGCTATTAGCTGAATATCTGGGGGTCGTCACGAAAGCGACGGTTTGACATCATTAGTGCAGTTCGTGGATTTTCTCTGCTTTCTCGCCTACATGTACCATACGGCCATCCACTATCCCCTCATTATATCAATAATGAGGGGCTGTTTTCATGGCGAAACGGCATTACTAGCCTATAGGCGGAGCAGGTTGTGTCCTAGGTATGTGATATGCATATGCGCCTCTCTTAGCTGACCCATTTGACACGAACCTGCTTTATGGCTATATTTCGCTGATTACATGTAGATCTTTCATAAAGTCAATGTAACCTCATTTAAATGCGTTGCCGAGACGGTACGTGCCACAATTTAGTGAACGTATGTAACGGTAATCAGTGTAACTGAAAAGAAGACAGTTTTCATGTGCTTTTCTTCAAAAAACGGGCTCCGCCAGACTTGCATCAGTGAATACATGAAAGCAGGCTAGTTCCAGATTATTGTGCGGCTTTGACGTAAATCTCGGTCACCGCATAGGTGTCACTGCCATGTGCTTCTCTTCAACCAACCAAGCTCATTTCCACTTGCATAACTGGGTATACAAAACTAGGTGTGTGCCAAGCTAAAATTAACTTCCGTGATGAGCATTTGCGTCACTGGAGATGGGCCACGAGGTATGCGCCCCTTTTCAATAAAGCTTGTTGACCCGAACATGTAGCGCTACGTATGAGCCGCACTTCAATGTAGTGAAATAGGAAGATCTGTCAAGTAGTCTGTTATAGAAAAAGAAAGGTGTTCGTGCAACCATGATTTGACCATTCCGTCTACTCTCACTGGTACGTAAGGTCATTGTTAGCCACATGGGCCGCTCGCTGTGGCAAAAAAATAGGCGTTTTTTTTAACAAGCTCGAGAAAAGAATAGTTTCTGAAAAAACGGGGTAGAGTAACGATAGTTTTATCGCCAATAGGGGGGGGGGGTGGTTTTACGTCACACGGACGCCGTAGTGGACGTCTACGGAGAATTTTGCCCAACTGGGGATCTTTAACGTGCGCTACGATGCACACGGGCGTCTTCGCAGTGTGCCTCCATTCAAACTGCAATCTCCGGAGCCGGGGATTAGCCCGCAGTTTCGAGCCGAGTATACTAGCGCCTTAGGTACTCGGCTACCCCGAAGGGTGACAGAGTAAGGTTATACAGGCATATGAATGTCATGAGTCCAGGTAGGTGTGCAGCGTTTCTCCAGCACTGCGGGTTTAAAGTGTATTTGGCCCAGGTTGTAGAGCTATTAGCTGAATATCTGGGGGTCGTCACGAAAGCGACGGTTTGACATCATTAGGGCAGTTCGTGGATTTTCTCTGCTTTCTCGCCTACATGTACCATCGGGCCATCCACTATCCCCTCACTATATCAATAATGAGGGGCTGTTTTCATGGCGAAACGGCATTACTAGCCTATAGGCGGAACAGGTTGTGTCCTAGGTATGTGATATGCATATGCGCCTCTCTTAGCTGACCCATTTGACACGAACCTGCTTTATGGCTATATTTCGCTGATTACATGTAGATCTTTCATAAAGTCAATGTAACCTCATTTAAATGCGTTGCCGAGACGGTACGTGCCACAATTTAGTGAACGTATGTAACGGCAATCAGTGTAACTGAAAAGGAGACAGTTCTCACGTGCTTTTCTTCAAAAAACGGGCTCCGCCAGACTTGCATCAGTGAATACATGAAAGCAGGCTAGTTCCATATTATTGTGCGGCTTTGACGTAAATCTCGGTCACCGCATAGGTGTCACTGCCATGTGCTTCTCTTCAACCAACCAAGCTCATTTCCACTTGCATAACTGGGTATACAAAACTAGGTGTGTGCCAAGCTAAAATGAACTTCCGTGATGAGCATTTGCGTCACTGGAGATGGGCCACGAGGTATGTGCCCCTTTTCAATAAAGCTTGTTGACCCCAACATGTAGCGCTACGTATGAGCCGCACTTCAATGTAGTGAAATAGGAAGATCTGTCAAGTAGTCTATTATAGAAAAAGAAAGGTGTTCGTGCAACCATGATTTGACCATTCCGTCTACTCTCACTGGTACGTAAGGTAATTGTTAGCCACATGGGCCGCTCGCTGTGGCAAAAAAATAGGCGTTTTTTTTAACAAGCTCGAGAAAAGAATAGTTTCGGAAAAAACGGGGTAGAGTAACGATAGTTTTATCGCCAATAGGGGGGGGGGGGTGGGTTTACGTCACACGGACGCCGTAGTGGAGGTCTACGGAGAATTTTGCCCAACTGGGGATCTTTAACGTGCGCTACGATGCACACGGGCGTCTTCGTAGTGTGCCTCCATTCAAACTGCAATCTCCGGAGCCGGGGATTAGCCAGCAATTTCGAGCCGAGTATACTAGCGCCTTAGGTACTCGGCTACCCCGAAGGGTGACAGAGTAAGGTTATACAGGCGTATGAATGTCATGAGTCCAGGTAGGTGTGCAGCGTTTCTCCAGCACTGCGGGTTTAAAGTGTATTTGGCCCAGGTTGTAGAGCTATTAGCTGAATATCTGGGGGTCGTCACGAAAGCGAAGGTTTGACATCATTAGGGCAGTTTGTGGATTTTCTCTGCTTTCTCGCTTACATGTACCATCGGGCCATCCACTATCCCCTCACTATATCAATAATGAGGGGCTGTTTTCATGGCGAAACGGCATTACTAGCCTATAGGCGGAACAGGTTGTGTACTAGGTATGTGATATGCATATGCGCCTCTCTTAGCTGACCCATTTGACACGAACCTGCTTTATGGCTAGATTTCGCTGATTACATGTAGATCTTTCATAAAGTCAATGTAACCTCATTTAAATGCGTTGCCGAGACGGTACGTGCCACAATTTAGTGAACGTATGTAACGGCAATCAGTGTAACTGAAAAGGAGACAGTTTTCATGTGCTTTTCTTCAAAAAACGGGCTCCGCCAGACTTGCATCAGTGAATACATGAAAGCAGGCTAGTTCCAGATTATTGTGCTGCTTTGACGTAAATCTCGGTCACCGCATAGGTGTCACTGCCATGTGCTTCTCTTCAACCAACCAAGCTCATTTCCACTTGCATAACTGGGTATACAAAACTAGGTGTGTGCCAAGCTAAAATGAACTTCCGTGATGAGCATTTGCGTCACTGGAGATGGGCCACGAGGTATGTGCCCCTTTTCAATAAAGCTTGTTGACCCCAACATGTAGCGCTACGTATGAGCCGCACTTCAATGTAGTGAAATAGGAAGATCTGTCAAGTAGTCTATTATAGAAAAAGAAAGGTGTTCGTGCAACCATGATTTGACCATTCCGTCTACTCTCACTGGTACGTAAGGTCATTGTTAGCCACATGGGCCGCTCGCTGTGGCAAAAAAATAGGCGTTATTTTTAACAAGCTCGAGAAAAGAATAGTTTCTGAAAAAACGGGGTGGAGTAACGATAGTTTTATCGCCAATAGGGGGGGGGGGGGGGGGTGGTTTACGTCACACGGACGCCGTACTGCAGGTTTACGGAGAATTTTGCCCAACTGGGGATCTTTAACGTGCGCTACGATGCACACGGGCGTCTTCGCAGTGTGCCTCCATTCAAACTGCAATCTCCGGAGCCGGGGATTAGCCCGCAATTTCGAGCCGAGTATACTAGCGCCTTAGGTACTCGGCTACCCCGAAGGGTGACAGAGTAAGGTTATACAGGCATATGAATGTCATGAGTCCAGGTAGGTGTGCAGCGTTTCTCCAGCACTGCGGGTTTAAAGTGTATTTGGCCCAGGTTGTAGAGCTATTAGCTGAATATCTGGGGGTCGTCACGAAAGCGACGGTTTGACATCATTAGAGCAGTTCGTGGATTTTCTCTGCTTTCTCGCCTACATTTACCATCGGGCCATCCAGTATCCCCTCACTATATCAATAATGAGGGGCTGTTTTCATGGCGAAACGGCATTACTAGCCTATAGGCGGAACAGGTTGTGTCCTAGGTATGTGATATGCATATGCGCCTCTCTTAGCTGACCCATTTGACACGAACCTGCTTTATGGCTATATTTCGCTGATTACATGTAGATCTTTCATAAAGTCAATGTAACCTCATTTAAATGCGTTGCCGAGACGGTACGTGCCACACTTTAGTGAACGTATGTAACGGCAATCAGTGTAACTGAAAAGGAGACAGTTTTCATGTGCTTTTCTTCAAAAAACGGGCTCCGCCAGACTTGCATCAGTGAATACATGAAGGCAGGCTAGTTCCAGATATTGTGCGGCTTTGACGTAAATCTCTGTCACCGCATAAGTGTCACTGCCATGTGCTTCTCTTCAACCAACCAAGCTCATTTCCACTTGCATAACTGGGTATGCAAAACTAGGTGTGTGCCAAGCTAAAATGAACTTCCGTGATGAGCATTTGTGTCACTGGAGATGGGCCACGAGGTATGTGCCCCTTTTCAATAAAGCTTGTTGACCCCGACATGTAGCGCTACGTATGAGCCGCACTTCAATGTAGTGAAATAGGAAGATCTGTCAAGTAGTCTATTATAGAAAAAGAAAGGTGTTCGTGCAACCATGATTTGACCATTCCGTCTACTCTCACTGGTACGTAAGGTCATTGTTAGCCACATGGGCCTCTCGCTGTGGCAAAAAAATAGGCGTTATTTTTAACAAGCTCGAGAAAAGAATAGTTTCGGAAAAAACGGGGTGGAGTAACGATAGTTTTATCGCCAATAGGGGGGGGGGGTGGTTTACGTCACACGGACGCCGTACTGCAGGTTTACGGAGAATTTTGCCCAACTGGGGATCTTTAACGTGCGCTACGATGCACACGGGCGTCTTCGCAGTGTGCCTCCATTCAAACTGCAATCTCCGGAGCCGGGGATTAGCCCGCAATTTCGAGCCGAGTATACTAGCGCCTTAGGTACACGGCTACCCCGAAGGGTGACAGAGTAAGGTTATACAGGCATATGAATGTCATGAGTCCAGGTAGGTGTGCAGCGTTTCTCCAGCACTGCGGGTTTAAAGTGTATTTGGCCCAGGTTGTAGAGCTATTAGCTAAATATCTGGGGGTCGTCACGAAAGCGACGGTTTGACATCATTAGGGCAGTTCGTGGATTTTCTCTGCTTTCTCGCCTACATGTACCATCGGGCCATCCACTATCCCCTCACTATATCAATAATGAGGGGCTGTTTTCATGGCGAAACGGCATTACTAGCCTATAGGCGGAACAGGTTGTGTCCTAGGTATGTGATATGCATGTGCGCCTCTCTTAGCTGACCCATTTGACACGAACCTGCTTTATGGCTATATTTCGCTCATTACATGTAGATCTTTCATAAAGTCAATGTAACCTCATTTAAATGCGTTGCCGAGACGGTACGTGCCACACTTTAGTGAACGTATGTAACGGCAATCAGTGTAACTGAAAAGGAGACAGTTTTCATGTGCTTTTCTTCAAAAAACGGGCTCCGCCAGACTTGCATCAGTGAATACATGAAGGCAGGCTAGTTCCAGATATTGTGCGGCTTTGACGTAAATCTCTGTCACCGCATAAGTGTCACTGCCATGTGCTTCTCTTCAACCAACCAAGCTCATTTCCACTTGCATAACTGGGTATGCAAAACTAGGTGTGTGCCAAGCTAAAATGAACTTCCGTGATGAGCATTTGCGTCACTGGAGATGGGCCACGAGGTATGTGCCCCTTTTCAATAAAGCTTGTTGACCCCAACATGTAGCGCTACGTATGAGCCGCACTTCAATGTAGTGAAATAGGAAGATCTGTCAAGTAGCCTATTATAGAAAAAGAAAGGTGTTCGTGCAACCATGATTTGACAATTCCGTCTACTCTCACTGGTACGTAAGGTCATTTTTAGCCACATGGGCCGCTCGCTGTGGCAAAAAAATAGGCGTTTTTTTTAACAAGCTCGAGAAAAGAATAGTTTCGGAAAAAACGGGGTAGAGTAACGGTAGTTTTATCGCCAAAAGGGGGGGGGTGGTTTTACACGTCACACGGACGCCGTAGTGGAGGTCTACGGAGAATTTTGCCCAACTGGGGATCTTTAACCTGCGCTACGATGCACACGGGCGTCTTCGCAGTGTGCCTCCATTCAAACTGCAATCTCCGGAGCCGGGGATTAGCCCGCAATTTCGAGCCGAGTATACTAGCGCCTTAGGTACTCGGCTATCCCGAAGGGTGACAGAGTAAGGTTAGACAGGCATATGAATGTCATGAGTCCAGGTAGGTGTGCAGCTTTTCTCCAGCACTGCGGGTTTAAAGTGTATTTGGCCCAGGTTGTAGAGCTATTAGCTGAATATCTGCGGGTCGTCACGAAAGCGACGGTTTGACATCATTAGGGCAGTTCGTGGATTTTCTCTGCTTTCTCGCCTACATGTACCATCGGGCCATCCACTATCCCCTCACTATATCAATAATGAGGGGCTGTTTTCATGGCGAAACGGCATTACTAGCCTATAGGCGGAACAGGTTGTGTCCTAGGTATGTGATATGCATATGCGCCTCTCTTAGCTGACCCATTTGACACGAACCTGCTTTATGGCTATATTTCGCTGATTACATGTAGATCTTTCATAAAGTCAATGTAACCTCATTTAAATGCGTTGCCGAGACGGTACGTGCCACAATTTAGTGAACGTATGTAACGGCAATCAGTGTAACTGAAAAGGAGACAGTTTTCATGTGCTTTTCTTCAAAAAACGGGCTCCGCCAGACTTGCATCAGTGAATACATGAAAGCAGGCTAGTTCAAGATTATTGTGTGGCTTTGACGTAAATTTCGGTCACCGCATAGGTGTCACTGCCATGTGCTTCTCTTCAACCAACCAAGCTCATTTCCACTTGCATAACTGGGTATACAATACTAGGTGTGTGCCAAGCTAAAATGAACTTCCGTGATGAGCATTTGCGTCACTGGAGATGGGCCACGAGGTGTGTGCCCCTTTTCAATAAAGCTTGTTGACCCCAACATGTAGCGCTACGTATGAGCCGCACTTCAATGTAGTGAAATAGGAAGATCTGTCAAGTAGTCTATTATAGAAAAAGAAAGGTGTTCGTGCAACCATGATTTGACCATTCCGTCTACTCTCACTGGTACGTAAGGTCATTGTTAGCCACATGGGCCGCTCGCTGTGGCAAAAAAATAGGCGCTTTTTTTAACAAGCTCGAGAAAAGAATAGTTTCGGAAAAAACGGGGTAGAGTAACGATTGTTTTATCGCCAATAGGGTGGGGGGGGGGTGGTTTTATGTCACACGGACGCCGTAGTGGAGGTCTACGGAGAATTTTGCCCAACTGGGGATCTTTAACGTGGCCTACGATGCACACGGGCGTCTTCGCAGTGTGCCTCCATTCAAACTGCAATCTCCGGAGCCGGGGATTAGCCCGCAATTTCGAGCCGAGTATACTAGCGCCTTAGGTACTCGGCTACCCCGAAGGGTGACAGAGTAAGGTTATACAGGCATATGAATGTCATGAGTCCAGGTAGGTGTGCAGCGTTTCTCCAGCACTGCGGGTTTAAAGTGTATTTGGCCCAGGTTGTAGAGCTATTAGCTGAATATCTGGGGGTCGTCACGAAAGCGACGGTTTGACATCATTAGGGCAGTTCGGGGATTTTCTCTGCTTTCTCGCCTACATGTACCATCGGGCCATCCACTATCCCCTCACTATATCAATAATGAGGGGCTGTTTTCATGGCGAAACAGCATTACTAGCCTATAGGCGGAACAGGTTGTGTCCTAGGTATGTGATATGCATATGCGCCTCTCTTAGCTGACCCATTTGACACGAACCTGCTTTATGGCTATATTTCGCTGATTACATGTAGATCTTTCATAAAGTCAATGTAACCTCATTTAAATGCGTTGCCGAGACGGTGCGTGCCACAATTTAGTGAACGTATGTAACGGCAATCAGTGTAACTGAAAAGGAGACAGTTTTCATGTGCTTTTCTTCAAAAAACGGGCTCCGCCAGACTCGCATCAGTGAATACATGAAAGCAGGCTAGTTCCAGATTATTGTGCGTCTTTGACGTAAATCTCGGTCACCGCAGAGGTGTCACTGCCATGTGCTTCTCTTCAACCAACCAAGCTCATTTCCACTTGCATAACTGGGTATCCAATACTAGGTGTGTGCCAAGCTAAAATGAACTTCCGTGATGAGCATTTGCGTCACTGGAGATGGGCCACGAGGTATGTGCCCCTTTTCAACAAAGCTTGTTGGCCCCAACATGTAGCGCTTCGTATGAGCCGCACTTCAATGTAGTGAAATAGGAAGATCTGTCAAGTAGTCTATTATAGAAAAAGAAATGTGTTCGTGCAACCATGATTTGACCATTCCGTCTACTCTCACTGGTACGTAAGGTCATTGTTAGCCACATGGGCCGCTCGCTGTGGCAAAAAATAGGCGTTTTCTTTAACAAGGTTGAGAAAAGAATAGTTTCGGAAAGAACGGGGTAGAGTAACGATAGTTTTATAGCCAATAGGGGGGGGGGGGTGGTTTTACGTCGCACGGACGCCGTAGTGGAGGTCTACGGAGAAATTTGCCCAACTGGGGATCTTTAACGTGCACTACGATGCACACGGGCGTCTTCGCAGTGTGCCTCCATTCAAACTACAAACTCCGGAGCCGGGGATTAGCCCGCAATTTCGAGCCGAGTATACTAGCGCCTTAGGTACTCGGCTACCCCGAAGGGTGACAGAGTAAGGTTATACAGGCATATGAATGTGATGAGTCCAGGTGGGTGGGCAGCGTTTCTCCAGCACTGCGGGTTCTAAGTGTATTAGGCCCAGGTTGTAGAGCTATTAGCTGAATATCTGGGGGTCGTTGCGAAAGCGACGGTTTGACATCATTAGGGCAGTTCGTGGATTTTCTCTGCTTTCTCGCCTACATGTACCATCGGGCCATCCACTATCCCCTCACTATATCAATAATGAGGGGCTGTTTTCATGGCGAAACGGCATTACTAGCCTGTAGGCGCAACAGGTTGTGTCCTAGGTATGTGATATGCATATGCGCCTCTCTTAGCTGACCCATTTGACACGAACCTGCTTTATGGCTATATTTCGCTGATTACATGTAGATCTTTCATAATGTCAATGTAACCTCATTTAAATGCGTTGCCGAGACGGTACGTGCCACAATTTAGTGAACGTATGTAACGGCAATCAGTGTAACTGAAAAGGAGACAGTTTTCATGTGCTTTTCTTCAAAAAACGGGCTCCGCCACGCTTGCATCACTCAATTGGTGAGAGCAGGCTAGTGCCAGATTTATTGTACGCCTTTGACGTAAATGTCGGTCACCGCATAGGTGTCTTTGCCATGTGCATCTCTTTATCCAACCCAGCTCATTTCCACTTGTATAACTGGGTATACAAAACTAGGTGTGTGCCAAGCTAAAATGAACTTCCGTGATGAGCATTTGCGTCACTGGAGATGGGCCACGAGGTATGTGCCCCTTTTCAACAAAGCTTGTTGACCCCAACATGTAGCGCTACGTATGAGCCGCACTTCAATGTTGTGAAATAGGAAGATCTGTCAAGTAGTCTATTATAGAAAAAGAAAGGTGTTCGTGCAACCATGATTTGACCATTCCGTCTACTCTCACTCGTACGTAAGGTCATTGTTAGCCACATGGGCCGCTCGCTGTGGCAAAAAAATAGGCGTTTTTTTTTTAACAAGCTCGAGAAAAGAACAGTTTCGGAAACAACGGGGTAGAGTAACGATAGTTTTATCGCCAATAGGGGGGGGGGGGGGGGGTTTACGTCACACGGACGCCGTAGTGGAGGTCTACGGAGAATTTTGTCCAACTGGGGATCTTTAACGTGCGCTACGATGCACACGGGCGTCTTCGCAGTGTGCCTCCATTCAAACTGCAATCTCCGGAGCCGCGGATTAGCCCGCAATTTCGAGCCGAGTATACTAGCGCCTTAGGTACTCGGCTACCCCGAAGGGTGACAGAGTAAGGTTATACAGGCATATGGATGTCATGAGTCCAGGTAGGTGAGCAGCGTTTCTCCAGCACAGCGGGTTTAAAGTGTATTTGGCCCAGGTTGTAGAGCTATTAGCTGAATATGTGGGCGTCGTCACGAAAGCGACGGTTTGACATCATTAGGGCAGTTCGTGTATTTTCTCTGCTTTCTCGCCTACATGTACCATCGGGCCGTTTACTATCTCCTCACTATATCAATAATGAAGGGCTGTTTTCATGGCGAAACGGCATTACTAGCCTATAGGCGGAAAAGGTTGTGTCCTAGGTATGTGATATGCATATGCGCCTCTCTTAGCTGACCCATTTGACACAAACCTGCTTTATGGCTATATTTCGCTGATTACATGTAGATTTTTCATAAAGTCAATGTAACCTGATTTAAATGCGTTGCCGAGACGGTACGTGCCACAATTTAGTGAACGTATCTAACGGCAATCAGTGTAACTGAAAAGGAGACAGTTTTCATGTGCTTTTCTTCAAAAAACGGGCTCCGCCAGACTTGCATCAGTGAATACATGAAAGCAGGCTAGTTCCAGATTATTGTGCGTCTTTGACGTAAATCTCGGTCGCCGCATAGGTGTCACTGCCATGTGCTTCTCTTCAACCAACCAAGCTCATTTCCACTTGCATAACTGGGTATACAAAACTAGGTGTGTGCCAAGCTAAAATGAACTTCCGTGATGAGCATTTGCGTCACTGGAGATGGGCCACGAGGTATGTGCCCCTTTTCAACAAAGCTTGTTGGCCCCAACATGTAGCGCTTCGTATGAGCCGCACTTCAATGTAGTGAAATAGGAAGATCTGTCAAGTAGTCTATTATAGAAAAAGAAATGTGTTCGTGCAACCATGATTTGACCATTCCGTCTACTCTCACTGGTACGTAAGGTCATTGTTAGCCACATGGGCCGCTCGCTGTGGCAAAAAATAGGCGTTTTCTTTAACAAGGTCGAGAAAAGAATAGTTTCGGAAAGAACGGGGTAGAGTAACGATAGTTTTATAGCCAATAGGGGGGGGGGGGTGGTTTTACGTCGCACGGACGCCGTAGTGGAGGTCTACGGAGAAATTTGCCCAACTGGGGATCTTTAACGTGCACTACGATGCACACGGGCGTCTTCGCAGTGTGCCTCCATTCAAACTACAAACTCCGGAGCCGGGGATTAGCCCGCAATTTCGAGCCGAGTATACTAGCGCCTTAGGTACTCGGCTACCCCGAAGGGTGACAGAGTAAGGTTATACAGGCATATGAATGTGATGAGTCCAGGTGGGTGGGCAGCGTTTCTCCAGCACTGCGGGTTCTAAGTGTATTAGGCCCAGGTTGTAGAGCTATTAGCTGAATATCTGGGGGTCGTTGCGAAAGCGACGGTTTGACATCATTAGGGCAGTTCGTGGATTTTCTCTGCTTTCTCGCCTACATGTACCATCGGGCCATCCACTATCCCCTCACTATATCAATAATGAGGGGCTGTTTTCATGGCGAAACGGCATTACTAGCCTGTAGGCGCAACAGGTTGTGTCCTAGGTATGTGATATGCATATGCGCCTCTCTTAGCTGACCCATTTGACACGAACCTGCTTTATGGCTATATTTCGCTGATTACATGTAGATCTTCCATAAAGTCAATGTAACCTCATTTAAATGCGTTGCCGAGACGGTACGTGCCACAATTTAGTGAACGTATGTAACGGCAATCAGTGTAACTGAAAAGGAGACAGTTTTCATGTGCTTTTCTTCAAAAAACGGGCTCCGCCACGCTTGCATCACTCAATTGGTGAGAGCAGGCTAGTGCCAGATTTATTGTACGCCTTTGACGTAAATGTCGGTCACCGCATAGGTGTCTTTGCCATGTGCATCTCTTTATCCAACCCAGCTCATTTCCACTTGTATAACTGGGTATACAAAACTAGGTGTGTGCCAAGCTAAAATGAACTTCCGTGATGAGCATTTGCGTCACTGGAGATGGGCCACGAGGTATGTGCCCCTTTTCAACAAAGCTTGTTGACCCCAACATGTAGCGCTACGTATGAGCCGCACTTCAATGTTGTGAAATAGGAAGATCTGTCAAGTAGTCTATTATAGAAAAAGAAAGGTGTTCGTGCAACCATGATTTGACCATTCCGTCTACTCTCACTCGTACGTAAGGTCATTGTTAGCCACATGGGCCGCTCGCTGTGGCAAAAAAATAGGCGTTTTTTTTTTAACAAGCTCGAGAAAAGAATAGTTTCGGAAACAACGGGGTAGAGTAACGATAGTTTTATCGCCAATAGGGGGGGGGGGGGGGGGGGTTTACGTCACACGGACGCCGTAGTGGAGGTCTACGGAGAATTTTGTCCAACTGGGGATCTTTAACGTGCGCTACGATGCACACGGGCGTCTTCGACACACGCGAGACAGATAACTGCAATCTCCGGAGCCGCGGATTAGCCCGCAATTTCGAGCCGAGTATACTAGCGCCTTAGGTACTCGGCTACCCCGAAGGGTGATAGAGTAAGGTTATACAGGCATATGAATGTCATGAGTCCAGGTAGGTGTGCAGCGTTTCTCCAGCACTGCGGGTTTAAAGTGTATTTGGCCCAGGTTGTAGAGCTATAAGCTGAATATCTGGGCGTCGTCACGAAAGCGACGGTTTGACATCATTAGGGCAGTTCGTGTATTTTCTCTGCTTTCTCGCCTACATGCACCATTGGGCCGTTTACTATCTCCTCACTATATCAATAATGAAGGGCTATTTTCATGGCGAAACTGCATTACTAGCCTATAGGCGGAACAGGTTGTGTCCTAGGTATGTGATATGCATATGCGCCTCTCTTAGCTGACCCATTTGACACGAACCTGCTTTATGGCTATATTTCGCTGATTACATGTAGATCTTTCATAAAGTCAATGTAACCTCATTTAAATGCGTTGCCGAGACGGTACGTGCCACAATTTAGTGAACGTATGTAACGGCAATCAGTGTAACTGAAAAGGAGACAGTTTTCATGTGCTTTTCTTCAAAAAACGGGCTCCGCCAGACTTGCATCAGTGAATACATGAAAGCAGGCTAGTTCCAGATTATTGTGCGGCTTTGACGTAAATCTCGGTCGCCGCATAGGTGTCACTGCCATGTGCTTCTCTTCAACCAACCAAGCTCATTTCCACTTGCATAACTGGGTATACAAAACTAGGTGTGTGCCAAGCTAAAATGAACTTCCGTGATGAGCATTTGCGTCACTGGAGATGGGCCACGAGGTATGTGCGCCTTTTCAATAAAGCTTGTTGACCCCAACATGTAGCGCTACATATGAGCCGCACTTCAATGTAGTGAAATAGGAAGATCTGTCAAGTAGTCTATTATAGAAAAAGAAAGGTGTTCGTGCAACCATGATTTGACCATTCCGTCTACTCTCACTGGTACGTAAGGTCATTGTTAGCCACATGGGCCGCTCGCTGTGGCAAAAAAATAGGCGTTTTTTTTAACAAGCTCGAGAAAAGAACAGTTTCGGAAAAAACGGGGTAGAGTAACGATAGTTTTATCGCCAATAGGGGGGGGGGGGGGTGGTTTTACGTCACACGGACGCCGTAGTGGAGGTCTACGGAGAATTTTGCCCAACTGGGGATCTTTAACGTGCGCTACGTTGCACACGGGCGTCTTCGCAGTGTGCCTCCATTCAAACTGCAATCTCCGGAGCCGGGGATTAGCCCGCAATTTCGAGCCGAGTATACTAGCGCCTTAGGTACTCGGCTACCCCGAAGGGTGACAGAGTAAGGTTATACACGCATATGAATGTCATGAGTCCAGGTAGGTGTGCAGCGTTTCTCCAGCACTGCGGGTTTAAAGTGTATTTGGCCCAGGTTGTAGAGCTATTAGCTGAATATCTGGGGGTCGTCACGAAAGCGACGGTTTGACATCATTAGGGCAGTTCGTGGATTTTCTCTGCTTTCTCGCCTACATGTACCATCGGGCCATCCACTATCCCCTCACTATATCAATAATAGGGGCTGTTTTCATGGCGAAACGGCATTACTAGCCCATAGGTGGAACAGGTTGTGTCCTAGGTATGTGACATTGCATATGCGCCTCTCTTAAGCGGACCCATTTGACGGGAACGTGTTTTCCTGGCTATATTTCGCTGATTACATATAGATCTTTCATAAAGTCAATGTAACCTCATTTAAATGCGTTGCCGCGACTGGGTACGTGCCACAGTTCAGTGGACGTATATAACGGCAATCAGTGTAACTGAAAAGGATACAGTTTTCATGTGCTTTCCTTCAAACAACGGGCTCCGCCACACTTGCATCACTCAATGGGTGAGAGCAGGCTAGTGCCAGATTTATTGTACGCCTTTGACGTAAATGTCGGTCACCGCATAGGTGTCTTTGCCATGTGCTTCTCTTCATACAACCCAGCTCATTTCCACTTGCATAACTGGGTATACAAAACTAGGTGTGTGCCAAGCTAAAATGAACTTCCGTGATGAGCATTTGCGTCACTGGAGATGGGCCACGAGGTATGTGCCCCTTTTCAATAAAGCTTGTTGACCCCAACATTTAGCGCTACGTATGAGCCGCACTTCAATGTAGTGAAATAGGAAGATCTGTCAAGTAGTCTGTTATAGAAAAAGAAAGGTGTTCGTGCAACCATGATTTGACCATTCCGTCTACTCTCACTGGTACGTAAGGTCATTGTTAGCCACATGGGCCGCTCGCTGTGGCAAAAAAATAGGCGTTTTTTTTAACAAGCTCGAGAAAAGAATAGTTTCGGAAAAAACGGGGTAGAGTAACGATAGTTTTATCGCCAATAGGGGGGGGGGGTGGTTTTACGTGACACGGACGCCGTAGTGGAGGTCTACGGAGAATTTTGCCCAACTGGGGATCTTTAACGTGCGCTACGATGCACACGGGCGTCTTCGCAGTGTGCGTCCATTCAAACTGCAATCTCCGGAGCCGGGGATTAGCCCGCAATTTCGAGCCGAGTATACTAGCGCCTTAGGTACTCGGCTACCCCGAAGGGTGACAGAGTAAGGTTATACAGGCATATGGATGTCATGAGTCCAGGTAGGTGAGCAGCGTTTCTCCAGCACAGCGGGTTTAAAGTGTATTTGGCCCAGGTTGTAGAGCTATTAGCTGAATATGTGGGCGTCGTCACGAAAGCGACGTTTTGACATCATTAGGGCAGTTCGTGGATTTTCTCTGCTTTCTCGCCTATATGTACCATCGGGCCGTTTACTATCTCCTCACTATATCAATAATGAAGGGCTGTTTTCATGGCGAAACGGCATTACTAGCCTATAGGCGGAAAAGGTTGTGTCCTAGGTATGTGATATGCATATGCGCCTCTCTTAGCTGACCCATTTGACACAAACCTGCTTTATGGCTATATTTCGCTGATTACATGTAGATTTTTCATAAAGTCAATGTAACCTGATTTAAATGCGTTGCCGAGACGGTACGTGCCACAATTTAGTGAACGTATCTAACGGCAATCAGTGTAACTGAAAAGGAGACAGTTTTCATGTGCTTTTCTTCAAAAAACGGGCTCCGCCAGACTTGCATCAGTGAATACATGAAAGCAGGCTAGTTCCAGATTATTGTGCGTCTTTGACGTAAATCTCGGTCACCGCATAGGTGTCACTGCCATGTGCTTCTCTTCAACCAACCAAGCTCATTTCCACTTGCATAACTGGGTATACAAAACTAGGTGTGTGCCAAGCTAAAATGAACTTCCGTGATGAGCATTTGCGTCACTGGAGATGGGCCACGAGGTATGTGCCCCTTTTCAACAAAGCTTGTTGGCCCCAACATGTAGCGCTTCGTATGAGCCGCACTTCAATGTAGTGAAATAGGAAGATCTGTCAAGTAGTCTATTATAGAAAAAGAAATGTGTTCGTGCAACCATGATTTGACCATTCCGTCTACTCTCACTGGTACGTAAGGTCATTGTTAGCCACATGGGCCGCTCGCTGTGGCAAAAAATAGGCGTTTTCTTTAACAAGGTCGAGAAAAGAATAGTTTCGGAAAGAACGGGGTAGAGTAACGATAGTTTTATAGCCAATAGGGGGGGGGGGGTGGTTTTACGTCGCACGGACGCCGTAGTGGAGGTCTACGGAGAAATTTGCCCAACTGGGGATCTTTAACGTGCACTACGATGCACACGGGCGTCTTCGCAGTGTGCCTCCATTCAAACTACAAACTCCGGAGCCGGGGATTAGCCCGCAATTTCGAGCCGAGTATACTAGCGCCTTAGGTACTCGGCTACCCCGAAGGGTGACAGAGTAAGGTTATACAGGCATATGAATGTGATGAGTCCAGGTGGGTGGGCAGCGTTTCTCCAGCACTGCGGGTTCTAAGTGTATTAGGCCCAGGTTGTAGAGCTATTAGCTGAATATCTGGGGGTCGTTGCGAAAGCGACGGTTTGACATCATTAGGGCAGTTCGTGGATTTTCTCTGCTTTCTCGCCTACATGTACCATCGGGCCATCCACTATCCCCTCACTATATCAATAATGAGGGGCTGTTTTCATGGCGAAACGGCATTACTAGCCTGTAGGCGCAACAGGTTGTGTCCTAGGTATGTGATATGCATATGCGCCTCTCTTAGCTGACCCATTTGACACGAACCTGCTTTATGGCTATATTTCGCTGATTACATGTAGATCTTCCATAAAGTCAATGTAACCTCATTTAAATGCGTTGCCGAGACGGTACGTGCCACAATTTAGTGAACGTATGTAACGGCAATCAGTGTAACTGAAAAGGAGACAGTTTTCATGTGCTTTTCTTCAAAAAACGGGCTCCGCCACGCTTGCATCACTCAATTGGTGAGAGCAGGCTAGTGCCAGATTTATTGTACGCCTTTGACGTAAATGTCGGTCACCGCATAGGTGTCTTTGCCATGTGCATCTCTTTATCCAACCCAGCTCATTTCCACTTGTATAACTGGGTATACAAAACTAGGTGTGTGCCAAGCTAAAATGAACTTCCGTGATGAGCATTTGCGTCACTGGAGATGGGCCACGAGGTATGTGCCCCTTTTCAACAAAGCTTGTTGACCCCAACATGTAGCGCTACGTATGAGCCGCACTTCAATGTTGTGAAATAGGAAGATCTGTCAAGTAGTCTATTATAGAAAAAGAAAGGTGTTCGTGCAACCATGATTTGACCATTCCGTCTACTCTCACTCGTACGTAAGGTCATTGTTAGCCACATGGGCCGCTCGCTGTGGCAAAAAAATAGGCGTTTTTTTTTAACAAGCTCGAGAAAAGAACAGTTTCGGAAACAACGGGGTAGAGTAACGATAGTTTTATCGCCAATAGGGGGGGGGGGGGGGGGGGGTTTACGTCACACGGACGCCGTAGTGGAGGTCTACGGAGAATTTTGTCCAACTGGGGATTTTTAACGTGCGCTACGATGCACACGGGCGTCTTCGCAGTGTGCCTCCATTCAAACTGCAATCTCCGGAGCCGCGGATTAGCCCGCAATTTCGAGCCGAGTATACTAGCGCCTTAGGTACTCGGCTACCCCGAAGGGTGACAGAGTAAGGTTATACAGGCATATGGATGTCATGAGTCCAGGTAGGTGAGCAGCGTTTCTCCAGCACAGCGGGTTTAAAGTGTATTTGGCCCAGGTTGTAGAGCTATTAGCTGAATATGTGGGCGTCGTCACGAAAGCGACGGTTTGACATCATTAGGGCAGTTCGTGTATTTTCTCTGCTTTCTCGCCTACATGTACCATCGGGCCGTTTACTATCTCCTCACTATATCAATAATGAAGGGCTGTTTTCATGGCGAAACGGCATTACTAGCCTATAGGCGGAAAAGGTTGTGTCCTAGGTATGTGATATGCATATGCGCCTCTCTTAGCTGACCCATTTGACACAAACCTGCTTTATGGCTATATTTCGCTGATTACATGTAGATTTTTCATAAAGTCAATGTAACCTGATTTAAATGCGTTGCCGAGACGGTACGTGCCACAATTTAGTGAACGTATCTAACGGCAATCAGTGTAACTGAAAAGGAGACAGTTTTCATGTGCTTTTCTTCAAAAAACGGGCTCCGCCAGACTTGCATCAGTGAATACATGAAAGCAGGCTAGTTCCAGATTATTGTGCGGCTTTGACGTAAATCTCGGTCGCCGCATAGGTGTCACTGCCATGTGCTTCTCTTCAACCAACCAAGCTCATTTCCACTTGCATAACTGGGTATACAAAACTAGGTGTGTGCCAAGCTAAAATGAACTTCCGTGATGAGCATTTGCGTCACTGGAGATGGGCCACGAGGTATGTGCGCCTTTTCAATAAAGCTTGTTGACCCCAACATGTAGCGCTACATATGAGCCGCACTTCAATGTAGTGAAATAGGAAGATCTGTCAAGTAGTCTATTATAGAAAAAGAAAGGTGTTCGTGCAACCATGATTTGACCATTCCGTCTACTCTCACTGGTACGTAAGGTCATTGTTAGCCACATGGGCCGCTCGCTGTGGCAAAAAAATAGGCGTTTTTTTTAACAAGCTCGAGAAAAGAACAGTTTCGGAAAAAACGGGGTAGAGTAACGATAGTTTTATCGCCAATAGGGGGGGGGGTGGTTTTACGTCACACGGACGCCGTAGTGGAGGTCTACGGAGAATTTTGCCCAACTGGGGATCTTTAACGTGCGCTACGTTGCACACGGGCGTCTTCGCAGTGTGCCTCCATTCAAACTGCAATCTCCGGAGCCGGGGATTAGCCCGCAATTTCGAGCCGAGTATACTAGCGCCTTAGGTACTCGGCTACCCCGAAGGGTGACAGAGTAAGGTTATACACGCATATGAATGTCATGAGTCCAGGTAGGTGTGCAGCGTTTCTCCAGCACTGCGGGTTTAAAGTGTATTTGGCCCAGGTTGTAGAGCTATTAGCTGAATATCTGGGGGTCGTCACGAAAGCGACGGTTTGACATCATTAGGGCAGTTCGTGGATTTTCTCTGCTTTCTCGCCTACATGTACCATCGGGCCATCCACTATCCCCTCACTATATCAATAATAGGGGCTGTTTTCATGGCGAAACGGCATTACTAGCCCATAGGTGGAACAGGTTGTGTCCTAGGTATGTGACATTGCATATGCGCCTCTCTTAAGCGGACCCATTTGACGGGAACGTGTTTTGCTGGCTATATTTCGCTGATTACATATAGATCTTTCATAAAGTCAATGTAACCTCATTTAAATGCGTTGCCGCGACTGGGTACGTGCCACAGTTCAGTGGACGTATATAACGGCAATCAGTGTAACTGAAAAGGATACAGTTTTCATGTGCTTTCCTTCAAACAACGGGCTCCGCCACACTTGCATCACTCAATGGGTGAGAGCAGGCTAGTGCCAGATTTATTGTACGCCTTTGACGTAAATGTCGGTCACCGCATAGGTGTCTTTGCCATGTGCTTCTCTTCATACAACCCAGCTCATTTCCACTTGCATAACTGGGTATACAAAACTAGGTGTGTGCCAAGCTAAAATGAACTTCCGTGATGAGCATTTGCGTCACTGGAGATGGGCCACGAGGTATGTGCCCCTTTTCAATAAAGCTTGTTGACCCCAACATTTAGCGCTACGTATGAGCCGCACTTCAATGTAGTGAAATAGGAAGATCTGTCAAGTAGTCTGTTATAGAAAAAGAAAGGTGTTCGTGCAACCATGATTTGACCATTCCGTCTACTCTCACTGGTACGTAAGGTCATTGTTAGCCACATGGGCCGCTCGCTGTGGCAAAAAAATAGGCGTTTTTTTTAACAAGCTCGAGAAAAGAATAGTTTCGGAAAAAACGGGGTAGAGTAACGATAGTTTTATCGCCAATAGGGGGGGGGGGGGGTGGTTTTACGTGACACGGACGCCGTAGTGGAGGTCTACGGAGAATTTTGCCCAACTGGGGATCTTTAACGTGCGCTACGATGCACACGGGCGTCTTCGCAGTGTGCGTCCATTCAAACTGCAATCTCCGGAGCCGGGGATTAGCCCGCAATTTCGAGCCGAGTATACTAGCGCCTTAGGTACTCGGCTACCCCGAAGGGTGACAGAGTAAGGTTATACAGGCATATGGATGTCATGAGTCCAGGTAGGTGAGCAGCGTTTCTCCAGCACAGCGGGTTTAAAGTGTATTTGGCCCAGGTTGTAGAGCTATTAGCTGAATATGTGGGCGTCGTCACGAAAGCGACGTTTTGACATCATTAGGGCAGTTCGTGGATTTTCTCTGCTTTCTCGCCTATATGTACCATCGGGCCGTTTACTATCTCCTCACTATATCAATAATGAAGGGCTGTTTTCATGGCGAAACGGCATTACTAGCCTATAGGCGGAAAAGGTTGTGTCCTAGGTATGTGATATGCATATGCGCCTCTCTTAGCTGACCCATTTGACACAAACCTGCTTTATGGCTATATTTCGCTGATTACATGTAGATTTTTCATAAAGTCAATGTAACCTGATTTAAATGCGTTGCCGAGACGGTACGTGCCACAATTTAGTGAACGTATCTAACGGCAATCAGTGTAACTGAAAAGGAGACAGTTTTCATGTGCTTTTCTTCAAAAAACGGGCTCCGCCAGACTTGCATCAGTGAATACATGAAAGCAGGCTAGTTCCAGATTATTGTGCGTCTTTGACGTAAATCTCGGTCACCGCATAGGTGTCACTGCTATGTGCTTCTCTTCAACCAACCAAGATCATTTCCACTTGCATAACTGGGTATACAAAACTAGGTGTGTGCCAAGCTAAAATGAACTTCCGTGATGAGCATTTGCGTCACTGGAGATGGGCCACGAGGTATGTGCCCCTTTTCAATAAAGCTTGTTGACCCCAACATGTAGCGCTACGTATGAGCCGCACTTCAATGTAGTGAAATAGGAAGATCTGTCAAGTAGTCTATTATAGAAAAAGAAAGGTGTTCGTGCAACCATGATTTGACCATTCCGTCTACTCTCACTCGTACGTAAGGTCATTGTTAGCCACATGGGCCGCTCGCTGTGGCAAAAGAATAGGCGTTTTTTTAAACAAGCTCGAGAAAAGAATAGTTTCGGAAAAAACGGGGTAGAGTAACGATAGTTTTATCGCCAATAGGGGGGGGGGGGGGGGTTTACGTCACACGTACGCCGTAGTGGAGGTCTACGGAGAATTTTGTCCAACTGGGGATCTTTAACGTGCGCTACGATGCACACGGGCGTCTTCGCAGTGTGCCTCCATTCAAACTGCAATCTCCGGAGCCGGGGATGAGCCCGCAATTTCGAGCCGAGTATACTAGCGCCTTAGGTACTCGGCTACCCCGAAGGGTGACAGAGTAAGGTTATACAGGCATATGAATGTCATGAGTCCAGGTAGCTGTGGAGCGTTTCTCCAGCACTGCGGGTTTAAAGCGTATTTGGCCCAGGTTGTAGAGCTATTAGCTGAATATCTGGGCGTCGTCACGAAAGCGACGGTTTGACATCATTAGGGCAGTTCGTGGATTTTCTCTGCTTTCTCGCCTAAATGTACCATCGGGCCGTTTACTATCTCCTCACTATATCAATAATGAAGGGCTGTTTTCATGGCGAAACGGAATTACTAGCCTATTGGTGGAACAGGTTGTGTCCTAGGTATTTGACATTGCATATGCGCCTCTCTTAAGCGGACCCATTTGACGGGAACGTGTTTTCCTGGCTATATTTCGCTGATTACATATAGATCTTTCATAAAGTCAATGTAACCTCATTTAAATGCGTTGCCGAGACTGGGTACGTGCCACAGTTCAGTGGACGTATATAACGGCAATCAGTGTAACTGAAAAGGATACAGTTTTCATGTGCTTTCCTTCAAAAAACGGGCTCCGCCTCGCTTGCATCACTCAATTGGTGAGAGCAGGCTAGTGCCAGATTTATTGTACGCCTTTGACGTAAATGTCGGTCACCGCATAGGTGTCTTTGCCATGTGCATCTCTTTATCCAACCCAGCTCATTTCCACTTGCATAACTGGGTATACAAAACTAGGTGTGTGCCAAGCTAAAATGAACTTCCGTGATGAGCATTTGCGTCACTGGAGATGGGCCACGAGGTATGTGCCCCTTTTCAATAAAGCTTGTTGACCCCAACATGTAGCGCTACGTATGAGCCGCACTTCAATGTTGTGAAATAGGAAGATCTGTCAAGTAGTCTATTATAGAAAAAGAAAGGTGTTCGTGCAACCATGATTTGACCATTCCGTCTACTCTCACTCGTACGTAAGGTCATTGTTAGCCACATGGGCCGCTCGCTGTGGCAAAAAAATAGGCGTTTTTTTTAACAAGCTCGAGAAAAGAATAGTTTCGGAAAAAACGGGGTAGAGTAACGATAGTTTTATCGCCAATAGGGGGGGGGGGGTGGTTTTACGTCACACGGACGCCGTAGTGGAGGTCTACGGAGAATTTTGCCCAACTGGGGATCTTTAACGTGCGCTACGATGCACACGGGCGTCTTCGCAGTGTGCGTCCATTCAAACTGCAATCTCCGGAGCCGGGGATTAGCCCGCAATTTCGAGCCGAGTATACTAGCGCCTTAGGTACTCGGCTACCCCGAACGGTGACAGAGTAAGGTTATACAGGCATATGGATGTCATGAGTCCAGGTAGGTGAGCAGCGTTTCTCCAGCACAGCGGGTTTAAAGTGTATTTGGCCCAGGTTGTAGAGCTATTAGCTGAATATGTGGGCGTCGTCACGAAAGCGACGTTTTGACATCATTAGGGCAGTTCGTGGATTTTCTCTGCTTTCTCGCCTACATGTACCATCGGGCCGTTTACTATCTCCTCACTATATCAATAATGAAGGGCTGTTTTCATGGCGAAACGGCATTACTAGCCTATAGGCGGAACAGGTTGTGTCCTAGGTATGTGATATGCATATGCGCCTCTCTTAGCTGACCCATTTGACACAAACCTGCTTTATGGCTATATTTCGCTGATTACATGTAGATTTTTCATAAAGTCAATGTAACCTGATTTAAATGCGTTGCCGAGAGGGTACGTGCCACAATTTAGTGAACGTATCTAACGGCAATCAGTGTAACTGAAAAGGAGACAGTTTTCATGTGCTTTTCTTCAAAAAACGGGCTCCGCCAGACTTGCATCAGTGAATACATGAAAGCAGGCCAGTTCCAGATTATTGTGCGTCTTTGACGTAAATCTCGGTCACCGCATAGGTGTCACTGCCGTGTGCTTCTCTTCAACCAACCAAGCTCATTTCCACTTGCATAACTGGGTATACAAAACTAGGTGTGTGCCAAGCTAAAATGAACTTCCGTGATGAGCATTTGCGTCACTGGAGATGGGCCACGAGGTATGTGCCCGTTTTCAATAAAGCTTGTTGACCCCAACATGTTGCGCTACGTATGAGCCGCACTTCAATGTAGTGAAATAGGAAGATCTGTCAAGTAGTCTATTATAGAAAAAGAAAGGTGTTCGTGCAACCATCATTTGACCATTCCGTCTACTCTCACTCGTACGTAAGGTCATTGTTAGCCACATGGGCCGCTCGCTGTGGCAAAAAAATAGGCGTTTTTTTTTAACAAGCTCGAGAAAAGAATAGTTTCGGAAAAAACGGGGTAGAGTAACGATAGTTTTATCGCCAATAGGGGGGGGGGGGGGGGGGTTTACGTCACACGTACGCCGTAGTGGAGGTCTACGGAGAATTTTGTCCAACTGGGGATCTTTAACGTACGCTACGATGCACACGGGCGTCTTCGCAGTGTGCCTCCATTCAAACTGCAATCTCCGGAGCCGGGGATGAGCCCGCAATTTCGAGCCGAGTATACTAGCGCCTTAGGTACTCGGCTACCCCGAAGGGTGACAGAGTAAGGTTATAGAGGCATATGAATGTCATGAGTCCAGGTAGCTGTGGAGCGTTTCTCCAGCACTGCGGGTTTAAAGCGTATTTGGCCCAGGTTGTAGAGCTATTAGCTGAATATCTGGGCGTCGTCCCGAAAGCGACGGTTTGACATCATTAGGGCAGTTCGTGGATTTTCTCTGCTTTCTCGCCTAAATGTACCATCGGGCCGTTTACTATCTCCTCACTATATCAATAATGAAGGGCTGTTTTCATGGCGAAACGGCATTACTAGCCTATTGGTGGAACAGGTTGTGTCCTAGGTATGTGACATTGCATATGCGCCTCTCTTAAGCGGACCCATTTGACGGGAACGTGTTTTCCTGGCTATATTTCGCTGATTACATATAGATCTTTCATAAAGTCAATGTAACCTCATTTAAATGCGTTGCCGAGACTGGGTACGTGCCACAGTTCAGTGGACGTATATAACGGCAATCAGTGTAACTGAAAAGGATACAGTTTTCATGTGCTTTCCTTCAAAAAACGGGCTCCGCCACGCTTGCATCACTCAATTGGTGAGAGCAGGCTAGTGCCAGATTTATTGTACGCCTTTGACGTAAATGTCGGTCACCGCATAGGTGTCTTTGCCATGTGCATCTCTTTATCCAACCCAGCTCATTTCCACTTGCATAACTGGGTATACAAAACTAGGTGTGTGCCAAGCTAAAATGAACTTCCGTGATGAGCATTTGCGTCACTGGAGATGGGCCACGAGGTATGTGCCCCTTTTCAATAAAGCTTGTTGACCCCAACATGTAGCGCTACGTATGAGCCGCACTTCAATGTTGTGAAATAGGAAGATCTGTCAAGTAGTCTATTATAGAAAAAGAAAGGTGTTCGTGCAACCATGATTTGACCATTCCGTCTACTCTCACTCGTACGTAAGGTCATTGTTAGCCACATGGGCCGCTCGCTGTGGCAAAAAAATAGGCGTTTTTTTTTTAACAAGCTCGAGAAAAGAATAGTTTCGGAAAAAACGGGGTAGAGTAACGATAGTTTTATCGCCAATAGGGGGGGGGGGTGGTTTTACGTCACACGGACGCCGTAGTGGAGGTCTACGGAGAATTTTGTCCAACTGGGGATCTTTAACGTTCGCTACGATGCACACGGGCGTCTTCGCAGTGTGCCTCCATTCAAACTGCAATCTCCGAAGCCGGGAATTAGCCCGCAATTTCGAGCCGAGTATACTAGCGCCTTAGGTACTCGGCTACCCCGAAGGGTGATAGAGTAAGGTTATACAGGCATATGAATGTCATGAGTCCAGGTAGGTGTGCAGCGTTTCTCCAGCACTGCGGGTTTAAAGTGTATTTGGCCCAGGTTGTAGAGCTATAAGCTGAATATCTGGGCGTCGTCACGAAAGCGACGGTTTGACATCATTAGGGCAGTTCGTGTATTTTCTCTGCTTTCTCGCCTACATGTACCATTGGGCCGTTTACTATCTCCTCACTATATCAATAATGAAGGGCTGTTTTCATGGCGAAACGGCATTACTAGCCTATAGGCGGAACAGGTTGTGTCCTAGGTATGTGATATGCATATGCGCCTCTCTTAGCTGACCCATTTGACACGAACCTGCTTTATGGCTATATTTCGCTGATTACATGTAGATCTTTCATAAAGTCAATGTAACCTCATTTAAATGCGTTGCCGAGACGGTAAGTGCCACAATTTAGTGAACGTATGTAACGGCAATCAGTGTAACTGAAAAGGAGACAGTTTTCATGTGCTTTTCTTCAAAAAACGGGCTCCGCCAGACTTGCATCAGTGAATACATGAAAGCAGGCTAGTTCCAGATTATTGTGCGGCTTTGACGCAAATCTCGGTCGCCGCATAGGTGTCACTGCCATGTGCTTCTCTTCACCCAACCAAGCTCATTTCCACTTGCATAACTGGGTATACAAAACTAGGTGTGTGCCAAGCTAAAATGAACTTCCGTGATGAGCATTTGCGTCACTGGAGATGGGCCACGAGGTATGTGCGCCTTTTCAATAAAGCTTGTTGACCCCAACATGTAGCGCTACATATGAGCCGCACTTCAATGTAGTGAAATAGGAAGATCTGTCAAGTAGTCTATTATAGAAAAAGAAAGGTGTTCGTGCAACCATGATTTGACCATTCCGTCTACTCTCACTGGTACGTAAGGTCATTGTTAGCCACATGGGCCGCTCGCTGTGGCAAAAAAATAGGCGTTTTTTTTAACAAGCTCGAGAAAAGAATAGTTTCGGAAAAAACGGGGTAGAGTAACGATAGTTTTATCGCCAATAGGGGGGGGGGGGTGGTTTTACGTCACACGGACGCCGTAGTGGAGGTCTACGGAGAATTTTGCCCAACTGGGGATCTTTAACGTGCGCTACGTTGCACACGGGCGTCTTCGCAGTGTGCCTCCAATCAAACTGCAATCTCCGGAGCCGGGGATTAGCCCGCCATTTCGAGCCGAGTATACTAGCGCCTTAGGTACTCGGCTACCCCGAAGGGTGACAGAGTGAGGTTATACAGGCATATGAATGACATGAGTCCAGGTAGGTGTGCAGCGTTTCTCCAGCACTGCGGGTTTAAAGTGTATTTGGCCCAGGTTGTAGAGCTATTAGCTGAATATCTGGGGGTCGTCACGAAAGCGACGGTTTGACATCATTAGGGCAGTTCGTGGATTTTCTCTGCTTTCTCGCCTACATGTACCATCGGGCCATCCACTATCCCCTCACTATATCAATAATAGGGGCTGTTTTCATGGCGAAACGGCATTACTAGCCCATAGGTGGAACAGGTTGTGTCCTAGGTATGTGACATTGCATATGCGCCTCTCTTAAGCGGACCCATTTGACGGGAACGTGTTTTCCTGGCTATATTTCGCTGATTACATATAGATCTTTCATAAAGTCAATGTAACCTCATTTAAATGCGTTGCCGCGACTGGGTACGTGCCACAGTTCAGTGGACGTATATAACGGCAATCAGTGTAACTGAAAAGGATACAGTTTTCATGTGCTTTCCTTCAAACAACGGGCTCCGCCACACTTGCATCACTCAATGGGTGAGAGCAGGCTAGTGCCAGATTTATTGTACGCCTTTGACGTAAATGTCGGTCACCGCATAGGTGTCTTTGCCATGTGCTTCTCTTCATCCAACCCAGCTCATTTCCACTTGCATAACTGGGTATACAAAACTAGGTGTGTGCCAAGCTAAAATGAACTTCCGTGATGAGCATTTGCGTCACTGGAGATGGGCCACGAGGTATGTGCCCCTTTTCAATAAAGCTTGTTGACCCCAACATTTAGCGCTACGTATGAGCCGCACTTCAATGTAGTGAAATAGGAAGATCTGTCAAGTAGTCTATTATACAAAAAGAAAGGTGTTCGTGCAACCATGATTTGACCATTCCGTCTACTCTCACTGGTACGTAAGGTCATTGTTAGCCACATGGGCCGCTCGCTGTGGCAAAAAAATAGGCGTTTTTTTTAACAAGCTCGAGAAAAGAATAGTTTCGGAAAAAACGAGGTAGAGTAACGATAGTTTTATCGCCAATAGGGGGGGGGGGGGGGGGTTTACGTCACACGGACGCCGTAGTGGAGGTCTACGGAGAATTTTGCCCAACTGGGGATCTTTAACGTGCGCTACGATGCACACGGGCGTCTTCGCAGTGTGCGTCCATTCAAACTGCAATCTCCGGAGCCGGGGATTAGCCCGCAATTTCGAGCCGAGTATACTAGCGCCTTAGGTACTCGGCTACCCCGAAGGGTGACAGAGTAAGGTTATACAGGCATATGGATGTCATGAGTCCAGGTAGGTGAGCAGCGTTTCTCCAGCACAGCGGGTTTAAAGTGTATTTGGCCCAGGTTGTAGAGCTATTAGCTGAATATGTGGGCGTCGTCACGAAAGCGACGGTTTGACATCATTAGGGCAGTTCGTGGATTTTCTCTGCTTTCTCGCCTACATGTACCATCGGGCCATCCACTATCCCCTCACTATATCAATAATGAGGGGCTGTTTTCATGGCGAAACGGCATTACTTGCCTATAGGCGGAACAGGTTGTGTCCTAGGTATGTGATATGCATATGCGCCTCTCTTAGCTGACCCATTTGACACGACCCTGCTTTATGGCTATATTTCGCTGATTACATGTAGATCTTTCATAAAGTCAATGTAACCTCATTTAAATGCGTTGCCGAGACGGTACGTGCCACAATTTAGTGAACGTATGTAACGGCAACCAGTGTAACTGAAAAGGAGACAGTTTTCATGTGCTTTTCTTCAAAAAACGGGCTCCGCCAGACTTGCATCAGTGAATACATGAAAGCAGGCTAGTTCCAGATTATTGTGCGGCTTTGACGTAAATCTCGGTCACCGCATAGGTGTCACTGCCATGTGCTTCTCTTCAACCAACCAAGCTCATTTCCACTTGCATAACTGGGTATACAAAACTAGGTGTGTGCCAAGCTAAAATGAACTTCCGTGATGAGCATTTGCGTCACTGGAGATGGGCCACGAGGTCTGTGCCCCTTTTCAATAAAGCTTGTTGACCCCACATGTAGCGCTACGTATGAGCCGCGCTTCAATGTAGTGAAATAGGAAGATATGTCAAGTAGTCTATTATAGAAAAAGAAAGGTGTTCGTGCAACCATGATTTGACCATTCCGTCTACTCTCACTGGTACGTAAGGTCATTGTTAGCCACATGGGCCGCTCGCTGTGGCAAAAAAATAGGCGTTTTTTTTAACAAGCTCGAGACAAGAATAGTTTCGGAAAAAACGGGGTAGAGTAACGATAGTTTTATCGCCAATAGGGGAGGGGGGGGTGGTTTTACGTCACATGGACGCCGTAGTGGAGGTCTACGGAGAATTTTGCCCAACTGGGGATCTTTAACGAGCGCTACGTTGCACACGGGCGTCTTCGCAGTGTGCCTCAATTCAAACTGCAATCTCCGGAGCCGGGGATTAGCCCGCAATTTCGAACCGAGTATACTAGCGCCTTAGGTACTCGGCTACCCCGAAGAGTGACAGAGTGAGGTTATACAGGCATATGAATGTCATGAGTCCAGGTAGGTGTGCAGCGTTTCTCCAGCACTGCGGGTTTAAAGTGTATTAGCCCAGGTTGTAGAGCTATTAGCTGAATATCTGGGGGTCGTCACGAAAGCGACGAATTGACATCATTAGGGCAGTTGGTGGAATTTCTCTGCTTTCTCGCCTACATGTACCATCGGGCCATCCACTATCCCCTCACTATATCAATAATGAGGGGCTGTTTTCATGGCGAAACGGCATTACTAGCCTATAGGCGGAACAGGTTGTGACCTAGGTATGTGATATGCATATGCGCCTCTCTTAGCTGACCCATTTGACACGAACCTGCTTTATGGCTATATTTCGCTGATTACATGTCGATCTTTCATAAAGTCAATGTAACCTCATTTAAATGCGTTGCCGGGACGGTACGTGCCACAATTTAGTGAACGTATGTAACGGCAATCAGTGTAACTGAAAAGGAGACAGTTTTCATGTGCTTTTCTTCAAAAAACGGGCTCCGCCAGACTTGCATCAGTGAATACATGAAAGCAGGCTAGTTCCACATTATTGTGCAGCTTTGACGTAAATCTCGGTCTCTGCATAGGTGTCACTGCCAAGTGCTTCTCTTCAACCAACCAAGCTGATTTCCACTTGCATAACTGGGTATACAAAACTAGGTGTGTGCCAAGCTAAAATGAACTTCCGTGATGAGCATTTGCGTCAATGGAGATGGGCCACGAGGTATGTGCCCCTTTTCAATAAAGCTTGTTGACCCCGACATGTAGCGCTACGTATGAGCCGCACTTCAATGTAGTGAAATAGGAAGATCTGTCAAGTAGTCTATTATAGAAAAAGAAAGGTGTTCGTGCAACCATGATTTGACCATTCCGTCTACTCTCACTGGTACGTAAGGTCATTGTTAGCCACATGGGCCGCTCGCTGTGGCAAAAAAATAGGCGTTTTTTTTTAACAAGCTCGAGAAAAGAATAGTTTCGGAAAAAACGGGGTAGAGTAACGATAGTTTTATCGCCAATAGGCGGGGGTGGTTTTACGTCACACGGACGCCTTAGTGGAGGTCTACGGAGAATTTTGCCCAACTGGGGATCTTTAACGTGCGCTACGATGCACACGGGCGTCTTCGCAGTGTGCCTGCATTCAAACTGCAATCACCGGAGCCGGGGATTAGCCCGCAATTTCGAGCCGAGTATACTAGCGCCTTAGGTACTCGGCTACCCCGAAGGGTGACAGAGTAAGGTTATAGAGGCATATGAATGTCATGAGTCCAGGTAGGTGTGCAGCGTTTCTCCAGCACTGCGGGTTTAAAGTGTATTTGGCCCAGGTTGTAGAGCTATTAGCTGAATATCTGGGGGTCGTCACGAAAGCGACGGTTTGACATCATTAGGGCAGTTCGTGGATTTTCTCTGCTTTCTCGCCTACATGTACCATCGGGCCATCCACTATCCCCTCACTATATCAATAATGAGGGGCTGTTTTCACGGCGAAACGGCATTACTAGCACATAGGCGGAACAGGTTGTGTCCTAGGTATGTGATATGCATATGCGCCTCTCTTAGCTGACCCATTTGACACGAACCTGCTTTATGGCTATATTTCGCTGATTACATGTAGATCTTTCATAAAGTCAATGTAACCTCATTTAAATGCGTTGCCGAGACGGTACGTGCCACAATTTAGTGAACGTATGTAACGGCAATCAGTGTAACTGAAAAGGAGACAGTTTTCATGTGCTTTTCTTCAAAAAACGGTCTCCGCCAGACTTGCATCAGTTAATACATCAAAGCAGGCTAGTTCCAGATTATTGTGCGGCTTTGACGTAAATCTCGGTCACCGCATAGGTGTCACTGCCATGTGCTTCTCTTCAACCAACCAAGCTCATTTCCACTTGCATAACTGGGTATACAAAACTAGGTGTGTGCCAAGCTAAAATGAACTTCCGTGATGAGCATTTGCGTCACTGGAGATGGGCCACGAGGTTTGTGCCCCTTTTCAATAAAGCTTGTTGACCCCAACATGTAGCGCTACGTATGAGCCGCACTTCAATGTAGTGAAATAGGAAGAGATGTCAAGTAGTCTATTATAGAAAAAGAAAGGTGTTCGTGCAACCATGATTTGACCATTCCGTCTACTCTCACTGGTACGTAAGGTCATTGTTAGCCACATGGGTCGCTCGCTGTGGCAAAAAATAGGCGTTTTTTTTTAACAAGCTCGAGAAAAGAATAGTTTCGGAAAAAACGGGGTAGAGTAACGATAGTTTTATCGCCAATAGGGGGGGGGTGGTTTTACGTCACACGGACGCCGTAGTGGAGGTCTACGGAGAATTTTGCCCAACTGGGGATCTTTAACGTGCGCTACGATGCACACGGGCGTCTTTCAGTGTGCCTCCATTCAAACTGCAATCTCCGGAGCCGGGGATTAGCCCGCAATTTCGAGCCGAGTATACTAGCGCCATAGGTACTCGGCTACACCGAAGGGTGACAGAGTAAGGTTATACAGGCATATGAATGTCATGATTCCAGGTAGGTGTGCAGCGTTTCTCCAGCACTGCGGGTTTAAAGTGTATTTGGCCCAGGTTGTAGAGCTATTAGCTGAATATCTGGGGGTCGTCACGAAAGCGACGGTTTGACGTCATTAGGGCAGTTCGTGGATTTTCTCTGCTTTCTCGCCTACATATACCATCGGGCCATCCACTATCCCCTCACTATATCAATAATGAGGGGCTGTTTTCATGGCGAAACGGCTTTACTAGCCTATAGGCGGAACAGGGTGTGTCCTAGGTATGTGATATGCATATGCGCCTCTCTTAGCTGACCCATTTGACACGACCCTGCTTTATGGCTATATTTCGCTGATTACATGTAGATCTTTCATAAAGTCAATGTAACCTCATTTAAATGCGTTGCCGAGACGGTACGTGCCACAATTTAGTGAACGTATGTAACGGCAATCAGTGTAACTGAATAGAAGACAGTTTTCATGTGCTTTTCTTCAAAAAACGGGCTCCGCCAGACTCGCATCAGTGAATACATGAAAGCAGGCTAGTTCCAGATTATTGTGCGTCTTTGACGTAAATCTCGGTCACCGCATAGGCGTCACTGCCATGTGCTTCTCTTCAACCAACCAAGCTCATTTCCACTTGCATAACTTTGTATACAAAACTAGGTGTGTTCCAAGCTAAAATGAACTTCCGTGATGAGCATTTGCGTCACTGGAGATAGGCCACGAGGTATGTGCCCCTTTTCAATAAAGCTTGTTGACCCCAACATGTAGCGCTACGTATGAGCCGCACTTCAATGTAGTGAAATAGGAAGATCTGTCAAGTAGTCTATTATAAAAAAAGGAAGGTGTTCGTGCAACCATGATTTGACCATTCCGTCTACTCTCACTGGTACGTAAGGTCATTGTTAGCGACATGGGCTGCTCGCTGTGGCAAAAAAATAGGCGTTTTTTAACAAGCTCGAGAAAAGAATATTTTCGGAAAAAACGGGGTAGAGTAACGATAGTTTTATCGCCAATAGGGGGGGGGGGGGGGGGTTACGTCACACGGACGCCGTAGTGGAGGTCTACGGAGAATTTTGCCCAACTGGGGATCTTTAACGTGCGCTACGATGCACACGGGCGTCTTCGCAGTGTGCCTCCATTCAAACTGCAATCTCCGGAGCCGGGGATTAGCCCGCAATTTCGAGCCGAGTATACTAGCGCCTTAGGTACTCGGCTACCCCGAAGGGTGACATAGTAAGGTTATACAGGCATATGAATGTCATGAGTCCAGGTAGGTGTGCAGCGTTTCTCGAGCACTGCGGGTTTAAAGTGTATTTGGCCCAGGTTGTAGAGCTATTAACTGAATATCTGGGGGTCGTCACGAAAGCGACGGTTTGACATCATTAGGGCAGTTCGTGGATTTTCTCTGCTTTCTCGCCTACATGTACCATCGGGCCATTTACTATCTCCTCACTATATCAATAATGAAGGGCTGTTTTCATGGCGAAACGGCATTACTAGCCTATAGGTGGAACAGGTTGTGTCCTAGGTATGTGACATTGCATATGCGCCTCTCTTAAGCGGACCCATTTGACGCGAACGTGTTTTCCTGGCTATATTTCGCTGATTACATATAGATCTTTCATAAAGTCAATGTAACCTCATTTAAATGCGTTGCCGAGACTGGGTACGTGCCACAGTTCAGTGGACGTATATAACGGCAATCAGTGTAACTGAAAAGGATACAGTTTTCATGTGGTTTCCTTCAAAAAACGGGCTCCGGCACACTTGCATCACTCAATGGGTGAGAGCAGGCTAGTGCCAGATTTATTGTACGCCTTTGACGTAAATGTCGGTCACCGCATAGGTGTCTTTGCCATGTGCTTCTCTTCAACCAACCCAGCTCATTTCCACTTGCATAACTGGGTATTCAAAACTAGGTGTGTACCAAGCTGCAATGAACTTCCGTGAGGAGTATTTGCGCGACTGGAGATGAGCCACGAGCTATGTGCCCCTCTTATAAAGCTTGTTGACCCAAACATGTAGAGCTACGTATGAGCCGCACTTCAATGTAGCGAAATCGGAAGATCAGTCAAGTAGTCTATTACACAAAAAGAAAGGTGTTCGTGCAACCTTGATTTGACCATTCCGTCTACTCTCACTGCTACGTAAGGTCATTGTTAGCCACATGGGCCGATCGCTGTGGCAAAAAATAGGCGTTTTTTTAACAAGGTCGAGAAAAGAATAGTTTCGGAAAAAACGGGGTAGAGTAACGATAGTTCTATCGCCAATAGGGGAGGGGGGGTGGTTTTACGTCACACGGACGCCGTAGTGGAGGTCTACGGAGAATTTTGCCCAACTGGGGATCTTTAACGTGCTCTACGATGCACACGGGCGTCTTCGCAGTGTGCCTCCATTCAAACTGCAATCTCCGGAGCCGGGGATTAGCCCGCAATTTCGAGCCGAGTTTACTAGCGCCTTAGGTACTCGGCTACCCCGAAGGGTGACAGAGTAAGGTTATACAGGCATATGAATGTCATGAGTCCAGGTAGGTGTGCAGCATTTCTCCAGCACTGCGGATTTAAAGTGTATTTGGCCCAGGTTGTAGAGCTATTAGCTGAATATCTGGGCGTCGTCACGAAAGCCACGGTTTGACATCATTAGGGCAGTTCGTGGATTTTCTCTGCTTTCTCGCCTACATGTACCGTCGGGCCGTTTACTATCTCCTCACTATATCAATAATGAAGGGCTGTTTTCATGGCGAAACGGCATTACTAGCCTATAGGTGGAACAGGTTGTGTCCTAGGTATGTGACATTGCTTATGCGCCTCTCTTAAGCGGACCCATTTGAGGGGAACGTGTTTTCCTGGCTATATTTCGCTGATTACATATAGATCTTTCATAAAGTCAATGTAACCTCATTTAAATGCGTTGCCGAGACTGGGTACGTGCCAGTTCAGTGGACGTATATAACGGCAATCAGTGTAACTGAAAAGGATACAGTTTTCATGTGCTTTCCTTCAAAAAACGGGCTCCGCCACACTTGCATCACTCAATAGGTGAGAGCAGGCTAGTGCCAGATTTATTGTACGCCTTTGACGTAAATGTCGGTCACCGCATAGGTGTCTTTGCCATGTGCTTCTCTTCAACCAACCAAGCTCATTTTCACTTGCATAACTGGGTATACAAAACTAGGTGAGTGCCAAGCTAAAATGAACTTCCGTGATGAGCATTTGCGTCACTGGAGATGGGCCACGAGGTATGTGCCCCTTTTCAATAAAGCTTGTTGACCCCAACATGTAGCGCTACGTATGAGCCGCACTTCAATGTATTGAAATATTAAGATCTGTCAAGTAGTCTATTATAGAAAAAGAAAGGTGTTCGTGCAACCATGATTTGACCATTCCGTCTACTCTCACTGGCACGTAAGGTCATTGTTAGCCACATGGGCCGCTCGCTGGGGCAAAAAAATAGGCGTTTTTTTTTAACAAGCTCGAGAAAAGAATAGTTTCGGAAAAAACGGGGTAGAGTAACGATAGTTTTATCGCCAATAGGGGGGGGGGTGGTTTTACGTCACACGGACGCCGTAGTGGAGGTCTACGGAGAATTTTGTCCAACTGGGGATCTTTAACGTGCTCTACGATGCACACGGGCGTCTTCGCAGTGTGCCTCCATTCAAACTGCAATCTCCGGAGCCGGGGATTAGCCCGCAATTTCGAGCCGAGTATACTAGCGCCTTAGGTACTCGGCTACCCCGAAGGGTGACAGAGTAAGGTTATGCAGGCATATGAATGTCATGAGTCCAGGTAGGTGTGCAGCGTTTCTCCAGCACTGCGGGTTTAAAGTGTATTTGGCCCAGGTTGTAGAGCTATTAGCTGAATATCTGGGCGTCGTCACGAAAGCCACGGTTTGACATCATTAGGGCAGTTCGTGGATTTTCTCTGCTTTCTCGCCTACATGTACCGTCGGGCCGTTTACTATCTCCTCACTATATCAATAATGAAGGGCTGTTTTCATGGCGAAACGGCATTACTAGCCTATAGGTGGAACAGGTTGTGTCCTAGGTATGTGACATTGCATATGCGCCTCTCTTAAGCGGACCCATTTGACGGGAACGTGTTTTCCTGGCTATATTTCGCTGATTACATATAGATCTTTCATAAAGTCAATGTAAACTCATTTAAATGCGTTGCCGAGACTGGGTACGTGCCAGTTCAGTGGACGTATATAACGGCAATCAGTGTAACTGAAAAGGATACAGTTTTCATGTGCTTTCCTTCAAAAAACGGGCTCCGCCACACTTGCATCACTCAATGGGTGAGAGCAGGCTAGTGCCAGATTTATTGTACGCCTTTGACGTAAATGTCGGTCACCGCATAGGTGTCTTTGCCATGTGCTTCTCTTCATCCAACCCAGCTCATTTCCACTTGCATAACTGGGTATACAAAACTAGGTGTGTGCCAAGCTAAAATGAACTTCCGTGATGAGCATTTGCGTCACTGGAGATGGGCCACGAGGTATGTGCCCCTTTTCAATAAAGCTTGTTGACCCCAACATGTAGCGCTACGTATGAGCCGCACTTCAATGTAGTGAAATAGGAAGATCTGTCAAGTAGTCTAATATAGAAAAAGAAAGGTGTTCGTGCAACCATGATTTGACCATTCCGTCTACTCTCACTGGTACGTAAGGTCATTGTTAGCCACATGGGCCGCTCGCTGTGGCAAAAAAATAGGCGTTTTTTTTAACAAGCTCAAGAAAAGAATAGTTTCGGAAAAAACGGGGTAGAGTAACGATAGTTTTATCGCCAATACGGGGGGGGGGGTGTTTTACGTCACACGGACGCCGTAGTGGAGGTCTACGGAGAATTTTGCCCAACTGGGGATCTTTAACGTGCGCTACGATGCACACGGGCGTCTTCGCAGTGTGCCTCCATTCAAACTGCAATCTCCGGAGCCGGGGATTAGCCCGCAATTTCGAGCCGAGTATACTAGCGCCTTAGGTACTCGGCTACCCCGAAGGGTGACACAGTAAGGTTATACAGGCATATGAATGTCATGAGTCCAGGTAGGTGTGTAGCGTATCTCCAGCACTGCGGGTTTAAAGTGTATTTGGCCCAGGTTGTAGAGCTATTTGTTGAATATCTGGGGGTCGTCACGAAAGCGACGGTTTGACATAATTAGGGCAGTTCGTGGATTTTCTCTGCTTTCTCGCCTACATGTACCATCGGGCCAACCACTATCCCCTCACTATATCAATAATGAGGGGCTGTTTTCATTTCGAAACGGCATTACTAGCCTATAGGCGGAACAGGTTGTGTCCTAGGTATGTGATATGCATATGCGCCTCTCTTAGCTGACCCATTTGACACGAACCTGCTTTATGGCTATATTTCGCTGATTGCATGTAGATCTTTCATAAAAACAATGTAACCTCATTTAAATGCGTTGCCGAGACGGTACGTGCCACAATTTAGTGAACGTATGTAACGGCAATCAGTGTAACTGAAAAGGAGACAGTTTTCATGTGCTTTTCTTCAAAAAACGGGCTCCGCCAGACTTGCATCAGTGAATACATGAAAGCAGGCTAGTTCCAGATTATTGTGCGGCTTTGACGTAAATCTCGGTCACCGCATAGGTGTCACTGCCATGTGCTTCTCTTCAGCCAACCAAGCTCATTTCCACTTGCATAACTGGGTATACAAAACTAGGTGTGTGCCAAGCTAAAATGAACTTCCGTGATGAGCATTTGCGTCACTGGAGATGGGCCACGAGGTATGTGCCCCTTTTCAATAAAGCTTGTTGACCCCAACATGTAGCGCTACGTATGAGCCGCACTTCAATGTAGTGAAATAGGAAGATCTGTCAAGTAGTCTATAATAGAAAAAGAAAGGTGTTCGTGCAACCATGATTTGACCATTCCGTCTACTCTCACTGGTACGTAAGGTCATTGTTAGCCACATGGGCCGCTCGCTGTGGCAAAAAAATAGGCGTCTTTTTTTAACAAGCTCGAGAAAAGAATAGTTTCGGAAAAAACGGGGTAGAGAAACGATAGTTTTATCGCCAATAGGGGGGGGGGGGGGTGGTTTTACGTCACACGGACGCCGTAGTGGAGGTCTACGGAGAATTTCGTCCAACTGGGGATCTTTAACGTGCGCTACGATGCACACGGGCGTCTTCGCAGTGTGCCTCCATTCAAACTGCAATCTCCGGAGCCGGGGATTAGCCCGCAATTTCGAGCCGAGTATACTAGCGCCTTAGGTACTCGGCTACCCCGAAGGGTGACACAGTAAGGTTATACAGGCATATGAATGACATGAGTCCAGGTAGGTGTGCAGCGTTTCTCCAGCACTGCGGGTTTAAAGTGTATTTGGCCCAGGTTGTAGAGCTATTAGTTGAATATCTGGGGGTCGTCACGAAAGCGACGGTTTGACATAATTAGGGCAGTTCGTGGATTTTCTCTGCTTTCTCGCCTACATGTACCATCGGGCCATCCACTATCCCCTCACTATATCAATAATGAGGGGCTGTTTTCATGGCGAAACGGCATTACTAGCCTGTAGGCGCAACAGGTTGTGTCCTAGGTATGTGATATGCATATGCGCCTCTCTTAGCTGACCCATTTGACACGAACCTGCTTTATGGCTATATTTCGCTGATTACATGTAGATCTTTCATAAAGTCAATGTAACCTCATTTAAATGCGTTGCCGAGACGCTACGTGCCACAATTTACTGAACGTATGTAACGGCAATCAGTGTAACTGAAAAGGAGACAGTTTTCATGTGCTTTTCCTCAAAAAACGGGCTCCGCCAGACTTGCATCAGTGAATACATGAGAGCAGGCTAGTTCCAGATTTATTGTACGCCTTTGACGTAAATCTCGGTCACCGCATAGGTGTCACTGCCATGTGCTTCTCTTCAACCCACCAAGCTCATTTCCACTTGCATAACTGGGTATACAAAACTAGGTGTGTGCCAAGCTAAAATGAACTTCCGTGATGAGCATTTGCGTCACTGGAGATGGGCCACGAGTGATGTGCCCCTTTTCAATAAAGCTTGTTGACCCCAACATGTAGCGCTGCGTATGAGCCGCACTTCAATGTAGTGAAATAGGAAGATCTGTCAAGTAGTCTATTATAGAAAAAGAAAGGTGCTCGTGCAACCATGATTTGACCATTCCGTCTACTCTCACTGGTACGTAAGGTCATTGTTAGCCACATGGGCCGCTCGCTGTGGCAAAAAAATAGACGTTTTTTTTTTAACAAGCTCGAGAAAAGAATAGTTTCGGAAAAAACGGGGTAGACTAACGATAGTTTTATCGGCAATAGGGGGGGGTGGTTTTACGTCACACGGACGCCGTAGTGCAGGTCTACGGAGAATTTTGCCCAACTGGCGATCTTTAACGTGCGCTACGATGCACACGGGCGTCTTCGCAGTGTGCCTCCATTCAAACTGCAATCTCCGGAGCCGGGGATTAGCCCGCAATTTCGAGCCGAGTATACTAGCGCCTTAGGTACTCGGCTACCCCGAAGGGTGACAGAGTAAGGTTATACAGGCATATGAATGTCATGAGTCCAGGTAGGTGTGCAGCGTTTCTCCAGCACTGCGGGTTTAAAGTGTATTTGGCCCAGGTTGTAGAGCTATTAGCTGAATATCTGGGGGTCGTCACGAAGGCGACGGTTTGACATCATTAGGGCAGTTCGTGGATTTTCTCTGCTTTCTCGCCTACATGTACCATCGGGCCGTTTACTATCTCCTCACTATATCAATAATGAAGGGCTGTTTTCATGGCGAAACGGCATTACTAGCCTATAGGTGGAACAGGTTGTGTCCTAGGTATGTGACATTGCATATGCGCCTCTCTTAAGCGGACCCATTTGACGCGAACGTGTTTTCCTGGCTATATTTCGCTGATTACATATAGATCTTTCATAAAGTCAATGTAACCTCATTTAAATGCGTTGCCGAGACTGGGTACGTGCCACAGTTCAGTGGACGTATATAACGGCAATCAGTGTAACTGAAAAGGATACAGTTTTCATGTGCTTTCCTTCAAAAAACGGGCTCCGCCACACTTGCATCACTCAATGGGTGAGAGCAGGCTAGTGCCAGATTTATTGTACGCCTTTGACGTAAATGTCGGTCACCGCATAGGTGTCTTTGCCATGTGCTTCTCTTCAACCAACCCAGCTCATTTCCACTTGCATAACTGGGTATACAAAACTAGGTGTGTACCAAGCTGCAATGAACTTCCGTGAGGAGTATTTGCGCGACTGGAGATGAGCCACGAGCTATGTGCCCCTCTTATAAAGCTTGTTGGCCCAAACATGTAGAGCTACGTATGAGCCGCACTTCAATGTAGCGAAATTGGAAGATCAGTCAAGTAGTCTATTACACAAAAAGAAAGGTGTTCGTGCCACCTTGATTTGACCATTCCGTTTACTCTCACTGCTACGTAAGGTCATTGTTAGCCACATGGGCCGATCGCTGTGGCAAAAAATAGGCGTTTTTTTAACAAGGTCGAGAAAAGAATAGTTTCGGAAAAAACGGGGTAGAGTAACGATAGTTTTATCGCCAATAGGGGGGGGGGGGGTTACGTCGCGCGGACGCCGTAGTTGAGGTCTACGGAGAATTTTGCCCAACTGGGGATCTTTAACGTGCGCTACGATGCACACGGGCGTCTTCGCAGTGTGCCTCCATTCAAACTGCAATCTCCGGAGCCGGGGATTAGCCCGCAATTTCGAGCCGAGTATACTAGCGCCTTAGGTACTCGGCTACCCCGAAGGGTGAGAGAGTAAGGTTATACAGGCATATGAATGTCATGAGTCCAGGTAGGTGTGCAGCGTTTCTCCAGCACTGCGGGTTTAAAGTGTATTTGGCCCCGGTTGTAGAGCTATTAGCTGAATACCTGGGGGTCGTCACGAAAGCGATGGTTTGACATCATTAGGGCAGTTCGTGGATTTTCTCTGCTTTCTCGCCTACATGTACCATCAGGCCATTTACTATCTCCTCACTATATCAATAATGAAGGGCTGTTTTCATGGCGAAACGGCATTACTAGCCTATAGGTGGAACAGGTTGTGTCCTAGGTATGTGACATTGCATATGCGCCTCTCTTACGCGGACCCATTTGACGGGAACGTGTTTTCCTGGCTATATTTCGCTGATTACATATAGATCTTTCATAAAGTCAATGTAACCTCATTTAAATGCGTTGCCGAGACGGTACGTGCCACAATTTAGTGAACGTATGTAACGGTAATCAGTGTAACTGAAAAGGAGACAGTTTTCATGTGCTTTTCTTCAAAAAACGGGCTCCGCCAGACTTGCATCAGTGAATACATGAAAGCAGGCTAGTTCCAGATTATTGTGCGGCTTTGACGTAAATCTCGGTCACCGCATAGGTGTCACTGCCATGTGCTTCTCTTCAACCAACCAAGCTCATTTCCACTTGCATAACTGGGTATACAAAACTAGGTGTGTGCCAAGCTAAAATGAACTTCCGTGATGAGCATTTGCGTCACTGGAGATGGGCCACGAGGTATGTGCCCCTTTTCAATAAAGCTTGTTGACCCCAACATGTAGCGCTACGTATGAGCCGGACTTCAATGTAGTGAAACAGGAAGATCTGTCAAGTAGTCTATTATAGAAAAAGAAAGGTGTTCGTGCAACCATGATTTGACCATTCCGTCTACTCTCACTGGTACGTAAGGTCATTGTAAGCCACATGGGCCGCTCGCTGTGGCGAAAAATAGGCGTTTTTTTTTAACAAGCTCGAGAAAAGAATAGTTTCGGAAAAAACGGGGTAGAGTAACGATAGTTTTATCGCCAATAGGGGGGGGTGGTTTTACGTCACACGGACGCCGTAGTGGAGGTCTACGGAGAATTTTGCCGAACTGGGGATCTTTAACGTGCGCTACGATGCACACGGGCGTCTTCGCAGTGTGCCTCCATTCAAACTGCAATCTCCGGAGCCGGGGATTAGCCCGCAATTTCGAGCCGAGTATACCAGCGCCTTAGGTACTCGGCTACCCCGAAGGGTGACAGAGTAAGGTTATACAGGCATATGAATGTCATGAGTCCAGGTAGGTGTGCAGCGTTTCTCCAGCACTGCGGGTTTAAAGTGTATTTGGCCCAGGTTGTAGAGCTATTAGCTGAATATCTGGGGGTCGTCACGAAAGCGACGGTTTGACATCATTAGGGCAGTTCGTGTATTTTCTCTGCTTTCTCGCCTACATGCACCATTGGGCCGTTTACTATCTCCTCACTATATCAATAATGAAGGGCTATTTTCATGGCGAAACTGCATTACTAGCCTATAGGCGGAACAGGTTGTGTCCTAGGTATGTGATATGCATATGCGCCTCTCTTAGCTGACCCATTTGACACGAACCTGCTTTATGGCTATATTTCGCTGATTACATGTAGATCTTTCATAAAGTCAATGTAACCTCATTTAAATGCGTTGCCGAGACGGTACGTGCCACAATTTAGTGAACGTATGTAACGGCAATCAGTGTAACTGAAAAGGAGACAGTTTTCATGTGCTTTTCTTCAAAAAACGGGCTCCGCCAGACTTGCATCAGTGAATACATGAAAGCAGGCTAGTTCCAGATTATTGTGCGGCTTTGACGTAAATCTCGGTCGCCGCATAGGTGTCACTGCCATGTGCTTCTCTTCAACCAACCAAGCTCATTTCCACTTGCATAACTGGGTATACAAAACTAGGTGTGTGCCAAGCTAAAATGAACTTCCGTGATGAGCATTTGCGTCACTGGAGATGGGCCACGAGGTATGTGCCCCTTTTCAATAAAGCTTGTTGACCCCAACATGTAGCGCTACGTATGAGCCGCACTTAAATGTAGTGAAATAGGAAGATCTGTCAAGTAGTCTATTATAGAAAAAGAAAGGTGTTCGTGCAACCATGATTTGACCATTCCGTCTACTCTCACTGGTACGTAACGTCATTGTTAGCCACATGGGCCGCTCGCTGTGGCAAAAAAATAGGCGTTTTTTTTTAACAAGCTCGAGAAAAGAATAGTTTCGGAAAAAACGGGGTAGAGTAACGATAGTTTTATCGCCAATAGGGGGGGGGGGGTGGTTTTACGTCACACGGACGCCGTCGTGGAGGTCTACGGAGAATTTTGCCCAACTGGGGATCTTTAACGTGCGCTACGATGCTCACGGGCGTCTTCGCAGTGTGCCTCCATTCAAACTGCAATCTCCGGAGCCGGGGATTAGCCCGCAATTTCGAGCCGAGTATACTAGCGCCTTAGGTACTCGGCTACCCCGAAGGGTGACAGAGTAAGATTATACAGGCATATGAATGTCATGAGTCCAGGTATGTGTGCAGCGTTTCTCCAGCACTGCGGGTTTAAAGTGTATTTGGCCCAGGTTGTAGAGCTATTAGCTGAATATCTGGGGGTCGTCACGAAAGCGACGGTTCGACATCATTAGGGCAGTTGGTGGATTTTCTCTGCTTTCTCGCCTACATGTACCATCGGGCCATCCACTATCCCCTCACTATATCAATAATGAGGGGCTGTTTTCATGGCGAAACGGCATTACTAGCCTATAGGCGGAACAGGTTGTGTCCTAGGTATGTGATATGCATATGCGCCTCTCTTAGCTGACCCATTTGACACGAACCTGCTTTATGGCTATATTTCGCTGATTATATGTAGATCTTTCATAAAGTCAATGTAACCTCATTTAAATGCGTTGCCGAGACGGTACGTGCCACAATTTAGTGAACGTATGTAACGGCAATCAGTGTAACTGAAAAGGAGACAGTTTTCATGTGCTTTTCTTCAAAAAACGGGCTCCGCCAGACTTGCATCAGTGAATACATGAAAGCAGGCTAGTTCCAGATTATTGTGCGGCTTTGACGTAAATCTCGGTCACCGCATATGTGTCACTGCCATGTGCTTCTCTTCAACCAACCAAGCTCATTTCCACTTGCATAACTGGGTATACAAAACTAGGCGTGTGCCAAGCTAAAATGAACTTCCGTGATGAGCATTTGCGTCACTGGAGATGGGCCACGAGGTATGTGCCCCTTTTCAATAAAGCTTGTTGACCCCAACATGTAGCGCTACGTATGAGCCGCAGTTAAATGTAGTGAAATAGGAAGATCTGTCAAGTAGTCTATTATAGAAAAAGAAAGGTGTTCGTGCAACCATGATTTGACCATTCCATCTACTCTCACTGGTACGTAAGGTCATTGTTAGCCACATGGGCCGCTCGCTGTGGCAAAAAAATAGGCGTTTTTTTTAACAAGCTCGAGAAAAGAATAGTTTCGGAAAAAACGGGGTAGAGTAACGATCGTTTTATCGCAAATAGGGGGGGGGGGGTGGTTTTACGTCACACGGACGCCGTAGTGGAGGTCTACGGAGAATTTTGCCCAACTGGGGATCTTTAACGTGCGCTACGATGCACACGGGCGTCTTCGCAGTGTGCCTCCATTCAAACTGCAATCTCCGGAGCCGGGGATTAGCCCGCAATTTCGAGCCGAGTATACTAGCGCCTTAGGTACTCGGCTACCCCGAAGGGTGACAGAGTAAGGTTATACAGGCATATGAATGTCATGAGTCCAGGTAGGTGTGCAGCGTTTCTCCAGCACTGCGGGTTTAAAGTGTATTTGGCCCAGGTTGTAGAGCTATTAGCTGAATATCTGGGGGTCGTCACGAAAGCGACGGTTTGACATCATTAGGGCAGTTCGTGGATTTTCTCTGCTTTCTCGCCTACATGTACCATCGGGCCATCCACTATCCCCTCACTATATCAATAATGAGGGGCTGTTTTCATGGCGAAACGGCATTACTAGCCTATAGGCGGAACAGGTTGTGTCCTAGGTATGTGATATGCATATGCGCCTCTCTTAGCTGACCCATTTGACACGAACCTGCTTTATGGCTATATTTCGCTGATTACATGTAGATCTTTCATAAAGTCAATGTAACCTCATTTAAATGCGTTGCCGAGACGGTACGTGCCACAATTTAGTGAACGTATGTAACGGCAATCAGTGTAACTGAAAAGGAGACAGTTTTCATGTGCTTTTCTTCAAAAAACGGGCTCCGCCAGACTTGCGTCAGTGAATACATGAAAGCAGGCTACTTCCAGATTATTGTGCGGCTTTGACGTAAATCCAGGTCACCGCATAGGTGTCACTGCCATGTGCTTCTCTTCAACCAACCAAGCTCATTTCCACTTGCATAACTGGGTATACAAAACTAGGTGTGTGCCAAGCTAAAATGAACTTCCGTGATGAGCATTTGCGTCACTGGAGATGGGCCACGAGGTATGTGCCCCTTTTCAATAAAGCTTGTTGACCCCAACATGTAGCGCTACGTATGAGCCGCACTTCAATGTAGTGAAATAGGAAGATCTGTCGAGTAGTCTATTATAGAAAAAGAAAGGTGTTCGTGCAACCATGATTTGACCATTCCGTCTACTCTCACTGGTACGTAAGGTCATTGTTAGCCACACGGGCCGCTCGCTGTGGCAAAAAAATAGGCGTTTTTTTTAACAAGCTCGAGAAAAGAATAGTTTCGGAAAAAACGGGGTAGAGTAACGATAGTTTTATCGCCAATAGGGGGGGGTGGTTTTACGTCACACGGACGCCGTAGTGGAGGTCTACGGAGAATTTCGCCCAACTGGGGATCTTTAACGTGCCCTACGTTGCACACGGGCGTCTTCGCAGTGTGCCTCCATTCAAAATGCAATCTCCGGAGCCGGGGATTAGCCCGCTATTTCGAACCGAGTATACTAGCGCCTTAGGTACTCGGTTACCCCGAAGGGTGACAGAGTAAGGTTATACAGGCATATGAATGTCATGAGTCCAGGTAGGTGTGCAGCGTTTCTCCATCACTGCGGGTTTAAAGTGTATTTGGCCCAGGTTGTAGAGCTATTAGCTGAATATCTGGGGGTCGTCACGAAAGCGATGGTTTGACATCATTAGGGCAGTTCGTGGATTTTCTCTGCTTTCTCGCCTACATGTACCATCGGGCCATCCACTATCCCCTCACTATATCAATAATGAGGGGCTGTTTTCATGGCGAAACGGCATTACTAGCCTATAGGCGGAACAGGTTGTGTCCTAGGTATGTGATATGCATATGCGCCTCTCTTAGGTGACCCATTTGACACGAACCTGCTTTATGGCTATATTTCGCTGATTACATGTAGATCTTTCATAAAGTCAATGTAACCTCATTTAAATGCGTTGCCAAGACGGTACGTGCCACAATTTAGTGAACGTATGTAACGGCAATCAGTGTAACTAAAAAGGAGACAGTTTTCATGTGCTTTTCTTCAAAAAACGGGCTCCGCCAGACTTGCATCAGTGAATACATGAAAGCAGGCTAGTTCCAGATTATTGTGCGGCTTTGACGTAAATCTCGGTCACCGCATAGGTGTCACTGCCATGTGCTTCTCTTCAACCAACCAAGCTCATTTCCACTTGCATAACTGGGTATACAAAACTAGGTGTGTGCCAAGCTAAAATGAACTTCCGTGATGAGCATTTGCGTCACTGGAGATGGGCCACGAGGTATGTGCCCCTTTTCAATAAAGCTTGTTGACCCCAACATGTAGCGCTACGTATGAGCCGCACTTCAATGTAGTGAAATAGGAAGATCTGTCAAGTAGTCTATTATAGAAAAAGAAAGGTGTTCGTGCAACCATGATTTGACCATTCCGTCTACTCTCACTGGTACGTAAGGTCATTGTTAGCCACATGGGCCGCTCGCTGTGGCAAAAAAATAGGCGTTTTTTTTAACATGCTCGAGAAAAGAATAGTTTCGGAAAAAACGGGGTCGAGTAACGATAGTTTTGTCGCCAATAGGGGGGGGGGTGGTTCTACGTCACACGGACGCCGTAGTGGAGGTCTACGGAGAATTTTGCCCAACTGGGGATCTTTAACGTGCGCTACGATGCACACGGGCGTCTTCGCAGTGTGCCTCCATTCAAACTGCAATCTCTGGAGCCGGGGATTAGCCCGCAATTTCGAGCCGAGTATACTAGCGCCTTAGGTACTCGGCTACCGCGAAGGGTGACAGAGTAAGGTTATACAGGCATATCAATGTCATGAGTCCAGGTAGGTGTGCAGCGTTTCTCCAGCACTGCGGGTTTAAAGTGTATTTGGCCCAGGTTGTAGAGCTATTAGCTAAATATCTGGGGGTCGTCACGAAAGCGACGGTTTGACATCATTAGGGCAGTTCGTGGATTTTCTCTGCTTTCTCGCCTACATGTACCATCGGGCCATCCACTATCCCCTCACTATATCAATAATGAGGGGCTGTTTTCATGGCGAAACGGCATTACTAGCCTATAGGCGGAACAGGTTGTGTCCTAGGTATGTGATATGCATATGCGCCTCTCTTAGCTGACCCATTTGACACGAACCTGCTTTATGGCTATATTTCGCTGATTACATGTAGATCTTTCATAAAGTCAATGTAACCTCATTTAAATGCGTTGCCGAGACGGTACGTGCCACAATTTAGTGAACGTATGTAACGGCAATCAGTGTAACTGAAAAGGAGACAGTTTTCATGTGCTTTTCTTCAAAAAACGGGCTCCGCCAGACTTGCATCATTGAATACATGAAAGCAGGCTAGTTCCAGATTATTGTGCGGCTTTGACGTAAATCTCGGTCACCGCATAGGTGTCACTGCCATGTGCTTCTCTTCAACCGACCAAGCTCATTTCCACTTGCATAACTGGGTATACAAAACTAGGTGTGTGCCAAGCTAAAATGAACTTCCGTGATGAGCATTTGCGTCACTGGAGATGGGCCACGAGGTATGTGCCCCTTTTCAATAAAGCTTGTTGACCCCAACATGTAGCGCTACGTATGAGCCGCACTTCAATGTAGTGAAATAGGAAGATCTGTCAAGTAGTCTATTATAGAAAAAGAAAGGTGTTCGTGCAACCATGATTTGACCATTCCGTCTACTCTCACTGGTACGTAAGGTCATTGTTAGCCACATGGGTGGCTCGCTGTGGCAAAAAAATAGGCGTTTTTTTTTAACAAGCTCGAGAAAAGAATAGTTTCGGAAAAAACGGGGTAGAGTAACGATAGTTTTATCGCCAATAGGGGGGGGGTGGTTTTACGTCACACGGACGCCGTAGTGGAGGTCTACGGAGAATTTTGCCCAACTGGGGATCTTTAACGTGCGCTACGATGCACACGGGCGTCTTCGCAGTGTGCCTCCATTCAAACTGCAATCTCCGGAGCCGGGGATTAGCCCGCAATTTCGAGCCGAGTATGCTAGCGCCTTAGGTACTCGGCTACCCCGAAGGGTGACAGAGTAAGGTTATACAGGCATATGAATGTCATGAGTCCAGGTAGGCGTGCAGCGTTTCTCCAGCACTGCGGGTTTAAAGTGTATTTGGCCCAGGTTGTAGAGCTATTAGCTGAATATCTGGGGGTCGTCACGAAAGCGATGGTTTGACATCATTAGGGCAGTTCGTGGATTTTCTCTGCTTTCTCGCCTACATGTACCATCGGGCCATCCACTATCCCCTCACTATATCAATAATGAGGGGCTGTTTTCATGGCGAAACGGCATTACTAGCCTATAGGCGGAACAGGTTGTGTCCTAGGTATGTGATATGCATATGCGCCTCTCTTAGCTGACCCATTTGACACGAACCTGCTTTATGGCTATATTTCGCTGATTACATGTAGATCTTTCATAAAGTCAATGTAACCTCATTTAAATGCGTTGCCGAGACGGTACGTGCCACAATTTATTGAACGTATGTAACGGCAATCAGTGTAACTGAAAAGGAGACAGTTTTCATGTGCTTTTCTTCAAAAAACGGGCTCCGCCAGACTTGCATCAGTGAATACATGAAAGCAGGCTAGTTCCAGATAATTGTGCGGCTTTGACGTAAATCTCGGTCACCGCATAGGTGTCACTGCCATGTGCTTCTCTTCAACCGACCAAGCTCATTTCCACTTGCATAACTGGGTATACAAAACTAGGTGTGTGCCAAGCTAAAATGAACTTCCGTGATGAGCATTTGCGTCACTGGAGATGGGCCACGAGGTATGTGCCCCTTTTCAATAAAGCTTGTTGACCCCAACATGTAGCGCTACGTATTAGCCGCACTTCAATGTAGTGAAATAGGAAGATCTGTCAAGTAGTCTATTATAGAAAAAGAAAGGTGTTCGTGCAACCATGATTTCACCATTCCGTCTACTCTCACTGTAAGGTCATTGTTAGCCACATGGGCCGCTCGCTGTGGCAAAAAAATAGGCGTTTTTTTTAACAAGCTCGAGAAAAGAATAGTTTCGGAAAAAACGGGGTAGAGTAACGACAGTTTTATCGCCAATAGGGGGGGGGGGGTGGTTTTACGTCACACGGACGCCGTAGTGGAGGTCTACGGAGAATTTTGCCCAACTGGGGATCTTTAACATGCGCTACGATGCACACGGGCGTCTTCGCAGTGTGCCTCCATTCAAACTGCAATCTCCGGAGCCGGGGATTAGCCCGCAATTTCAAGCCGAGTATACTAGCGCCTTAGGTACTCGGCTACCCCGAAGGGTGACAGAGTAAGGTTATACAGGCATATGAATGTCATGAGTCCAGGTAGGTGTGCAGCGTTTCTCCAGCACTGCGGGTTTAAAATGTATTTGGCCCTGGTTGTAGAGCTATTAGCTGAACATCTGGGGGTCGTCACGAAAGCGACGGTTTGACATCATTAGGGCAGTTCGTGGATTTTCTCTGCTTTCTCGCCTACATGTACCATGGGGCCATCCACTATCCCCTCACTATATCAATAATGAGGGGCTGTTTTCATGGCGAAACGGCATTACTAGCCTATAGGCGGAACAGGTTGTGTCCTAGGTATGTGATATGCATATGCGCCTCTCTTAGCTGACCCATTTGACACGAACCTGCTTTATGGCTATATTTCGCTGATTACATGTAGATCTTTCATAAAGTCAATGTAACCTCATTTAAATGCGTTGCCGAGACGGTACGTGCCACAATTTAGTGAACGTATGTAACGGCAATCAGTGTAACTGAAAAGGAGACAGTTTTCATGTGCTTTTCTTCAAAAAACGGGCTCCGCCAGACTTGCATCAGTGAATACATGAAAGCAGGCTAGTTCCAGATTATTGTGCGGCTTTGACGTAAATCTCGGTCACCGCATAGGTGTCACTGCCATGTGCTTCTCTTCAACCAACCAAGCTCATTTCCACTTGCATAACTGGGTATACAAAACTAGGTGTGTGCCAAGCTAAAATGAACTTCCGTGATGAGCATTTGCGTCACTGGAGATGGGCCACGAGGTATGTGCCCCTTTTCAATAAAGCTTGTTGACCCCAACATGTAGCGCTACGTATGAGCCGAACTTCAATGTAGTGAAATAGGAAGATCTGTCAAGTAGTCTATTATAGAAAAAGAAAGGTTTTCGTGCAACCATGATTTGACCATTCCGTCTACTCTCACTGGTACGTAAGGTCATTGTTAGCCACATGGGCCGCTCGCTGTGGCAAAAAAATAGGCGTTTTTTTTAACAAGCTCGAGAAAAGAATAGTTTCGGAAAAAACGGGGTAGAGTAACGATAGTTTTATCGCCAATAGGGGGGGGGGGGGGGGTTTACGTCACACGGACGCCGTAGTGGAGGTCTACGGAGAATTTTGCCCAACTGGGGATCTTTAACGTGCGCTACGATGCACACGGGCGTCTTCGCAGTGTGCCTCCATTCCAACTGCAATCTCCGGAGCCGGGGATTAGCCCGCAATTTCGAGCCGAGTATACTAGCGCCTTAGGTACTCGGCTACCCCGAAGGGTGACAGAGTAAGGTTATACAGGCATATGAATGTCATGAGTCCAGGTAGGCGTGCAGCGTTTCTCCAGCACTGCGGGTTTAAAGTGTATTTGGCCCAGGTTGTAGAGCTATTAGCTGAATATCTGGGGGTCGTCACGAAAGCGATGGTTTGACATCATTAGGGCAGTTCGTGGATTTTCTCTGCTTTCTCGCCTACATGTACCATCGGGCCATCCACTATCCCCTCACTATATCAATAATGAGGGGCTGTTTTCATGGCGAAACGGCATTACTAGCCTATAGGCGGAACAGGTTGTGTCCTAGGTATGTGATATGCATATGCGCCTCTCTTAGCTGACCCATTTGACACGAACCTGCTTTATGGCTATATTTCGCTGATTACATGTAGATCTTTCATAAAGTCAATGTAACCTCATTTAAATGCGTTGCCGAGACGGTACGTGCCACAATTTATTGAACGTATGTAACGGCAATCAGTGTAACTGAAAAGGAGACAGTTTTCATGTGCTTTTCTTCAAAAAACGGGCTCCGCCAGACTTGCATCAGTGAATACATGAAAGCAGGCTAGTTCCAGATAATTGTGCGGCTTTGACGTAAATCTTGGTCACCGCATAGGTGTCACTGCCATGTGCTTCTCTTCAACCGACCAAGCTCATTTCCACTTGCATAACTGGGTATACAAAACTAGGTGTGTGCCAAGCTAAAATGAACTTCCGTGATGAGCATTTGCGTCACTGGAGATGGGCCACGAGGTATGTGCCCCTTTTCAATAAAGCTTGTTGACCCCAACATGTAGCGCTACGTATTAGCCGCACTTCAATGTAGTGAAATAGGAAGATCTGTCAAGTAGTCTATTATAGAAAAAGAAAGGTGTTCGTGCAACCATGATTTGACCATTCCGTCTACTCTCACTGGTACGTAAGGTCATTGTTAGCCACATGGGCCGCTCGCTGTGGCAAAAAAATAGGCGTTTTTTTTAACAAGCTCGAGAAAAGAATAGTTTCGGAAAAAACGGGGTAGAGTAACGATAGTTTTATCGCCAATAGGGGGGGGGGGGGTGGTTTTACGTCACACGGACGCCGTAGTGGAGGTCTACGGAGAATTTTGCCCAACTGGGGATCTTTAACATGCGCTACGATGCACACGGGCGTCTTCGCAGTGTGCCTCCATTCAAACTGCAATCTCCGGAGCCGGGGATTAGCCCGCAATTTCAAGCCGAGTATACTAGCGCCTTAGGTACTCGGCTACCCCGAAGGGTGACAGAGTAAGGTTATACAGGCATATGAATGTGATGAATCCAGGTAGGTGTGCAGCGTTTCTCCAGCACTGCGGGTTTAAAGTGTATTTGGCCCAGGTTGTAGAGCTATTAGCTGAATATCTGGGGGTCGTCACGAAAGCGACGGTTTGACATCATTAGGGCAGTTCGTGGATTTTCTCTGCTTTCTCGCCTACATGTACCATACGGCCATCCACTATCCCCTCACTATATCAATAATGAGGGGCTGTTTTCATGGCGAAACGGCATTACTAGCCTATAGGCGGAACAGGTTGTGTCCTAGGTATGTGATATGCATATGCGCCTCTCTTAGCTGACCCATTTGAGACGAACCTGCTTTATGGCTATATTTCGCTGATTACATGTAGATCTTTCATAAAGTCAATGTAACCTCATTTAAATGCGTTGCCGAGACGGTACGTGCCACAATTTAGTGAACGTATGTAACGGCAATCAGTGTAACTGAAAAGGAGACAGTTTTCATGTGCTTTTCTTCAAAAAACGGGCTCCGCCAGACTTGCATCAGTGAATACATGAAAGCAGGCTAGTTCCAGATAATTGTGCGGCTTTGACGTAAATCTCGGTCACCGCATAGGTGTCACTGCCATGTGCTTCTCTTCAACCAACCAAGCTCATTTCCACTTGCATAACTGGGTATACAAAACTAGGTGTGTGCCAAGCTAAAATGAACTTCCGTGATGAGCATTTGCGTCACTGGAGATGGGCCACGAGGTATGTGCCCCTTTTCAATAAAGCTTGTTGACCCCAACATGTAGCGCTACGTATGAGCCGCACTTCAATGTAGTGAAATAGGAAGATCTGTCAAGTAGTCTATTATAGAAAAAGAAAGGTGTTCGTGCAACCATGATTTGACCATTCCGTCTACTCTCACTGGTACGTAAGGTCATTGTTAGCCACATGGGCCGCTCCCTGTGGCAAAAAAATAGGCGTTTTTTTTAACAAGCTCGAGAAAAGAATAGTTTCGGAAAAAACGGGGTAGAGTAACGATAGTTTTATCACCAATAGGGGGGGGGGTGGTTTTACGTCACACGGACGCCGTAGTGGAGGTCTACGGAGAATTTTGCCCAACTGGGGATCTTTAACGTGCGCTACGATGCACACGGGCGTCTTCGCAGTGTGCCTCCATTCAAACTGCAATCTCCGGAGCCGGGGATTAGCCCGCAATTTCGAGCCGAATATACTAGCGCCTTAGGTACTCGGCTACCCCGAAGGGTGACAGAGTAAGGTTATACATGCATATGAATGTCATGAGTCCAGGTAGGTGTGCAGCGTTTCTCCAGCAATGCGGGTTTAAAGTGTATTTGGCCCAGGTTGTAGAGCTATTAGCTGAATATCTGGGGGTCGTCACGAAAGCGACGGTTTGACATCATTAGGGCAGTTCGTGGATTTTCTCTGCTTTCTCGCCTACATGTACCATCGGGCCATCCACTTTACCCTCACTATATCAATAATGAGGGGCTGTTTTCATGGCGAAACAGCATTACTAGCCTATAGGCGGAACAGGTTGTGTCCTAGGTATGTGATATGCATATGCGCCTCTCTTAGCTGACCCATTTGACACGAACCTGCTTTATGGCTATATTTCGCTGATAACATGTAGATCTTTCATAAAGTCAATGTAACCTCATTTAAATGCGTTGCCGAGACGGTACGTGCCACAATTTAGTGAACGTATGTAACGGCAATCAGTGTAACTGAAAAGGAGACAGTTTTCATGTGCTTTTCTTCAAAAAAGGGGCTCCGCCAGACTTGCATCAGTGAATACATGAAAGCAGGCTAGTTCCAGATTGTTGTGCGGCTTTGACGTAAATCTCGGTCACCGCATAGGTGTCACTGCCATGTGCTTCTCTTCAACCAACCAAGCTCATTTCCACTTGCATAACTGGGTATACAAAACTAGGTGTGTGCCAAGCTAAAATGAACTTCCGTGATGAGCATTTGCGTCACTGGAGATGGGCCACGAGGTATGTGGCCCTTTTCAATAAAGCTTGTTGACCCCAACATGTAGCGCTACGTATGAGCCGCACTTCAATGTAGTGAAATAGGAAGATCTGTCAAGTAGTCTATTATAGAAAAAGAAAGGTGTTCGTGCAACCATGATTTGACCATTCCGTCTACTCTCACTGGTACGTAAGGTCATTGTTAGCCACATGGGCCGCTCGCTGTGGCAAAAAAATAGGCGTTTTTTTTAACAAGCTCGAGAAAAGAATAGTTTCGGAAAAAACGGGGTAGAGTAACGGTAGTTTTATCGCCAATAGGGTGGGGGGGTGGTTTTACGTCACACGGACGCCGTAGTGGAGGTCTACGGAGAATTTTGCCCAACTGGGGATCTTTAACGTGCGCTACGATGCACACGGGCGTCTTCGCAGTGTGCCTCCATTCAAACTGCAATCTCCGGAGCCGGGGATTAGCCCGCAATTTCGAGCCGAGTATACTAGCGCCTTAGGTACTCGGCTACCCCGAAGGGTGACAGAGTAAGGTTATGCAGGCATATGAATGTCATGAGTCCAGGTAGGTGTGCAGCGTTTCTCCAGCACTGCGGGTTTAAAGTGTATTTGGCCCAGGTTGTAGAGCTATTAGCTGAATATCTGGGGGTCGTCACGAAAGCGAAGGTTTGACACCATTAGGGCAGTTCGTGGATTTTCTCTGCTTTCTCGCTTACATCTACCATCGGGCCATCCACTATCCCCTCACTATATCAATAATGAGGGGCTGTTTTCATGGCGAAACGGCATTACTAGCCTATAGGTGGAACAGGTTGTGTCCTAGGTATGTGACATTGCATATGCGCCTCTCTTAAGCGGACCCATTTGACGGGAACGTGTTTTCCTGGCTATATTTCGCTGATTACATATAGATCTTTCATAAAGTCAATGTAAGCTCATTTAAATGCGTTGCCGAGACTGGGTACGTGCCACAGTTCAGTGGACGTATGTAACGGCAATCAGTGTAACTGAAAAGGATACAGTTTTCATGTGCTTTCCTTCAAAAAACGGGCTCCGCCAGACTTGCATCAGTGAATACATGAAAGCAGGCTAGTTCCAGTTATTGTGCGGCTTTGACGTAAATCTCGGTCACCGCATAAGTGTCAGTGCCATGTGCTTCCCTTCAACCAACCAAGCTCATTTCCACTTGCATAACTTTGTATACAAAACTAGGTGTGTGCCAAGCTAAAATGAACTTCCGTGATGAGCATTTGCGTCACTGGAGATGGGCCACGAGGTATGTGCCCCTTTTTCAATAAAGCTTGTTGACCCCAACATGTAGCGCTACGTATGAGCCGCACTTCAATGTAGTGAAATAGGAAGATCTGTCAAGTAGTCTATTATAGAAAAAGAAAGGTGTTCGTGCAACCATGATTTGACCATTCCGTCTACTCTCACTGGTACGTAAGGTCATTGTTAGCGACATGGGCCGCTCGCTGTGCCAAAAAAATAGGCGTTTTTTTAACAAGCTCGAGAAAAGAATAGTTTCGGAAAAAACGGGGTAGAGTAACGATAGTTTTATCGCCAATACGGGGGGGGGTGGTTTTACGTCACACGGACGCCGTAGTGGAGGTCTACGGAGAATTTTGCCCAACTGGGGATCTTTAACGTGCGCTACGATGCACACGGGCGTCTTCGCAGTGTGCCTCCATTCAAACTGCAATCTCCGGAGCCGGGGATTAGCCCGCAATTTCGAGCCGAGTATACTAGCGCCTTAGGTACTCGGCTACCCCGAAGGGTGACAGAGTAAGGTTATACAGGCATATGAATGTCATGAGTCCAGGTAGGTGTGCAGCGTTTCTCCAGCACTGCGGGTTTAAAGTGTATTTGGCCCAGGTTGTAGAGCTATTAGCTGAATATCTGGGGGTCGTCACGAAAGCGACGGTTTGACATCATTAGGGCAGTTCGTGGATTTTCTCTGCTTTCTCGCCTACATGTACCATCGGGCCATCCACTTTACCCTCACTATATCAATAATGAGGGGCTGTTTTCATGGCGAAACAGCATTACTAGCCTATAGGCGGAACAGGTTGTGTCCTAGGTATGTGATATGCATATGCGCCTCTCTTAGCTGACCCATTTGACACGAACCTGCTTTATGGCTATATTTCGCTGATAACATGTAGATCTTTCATAAAGTCAATGTAACCTCATTTAAATGCGTTGCCGAGACGGTACGTGCCACAATTTAGTGAACGTATGTAACGGCAATCAGTGTAACTGAAAAGGAGACAGTTTTCATGTGCTTTTCTTCAAAAAAGGGGCTCCGCCAGACTTGCATCAGTGAATACATGAAAGCAGGCTAGTTCCAGATTGTTGTGCGGCTTTGACGTAAATCTCGGTCACCGCATAGGTGTCACTGCCATGTGCTTCTCTTCAACCAACCAAGCTCATTTCCACTTGCATAACTGGGTATACAAAACTAGGTGTGTCCCAAGCTAAAATGAACTTCCGTGATGAGCATTTGCGTCACTGGAGATGGGCCACGAGGTATGTGGCCCTTTTCAATAAAGCTTGTTGACCCCAACATGTAGCGCTACGTATGAGCCGCACTTCAATGTAGTGAAATAGGAAGATCTGTCAAGTAGTCTATTATAGAAAAAGAAAGGTGTTCGTGCAACCATGATTTGACCATTCCGTCTACTCTCACTGGTACGTAAGGTCATTGTTAGCCACATGGGCCGCTCGCTGTGGCGAAAAAATAGGCGTTTTTTTTAACAAGCTCGAGAAAAGAATAGTTTCGGAAAAAACGGGGTAGAGTAACGGTAGTTTTATCGCCAATAGGGTGGGGGGGGTGGTTTTACGTCACACGGACGCCGTAGTGGAGGTCTACGGAGAATTTTGCCCAACTGGGGATCTTTAACGTGCGCTACGATGCACACGGGCGTCTTCGCAGTGTGCCTCCATTCAAACTGCAATCTCCGGAGCCGGGGATTAGCCCGCAATTTCGAGCCGAGTATACTAGCGCCTTAGGTACTCGGCTACCCCGAAGGGTGACAGAGTAAGGTTATGCAGGCATATGAATGTCATGAGTCCAGGTAGGTGTGCAGCGTTTCTCCAGCACTGCGGGTTTAAAGTGTATTTGGCCCAGGTTGTAGAGCTATTAGCTGAATATCTGGGGTTCGTCACGAAAGCGAAGGTTTGACATCATTAGGGCAGTTCGTGGATTTTCTCTGCTTTCTCGCTTACATGTACCATCGGGCCATCCACTATCCCCTCACTATATCAATAATGAGGGGCTGTTTTCATGGCGAAACGGCATTACTAGCCTATAGGTGGAACAGGTTGTGTCCTAGGTATGTGACATTGCATATGCGCCTCTCTTAAGCGGACCCATTTGACGGGAACGTGTTTTCCTGGCTATATTTCGCTGATTACATATAGATCTTTCATAAAGTCAATGTAACCTCATTTAAATGCGTTGCCGAGACTGGGTACGTGCCACAGTTCAGTGGACGTATGTAACGGCAATCAGTGTAACTGAAAAGGATACAGTTTTCATGTGCTTTCCTTCAAAAAACGGGCTCCGCCAGACTTGCATCAGTGAATACATGAAAGCAGGCTAGTTCCAGTTATTGTGCGGCTTTGACGTAAATCTCGGTCACCGCATAGGTGTCACTGCCATGTGCTTCTCTTCAACCAACCAAGCTCATTTCCACTTGCATAACTGGGTATACAAAACTAGGTGTGTGCCAAGCTAAAATGAACTTCCGTGATGAGCATTTGCGTCACTGGAGATGGGCCACGAGGTATGTGGCCCTTTTCAATAAAGCTTGTTGACCCCAACATGTAGCGCTACGTATGAGCCGCACTTCAATGTAGTGAAATAGGAAGATCTCTCAAGTAGTCTATTATAGAAAAAGAAAGGTGTTCGTGCAACCATGATTTGACCATTCCGTCTACTCTCACTGGTACGTAAGGTCATTGTTAGCCACATGGGCCGCTCGCTGTGGCAAAAAAATAGGCGTTTTTTTTAACAAGCTCGAGAAAAGAATAGTTTCGGAAAAAACGGGGTAGAGTAACGGTAGTTTTATCGCCAATAGGGTGGGGGGGTGGTTTTACGTCACACGGGCGCCGTAGTGGAGGTCTACGGAGAATTTTGCCCAACTGGGGATCTTTAACGTGCGCTACGATGCACACGGGCGTCTTCGCAGTGTGCCTCCATTCAAACTGCAATCTCCGGAGCCGGGGATTAGCCCGCAATTTCGAGCCGAGTATACTAGCGCCTTAGGTACTCGGCTACCCCGAAGGGTGACAGAGTAAGGTTATGCAGGCATATGAATGTCATGAGTCCAGGTAGGTGTGCAGCGTTTCTCCAGCACTGCGGGTTTAAAGTGTATTTGGCCCAGGTTGTAGAGCTATTAGCTGAATATCTGGGGGTCGTCACGAAAGCGAAGGTTTGACACCATTAGGGCAGTTCGTGGATTTTCTCTGCTTTCTCGCTTACATCTACCATCGGGCCATCCACTATCCCCTCACTATATCAATAATGAGGGGCTGTTTTCATGGCGAAACGGCATTACTAGCCTATAGGTGGAACAGGTTGTGTCCTAGGTATGTGACATTGCATATGCGCCTCTCTTAAGCGGACCCATTTGACGGGAACGTGTTTTCCTGGCTATATTTCGCTGATTACATATAGATCTTTCATAAAGTCAATGTAAGCTCATTTAAATGCGTTGCCGAGACTGGGTACGTGCCACAGTTCAGTGGACGTATGTAACGGCAATCAGTGTAACTGAAAAGGATACAGTTTTCATGTGCTTTCCTTCAAAAAACGGGCTCCGCCAGACTTGCATCAGTGAATACATGAAAGCAGGCTAGTTCCAGTTATTGTGCGGCTTTGACGTAAATCTCGGTCACCGCATAAGTGTCAGTGCCATGTGCTTCCCTTCAACCAACCAAGCTCATTTCCACTTGCATAACTTTGTATACAAAACTAGGTGTGTGCCAAGCTAAAATGAACTTCCGTGATGAGCATTTGCGTCACTGGAGATGGGCCACGAGGTATGTGCCCCTTTTTCAATAAAGCTTGTTGACCCCAACATGTAGCGCTACGTATGAGCCGCACTTCAATGTAGTGAAATAGGAAGATCTGTCAAGTAGTCTATTATAGAAAAAGAAAGGTGTTCGTGCAACCATGATTTGACCATTCCGTCTACTCTCACTGGTACGTAAGGTCATTGTTAGCGACATGGGCCGCTCGCTGTGCCAAAAAAATAGGCGTTTTTTTAACAAGCTCGAGAAAAGAATAGTTTCGGAAAAAACGGGGTAGAGTAACGATAGTTTTATCGCCAATACGGGGGGGGGTGGTTTTACGTCACACGGACGCCGTAGTGGAGGTCTACGGAGAATTTTGCCCAACTGGGGATCTTTAACGTGCGCTACGATGCACACGGGCGTCTTCGCAGTGTGCCTCCATTCAAACTGCAATCTCCGGAGCCGGGGATTAGCCCGCAATTTCGAGCCGAGTATACTAGCGCCTTAGGTACTCGGCTACCCCGAAGGGTGACAGAGTAAGGTTATACAGGCATATGAATGTCATGAGTCCAGGTAGGTGTGCAGCGTTTCTCCAGCACTGCGGGTTTAAAGTGTATTTGGCCCAGGTTGTAGAGCTATTAGCTGAATATCTGGGGGTCGTCACGAAAGCGACGGTTTGACATCCTTAGGGCAGTTCGTGGATTTTCTCTGCTTTCTCGCCTACATGTACCATCGGGCCATCCACTATCCCCTCACTATATCAATAATGAGGGGCTGTTTTCATGGCGAAACGGCATTACTAGCCTATAGGCGGAACAGGTTGTGTCCTAGGTATGTGATATGCATATGCGCCTCTCTTAGCTGACCCATTTGACACGAACCTGCTTTATGGCTATATTTCGCTGATTACATGTAGATCTTTCATAAAGTCAATGTAACCTCATTTAAATGCGTTGCCGAGACGGTACGTGCCACAATTTAGTGAACGTATGTAACGGCAATCAGTGTAACTGAAAAGGAGACCGTTTTCATGTGCTTTTCTTCAAAAAACGGGCTCCGCCAGACTTGCATCAGTGAATACATGAAAGCAGGCTAGTTCCAGATTATTGTGCGGCTTTGACGTAAATCTCGGTCACCGCATAGGTGTCACTGCCATGTGCTTCTCTTCAACCAACCAAGCTCATTTCCACTTGCATAACTGGGTATACAAAACTAGGTGTGTGCCAAGCTAAAATTAACTTCCGTGATGAGCATTTGCGTCACTGGAGATGGGCCACGAGGTATGTGCCCCTTTTCAATAAAGCTTGTTGACCCGAACATGTAGCGCTACGTATAAGCCGCACTTAATGTAGTGAAATAGGAAGATCTGTCAAGTAGTCTATTATAGAAAAAGAAAGGTGTTCGTGCAACCATGATGTGACCATTCCGTCTACTCTCACTGGTACGTAAGGTCATTGTTAGCCACATGGGCCGCTCGCTGTGGCAAAAAAATAGGCGTTTTTTTTAACAAGCTCGAGAAAAGAATAGTTTCTGAAAAAACGGGGTAGAGTAACGATAGTTTTATCGCCAATAGGGGGGGGGGGGGGTGGTTTTACGTCACACGGACGCCGTAGTGGAGGTTTACGGAGAATTTTGCCCAACTGGGGATCTTTAACGTGCGCTGCGATGCACACGTGCGTCTTCGCAGTGTGCCTCCATTCAAACTGCAATCTCCGGAGCCGGGGATTAGCCCGCAATTTCGAGCCGAGTATACTAGCGCCTTAGGTACTCGGCTACCCCGAAGGGTGACAGAGTAAGGTTATACATGCATATGAATGTCATGAGTCCACGTAGGTGTGCAGCGTTCCTCCAGCACTGCGGGTTTAAAGTGTATTTGGCCCAGGTTGTAGAGCTATTAGCTGAATATCTGGGGGTCGTCACGAAAGCGACGGTTTGACATCATTAGGGCAGTTCGTGGATTTTTTCTGCTTTCTCGCCTACATGTACCATCGGGCCATCCACTATACCCTCACTATATCAATAATGAGGGGCTGTTTTCATGGCGAAACGGCATTACTAGCCTATAGGTGGAACAGGTTGTGTCCTAGGTATGTGACATTGCATATGCGCCTCTCTTAAGCGGACCCATTTGACGGGAATGTGTTTTCCTGGCTATATTTCGCTGATTACATATAGATCTTTCATAAAGTCAATGTAACCTCATTTAAATGCGTTGCCGAGACTGGGTACGTGCCACAGTTCAGTGGACGTATGTAACGGCAATCAGTGTAACTGAAAAGGATACAGTTTTCATGTGCTTTCCTTCAAAAAACGGGCTCCGCCAGACTTGCATCAGTGAATACATGAAAGCAGGCTAGTTCCAGTTATTGTGCGGCTTTGACGTAAATCTCGGTCACCGCATAGGTGTCTTTGCCATGTGCTTCTCTTCAACCAACCCAGCTCATTTCCACTTGCATAACTGGGCATACAAAACTAGGTGTGTGCCAAGCTGCAATGAACTTCCGTGAGGAGTATTTGCGCGACTGGAGATGAGCCACGAGCTATGTGCCCCTCTTATAAAGCTTGTTGACCCAAACATGTAGAGCTACGTATGAGCCGCACTTCAATGTAGCGAAATTGGAAGACCAGTCAAGTAGTTTATTTCACAAAAAGATAGGTGTTCGTGCAACCATGATTTGACCATTCCGTCTACTCTCACTCGTACGTAAGGTCTTTGTTAGCCACATGGGCCGCTCGCAGTGGCAAAAAATAGGCGTTTTTTTAACAAGCTCTAGAAAAGAATAGTTTCGGAAAAAACGGGGTAGAGTAACGATAGTTCTATCGCCAATAGGGGAGGGGGGGTGGTTTTACGTCACACGGACGCCGTAGTGGACGTCTACGGAGAATTTTGCCCAACTGGGGATCTTTAACGTGCGCTACGATGCACACGGGCGTCTTCGCAGTGTGCCTCCATTCAAACTGCAATCTCTGGAGCCGGGGATTAGCCCGCAATTTCGAGCCGAGTATACTAGCGCCTTAGGTACTCGGCTACCCCGAAGGGTGACAGAGTAAGGTTATACAGGCATATGAATGTCATGAGTCCAGGTAGGTGTGCAGCGTTTCTCCAGCACTGCGGGTTTAAAGTGTATTTGGCCCAGGTTGTAGAGCTATTAGCTGAATATCTGGGGGTCGTCACGAAAGCGACGGTTTGACATCATTAGGGCAGTTCGTGGATTTTCTCTGCTTTCTCGCCTACATGTACCATCGGGCCATCCACTATCCCCTCACTATATCAATAATGAGGGGCTGTTTTCATGGCGAAACGGCATTACTAGCCTATAGGCGGAACAGGTTGTGTCCTAAGTATGTGATATGCATATGCGCCTCTCTTAGCTGACCCATTTGACACGAACCTGCTTTATGGCTATATTTCGCTGATTACATGTAGATCTTTCATAAAGTCAATGTAACCTCATTTAAATGCGTTGCCGAGACGGTACGTGCCACAATTTAGTGAACGTATGTAACGGCAATCAGTGTAACTGAAAAGGAGACAGTTTTCATGTGCTTTTCTTCAAAAACGGGCTCCGCAAGACTTGCATCAGTGAATACATGAAAGCAGGCTAGTTCCAGATTATTGTGCGGCTTTGACGTAAATCTCGGTCACCGCATAAGTGTCAGTGCCATGTGCTTCTCTTCAACCAACCAAGCTCATTTCCACTTGCATAACTTTGTATACAAAACTAGGTGTGTGCCAAGCTAAAATGAACTTCCGTGATGAGCATTTGCGTCACTGGAGATGGGCCACGAGGTATGTGCCCCTTTTCAATAAAGCTTGTTGACCCCAACATGTAGCGCTACGTATGAGCCGCACTTCAATGTAGTGAAATAGGAAGATCTGTCAAGTAGTCTATTATAGAAAAAGAAAGGTGTTCGTGCAACCATGATTTGACCATTCCGTCTACTCTCACTGGTACGTAAGGTCATTGTTAGCGACATGGGCCGCTCGCTGTGGCAAAAAAATAGGCGTTTTTTTAACAAGCTCGAGAAAAGAATAGTTTCGGAAAAAACGGGGTAGAGTAACGATAGTTTTATCGCCAATACGGGGAGGGTGGTTTTACGTCACACGGACGCCGTAGTGGAGGTCTACGGAGAATTTTGCCCAACTGGGGATCTTTAACGTGCGCTACGATGCACACGGGCGTCTTCGCAGTGTGCCTCCATTCAAACTGCAATCTCCGGAGCCGGGGATTAGCCCGCAATTTCGAGCCGAGTATACTAGCGCCTTAGGTACTCGGCTACCCCGAAGGGTGACAGAGTAAGGTTATACAGGCATATGAATGTCATGAGTCCAGGTAGGTGTGCAGCGTTCCTCCAGCACTGCGGGTTTAAAGTGTATTTGGCCCAGGTTGTAGAGCTATTAGCTGAATATCTGGGGGTCGTCACGAAAGCGACGGTTTGACATCATTGGGGCAGTTCGTGGATTTTCTCTGCTTTCTCGCCTACATGTACCATCGGGCCGTTTACTATCTCCTCACTATATCAATAATGAAGGGCTGTTTTCATGGCGAAACGGCATTACAAGCCTATAGGTGGAACAGGTTGTGTCCTAAGTATGTGATATGCATATGCGCCTCTCTTAGCTGACCCATTTGACACGAACCTGCTTTATGGCTATATTTCGCTGATTACATGTAGATCTTTCATAAAGTCAATGTAACCTCATTTAAATGCGTTGCCGAGACGGTACGTGCCACAATTTAGTGAACGTATGTAACGGCAATCAGTGTAACTGAAAAGGAGACAGTTTTCATGTGCTTTTCTTCAAAAAACGGGCTCCGCAAGACTTGCATCAGTGAATACATGAAAGCAGGCTAGTTCCAGATTATTGTGCGGCTTTGACGTAAATCTCGGTCACCGCATAGGTGTCACTGCCATGTGCTTCTCTTCAACCAACCAAGCTCATTTCCACTTGCATAACTGGGTATACAAAACTAGGTGTGTGCCAAGCTAAAATGAACTTCCGTGATGAGCATTTGCGTCACTGGAGATGGGCCACGAGGTATGTGCCCCTTTTCAATAAAGCTTGTTGACCCCAACATGTAGCGCTACGTATGAGCCGCACTTCAATGTAGTGAAATAGGAAGATCTGTCAAGTAGTCTATTATAGAAAAAGAAAGGTGTTCGTGCAACCATGATTTGACCATTCCGTCTACTCTCACTGGTACGTAAGGTCATTGTTAGCCACATGGGCCGCTCGCTGTGGCAAAAAAATAGGCGTTTTTTTTAACAAGCTCGAGAAAAGAATAGTTTCGGAAAAAACGGGGTAGAGTAACGGTAGTTTTATCGCCAATAGGGTGGGGGGGTGGTTTTACGTCACACGGACGCCGTAGTGGAGGTCTACGGAGAATTTTGCCCAACTGGGGATCTTTAACGTGCGCTACGATGCACACGGGCGTCTTCGCAGTGTGCCTCCATTCAAACTGCAATCTCCGGAGCCGGGGATTAGCCCGCAATTTCGAGCCGAGTATACTAGCGCCTTAGGTACTCGGCTACCCCGAAGGGTGACAGAGTAAGGTTATACAGGCATATGAATGTCATGAGTCCAGGTAGGTGTGCAGCGTTTCTCCAGCACTGCGGGTTTAAAGTGTATTTGGCCCAGGTTGTAGAGCTATTAGCTGAATATCTGGGGTCGTCACGAAAGCGAAGGTTTGACATCATTAGGGCAGTTCGTGGATTTTCTCTGCTTTCTCGCTTACATGTACCATCGGGCCATCCACTATCCCCTCACTATATCAATAATGAGGGGCTGTTTTCATGGCGAAACGGCATTACTAGCCTATAGGTGGAACAGGTTGTGTCCTAGGTATGTGACATTGCATATGCGCCTCTCTTAAGCGGACCCATTTGACGGGAACGTGTTTTCCTGGCTATATTTCGCTGATTACATATAGATCTTTCATAAAGTCAATGTAACCTCATTTAAATGCGTTGCCGAGACTGGGTACGTGCCACAGTTCAGTGGACGTATCTAACGGCAATCAGTGTAACTGAAAAGGATACAGTTTTCATGTGCTTTCCTTCAAAAAACGGGCTCCGCCAGACTTGCATCAGTGAATACATGAAAGCAGGCTAGTTCCAGTTATTGTGCGGCTTTGACGTAAATCTCGGTCACCGCATAAGTGTCAGTGCCATGTGCTTCTCTTCAACCAACCAAGCTCATTTCCACTTGCATAACTTTGTATACAAAACTAGGTGTGTGCCAAGCTAAAATGAACTTCCGTGATGAGCATTTGCGTCACTGGAGATGGGCCACGAGGTATGTGCCCCTTTTCAATAAAGCTTGTTGACCCCAACATGTAGCGCTACGTATGAGCCGCACTTCAATGTAGTGAAATAGGAAGATCTGTCAAGTAGTCTATTATAGAAAAAGAAAGGTGTTCGTGCAACCATGATTTGACCATTCCGTCTACTCTCACTGGTACGTAAGGTCATTGTTAGCGACATGGGCCGCTCGCTGTGGCAAAAAAATAGGCGTTTTTTTAACAAGCTCGAGAAAAGAATAGTTTCGGAAAAAACGGGGTAGAGTAACGATAGTTTTATCGCCAATACGGGGAGGGTGGTTTTACGTCACACGGACGCCGTAGTGGAGGTCTACGGAGAATTTTGCCCAACTGGGGATCTTTAACGTGCGCTACGATGCACACGGGCGTCTTCGCAGTGTGCCTCCATTCAAACTGCAATCTCCGGAGCCGGGGATTAGCCCGCAATTTCGAGCCGAGTATACTAGCGCCTTAGGTACTCGGCTACCCCGAAGGGTGACAGAGTAAGGTTATACAGGCATATGAATGTCATGAGTCCAGGTAGGTGTGCAGCGTTCCTCCAGCACTGCGGGTTTAAAGTGTATTTGGCCCAGGTTGTAGAGCTATTAGCTGAATATCTGGGGGTCGTCACGAAAGCGACGGTTTGACATCATTAGGGCAGTTCGTGGATTTTCTCTGCTTTCTCGCCTACATGTACCATCGGGCCGTTTACTATCTCCTCACTATATCAATAATGAAGGGCTGTTTTCATGGCGAAACGGCATTACTAGCCTATAGGTGGAACAGGTTGTGTCCTAGGTATGTGACATTGCATATGCGCCTCTCTTAAGCGGACCCATTTGACGCAAACGTGTTTTCCTGTCTATATTTCGCTGATTACATATAGATCTTTCATAAAGTCAATGTAACCTCATTTAAATGCGTTGCCGAGACTGGGTACGTGCCACAGTTCAGTGGACGTATATAACGGCAATCAGTGTAACTGAAAAGGATACAGTTTTCATGTGCTTTCCTTCAAAAAACGGGCTCCGCCACACTTGCATCACTCAATGGGTGAGAGCAGGCTAGTGCCAGATTTATTGTACGCCTTTGACGTAAATGTCGGTCACCGCATAGGTGTCTTTGCCATGTGCTTCTCTTCAACCAACCCAGCTCATTTCCACTTGCATAACTGGGTATACAAAACTAGGTGTGTGCCAAGCTGCAATGAACTTCCGTGAGGAGCATTTGCGCGACTGGAGATGAGCCACGAGCTATGTGCCCCTCTTATAAAGCTTGTTGACCCAAACATGTAGAGCTACGTATGAGCCGCACTTCAATGTAGCGAAATTGGAAGACCAGTCAAGTAGTCTATTACACAAAAAGATAGGTGTTCGTGCAACCATGATTTGACCATTCCGTCTACTCTCACTCGTACGTAAGGTCTTTGTTAGCCACATGGGCCGCTCGCAGTGGCAAAAAATAGGCGTTTTTTTAACAAGCTCAAGAAAAGAATAGTTTCGGAAAAAACGGGGTAGAGTAACGATAGTTCTATCGCCAATAGGGGAGGGGGGTGGTTTTACGTCACACGGACGCCGTAGTGGACGTCTACGGAGAATTTTGCCCAACTGGGGATCTTTAACGTGCGCTACGATGCACACGGGCGTCTTCGCAGTGTGCCTCCATTCAAACTGCAATCTCTGGAGCCGGGGATTAGCCCGCAATTTCGAGCCGAGTATACTAGCGCCTTAGGTACTCGGCTACCCCGAAGGGTGACAGAGTAAGGTTATACAGGCATATGAATGTCATGAGTCCAGGTAGGTGTGCAGCGTTTCTCCAGCACTGCGGGTTTAAAGTGTATTTGGCCCAGGTTGTAGAGCTATTAGCTGAATATCTGGGGGTCGTCACGAAAGCGACGGTTTGACATCATTAGGGCAGTTCGTGGATTTTCTCTGCTTTCTCGCCTACATGTACCATCGGGCCATCCACTATCCCCTCACTATATCAATAATGAGGGGCTGTTTTCATGGCGAAACGGCATTACTAGCCTATAGGCGGAACAGGTTGTGTCCTAAGTATGTGATATGCATATGCGCCTCTCTTAGCTGACCCATTTGACACGAACCTGCTTTATGGCTATATTTCGCTGATTACATGTAGATCTTTCATAAAGTCAATGTAACCTCATTTAAATGCGTTGCCGAGACGGTACGTGCCACAATTTAGTGAACGTATGTAACGGCAATCAGTGTAACTGAAAAGGAGACAGTTTTCATGTGCTTTTCTTCAAAAAACGGGCTCCGCAAGACTTGCATCAGTGAATACATGAAAGCAGGCTAGTTACAGATTATTGTGCGGCTTTGACGTAAATCTCGGTCACCGCATAGGTGTCACTGCCATGTGCTTCTCTTCAACCAACCAAGCTCATTTCCACTTGCGTAACTGGGTATACAAAACTAGGTGTGTGCCAAGCTAAAATGAACTTCCGTGATGAGCATTTGCGTCACTGGAGATGGGCCACGAGGTATGTGCCCCTTTTCAATAAAGCTTGTTGACCCCAACATGTAGCGCTACGTATGAGCCGCACTTCAATGTAGTGAAATATGAAGATCTGTCAAGTAGTCTATTATAGAAAAAGAAAGGTGTTCGTGCAACCATGATTTGACCATTCCGTCTACTCTCACTGGTACGTAAGGTCTTTGTTAGCCACATGGGCCGCTCGCTGTGGCAAAGAATAGGCGTTTTTTCAACAAGCTCGAGAAAAGAATAGTTTCGGAAAAAACGGGGTAGAGTAACGATAGTTTTATAGCCAATAGGGGGGGGGTGGTTTTACGTCACACGGACGCCGTAGTGGAGGTCTACGGAGAATTTTGCCCAACTGGGGATCTTTAACGTGCGCTACGATGCACACGGGCGTCTTCGCAGTGTGCCTCCATTCAAACTGCAATCTCCGAGCCGGGGAATAGCCCGCAATTTCGAGCCGAGTATACTAGCGCCTTAGGTACTCGGCTACCCCGAAGGGTGACAGAGTAAGGTTATACAGGCATATGAATGTCATGATTCCAGGTAGGTGTGCAGCGTTTCTCCAGCACTGCGGGTTTAAAGTGTATTTTGCCCAGGTTGTAGAGCTATTAGCTGAATATCTGGGGGTGGTCACGAAAGCGACGGTTTGACATCATTAGGGCAGTTCGTGGATTTTCTCTGCTTTCTCGCCTACATGTACCATCGGGCCATCCACTATCCCCTCACTATATCAATAATGAGGGGCTGTTTTCATGGCGAAACGGCATTACTAGCCTATAGGCGGAACAGGCTGTGTCCTAGGTATGTGATAAGCATATGCGCCTCTCTTAGCTGACCCATTTGACACGAACCTGCTTTATGGCTATATTTCGCTGATTACATGTAGATCTTTCATAAAGTCAATGTAACCTCATTTAAATGCGTTGCCGAGACGGTACGTGCCACAATTTAGTGAACGTATGTAACGGCAATCAGTGTAACTGAAAAGGAGACAGTTTTCATGTGCTTTTCTTCAAAAAACGGGCTCCGCCAGACTTGCATCAGTGAATACATGAAAGCAGGCTAGTTCCAGATTATTGTGCGTCTTTGACGTAAATCTCGGTCACCGCATAGGCGTCACTGCCATGTGCTTCTCTTCAACCAACCAAGCTCATTTCCACTTGCATAACTGGGTATACAAAACTAGGTGTGTGCCAAGCTAAAATGAACTTCCGTGATGAGCATTTGCGTCACTGGAGATGGGCCACGAGGTATGTGCCCCTTTTCAATAAAGCTTGTTCACCCCAACATGTAGCGCTACGTATGAGCCGCACTTCAATGTAGTGAAATAGGAAGATCTGTCAAGTAGTCTATTATAGAAAAAGAAAGGTGTTCGTGCAACCATGATTTGACCATTCCGTCTACTCTCACTCGTACGTAAGGTCATTGTTAGCCACATGGGCCGCTCGCTGTGGCAAAAAAATAGGCGTTTTTTTTTAACAAGCTCGAGAAAAGAATAGTTTCGGAAAAAACGGGGTAGAGTAACGATAGTTTTATCGCCAATAAGGGGGGGGGGTGGTTTTACGTCACACAGACGCCGTAGTGGAGGTCTAGGGAGAATTTTGCCCAACTGGGGATCTTACACGTGCGCTACGATGCACACGGGCGTCTTCGCAGTGTGCCTCCATTCAAACTACAATCTCCGGAGCCGGGGATTAGCCCGCAATTTCGGGCCGAGTATACTAGCGCCTTAGGTACTCGGCTACCCCGAAGGGTGACAGAGTAAGGTTATACAGGCATATGAATGTCATGAGTCCAGGTAGGTGTGCAGCGTTTCTCCAGCACTGCGGAATTAAAGTGTATTTTGCCCAGGTTGTAGAGCTATTAGCTGAATATCTGGGGGTCGCCACGAAAGCGACGGTTTGACATCATTAGGGCAGTTCGTGGATTTTCTCTGCTTTCTCGCCTACATGTACCATCGGGCCATCCACTATCCCCTCACTATATCAATAATGAGGGGCAGTTTTCATGGCGAAACGGCATTACTAGCCTATAGGCGGAACAGGTTGCGTCCTAGGTATGTGACATGCATATGCGCCTCTCTTAGCTGACCCATTTGACACGAACCTGCTTTATGGCTATATTTCGCTGATTACATGTAGATCTTTCATAAAGTCAATGTAACCTCATTTAAATGCGTTGCCGAGACGGTACGTGCCACAATTTAGTGAACGTATGTAACGGCAATCAGTGTAACTGAAAAGGAGACAGTTTTCATGTGCTTTCATTCAAAAAACGGGCTCTGCCACACTTGCATCACTCAATGGGTGAGAGCAGGCTAGTGCCAGATTTATTGTACGCCTTTGACGTAAATGTCGGTCACCGCATAGGTGTCTTTGCTATGTGCTTCTCTTCAACCAACCCAGCTCATTTCCACTTGCATAACTGGGTATACAAAACTAGGTCTGTGCCATGCTAAAATGAACTTCCGTGATGAGCATTTGCGTCACTGGAGATGGGCCACGAGGTATGTGCCCCTTTTCAATAAAGCTTGTTCACCCCAACAGGTAGCGCTACGTATGAGCCGCACTTCAATGTAGTGAAATAGGAAGATCTGTCAAGTAGTCTATTATAGAAAAAGAAAGGTGTTCGTGCAACCATGATTTGACCATTCCGTCTACTCTCACTGGTACGTAAGGTCTTTGTTAGCCACATGGGCCGTTCGCTGTGGCAAAGAATAGGCGTTTTTTTAACAAGCTCGAGAAAAGAATAGTTTCGGAAAACACGGGGTAGAGTAACGATGGTTTTATCGCCAATAGGGGGGGGGGGTGGTTTTACGTCACACGGACGCCGTAGTGGAGGTCTATGGAGAATTTTGCCCAACTGGGGATCTTTAACGTGCGCTACGATGCACACGGGCGTCTTCGCAGTGTGCCTCCATTCAAACTGCAATCTCCGGAGCCGGGGAATAGCCCGCAATTTCGAGCCGAGTATACTAGCGCCTTAGGTACTCGGCTACCCCGAAGGGTGACAGAGTAAGGTTATACAGGCATATGAATGTCATGAGTCCAGGTAGGTGTGCAGCGTTTCTCCAGCACTGCGGGTTTAAAGTGTATTTGGCCCAGGTTGTAGAGCTATTAGCTGAATATCTGGGGGTCGTCACGAAAGCGACGGTTTGACATCATTAGGGCAGTTCGTGGATTTTCTCTGCTTTCTCGCCTACATGTACCATCGGGCCATCCACTATCCCCTCACTATATCAATAATGAGGGGCTGTTTTCATGGCGAAACGGCATTACTAGCCTATAGGCGGAACAGGTTGCGTCCTAGGTATGTGATATGCATATGCACCTCTCTTAGCTGACCCATTTGACACGAACCTGCTTTATGGCTATATTTCGCTGATTACATGTAGATCTTTCATAAAGTCAATGTAACCTCATTTAAATGCGTTGCCGAGACGGTACGTGCCACAATTTAGTGAACGTATGTAACGGCAATCAGTGTAACTGAAAAGGAGACAGTTTTCATGTGCTTTTCTTCAAAAAGCGGGCTCCGCCAGACTTGCATCAGTGAATACATGAAAGCAGGCTAGTTCCAGATTATTGTGCGTCTTTGACGTAAATCTCGGTCACCGCATAGGTGTCACTGCCATGTGCTTCTCTTCAACCAACCAAGCTCATTTCCACTTGCATAGCTGGGTATACAAAACTAGGTGTGTGCCAAGCTAAAATGAACTTCCGTGATGAGCATTTGCGTCACTGGAGATGGGCCACGAGGTATGTGCCCCTTTTCAATAAAGCTTGTTCACCCCAACAGGTAGCGCTACGTATGAGCCGCACTTCAATGTAGTGAAATAGGAAGATCTGTCAAGTAGTCTATTATAGAAAAAGAAAGGTGTTCGTGCAACCATGATTTGACCATTCCGTCTACTCTCACTGGTACGTAAGGTCATTGTTAGCCACATGGGCCGCTCGCTGTGGCAAAAAAATAGGCGTTTTTTTAACAAGCTCGAGAAAAGAATAGTTTCGGAACAAACGGGGTAGAGTAACGATAGTTTTATCGCTAATAGGGGGGGGGGGTGGTTTTACGTCACACGGACGCCGTAGTGGAGGTCTACGGAGAATTTTGTCCAACTGGGGATCTTTAACTTGCGCTACGATGCACACGGGCGTCTTCGCAGTGTGCCTCCATTCAAACTGCAATCTCCGGAGCCGGGGATTAGCCCGCAATTTCGAGCCGCGTATACTAGCGCCTTAGGTACTCGGCTACCCCGAAGGGTGACAGAGTAAGGTTATACAGGCATATGAATGTCATGAGTCCAGGTAGGTGTGCAGCGTTTCTCCAGCACTGCGGGTTTAAAGTGTATTTGGCCCAGGTTGTAGAGCTATTAGCTGAATATCTGGGGGTCGTCACGAAAGCGACGGTTTGACATCATTAGGGCAGTTCGTGGATTTTCTCTGCTTTCACGCCTACATGTACCATCGGGCCATCCACTATCCCCTCACTATATCAATAATGAGGGGCTGTTTTCATGGCGAAACGGCATTACTAGCCTATAGGCGGAACAGGTTGCGTCCTAGGTATGTGATATGCATATGCGCCTCTCTTAGCTGACCCATTTGACACGAACCTGCTTTATGGCTATATTTCGCTGATTACATTTAGATCTTTCATAAAGTCAATGTAACCTCATTTAAATGCGTTGCCGAGACGGTACGTGCCACAATTTAGTGAACGTATGTAACGGCAATCAGTGTAACTGAAAAGGAGACAGTTTTCATGTGCTTTCATTCAAAAAACGGGCTCTGCCACACTTGCATCACTCAATGGGTGAGAGCAGGCTAGTGCCAGATTTATTGTACGCCTTTGACGTAAATGTCGGTCACCGCATAGGTGTCTTTGCTATGTGCTTCTCTTCAACCAACCCAGCTCATTTCCACTTGCATAACTGGGTATACAAAACTAGGTCTGTGCCATGCTAAAATGAACTTCCGTGATGAGCATTTGCGTCACTGGAGATGGGCCACGAGGTATGTGCCCCTTTTCAATAAAGCTTGTTCACCCCAACAGGTAGCGCTACGTATGAGCCGCACTTCAATGTAGTGAAATAGGAAGATCTGTCAAGTAGTCTATTATAGAAAAAGAAAGGTGTTCGTGCAACCATGATTTGACCATTCCGTCTACTCTCACTGGTACGTAAGGTCTTTGTTAGCCACATGGGCCGCTCGCTGTGGCAAAGAATAGGCGTTTTTTTAACAAGCTCGAGAAAAGAATAGTTTCGGAAAACACGGGGTAGAGTAACGATAGTTTTATCGCCAATAGGGGGGGGGGGGTGGTTTTACGTCACACGGACGCCGTAGTGGAGGTCTATGGAGAATTTTGCCCAACTGGGGATCTTTAACGTGCGCTACGATGCACACGGGCGTCTTCGCAGTGTGCCTCCATTCAAACTGCAATCTCCGCAGCCGGGGAATAGCCCGCAATTTCGAGCCGAGTATACTAGCGCCTTAGGTACTCGGCTACCCCGAAGGGTGACAGAGTAAGGTTATACAGGCATATGAATGTCATGAGTCCAGGTAGGTGTGCAGCGTTTCTCCAGCACTGCGGGTTTAAAGTGTATTTGGCCCAGGTTGTAGAGCTATTAGCTGAATATCTGGGGGTCGTCACGAAAGCGACGGTTTGACATCATTAGGGCAGTTCGTGGATTTTCTCTGCTTTCTCGCCTACATGTACCATCGGGCCATCCACTATCCCCTCACTATATCAATAATGAGGGGCTGTTTTCATGGCGAAACGGCATTACTAGCCTATAGGCGGAACAGGTTGCGTCCTAGGTATGTGATATGCATATGCACCTCTCTTAGCTGACCCATTTGACACGAACCTGCTTTATGGCTATATTTCGCTGATTACATGTAGATCTTTCATAAAGTCAATGTAACCTCATTTAAATGCGTTGCCGAGACGGTACGTGCCACAATTTAGTGAACGTATGTAACGGCAATCAGTGTAACTGAAAAGGAGACAGTTTTCATGTGCTTTTCTTCAAAAAACGGGCTCCGCCAGACTTGCATCAGTGAATACATGAAAGCAGGCTAGTTCCAGATTATTGTGCGTCTTTGACGTAAATCTCGGTCACCGCATAGGTGTCACTGCCATGTGCTTCTCTTCAACCAACCAAGCTCATTTCCACTTGCATAGCTGGGTATACAAAACTAGGTGTGTGCCAAGCTAAAATGAACTTCCGTGAGGAGTATTTGCGCGACTGGAGATGAGCCACGAGGTATGTGCCCCTTTTATAAAGCTTGTTCACCCCAACATGTAGCACTACGTATGAGCCGCACTTCAATGTAGTGAAATAGGAAGATCTGTCAAGTAGTCTATTATAGAAAAAGAAAGGTGTTCGTGCAACCATGATTTGACCATTCCGTCTACTCTCACTGGTACGTAAGGTCATTGTTAGCCACATGGGCCGCTCGCTGTGGCAAAAAAATAGGCGTTTTTTTAACAAGCTCGAGAAAAGAATAGTTTCGGAAAAAACGGGGTAGAGTAACGATAGTTTTATCGCTAATAGGGGGGGGGGTGGTTTTACGTCACACGGACGCCGTAGTGGAGGTCTATGGAGAATTTTGCCCAACTGGGGATCTTTAACGTGCGCTACGATGCACACGGGCGTCTTCGCAGTGTGCCTCCATTCAAACTGCAATCTCCGGAGCCGGGGATTAGGCCGCAATTTCGAGCCGAGTATACTACTAGCGCCTTAGGTACTCGGCTACCCCGAAGGGTGACAGAGTACGGTTATACAGGCATATGAATGTCATGAGTCCAGGTAGGTGTGCAGCGTTTCTCCAGCACTGCGGGTTTAAAGTGTATTTGGCCCAGGTTGTAGAGCTATTAGCTGAATATCTGGGGGTCGTCAAGAAAGCGACGGTTTGACATCATTAGGGCAGTTCGTGGATTTTCTCTGCTTTCTCGCCTACATGTACCATCGGGCCATCCACTATCCCCTCACTATATCAATAATGAGGGGCTGTTTTCATGGCGAAACGGCATTACTAGCCTATAGGCGGAACAGGTTGCGTCCTAGGTATGTGATATGCATATGCGCCTCTCTTAGCTGACCCATTTGACACGAACCTGCTTTATGGCTATATTTCGCTGATTACATTTAGATCTTTCATAAAGTCAATGTAACCTCATTTAAATGCGTTCCCGAGACGGTACGTGCCACAATTTAGTGAACGTATGTAACGGCAATCAGTGTAACTGAAAAGGAGACAGTTTTCATGTGCTTTTCTTCAAAAAACGGTCTCCGCCAGACTTGCATCAGTGAATACATGAAAGCAGGCTAGTTCCAGATTATTGTGCGGCTTTGACGTAAATCTCGGTCACCGCATAGGTGTCACTGCCATGTGCTTCTCTTCAACCAACCAAGCTCATTTCCACTTGCATAACTGGGTATACAAAACTAGGTCTGTGCCAAGCTAAAATGAACTTCCGTGATGAGCATTTGCGTCACTGGAGATGGGCCACGAGGTATGTGCCCCTTTTCAATAAAGCTTGTTCACCCCAACAGGTAGCGCTACGTATGAGCCGCACTTCAATGTAGTGAAATAGGAAGATCTGTCAAGTAGTCTATTATAGAAAAAGAAAGGTGTTCGTGCAACCATGATTTGACCATTCCGTCTACTCTCACTGGTACGTAAGGTCTTTGTTAGCCACATGGGCCGCTCGCTGTGGCAAAAAAGTAGGCATTTTTTTTTAACAAGCTGGAGAAAAGAATAGTTTCGGAAAAAACGGGGTAGAGTAACGATAGTTTTATCGCCAATAGGGGGGGGGGGGGGGGGTTTACGTCACACGGACGCCGTAGTGGAGGTCTACGGAGAATTTTGTCCAACTGGGGATCTTTAACTTGCGCTACGATGCACACGGGCGTCTTCGCAGTGTGCCTCCATTCAAACTGCAATCTCCGGAGCCGGGGATTAGCCCGCAATTTCGAGCCGCGTATACTAGCGCCTTAGGTACTCGGCTACCCCGAAGGGTGAGAGAGTACGGTTATACAGGCATATGAATGTCATGAGTCCAGGTAGGTGTGCAGCGTTTCTCCAGCACTGCGGGTTTAAAGTGTATTTGGCCCAGGTTGTAGAGCTATTAGCTGAATATCTGGGGGTCGTCACGAAAGCGACGGTTTGACATCATTAGGGCAGTTCGTGGATTTTCTCTGCTTTCTCGCCTACATGTACCATCGGGCCATCCACTATTCCCTCACTATATCAATAATGAGGGGCTGTTTTCATGGCGAAACGGCATTACTAGCCTATAGGCGGAACAGGTTGCGTCCTAGGTATGTGATATGCATATGCACCTCTCTTAGCTGACCCATTTGACACGAACCTGCTTTATGGCTATATTTCGCTGATTACATGTAGATCTTTCATAAAGTCAATGTAACCTCATTTAAATGCGTTGCCGAGACGGTACGTGCCACAATTTAGTGAACGTATGTAACGGCAATCAGTGTAACTGAAAAGGAGACAGTTTTCATGTGCTTTTCTTCAAAAAACGGGCTCCGCCAGACTTGCATCAGTGAATACATGAAAGCAGGCTAGTTCCAGATTATTGTGCGTCTTTGACGTAAATCTCGGTCACCGCATAGGTGTCACTGCCATGTGCTTCTCTTCAACCAACCAAGCTCATTTCCACTTGCATAGCTGGGTATACAAAACTAGGTGTGTGCCAAGCTAAAATGAACTTCCGTGAGGAGTATTTGCGCGACTGGAGATGAGCCACGAGCTATGTGCCCCTTTTATAAAGCTTGTTGACCCAAACATGTAGCGCTACGTATGAGCCGCACTTCAATGTAGTGAAATAGGAAGATCTGTCAAGTAGTCTATTATAGAAAAAGAAAGGTGTTCGTGCAACCATGATTTGACCATTCCGTCTACTCTCACTGGTACGTAAGGTCATTGTTAGCCACATGGGCCGCTCGCTGTGGCAAAAAAAATAGGCGTTTTTTTAACAAGCTCGAGAAAAGAATAGTTTCGGAAAACACGGGGTAGAGTAACGATAGTTTTATCGCCAATAGGGGGGGGGGTGGTTTTACGTCACACGGACGCCGTAGTGGAGGTCTATGGAGAATTTTGCCCAACTGGGGATCTTTAACGTGCGCTACGATGCACACGGGCGTCTTCGCAGTGTGCCTCCATTCAAACTGCAATCTCCGGAGCTGGGGATTAGGCCGCAATTTCGAGCCGAGTATACTACTAGCGCCTTAGGTACTCGGCTACCCCGAAGGGTGACAGAGTACGGTTATACAGGCATATGAATGTCATGAGTCCAGGTAGGTGTGCAGCGTTTCTCCAGCACTGCGGGTTTAAAGTGTATTTGGCCCAGGTTGTAGAGCTATTAGCTGAATATCTGGGGGTCGTCACGAAAGCGACGGTTTGACATCATTAGGGCAGTTCGTGGATTTTCTCTGCTTTCTCGCCTACATGTACCATCGGGCCATCCACTATCCCCTCCCTATATCAATAATGAGGGGCTGTTTTCATGGCGAAACGGCATTACTAGCCTATAGGCGGAACAGGTTGCGTCCTAGGTATGTGATATGCATATGCGCCTCTCTTAGCTGACCCATTTGACACGAACCTGCTTTATGGCTATATTTCGCTGATTACATTTAGATCTTTCATAAAGTCAATGTAACCTCATTTAAATGCGTTGCCGAGACGGTACGTGCCACAATTTAGTGAACGTATGTAACGGCAATCAGTGTAACTGAAAAGGAGACAGTTTTCATGTGCTTTTCTTTAAAAAACGGGCTCCGCCAGACTTGCATCAGTGAATACATGAAAGCAGGCTAGTTCCAGATTATTGTGCGGCTTTGACGTAAATCTCGGTCACCGCATAGGTGTCACTGCCATGTGCTTCTCTTCAACCAACCAAGCTCATTTCCACTTGCATAACTGGGTATACAAAACTAGGTCTGTGCCAAGCTAAAATGAACTTCCGTGATGAGCATTTGCGTCACTGGAGATGGGCCACGAGGTATGTGCCCCTTTTCAATAAAGCTTGTTCACCCCAACATGTAGCACTACGTATGAGCCGCACTTCAATGTAGTGAAATAGGAAGATCTGTCAAGTAGTCTATTATAGAAAAAGAAAGGTGTTCGTGCAACCATGATTTGACCATTCCGTCTACTCTAACTCGTACGTAAGGTCATTGTTAGCCACATGGGCCGCTCGCTGTGGCAAAAAAGTAGGCGTTTTTTTTTAACAAGCTGGAGAAAAGAATAGTTTCGGAAAAAACGGGGTAGAGTAACGATAGTTTTATCGCCAATAGGGGGGGGGGGTGGTTTTACGTCACACGGACGCCGTAGTGGAGGTCTACGGAGAATTTTGCCCAACTGGGGATCTTTAACGTGCGCTACGATGCACACGGGCGTCTTCGCAGTGTGCCTCCATTCAAACTGCAATCTCCGGAGCCGGGGATTAGCCCGCAATTTCGAGCCGCGTATACTAGCGCCTTAAGTACTCGGCTACCCCGAAGGGTGACAGAGTAAGGTTATACAGGCATATGAATGTCATGAGTCCAGGTAGGTGTGCAGCGTTTCTCCAGCACTGCGGGTTTAAAGTGTATTTGGCCCAGGTTGTAGAGCTATTAGCTGAATATCTGGGGGTCGTCAAGAAAGCGACGGTTTGACATCATTAGGGCAGTTCGTGGATTTTCTCTGCTTTCTCGCCTACATGTACCATCGGGCCATCCACTATCCCCTCACTATATCAATAATGAGGGGCTGTTTTCATGGCGAAACGGCATTACTAGCCTATAGGCGGAACAGGTTGCGTCCTAGGTATGTGATATGCATATGCGCCTCTCTTAGCTGACCCATTTGACACGAACCTGCTTTATGGCTATATTTCGCTGATTACATTTAGATCTTTCATAAAGTCAATGTAACCTCATTTAAATGCGTTGCCGAGACGGTACGTGCCACAATTTAGTGAACGTATGTAACGGCAATCAGTGTAACTGAAAAGGAGACAGTTTTCATGTGCTTTTCTTCAAAAAACGGGCTCCGCCAGACTTGCATCAGTGAATACATGAAAGCAGGCTAGTTCCAGATTATTGTGCTGCTTTGACGTAAATCTCGGTCACCGCATAGGTGTCACTGCCATGTGCTTCTCTTCAACCAACCAAGCTCATTTCCACTTGCATAACTGGGTATACAAAACTAGGTCTGTGCCAAGCTAAAATGAACTTCCGTGATGAGCATTTGCGTCACTGGAGATGGGCCACGAGGTATGTGCCCCTTTTCAATAAAGCTTGTTCACCCCAACAGGTAGCGCTACGTATGAGCCGCACTTCAATGTAGTGAAATAGGAAGATCTGTCAAGTAGTCTATTATAGAAAAAGAAAGGTGTTCGTGCAACCATGATTTGACCATTCCGTCTACTCTCACTGGTACGTAAGGTCTTTGTTAGCCACATGGGCCGCTCGCTGTGGCAAAAAAGTAGGCGTTTTTTTTTAACAAGCTGGAGAAAAGAATAGTTTCGGAAAAAACGGGGTAGGGTAACGATAGTTTTATCGCCAATAGGGGGGGGGGGGGGTTTACGTCACACGGACGCCGTAGTGGAGGTCTACGGAGAATTTTGTCCAACTGGGGATCTTTAACTTGCGCTACGATGCACACGGGCGTCTTCGCAGTGTGCCTCCATTCAAACTGCAATCTCCGGAGCCGGGGATTAGCCCGCAATTTCGAGCCGCGTATACTAGCGCCTTAGGTACTCGGCTACCCCGAAGGGTGAGAGAGTACGGTTATACAGGCATATGAATGTCATGAGTCCAGGTAGGTGTGCAGCGTTTCTCCAGCACTGCGGGTTTAAAGTGTATTTGGCCCAGGTTGTCGAGCTATTAGCTGAATATCTGGGGGTCGTCACGAAAGCGACGGTTTGACATCATTAGGGCAGTTCGTGGATTTTCTCTGCTTTCTCGCCTACATGTACCATCGGGCCATCCACTATCCCCTCACTATATCAATAATGAGGGGCTGTTTTCATGGCGAAACGGCATTACTAGCCTATAGGCGGAACAGGTTGCGTCCTAGGTATGTGATATGCATATGCACCTCTCTTAGCTGACCCATTTGACACGAACCTGCTTTATGGCTATATTTCGCTGATTACATGTAGATCTTTCATAAAGTCAATGTAACCTCATTTAAATGCGTTGCCGAGACGGTACGTGCCACAATTTAGTGAACGTATGTAACGGCAATCAGTGTAACTGAAAAGGAGACAGTTTTCATGTGCTTTTCTTCAAAAAACGGGCTCCGCCAGACTTGCATCAGTGAATACATGAAAGCAGGCTAGTTCCAGATTATTGTGCGTCTTTGACGTAAATCTCGGTCACCGCATAGGTGTCACTGCCATGTGCTTCTCTTCAACCAACCAAGCTCATTTCCACTTGCATAGCTGGGTATACAAAACTAGGTGTGTGCCAAGCTAAAATGAACTTCCGTGAGGAGTATTTGCGCGACTGGAGATGAGCCACGAGCTATGTGCCCCTTTTATAAAGCTTGTTGACCCAAACATGTAGCGCTACGTATGAGCCGCACTTCAATGTAGTGAAATAGGAAGATCTGTCAAGTAGTCTATTATAGAAAAAGAAAGGTGTTCGTGCAACCATGATTTGACCATTCCGTCTACTCTCACTGGTACGTAAGGTCATTGTTAGCCACATGGGCCGCTCGCTGTGGCAAAAAAAATAGGCGTTTTTTTAACAAGCTCGAGAAAAGAATAGTTTCGGAAAACACGGGGTAGAGTAACGATAGTTTTATCGCCAATAGGGGGGGGGGTGGTTTTACGTCACACGGACGCCGTAGTGGAGGTCTATGGAGAATTTTGCCCAACTGGGGATCTTTAACGTGCGCTACGATGCACACGGGCGTCTTCGCAGTGTGCCTCCATTCAAACTGCAATCTCCGGAGCCGGGGATTAGGCCGCAATTTCGAGCCGAGTATACTACTAGCGCCTTAGGTACTCGGCTACCCCGAAGGGTGACAGAGTACGGTTATACAGGCATATGAATGTCATGAGTCCAGGTAGGTGTGCAGCGTTTCTCCAGCACTGCGGGTTTAAAGTGTATTTGGCCCAGGTTGTAGAGCTATTAGCTGAATATCTGGGGGTCGTCACGAAAGCGACGGTTTGACATCATTAGGGCAGTTCGTGGATTTTCTCTGCTTTCTCGCCTACATGTACCATCGGGCCATCCACTATCCCCTCACTATATCAATAATGAGGGGCTGTTTTCATGGCGAAACGGCATTACTAGCCTATAGGCGGAACAGGTTGCGTCCTAGGTATGTGATATGCATATGCGCCTCTCTTAGCTGACCCATTTGACACGAACCTGCTTTATGGCTATATTTCGCTGATTACATTTAGATCTTTCATAAAGTCAATGTAACCTCATTTAAATGCGTTGCCGAGACGGTACGTGCCACAATTTAGTGAACGTATGTAACGGCAATCAGTGTAACTGAAAAGGAGACAGTTTTCATGTGCTTTTCTTTAAAAAACGGGCTCCGCCAGACTTGCATCAGTGAATACATGAAAGCAGGCTAGTTCCAGATTATTGTGCGGCTTTGACGTAAATCTCGGTCACCGCATAGGTGTCACTGCCATGTGCTTCTCTTCAACCAACCAAGCTCATTTCCACTTGCATAACTGGGTATACAAAACTAGGTCTGTGCCAAGCTAAAATGAACTTCCGTGATGAGCATTTGCGTCACTGGAGATGGGCCACGAGGTATGTGCCCCTTTTCAATAAAGCTTGTTCACCCCAACATGTAGCACTACGTATGAGCCGCACTTCAATGTAGTGAAATAGGAAGATCTGTCAAGTAGTCTATTATAGAAAAAGAAAGGTGTTCGTGCAACCATGATTTGACCATTCCGTCTACTCTAACTCGTACGTAAGGTCATTGTTAGCCACATGGGCCGCTCGCTGTGGCAAAAAAGTAGGCGTTTTTTTTTAACAAGCTGGAGAAAAGAATAGTTTCGGAAAAAACGGGGTAGAGTAACGATAGTTTTATCGCCAATAGGGGGGGGGGTGGTTTTACGTCACACGGACGCCGTAGTGGAGGTCTATGGAGAATTTTGCCCAACTGGGGATCTTTAACGTGCGCTACGATGCACATGGGCGTCTTCGCAGTGTGCCTCCATTCAAACTGCAATCTCCGGAGCCGGGGAATAGCCCGCAATTTCGAGCCGAGTATACTAGCGCCTTAGGTACTCGGCTACCCCGAAGGGTGACAGAGTAAGGTTATACAGGCATATGAATGTCATGAGTCCAGGTAGGTGTGCAGCGTTTCTCCAGCACTGCGGGTTTAAAGTGTATTTGGCCCAGGTTGTAGAGCTATTAGCTGAATATCTGGGGGTCGTCACGAAAGCGACGGTTTGACATCATTAGGGCAGTTCGTGGATTTTCTCTGCTTTCTCGCCTACATGTACCATCGGGCCATCCACTATCCCCTCACTATATCAATAATGAGGGGCTGTTTTCATGGCGAAACGGCATTACTAGCCTATAGGCGGAACAGGTTGCGTCCTAGGTATGTGATATGCATATGCGCCTCTCTTAGCTGACCCATTTGACACGAACCTGCTTTATGGCTATATTTCGCTGATTACATTTAGATCTTTCATAAAGTCAATGTAACCTCATTTAAATGCGTTGCCGAGACGGTACGTGCCACAATTTAGTGAACGTATGTAACGGCAATCAGTGTAACTGAAAAGGAGACAGTTTTCATGTGCTTTTCTTCAAAAAACGGGCTCCGCCAGACTTGCATCAGTGAATACATGAAAGCAGGCTAGTTCCAGATTATTGTGCGTCTTTGACGTAAATCTCGGTCACCGCATAGGTGTCACTGCCATGTGCTTCTCTTCAACCAACCAAGCTCATTTCCACTTGCATAGCTGGGTATACAAAACTAGGTGTGTGCCAAGCTAAAATGAACTTCCGTGAGGAGTATTTGCGCGACTGGAGATGAGCCACGAGCTATGTGCCCCTTTTATAAAGCTTGTTGACCCAAACATGTAGCGCTACGTATGAGCCGCACTTCAATGTAGTGAAATAGGAAGATCTGTCAAGTAGTCTATTATAGAAAAAGAAAGGTGTTCGTGCAACCATGATTTGACCATTCCGTCTACTCTAACTCGTACGTAAGGTCATTGTTAGCCACATGGGCCGCTCGCTGTGGCAAAAAAGTAGGCGTTTTTTTTTAACAAGCTCGAGAAAAGAATAGTTTCGGAAAAAACGGGGTAGAGTAACGATAGTTTTATCGCCAATAGGGGGGGGGGGTGGTTTTACGTCACACGGACGCCGTAGTGGAGGTCTACGGAGAATTTTGTCCAACTGGGGATCTTTAACTTGCGCTACGATGCACACGGGCGTCTTCGCAGTGTGCCTCCATTCAAACTGCAATCTCCGGAGCCGGGGATTAGCCCGCAATTTCGAGCCGAGTATACTAGCTCCTTAGGTACTCGGCTACCCCGAAGGGTGACAGAGTAAGGTTATACAGGCATATGAATGTCATGAGTCCAGGTAGGTGTGCAGCGTTTCTCCAGCACTGCGGGTTTAAAGTGTATTTGGGCCAGGTTGTAGAGCTATTAGCTGAATATCTGGGGGTCGTCACGAAAGCGACGGTTTGACATCATTAGGGCAGTTCGTGGATTTTCTCTGCTTTCTCGCCTACATGTACCATCGGGCCATCCACTATCCCCTCACTATATCAATAATGAGGGGCTGTTTTCATGGCGAAACGGCATTACTAGCCTATAGGCGGAACAGGTTGCGTCCTAGGTATGTGATATGCATATGCGCCTCTCTTAGCTGACCCATTTGACACGAACCTGCTTTATGGCTATATTTCGCTGATTACATTTAGATCTTTCATAAAGTCAATGTAACCTCATTTAAATGCGTTGCCGAGACGGTACGTGCCACAATTTAGTGAACGTATGTAACGGCAATCAGTGTAACTGAAAAGGAGACAGTTTTCATGTGCTTTCATTCAAAAAACGGGCTCTGCCACACTTGCATCACTCAATGGGTGAGAGCAGGCTAGTGCCAGATTTATTGTACGCCTTTGACGTAAATGTCGGTCACCGCATAGGTGTCTTTGCTATGTGCTTCTCTTCAACCAACCCAGCTCATTTCCACTTGCATAACTGGGTATACAAAACTAGGTCTGTGCCATGCTAAAATGAACTTCCGTGATGAGCATTTGCGTCACTGGAGATGGGCCACGAGGTATGTGCCCCTTTTCAATAAAGCTTGTTCACCCCAACAGGTAGCGCTACGTATGAGCCGCACTTCAATGTAGTGAAGTAGGAAGATCTGTCAAGTAGTCTATTATAGAAAAAGAAAGGTGTTCGTGCAACCATGATTTGACCATTCCGTCTACTCTCACTGGTACGTAAGGTCTTTGTTAGCCACATGGGCCGCTCGGTGTGGCAAAGAATAGGCGTTTTTTTAACAAGCTCGAGAAAAGAATAGTTTCGGAAAACACGGGGTAGAGTAACGATAGTTTTATCGCCAATAGGGGGGGGGGGGTGGTTTTACGTCACACGGACGCCGTAGTGGAGGTCTATGGAGAATTTTGCCCAACTGGGGATCTTTAACGTGCGCTACGATGCACACGGGCGTCTTCGCAGTGTGCCTCCATTCAAACTGCAATCTCCGGAGCCGGGGAATAGCCCGCAATTTCGAGCCGAGTATACTAGCGCCTTAGGTACTCGGCTACCCCGAAGGGTGACAGAGTAAGGTTATACAGGCATATGAATGTCTTGAGTCCAGGTAGGTGTGCAGCGTTTCTCCAGCACTGCGGGTTTAAAGTGTATTTGGCCCAGGTTGTAGAGCTATTAGCTGAATATCTGGGGGTCGTCACGAAAGCGACGGTTTGACATCATTAGGGCAGTTCGTGGATTTTCTCTGCTTTCTCGCCTACATGTACCATCGGGCCATCCACTATCCCCTCACTATATCAATAATGAGGGGCTGTTTTCATGGCGAAACGGCATTACTAGCCTATAGGCGGAACAGGTTGCGTCCTAGGTATGTGATATGCATATGCACCTCTCTTAGCTGACCCATTTGACACGAACCTGCTTTATGGCTATATTTCGCTGATTACATTTAGATCTTTCATAAAGTCAATGTAACCTCATTTAAATGCGTTGCCGAGACGGTACGTGCCACAAAAAATGAGAGAAACCCTATACTTGTGCATGGCACGAAAGAATGAGACAAACTCTATAGTTGTGCATTGCACGAAACAATGAGAGAAACTCTATAGTTGTGCGTGGCACGAAAAAATGAGACAAACTCTATAGTTGTGCATGGCACAAAACAATGAGAGAAACTCTATAGTTGTGCGTGGCACGAAAGAACGAGAGAAACTCTATAGTTGTGTGTGGCACGAAAGAATGAGAGCAACTCTATGGTTGTCCGTTGCACGCAAGCATGAGAGAAACTCTATAGTTGTGCGTGGCACGAAAGCATAAGAGAAACTCCATAGCTGTGCGTGATACGAAAGCATGAGATAAACTGTATAGTTGTGCGTGGCACGTAAGAATGAGAGAAACTATATAGTTGTGTGTGGCACGAAAGAATGAGAGAAACTCTATAGTTGTGCTTCGCACGAAAGAATGAGAGAAACTCTATAGTTGTGCGTGGCACGAAAGCCAGAAAGAAACTCTAAAGTTTAGCGTGGCCGGAAACAATGAGAGAAACTCTATAGTTGTGCTTGGCACGAAAAAATGAAACTCTATAGATGTGCGCCGCACGAAAGCATGGGAGAAACTCTATAGTTGTACGTGGCACGAAAGTATGAGAGAAACCCTGTAGTTGTGCGTGATACGAAAGCATCAGATAAACTGTATAGTTGTGCGTGGTACGAAAGAAAGAAACTCTATAGTTGTGTGTGGCACGAAAAAATGAGAGAAACTCTATAGTTGTGCTTGGCACGAAAGAATGGGAGAAACTCTATAGTTTTGCGTGGCACGAAAGGCTGAGAGAAACTCTAAAGTTGAGCGTGGCTCGAAAGAATGAGAGAAACTCTATAGTTCTGCTTGGCACAAAAGAATGAGAGAAACTCTATACTTGTGCGTGGAACGAAAGCATGGGAAAAACTCTATCGTTGTGCGTAGCACGAAAGAATGAGAGAAACTCTATAGTTGTGTGCGGCACAAAAGAATGAGAGAAACTCTATAGTTGTGCATGGCACGAAATAATGAGAGAAACTCTATAGTGTTACTTTGCATGAAAGAATGAGAGAAACTCTTTAGTTGTGCGTGGCACAAAGCGTGAGAGAAACTCGATAGTCTTGCGTGGCACGAAAGCATGAGAGAAACTATAGTTGTGCGTGGCACGAAAGAATGAGAAAAACTCTATTGTTGTGCGTGGCACGAACGCATGAGAGAAACTCTATAGTTGTGCGTTGCACGAAAGAATGAGAGAAACTCTATAATTGCATATAGCACGATTTCGTGGGAGAAACTCTATAGTTGTGTGTGGCACGAAAGAATGAGAGAAACTCTATGGTTGCGTGTAGCAATATAGGATGTGAGAAACTCTGTAGTTGTGCGTAGAATGATTGAATAGGTCAAATTCCATCATTGTGCTTTAAACGAAAGAATGAGAGAAACTCTATTGTTCTGCGTGGCACAAAAAATGAGAGAAACCCTAGAGTTGTGCATGGCACGAAGAATGAGAGAAACTCTAAAGTTGAGCGTGGCTCGAAACAATGAGAGAAACTCTATTGTTGCGTGTGGCACGAAAGAATGAGAGAAACTCTATACTTGTGCGTGGAAGGAAAGCATGGGAAAAACTCTAATGTTGTGCGTGGCACAAATGAATGAGAGAAACTCTATAGTTGTGCGTGGCACGAAAGAACGAGAGACACTCTATAATTGAGTATAGCACGATTTAATGAGAGAAACTGTATAGTTGTATGTGGCACAAGAGAATGAGAAAAACTCTATAGTTGTGCGTAGCACGATAGCATGAAAGAAACTCTATAAGTGCGTTGCACGAAAGAATGAGAGAAACTCTATATTTGTGCGTAGCACGAAAGAATCAGAGAAACTGTATAGTTGTCCCTTGCACGAAAGCATGAGAGAAACTCTATAGTTGTGCGTGGCACGAAATCATAAGAGAAAGTCCATAGTTGTGCGTGATACGAAAGCATGAGAGAAACTGTATAGTTGTGCGTGGCACGTAAGAAGAGAGAAACTCTTTAGTTGTGTGTGGCACGAAAGAATGAGAGAAACTCTATAGTTGCGTGTAGCAATATAGGATGTGAGAAACTCTATAGGTGTGCGTGGAACGATAGAATAGGGGAAACTTCATCATTGTGCTTGAAACGAATGAATGAGAGAAACTCTATTGTTGTGCGTGGCACAAAAACGAGAGAAACCCTATAGTTGTGTGTGTCACAAAAGAATGAGACAAACTCCATAATTGTGCATGGCACGAAACAATGAGAGAAACTCTATAGCTGTGCGTGGCACGAAAGAACAAGAGAAACTCTATATTTGTGTGTGGCACGAAAGAATGAGAGAAACTCTATAGTTGTGCTTGGCACGAAAGAATGAGAGAAACTCTATAGTTTTGCGTGGCACGAAAGGCTGAGAGAAACTCTAAAGTTGAGCGTGGCTCGAAAGAATGAGAGAAACTGTATAAATGTGCTTGGCACAAAAGAATGAGAGAAACTCTATACTTGTGCGTGGAACGAAAGCATGGGAAAAACTCTATTGTTGTGCGTGGCACGAAAGAATGAGAGAAACTCTTTAGTTGTGTGTGGCACGAAAAAATGAGAGAAACTCTATAGTTATGCTTGGCACGAAATAATGAGAGAAACTCTATAGTGTTACTTTGCATGAAAGAATGAGAGAAACTCTTTAGTTGTGCGTGGCACAAAGCGTGAGAGACTCGATAGTCTTGCGTGGCACGAAAGCATGAGAGAAACTATAGTTGTGCGTGGCACGAAAGAATGAGAGAAACTCTATTGTTCTGCGTGGCACGAACGCATGAGAGAAACTCTATAGTTGTGCGTTGCACGAAAGAATGAGAGAAACTCTATAATTGCATATAGCACGATTTCGTGGGAGAAACTCTATAGTTGTGTGTGGCACGAAAGAATGAGAGAAACTCTATGGTTGCGTGTAGCAATATAGGATGTGAGAAACTCTATAGTTGTGCGTGGAACGATAGAATAGGTCAAACACCATCATTGTGCTTGAAACGAAAGAATGAGAGAAACTCTATTGTTGTGCGTGGCACAAAAAATGAGAGAAACCCTATACTTGTGCATGGCACGAAAGAATGAGACAAACTCTATAGTTGTGCATTGCACGAAACAATGAGAGAAACTCTATAGTTGTGCGTGGCACGAAAAAATGAGACAAACTCTATAGTTGTGCATGGCACAAAACAATGAGAGAAACTCTATAGTTGTGCGTGGCACGAAAGAACGAGAGAAACTCTATAGTTGTGTGTGGCACGAAAGAATGAGAGCAACTCTGTGGTTGTCCGTTGCACGCAAGCATGAGAGAAACTGTATAGTTGTGCGTGGCACGTAAGAATGAGAGAAACTATATAGTTGTGTGTGGCACGAAAGAATGAGAGAAACTCTATAGTTGTGCTTCGCACGAAAGAATGAGAGAAACTCTATAGTTGTGCGTGGCACGAAAGCCAGAGAGAAACTCTAAAGTTTAGCGTGGCCGGAAACAATGAGAGAAACTCTATAGTTGTGCTTGGCACGAAAAAATGAAACTCTATAGATGTGCGCCGCACGAAAGCATGGGAGAAACTCTATAGTTGTACGTGGCACGAAAGTATGAGAGAAACCCTGTAGTTGTGCGTGATACGAAAGCATCAGATAAACTGTATAGTTGTGCGTGGTACGAAAGAAAGAAACTCTATAGTTGTGCTTGGCACGAAAGAATGAGAGAAACTCTATAGTTTTGCGTGGCACGAAAGGCTGAGAGAAACTCTAAAGTTGAGCGTGGCTCGAAAGAATGAGAGAAACTCTATAGTTCTGCTTGGCACAAAAGAATGAGAGAAACTCTATACTTGTGCGTGGAACGAAAGCATGGGAAAAACTCTATCGTTGTGCGTAGCACGAAAGAGTGAGAGAAACTCCATAGTTGTGCGTGCCACAAAAGAATGAGAGAAACTCCATAGTTGTGCGTGGCACGAAAGCATGAGGGAAACTCTATGGTCTTGCGTGGCACAAATGAATGAGAGGAACTCTATAGTTGTGCGTTGCACGAAAGAATGAGAGAAACTATAATTGCGTATAGCACGATTTTGTGGGAGAAACTCTATAGTTGTGTGTGGCACGAAAGAATGAGAGAAACTCCATGGTTGCGTGTAGCAATATAGGATGTGAGAAACCCTATAGTATTGCGTGGAACGATAGAATAGGTCAAACTCCATCATTGTGCTTGAAACGAAAGAATGAGAGAAACTCTATTGTTGTGCGTGGCACAAAAAATGAGAGAAAACCTATAGTTGTGCATGGCACGAAAGAATGAGACAAACTCTATAGTTGTGCATGGCGCGAAACAATGAGAGAAACTCTATAGTTGTGTGTGGCACGAAAGAACGAGAGAAACTCTATAGTTGTGTGTGGCACGAAAGAATGAGAGAAACTTTATAGTTGTGCTTGGCACGAAAGAATGAGAGAAACTATAGTTTTGCGTGGCACGAAAGCCTGAGAGAAACTCTAAAGTTGAGCGTGGCTCGAAAGCATGAGAGAAATTTTATAGCTGTGCGTGGCACGAACGAGAGAAAATCTATAGTTGTGCGTGGCACGAAAGCATGAGAGAAACTCTATAGTCTTGCGTGGCACGAAAGAATGAGAAAAACTCTATTGTTGTGCGTGGCACAAATGAATAAGAGAAACTCTATAGTTGTGCGTGGCACGGAAGAACGAGAGACACTCTATAATTGAGTATAGCACGATTTAATGAGAGAAACTGTATAGTTGTATGTGGCACGAAAGAATGAGAAAGACTCTATAGTTGTGCGTGGCACGATAGCATGAGAGAAACTCTATAATTGTGCGTTGCACGAAAGAATGAGAGAAACTCTATATTTGTGCGTAGCACGAAAGAATCAGAGAAACTCTATAGTTGTCCGTTGCACGAAAGCGTGAGAGAAACTCTATAGTTGTGCGTGGCACGAAAGCATAAGAGAAACTCCATAGTTGTGCGTGATACGAAAGCATGAGAGAAACTGTATAGTTGTGCGTGGCACGTAAGAAGAGAGAAACTCTATAGTTGTGTGTGGCACGAAAGAATGAGAGAAACTCTATGGTTGCGTGTAGCAATATAGGATGTGAGAAACTCTATAGGTGTGCGTGGAACGATAGAATCGGGGAAACTCCATCATTGTGCTTGAAACGAAAGAATGAGACAAACTCTATTGTTGTGCGTGGCACAAAAAATGAGAGACACCCTATAGTCGTGCGTGGCACCAAAGAATGAGACAAACTATATAATTGTGCATGGCACGAAACAATGAGAGAAACTCTGTAGTTGTGCGTGGCACGAAAGAACGAGAGAAACTCTATAGTTGTGTGTGGCACGAAAGAATGAGAGAAACTCTATAGTTGTGCTTGGCACGAAAAATGAGAGAAACTCTATAGTTTTGCGTGGCACGAATGCCTGAGAGAAACTCCAAAGTTGAGCGTGGCTCGAAAGAATGAGAGAAACTCTATAGGTGTGCATGGCACTAACGAGAGAAAATCTATAGTTGTGCGTGGCACTAAAGCATGAGAGAAACTCTATAGTTGTACATGGCACGAAATAATGAGAGAAACTCTATAGTTGTACTTTGCATGAAAGGATGAGAGAAACTTTTTAGTTGTGTGTTGCACGAAAGCATGAGAGAAACTCTATAGTCTTGCGTTGCACGAAAGAATGAGAGAAACTCTATAATTGCGTATAGCACGATTTCGTGGGAGAAACTCTATAGTTCTGTGTGGCACGAAAGAATGAGAGAAACTCTATGGTTGCGTGTAGCAATATAGGATGTGAGAAACCCTATAGTATTGCGTGGAACGATAGAATAGGTCAAACTCCATCATTGTGCTTGAAACGAAAGAATGAGAGAAACTCTATTGTTGTGCGTGGCACAAAAAATGAGAGAAACCCTATAGTTGTGCATGGCACGAAAGAATGAGACAAACTCTATACTTGTGCATGGCACGAAACAATGAGAGAAACTCTATAGTTGTGCGTGGCACGAAAGAACGAGAGAAACTCTATAGTTGTGTGTGGCACGAAAGAATGAGAGCAACTCTATGATTGTCCGTTGCACGCAAGCATGAGAGAAACTCTATAGTTGTGCGTGGCACGAAAGCATAAGAGAAACTCCATAGCTGTGCGTGATACGAAAGCATGAGAGAAACTGTATAGTTGTGCGTGGCACGTAAGAATGAGAGAAACTATATAGTTGTGTGTGGCACGAAAGAATGAGAGAAACTCTATAGTTGTGCTTCGCACGAAAGAATGAGAGAAACTCTATAGTTGTGCGTGGCACGAAAGCCAGAGAGAAACTCTAAAGTTTAGCGTGGCCGGAAACAATGAGAGAAACTCTATAGTTGTGCTTGGCACGAAAAAATGAAACTCTATAGATGTGCGCCGCACGAAAGCATGGGAGAAACTCTATAGTTGTACGTGGCACGAAAGTATGAGAGAAACCCTGTAGTTGTGCGTGATACGAAAGCATCAGATAAACTGTATAGTTGTGCGTGGTACGAAAGAAAGAAACTCTATAGTTGTGTGTGGCACGAAAAAATGAGAGAAACTCTATAGTTGTGCTTGGCACGAAAGAATGAGAGAAACTCTATAGTTTTGCGTGGCACGAAAGGCTGAGAGAAACTCTAAAGTTGAGCGTGGCTCGAAAGAATGAGAGAAACTCTATAGTTCTGCTTGGCACAAAAGAATGAGAGAAACTCTATACTTGTGCGTGGAACGAAAGCATGGGAAAAACTCTATCGTTGTGCGTAGCACGAAAGAATGAGAGAAACTCTATAGTTGTGTGTGGCACAAAAGAATGAGAGAAACTCTATAGTTGTGCATGGCACGAAATAATGAGAGAAACTCTATAGTTGTACTTTGCATGAAAGAATGAGAGAAACTCTTTAGTTGTGCGTGGCACAAAGCGTGAGAGAAACTCGATAGTCTTGCGTGGCACGAAAGCATGAGAGAAACTATAGTTGTGCGTGGCACGAAAGAATGAGAAAAACTCTATTGTTGTGCGTGGCACAAATGAACGAGAGAAACTCTATAGTTGTCCGTGGCACGAAAGAACGAGAGAAACTCTATAATTAAGTATAGCACGATTTAATGAGAGAAACTGTATAGTTGTATGTGGCACGAAAGAATGAGAAAAACTCTATAGTTGTGCGTGGCACGAACGCATCAGAGAAACTATATAGTTGTGCGTTGCACAAAAGAATGAGAGAAACTCTATATTTGTGCGTAGCACGAAAGAATGAGAGAAACTCTATATTTGTGCGTAGCACGATAGAATGAGAGAAACTCTATAGTTGTGCTTGGCACGAAAGAATGAGAGAAACTCTATAGTTGTCCGTTGCACGAAAGCATGAGAAACTCTATAGTTGTGCGTGGCACGAAAGCATGAGAGAAACTCCATAGTTGTGCGTGATACGAAAGCATGAGAGAAACTGTATAGTTGTGCTTGGCATGAAAGAATGAGAGAAACTCTATAGTTGTGTGTGGCACGAAAGAATGAGAGAAACTCTATAGTTGTGCGTGGCACGAAAGCCTGAGAGAAACTCTAATCTTTAGCGTGGCTCGAAACAATGAGAGAAACTCTATAGTTGTGCTTGGCACGAAAGAATGAAACTCTATATATGTGCGCCGCACGAAATCATGGGAGAAACTCTATAGTTGTACGTGGCACGAAAGCATGAGAGAAACTATAGTTGTGGGTGATACGAAAGCGTGAGGGAAACTCTGTAGTTGTGCATGTCACGAAAGAATGAGAGAAACTCTATAGTTGTGCGTGGCACAAAACCATGAGAGAAACTCTATAGTTGTACGTGGCACGAAAGCATGAGAGACACTCTATAGTTGTGCGTGGCACGAAACCATGAAAGAAAATATATACTTGTGCGTGGCACAAAAGAATGAGATAACCGGTATAGTTGTGCGTGGCACGAAAGAAGCAGAGAAATTTTATAATTGCGTAGAGCACGATTTAATGAGGGAAACCCTATAGTTGTGCGTGGCACGAAAGTATAAGAGAAACTCTATGGTTGCATGTAGCAGAATAGAATGAGAGAAACTCTATAGTTGTGCGTGGAACGATTGAATGGGCGAAACTCTATCATTGTGCTTGAAACGAAACAATGAGAGAAACTCTATAGTTGTGCATCGCGCGAAAGCATGAGAGAAACTCTATAGTTCTGCATCGCGCGAAAGCATGAGAAAAACTCTATAGTTGCGCACGGCACGAAAGAGTGAGAGAAACTCCATAGTTGTGCGTGCCACAAAAGAATGAGAGAAACTCCATAGTTGTGCGTGGCACGAAAGCATGAGGGAAACTCTATGGTCTTGCGTGGCACAAATGAATGAGAGGAACTCTATAGTTGTGCGTTGCACGAAAGAATGAGAGAAACTCTATAATTGCGTATAGCACGATTTTGTGGGAGAAACTCTATAGTTGTGTGTGGCACGAAAGAATGAGAGAAACTCTATGGTTGCGTGTAGCAATATAGGATGTGAGAAACCCTATAGTATTGCGTGGAACGATAGAATAGGTCAAACTCCATCATTGTGCTTGAAACGAAAGAATGAGAGAAACTCTATTGTTGTGCGTGGCACAAAAAATGAGAGAAAACCTATAGTTGTGCATGGCACTAAAGAATGAGACAAACTCTATAGTTGTGCATGGCGCGAAACAATGAGAGAAACTCTATAGTTGTGCGTGGCACGAAAGAACGAGAGAAACTCTATAGTTGTGTGTGGCACGAAAGAATGAGAGAAACTTTATAGTTGTGCTTGGCACGAAAGAATGAGAGAAACTATAGTTTTGCGTGGCACGAAAGCCTGAGAGAAACTCTAAAGTTGAGCGTGGCTCGAAAGAATGAGAGAAATTTTATAGCTGTGCGTGGCACGAACGAGAGAAAATCTATAGTTGTGCGTGGCACGAAAGCATGAGAGAAACTCTATAGTCTTGCGTGGCACGAAAGAATGAGAAAAACTCTATTGTTGTGCGTGGCACAAATGAATAAGAGAAACTCTATAGTTGTGCTTGGCACGGAAGAACGAGAGACACTCTATAATTGAGTATAGCACGATTTAATGAGAGAAACTGTATAGTTGTATGTGGCACGAAAGAATGAGAAAGACTCTATAGTTGTGCGTGGCACGATAGCATGAGAGAAACTCTACAATTGTGCGTTGCACGAAAGAATGAGAGAAACTCTATATTTGTGCGTAGCACGAAAGAATCAGAGAAACTCTATAGTTGTCCGTTGCACGAAAGCGTGAGAGAAACTCTATAGTTGTGCGTGGCACGAAAGCATAAGAGAAACTCCATAGTTGTGCGTGATACGAAAGCATGAGAGAAACTGTATAGTTGTGCGTGGCACGTAAGAAGAGAGAAACTCTATAGTTGTGTGTGGCACGAAAGAATGAGAGAAACTCTATGGTTGCGTGTAGCAATATAGGATGTGAGAAACTCTATAGGTGTGCGTGGAACGATAGAATCGGGGAAACTCCATCATTGTGCTTGAAACGAAAGAATGAGACAAACTCTATTGTTGTGCGTGGCACAAAAAATGAGAGACACCCTATAGTCGTGCGTGGCACCAAAGAATGAGACAAACTATATAATTGTGCATGGCACGAAACAATGAGAGAAACTCTGTAGTTGTGCGTGGCACGAAAGAACGAGAGAAACTCTATAGTTGTGTGTGGCACGAAAGAATGAGAGAAACTCTATAGTTGTGCTTGGCACGAAAAATGAGAGAAACTCTATAGTTTTGCGTGGCACGAATGCCTGAGAGAAACTCCAAAGTTGAGCGTGGCTCGAAAGAATGAGAGAAACTCTATAGGTGTGCATGGCACTAATGAGAGAAAATCTATAGTTGTGCGTGGCACTAAAGCATGAGAGAAACTCTATAGTTGTACATGGCACGAAATAATGAGAGAAACTCTATAGTTGTACTTTGCATGAAAGGATGAGAGAAACTTTTTAGTTGTGTGTGGCACGAAAGCATGAGAGAAACTCTATAGTCTTGCGTTGCACGAAAGAATGAGAGAAACTCTATAATTGCATATAGCACGATTTCGTGGGAGAAACTCTATAGTTCTGTGTGGCACGAAAGAATGAGAGAAACTCTATGGTTGCGTGTAGCAATATAGGATGTGAGAAACCCTATAGTATTGCGTGGAACGATAGAATAGGTCAAACTCCATCATTGTGCTTGAAACGAAAGAATGAGAGAAACTCTATTGTTGTGCGTGGCACAAAAAATGAGAGAAACCCTATAGTTGTGCATGGCACGAAAGAATGAGACAAACTCTATAGTTGTGCATGGCACGAAACAATGAGAGAAACTCTATAGTTGTGCGTGGCACGAAAGAACGAGAGAAACTCTATAGTTGTGTGTGGCACGAAAGAATGAGAGCAACTCTATGGTTGTCCGTTGCACGCAAGCATGAGAGAAACTCTATAGTTGTGCGTGGCACGAAAGCATAAGAGAAACTCCATAGCTGTGCGTGATACGAAAGCATGAGAGAAACTGTATAGTTGTGCGTGGCACGTAAGAATGAGAGAAACTATATAGTTGTGTGTGGCACGAAAGAATGAGAGAAACTCTATAGTTGTGCTTCGCACGAAAGAATGAGAGAAACTCTATAGTTGTGCGTGGCACGAAAGCCAGAGAGAAACTCTAAAGTTTAGCGTGGCCGGAAACAATGAGAGAAACTCTATAGTTGTGCTTGGCACGAAAAAATGAAACTCTATAGATGTGCGCCGCACGAAAGCATGGGAGAAACTCTATAGTTGTACGTGGCACGAAAGTATGAGAGAAACCCTGTAGTTGTGCGTGATACGAAAGCATCAGATAAACTGTATAGTTGTGCGTGGTACGAAAGAAAGAAACTCTATAGTTGTGTGTGGCACGAAAAAATGAGAGAAACTCTATAGTTGTGCTTGGCACGAAAGAATGAGAGAAACTCTATAGTTTTGCGTGGCACGAAAGGCTGAGAGAAACTCTAAAGTTGAGCGTGGCTCGAAAGAATGAGAGAAACTCTATAGTTCTGCTTGGCACAAAAGAATGAGAGAAACTCTATACTTGTGCGTGGAACGAAAGCATGGGAAAAACTCTATCGTTGTGCGTAGCACGAAAGAATGAGAGAAACTCTATAGTTGTGTGTGGCACAAAAGAATGAGAGAAACTCTATAGTTGTGCATGGCACGAAATAATGAGAGAAACTCTATAGTTGTACTTTGCATGAAAGAACGAGAGAAACTCTATAATTAAGTATAGCACGATTTAATGAGAGAAACTGTATAGTTGTATGTGGCACGAAAGAATGAGAAAAACTCTATAGTTGTGCGTGGCACGAACGCATCAGAGAAACTATATAGTTGTGCGTTGCACAAAAGAATGAGAGAAACTCTATATTTGTGCGTAGCACGAAAGAATGAGAGAAACTCTATATTTGTGCGTAGCACGATAGAATGAGAGAAACTCTATAGTTGTGCTTGGCACGAAAGAATGAGAGAAACTCTATAGTTGTCCGTTGCACGAAAGCATGAGAAACTCTATAGTTGTGCGTGGCACGAAAGCATGAGAGAAACTCCATAGTTGTGCGTGATACGAAAGCATGAGAGAAACTGTATAGTTGTGCTTGGCATGAAAGAATGAGAGAAACTCTATAGTTGTGTGTGGCACGAAAGAATGAGAGAAACTCTATAGTTGTGCGTGGCACGAAAGCCTGAGAGAAACTCTAATCTTTAGCGTGGCTCGAAACAATGAGAGAAACTCTATAGTTGTGCTTGGCACGAAAGAATGAAACTCTATATATGTGCGCCGCACGAAAGCATGGGAGAAACTCTATAGTTGTACGTGGCACGAAAGCATGAGAGAAACTATAGTTGTGGGTGATACGAAAGCATGAGGGAAACTCTGTAGTTGTGCATGTCACGAAAGAATGAGAGAAACTCTATAGTTGTGCGTGGCACAAAACCATGAGAGAAACTCTATAGTTGTACGTGGCACGAAAGCATGAGAGACACTCTATAGTTGTGCGTGGCACGAAACCATGAAAGAAAATATATACTTCTGCGTGGCACAAAAGAATGAGATAACCGGTATAGTTGTGCGTGGCACGAAAGAAGCAGAGAAATTCTATAATTGCGTAGAGCACGATTTAATGAGGGAAACCCTATAGTTGTGCGTGGCACGAAAGTATAAGAGAAACTCTATGGTTGCATGTAGCAGAATAGAATGAGAGAAACTCTATAGTTGTGCGTGGAACGATTGAATGGGCGAAACTCTATCATTGTGCTTGAAACGAAACAATGAGAGAAACTCTATAGTTGTGCATCGCGCGACAGCATGAGAGAAACTCTATAGTTCTGCATCGCGCGAAAGCATGAGAAAAACTCTATAGTTGCGCACGGCACGAAAGAGTGAGAGAAACTCCATAGTTGTGCGTGCCACAAAAGAATGAGAGAAACTCCATAGTTGTGCGTGGCACGAAAGCATGAGGGAAACTCTATGGTCTTGCGTGGCACAAATGAATGAGAGGAACTCTATAGTTGTGCGTTGCACGAAAGAATGAGAGAAACTCTATAATTGCGTATAGCACGATTTTGTGGGAGAAACTCTATAGTTGTGTGTGGCACGAAAGAATGAGAGAAACTCTATGGTTGCGTGTAGCAATATAGGATGTGAGAAACCCTATAGTATTGCGTGGAACGATAGAATAGGTCAAACTCCATCATTGTGCTTGAAACGAAAGAATGAGAGAAACTCTATTGTTGTGCGTGGCACAAAAAATGAGAGAAAACCTATAGTTGTGCATGGCACGAAAGAATGAGACAAACTCTATAGTTGTGCATGGCGCGAAACAATGAGAGAAACTCTATAGTTGTGCGTGGCACGAAAGAACGAGAGAAACTCTATAGTTGTGTGTGGCACGAAAGAATGAGAGAAACTTTATAGTTGTGCTTGGCACGAAAGAATGAGAGAAACTATAGTTTTGCGTGGCACGAAAGCCTGAGAGAAACTCTAAAGTTGAGCGTGGCTCGAAAGAATGAGAGAAATTTTATAGCTGTGCGTGGCACGAACGAGAGAAAATCTATAGTTGTGCGTGGCACGAAAGCATGAGAGAAACTCTATAGTCTTGCGTGGCACGAAAGAATGAGAAAAACTCTATTGTTGTGCGTGGCACAAATGAATAAGAGAAACTCTATAGTTGTGCTTGGCACGGAAGAACGAGAGACACTCTATAATTGAGTATAGCACGATTTAATGAGAGAAACTGTATAGTTGTATGTGGCACGAAAGAATGAGAAAGACTCTATAGTTGTGCGTGGCACGATAGCATGAGAGAAACTCTACAATTGTGCGTTGCACGAAAGAATGAGAGAAACTCTATATTTGTGCGTAGCACGAAAGAATCAGAGAAACTCTATAGTTGTCCGTTGCACGAAAGCGTGAGAGAAACTCTATAGTTGCGCGTGGCACGACAGCATAATAGAAACTCCATAGTTGTGCGTGATACGAAAGCATGAGAGAAACTGTATAGTTGTGCGTGGCACGTAAGAAGAGAGAAACTCTATAGTTGTGTGTGGCAGGAAAGAATGAGAGAAACTCTATGGTTGCGTGTAGCAATATAGGATGTGAGAAACTCTATAGGTGTCCGTGGAACGATAGAATCGGGGAAACTCCATCATTGTGCTTGAAACGAAAGAATGAGACAAACTCTATTGTTGTGCGTGGCACAAAAAATGAGAGACACCCTATAGTTGTGCGTGGCACCAAAGAATGAGACAAACTATATAATTGTGCATGGCACGAAACAATGAGAGAAACTCTGTAGTTGTGCGTGGCACGAAAGAACGAGAGAAACTCTATAGTTGTGTGTGGCACGAAAGAATGAGAGAAACTCTATAGTTGTGCTTGGCACGAAAAATGAGAGAAACTCTATAGTTTTGCGTGGCACGAATGCCTGAGAGAAACTCCAAAGTTGAGCGTGGCTCGAAAGAATGAGAGAAACTCTATAGGTGTGCATGGCACTAACGAGAGAAAATCTATAGTTGTGCGTGGCACTAAAGCATGAGAGAAACTCTATAGTTGTACATGGCACGAAATAATGAGAGAAACTCTATAGTTGTACTTTGCATGAAAGAATGAGAGAAACTTTTTAGTTGTGTGTGGCACGAAAGCATGAGAGAAACTCTATAGTCTTGCGTTGCACGAAAGAATGAGAGAAACTCTATAATTGCGTATAGCACGATTTCGTGGGAGAAACTCTATAGTTCTGTGTGGCACGAAAGAATGAGAGAAACTCTATGGTTGCGTGTAGCAATATAGGATGTGAGAAACCCTATAGTATTGCGTGGAACGATAGAATAGGTCAAACTCCATCATTGTGCTTGAAACGAAAGAATGAGAGAAACTCTACTGTTGTGCGTGGCACAAAAAATGAGAGAAACCCTATAGTTGTGCATGGCACGAAAGAATGAGACAAACTCTATAGTTGTGCATGGCACGAAACAATGAGAGAAACTCTATAGTTGTGCGTGGCACGAAAGAACGAGAGAAACTCTATAGTTGTGTGTGGCACGAAAGAATGAGAGAAACTTTATAGTTGTGCTTGGCACGAAAGAATGAGAGAAGCTCTATAGTTTTGCGTGGCACGAAAGCCTGAGAGAAACTCTAAAGTTGAGCGTGGCTCGAAAGAATGAGAGAAACTTTATAGCTGTGCATGGCACGAACGAGAGAAAATCTATAGTTGTGCGTGGCACGAAAGCAGGAGAGAAACTCTATAGTCTTGCGTGGCACGAAAGAATGAGAAAAACTCTATTGTTGTGCGTGGCACAAATGAATGAGAGAAACTCTATAGTTGTGCGTGGCACGGAAGAACGAGAGACACTCTTTAATTGAGTATAGCACGATTTAATGAGAGAAACTGTATAGTTGTATGTGGCACGAAAGAATGAGAAAAACTCTATAGTTGTGCGTGGCACGATAGCATGAGAGAAACTCTATAATTGTGTGTTGCACGAAAGAATGAGAGAAACTCTATATTTGTGCGTAGCACGAAAGAATCAGAGAAACTCTATAGTTGTCCGTTGCACGAAAGCATGAGAGAAACTCTATAGTTGTGCGTGGCACGAAAGCATAAGAGAAACTCCATAGTTGTGCGTGATACGAAAGTATGAGAGAAACTGTATAGTTGTGCGTGGCACGTAAGAAGAGAGAAACTCTATAGTTGTGTGTGGCACGAAAGAATGAGAGAAACTCTATGGTTGCGTGTAGCAATATAGGATGTGAGAAACTGTATAGGTGTGCGTGGAACGATAGAATAGGGGAAACTCCATCATTGTGCTTGAAACGAAACAATGAGACAAACTCTATTGTTGTGCGTGGCACAAAAAATGAAGGAAACCCTATAGTTGTGCGTGGCACGAAACAATAAGAGAAACTCTGTAGTTGTGCGTGGCACGAAGGAACGAGAGAAACTCTATAGTTGTGCGTGGCACGAAAGAACGAGAGAAACTCTATAGTTGTGTGTGGCACGAAAGAATGAGAGAAACTCTATAGTTGTGCTTGGCACGAAAAATGAGAGAAACTCTATAGTTTTGCGTGGCACGAATGCCTGAGAGAAACTCCAAAGTTGAGCGTGGCTCGAAAGAATGAGAGAAACTCTATAGGTGTGCATGGCACTAACGAGAGAAAATCTATAGTTGTGCGTGGCACTAAAGCATGAGAGAAACTCTATAGTTGTACATGGCACGAAATAATGAGAGAAACTCTATAGTTGTACTTTGCATGAAAGAATGAGAGAAACTTTTTAGTTGTGTGTGGCACGAAAGCATGAGAGAAACTCTATAGTCTTGCGTTGCACGAAAGAATGAGAGAAACTCTATAATTGCGTATAGCACGATTTCGTGGGAGAAACTCTATAGTTCTGTGTGGCACGAAAGAATGAGAGAAACTCTATGGTTGCGTGTAGCAATATAGGATGTGAGAAACCCTATAGTATTGCGTGGAACGATAGAATAGGTCAAACTCCATCATTGTGCTTGAAACGAAAGAATGAGAGAAACTCTACTGTTGTGCGTGGCACAAAAAATGAGAGAAACCCTATAGTTGTGCATGGCACGAAAGAATGAGACAAACTCTATAGTTGTGCATGGCACGAAACAATGAGAGAAACTCTATAGTTGTGCGTGGCACGAAAGAACGAGAGAAACTCTATAGTTGTGTGTGGCACGAAAGAATGAGAGAAACTTTATAGTTGTGCTTGGCACGAAAGAATGAGAGAAGCTCTATAGTTTTGCGTGGCACGAAAGCCTGAGAGAAACTCTAAAGTTGAGCGTGGCTCGAAAGAATGAGAGAAACTTTATAGCTGTGCATGGCACGAACGAGAGAAAATCTATAGTTGTGCGTGGCACGAAAGCAGGAGAGAAACTCTATAGTCTTGCGTGGCACGAAAGAATGAGAAAAACTCTATTGTTGTGCGTGGCACAAATGAATGAGAGAAACTCTATAGTTGTGCGTGGCACGGAAGAACGAGAGACACTCTTTAATTGAGTATAGCACGATTTAATGAGAGAAACTGTATAGTTGTATGTGGCACGAAAGAATGAGAAAAACTCTATAGTTGTGCGTGGCACGATAGCATGAGAGAAACTCTATAATTGTGTGTTGCACGAAAGAATGAGAGAAACTCTATATTTGTGCGTAGCACGAAAGAATCAGAGAAACTCTATAGTTGTCCGTTGCACGAAAGCATGAGAGAAACTCTATAGTTGTGCGTGGCACGAAAGCATAAGAGAAACTCCATAGTTGTGCGTGATACGAAAGTATGAGAGAAACTGTATAGTTGTGCGTGGCACGTAAGAAGAGAGAAACTCTATAGTTGTGTGTGGCACGAAAGAATGAGAGAAACTCTATGGTTGCGTGTAGCAATATAGGATGTGAGAAACTGTATAGGTGTGCGTGGAACGATAGAATAGGGGAAACTCCATCATTGTGCTTGAAACGAAACAATGAGACAAACTCTATTGTTGTGCGTGGCACAAAAAATGAAGGAAACCCTATAGTTGTGCGTGGCACGAAACAATAAGAGAAACTCTGTAGTTGTGCGTGGCACGAAGGAACGAGAGAAACTCTATAGTTGTGCGTGGCACGAAAGAATGAGAGAAACTCTATAGTTGTGCTTGGCACGAAAAATGAGAGAAACTCTATAGTTGTGCTTGGCACGAAAAATGAGAGAAACTCTATAGTTTTGCGTGGCACGAATGCCTGAGAGAAACTCCAAAGTTGAGCGTGGCTCGAAAGAATGAGAGAAACTCTATAGGTGTGCATGGCACGAAACAATGAGAGAAACTCTATAGTTGTGCGTGGCACGAAAGAACGAGAGAAACTCTATAGTTGTGTGTGGCACGAAAGAATGAGAGCAACTCTATGGTTGTCCGTTGCACGCAAGCATGAGAGAAACTCTATAGTTGTGCGTGGCACGAAAGCATAAGAGAAACTCCATAGCTGTGCGTGATACGAAAGCATGAGAGAAACTGTATAGTTGTGCGTGGCACGTAAGAATGAGAGAAACTATATAGTTGTGTGTGGCACGAAAGAATGAGAGAAACTCTATAGTTGTGCTTCGCACGAAAGAATGAGAGAAACTCTATAGTTGTGCGTGGCACGAAAGCCAGAGAGAAACTCTAAAGTTTAGCGTGGCCGGAAACAATGAGAGAAACTCTATAGTTGTGCTTGGCACGAAAAAATGAAACTCTATAGATGTGCGCCGCACGAAAGCATGGGAGAAACTGTATAGTTGTACGTGGCACGAAAGTATGAGAGAAACCCTGTAGTTGTGCGTGATACGAAAGCATCAGATAAACTGTATAGTTGTGCGTGGTACGAAAGAAAGAAACTCTATAGTTGTGTGTGGCACGAAAAAATGAGAGAAACTCTATAGTTGTGCTTGGCACGAAAGAATGAGAGAAACTCTATAGTTTTGCGTGGCACGAAAGGCTGAGAGAAACTCTAAAGTTGAGCGTGGCTCGAAAGAATGAGAGAAACTCTATAGTTCTGCTTGGCACAAAAGAATGAGAGAAACTCTATACTTGTGCGTGGAACGAAAGCATGGGAAAAACTCTATCGTTGTGCGTAGCACGGAAGAATGAGAGAAACTCTATAGTTGTGTGTGGCACAAAAGAATGAGAGAAACTCTATAGTTGTGCATGGCACGAAATAATGAGAGAAACTCTATAGTTGTACTTTGCATGAAAGAATGAGAGAAACTCTTTAGTTGTGCGTGGCACAAAGCGTGAGAGAAACTCGATAGTCTTGCGTGGCACGAAAGCATGAGAGAAACTATAGTTGTGCGTGGCACGAAAGAATGAGAAAAACTCTATTGTTGTGCGTGGCACAAATGAACGAGAGAAACTCTATAGTTGTCCGTGGCACGAAAGAACGAGAGAAACTCTATAATTAAGTATAGCACGATTTAATGAGAGAAACTGTATAGTTGTATGTGGCACGAAAGAATGAGAAAAACTCTATAGTTGTGCGTGGCACGAACGCATCAGAGAAACTATATAGTTGTGCGTTGCACAAAAGAATGAGAGAAACTCTATATTTGTGCGTAGCACGAAAGAATGAGAGAAACTCTATATTTGTGCGTAGTACGATAGAATGAGAGAAACTCTATAGTTGTGCTTGGCACGAAAGAATGAGAGAAACTCTATAGTTGTCCGTTGCACGAAAGCATGAGAAACTCTATAGTTGTGCGTGGCACGAAAGCATGAGAGAAACTCTATAGTTGTGCGTGATACGAAAGCATGAGATAAACTGTATAGTTGTGCTTGGCACGAAAGAATGAGAGAAACTCTATAGTTGTGCTTCGCACGAAAGAATGAGAGAAACTCTATACTTGTGCGTGGCACGAAAGCCTGAGAGAAACTCTAAAGTTTAGCGTGGCTCGAAACAATGAGAGAAACTCTATAGTTGTGCTTGGCACGAAAGAATGAAACTCTATAGATGTGCGCCACACGAAAGCATGGGAGAAACTCTATAGTTGTACGTGGCACGAAAGCATGAGAGAAACCCTGTAGTTGTGCGTGATACGAAAGCATGAGATAAACTGTATAGTTGTGCGTGGTACGAAAGAAAGAAACTCTATAGTTGTGTGTGGCACGAAAGAATGAGAGAACCTCTATAGTTGTGCTTGGCACGAAAGAATGAGAGAAACTCTATAGTTTTGCGTGGCACGAAAGGCTGAGAGAAACTCTAAAGTTGAGCGTGGCTCGAAAGAATGAGAGAAACTCTATAGTTGTGCTTGGCACAAAAGAATGAGAGAAACTCTATACTTGTGCGTGGAACGAAAGCATGGGAAAAACTCTATTGTTGTACGTGGCACGAAAGAATGAAAGAAACTCGTTAGTTGTGTGTGGCACGAAAAAATGAGAGAAACTCTATAGTTGTGCTTGGCACGAAAAGTGAGAGAAACTCTATAGTTTTGCGTGGCACGAATGCCTGAGAGAAACTCCAAAGTTGAGCGTGGCTCGAAAGAATGAGAGAAACTCTATAGGTGTGCGTGGCACTAACGAGAGAAAATCTATAGTTGTGCGTGGCACTAAAGCATGAGAGAAACTCTATAGTTGTGCATGGCAAGAAATAATGAGAAAAACTCAATAGTTGTATTTGCATGAAAGAATGAGAGAAACTTTTTAGTTGTGCGTGGCACGAAAGCATGAGAGAAACTCTATAGTCTTGCGTGGCACGAAAGCATGAGAGAAACTACAGTTGTGCGTGGTACAAAAGAATGAGAAAAACTATTGTTGTGCGTGGCACAAATGAATGAGAGAAACTCTATAGTTGTGCGTGGCACGAAAGAACGAGAGAAACTCTATAATTGAGTATAGCACGATTTAATGAGAAAAACTGCATAGTTGTATGTGGCACGAAAGAATGAGAAAAACTCTATAGTTGTGCGTGGCACGAACGCATGAGAGAAACTCTATAGTTGTGTGTGGCACGAAAGAATGAGAGAACCTCTATAGTTGTGCTTGGCACGAAAGAATGAGAGAAACTCTATAGTTTTGCGTGGCACGAAAGGATGAGAGAAACTCTAAAGTTGAGCGTGGCTCGAAAGAATGAGAGAAACTCTATAGTTCTGCTTGGCACAAAAGAATGAGAGAAACTCTATACTTGTGCGTGGAACGAAAGCATGGGAAAAACTCTATCGTTGTGCGAGGCACGAAAGAATGGGAGAAACTCTATAGTTGTACTTTGCATGAAATAATGAGAGAAACTCTTTAGTTGTGCGTGGCACGAAAGCATGAGAGAAACCCGATAGTCTTGCGTGGCACGAACGCATAAGAGAAACTCTATAGTTGTTCGTTGCACGAAAGAATGAGAGAAACTCTATATTTGTGCGTAGCCCGAAAGAATGAGAGAAACTATATTTGTGCGTAGCACGAAAGAATGAGAGAAACTCTGTAGTTGTGCTTGGCACGAAAGAATGAGAGAAACTCTATAGTTGTCCGTTGCACGAAAGCATGAGAAACTCTATAGTTGTGCGTGGCACGAAAGCATGAGAGAAACTCCATAGTTGTGCGTGATACAAAAGCATGAGAGAAACTCTATAGTTCTGCATCGCGCGAAAGCATGAGAAATACTCTATAGTTGCGCACGGCACGAAAGAATCAGAGAAACTCCATAGTTGTGCGTGCCACAAAAGAATGAGAGAAACTCCATAGTAGTGCGTGGCACGAAAGCATGAGGGAAACTCTAAAGTCTTGCGTGGCACGAAAGCATGAGAGAAATTCTATAGTTGTGCGTGGCTCGAACGAATGAGAGAAACTCTATAGTTGTGCTTGGCACGAAAGAATCAGAGAAATTCTATAGTTGTGCGTGGCACGAAAGCCGGAGATAAATTCTGTAGTTGTGCGTGGCTCGAAAGGATGAGAGAAACTCTATAGTTGTGCTTGGCACGAACGAGAAAAAATCTATAGTTGTGCGTGGCACGAAAGCATGAGAGAAAATCTATAGTCTTGCGTGGCACGAAAGCATGAGAGAAACTATAGTTGTGCGTGGCACGAAAAAATGAGAAAAACTCTATTGTTGTGCGTGGCACAAATGAATGAGAGAAACTCTATAGTTGGGCGTGGCACGAAAGACCGAGAGAAACTCTATAATTGAGTATAGCACGATTTAATGAGAGAAACTGTATAGTTGTATGTGGCACGAAAGAATGAGAAAAACTCTATGGTTGTGCGTGGCACGAACGCATGAGAGAAACTCTATAGTCGTGCGTTGCACGAAAGAATGAGAGAAACTCTATAATTGCGTATAGCACGATTTCTTGGGAGAAACTCTATAGTTGTGTGTGGCACGAAAGAATGAGAAAAACTCTATAGTTGTGCGTGGCACGAACGCATGAGAGAAACTCTATAGTTGTGCGTTGCACGAAAGAATGAGAGAAACTCTATATTTGTGCGTAGCACGAAAGAATGAGAGAAACTCTATAGTTGTGCTTGGCACGAAAGAATGAGAGAAACTCCATAGTTGTGCTTGGTACGAAAGAATGAGAGATACTCTATAGTTGTGCGTGGCACGAAAGAAGGAGAGAAACTCTATAATTGCGCATAGCACGATTTCGTGGGAGAAACTCTATAGTTGTGTGTGGCACGAAAGAATGAGAGAAACTCTATGGTTGCGTGTAGCAATATAGGATGTGAGAATGTGAGAGATAGTTGTGCGTAGAATGATAGAATAGGTCAAACTCCATCATTGTGCTTCAAACGAAAGAATGAGAGAAACTCTATTGTTCTGCGTGGCACAAAAAATGAGAGAAACCCTATAGTTGTGCATGGCACGAAGAATGAGAGAAACTCTTTAGTTGTGCGTGGCACGAAAGCCGGAGATAAATTCTATAGTTGTGCGTGGCTCGAAAGAATGAGAGAAACTCTATAGTTGTGCTTGGCACGAACGAGAGAAAATCTATAGTTGTGCGTGGCACGAAAGCATGAGAGAAAATCTATAGTCTTGCGTGGCACGAAAGCATGAGAGAAACTATAGTTGTGCGTGGCACGAAAAAATGAGAAAAACTCTATTGTTGTGCGTTGCACAAATGAATGAGAGAAACTCTATAGTTGGGCGTGGCACGAAAGACCGAGAGAAACTCTATAATTGAGTATAGCACGATTTAATGAGAGAAACTGTATAGTTGTATGTGGCACGAAAGAATGAGAAAAACTCTATAGTTGTGCGTGGCACGAACGCATTAGAGAAACTCTATAGTTGTCCGTCGCACAAAAGCATGAGAGAAACTCTATAGTTGTGCGTGGCACGAAAGAACGAGAGAAACTCTATAGTTGTGTGTGGCACGAAAGAATGAGAGAAACTCTATAGTTGTGCTTGGCACGAAAGAATGAGAGAAACTCTATAGTTTTGCGTGGCACGAAAGGCTGAGAGAAACTCTAAAGTTGAGCGTGGCTCGAAAGAATGAGAGAAACTCTATAGTTGTGCTTGGCACAAAAGAATGAGAGAAACTCTATACTTGTGCGTGGAACGAAAGCATGGGAAAAACTCTATTGTTGTACGTGGCACGAAAGAATGAAAGAAACTCGTTAGTTGTGTGTGGCACGAAAAAATGAGAGAAACTCTATAGTTGTGCTTGGCACGAAAAGTGAGAGAAACTCTATAGTTTTGCGTGGCACGAATGCCTGAGAGAAACTCCAAAGTTGAGCGTGGCTCGAAAGAATGAGAGAAACTCTATAGGTGTGCGTGGCACTAACGAGAGAAAATCTATAGTTGTGCGTGGCACTAAAGCATGAGAGAAACTCTATAGTTGTGCATGGCAAGAAATAATGAGAAAAACTCAATAGTTGTATTTGCATGAAAGAATGAGAGAAACTTTTTAGTTGTGCGTGGCACGAAAGCATGAGAGAAACTCTATAGTCTTGCGTGGCACGAAAGCATGAGAGAAACTACAGTTGTGCGTGGTACGAAAGAATGAGAAAAACTCTATTGTTGTGCGTGGCACAAATGAATGAGAGAAACTCTATAGTTGTGCGTGGCACGAAAGAACGAGAGAAACTCTATAATTGAGTATAGCACGATTTAATGAGAAAAACTGCATAGTTGTATGTGGCACGAAAGAATGAGAAAAACTCTATAGTTGTGCGTGGCACGAACGCATGAGAGAAACTCTATAGTTGTGCGTTGCACGAAAGAATGAGAGAAACTCTATAATTGCGTATAGCACGATTTCGTGGGAGAAACTCTATAGTTGTGTGTGGCACGAAAGAATGAGAGAAACTCTATGGTTGCGTGTAGCAATATAGGATGTGAGAAACTCTATAGTATTGCGTGGAACGATAGAATAGGTCAAACTCCATCATCGTGCTTGAAACGAAAGAATGAGAGAAACTCTATTGTTGTGCGTGGCACAAAAAATGAGAGAACCCTATAGTTGTGCATGGCACGAAAGAATGAGACAAACTCTAAAGTTGTGCATTGCACGAAACAATGAGAGAACCTCTATAGTTGTGCGTGGCACGAAAGAATGAGAGAGACACTATAGTTGTGTGTGGCACGAAAGAATGAGAGAAACTCTATAGTTGTGCTTGGCACGAAGGAATGAGAGAAACTCTATAGTTTTGCGTGGCACAAAAGGCTGAGAGAAACTCTAAAGTTGAGCGTGGCTCGAAAGAATGAGAGAAACTCTATACTTGTGCGTGGAACGAAAGCATGGGAAAAACTCTATTGTTGTGCATGGCACGAAAGAGTGAGAGAAACTCTATAGTTGTATGTGGCACGAAAGAATGAGAAAAACTCTATAGTTGTGCGTGGCACGAACGCATGAGAGAAACTCTATAGTTGTGCGTTGCACGAAAGAATGAGAGAAACTCTATATTTGTGCGTAGCACGAAAGAATGAGAGAAACTCTATAGTTGTGCTTGGCACGAAAGAATGAGAGAAACTCCATAGTTGTGCTTGGTACGAAAGAATGAGAGATACTCTATAGTTGTGCGTGGCACGAAAGAAGGAGAGAAACTCTATAATTGCGCATAGCACGATTTCGGGGGAGAAACTCTATAGTTGTGTGTGGCACGAAAGAATGAGAGAAACTCTATGGTTGCGTGTAGCAATATAGGATGTGAGAAACTCTATAGTTGTGCGTAGAATGATAGAATAGGTCAAACTCCATCATTGTGCTTCAAACGAAAGAATGAGAGAAACTCTATTGTTCTGCGTGGCACAAAAAATGAGAGAAACCCTATAGTTGTGCATGGCACGAAGAATGAGAGAAACTCTATAGTTTTGCGTGGCACAAAAGGCTGAGAGAAACTCTAAAGTTGAGCGTGGCTCGAAAGAATGAGACAAACTCTATAGTTGTGTGTGGCACGAACGAGAGAAAATCTATAGTTGTGCGTGGCACGAAAGCATGAGAGAAACTCTATAGTATTGCGTGGCACGAAAGCATGAGAGAAACTATAGTTGTGCGTGGCACGAAAGAATGAGAAAAACTATTGTTGTGCGTGGCACAAATGAATCAGAGAAACTCCATAGTTGTGCATGGTACGAAAGAACGAGAGAAACTCTATAATTGAGTATAGCACGATTTAATGAGAGAAACTCTATTGTTGTATGTGGCACGAAAGAATGAGAAAAACTCTATAGTTGTGCGTGGCACGATAGCATGAGAGAAACTCTATATTTGTGCGTTGCACGAAAGAATGAGAGAAACTCTATATTTGTGCGTAGCACGAACGAATGAGAGCAACTCTATAGTTGTCCGTTGCACGAAAGCATGAGAGAATTTCTATAGTTGTGCGTGGCACGAAAGCATAAGAGAAACTCCATAGCTGTGCCTGATACGAAAGCATGAGAGAAACTGTATAGTTGTGCGTGGCACGAAAGAAGGAGAGAAACTCTATAATTGCGCATAGCACGATTTCGTGGGAGAAACTCTATAGTTGTGTGTGGCACGAAAGAATGAGAGAAACTCTATAGTTGTGCTTCGCACGAAAGAATGAGAGAAACTCTATAGTTGTGCGTGGCACGAAAGCCTGAGAGAAACTCTAAAGTTTAGCGTGGCTCGAAACAATGAGAGAAACTCTATAGTTGTGCTTGGCACGAAAGAATGAACCTCTATAGATGTGCGCCGCACGAAAGCATGGGAGAAACTCTATAGTTGTACGTGGCAGGAAAGCATGAGAGAAACCCTGTAGTTGTGCGTGATACGAAAGCATGAGATCAACTGTATAGTTGGGCGTGGTACGAAAGAAAGAAACTCTGTAGTTGTGTGTGGCACGAAAGAATGAGAGAAACTCTATAGTTGTGCTTGGCACGAAAGAATCAGAGAAACTCTATAGTTTTGCTTGGCACGAAAGGCTGAGAGAAACTCTAAAGTTGAGCGTGGCTCGAAAGAATGAGAGAAAGTCTATAGTTCTGCTTGGCACAAAAGAATGAGAGAAACTCTATACTTGAGCATGGAACGAAAGCATGGGAAAACTCTATCGTTGTGCATGGCACGAAAGAATGAGAGAAACTCTATAGTTGTGTGTGGCACGAAAGAATAACAGAAACTCTATAGTTGTGCTTGGCACGAAAGAATGAGAGAAACTCTATAGTTGTGCGTGGCACGAACGAGAGAAAATCTATATTTGTGCGTGGCACGAACGCATGAGAGAAACTCTATAGTTGTGCGTTGCACGAAAGAATGAGAGAAACTCTATATTTGTGCGTAGCACGAAAGAATAAGAGAAACTCTATAGTTGTGCTTGGCACGAAAGAATGAGAGAAACTCTATAGTTGTGCTTGGTACGAAAGAATGAGAGATACTCTATAGTTGTGCGTGGCACGAAAGGAGAGAAACTCTATAATTGCGTATAGCACAATTTCGTGGGAGAAACTCTATAGTTGTGTGTGGCACGAAAGAATGAGAGAAACTCTATGGTTGCGTGTAGCAATATAGGATGTGAGAAACTCTACAGTTGTGCGTAGAATGATAGAATAGGTCAAACTCCATCATTGTGCTTGAAACGAAAGAATGAGAGAAACTCTATTGTTGTGCGTGGCACAAAAAATGAGAGAAACCCTATAGTTGTGCATGGCACGAAGAATGAGAGAAACTCTATAGTCTTGCGTGGCACAAAAGCATGAGAAAAATTCTATAGTTGTGCGTGGCTCGAACGAATGAGAGAAACTCTATAGTTGTGCTTGGCACGAAAGAATCAGAGAAATTCTATAGTTGTGCGTGGCACGAAAGCATGAGAGAAACTCTATAGTTCGGCGTGGCACGAAAGCATGAGCGAAACTCTATAGTCTTGCGTGGCACCAAAGCATGAGAGAAACTGTATAGTTGTGCGTGGCACGAAAGAATGAGAGAAACTCTTTAGTTGTGCGTGGCACGAAAGCCGGAGATAAATTCTATAGTTGTGCGTGGCTCGAAAGAATGAGAGAAAATCTATAGTCTTGTGTGGCACGAAAGCATGAGAGAAACTATAGTTGTGCGTGGCACGAAAAAATGAGAAAAACTCTATTGTTGTGCGTTGCACAAATGAATGAGAGAAACTCTATAGTTGGGCGTGGCACGAAAGACCGAGAGAAACTCTATAATTGAGTATAGCACGATTTAATGAGAGAAACTGTATAGTTGTATGTGGCACGAAAGAATGAGAAAAACTCTATAGTTGTGCGTGGCACGAACGCATTAGAGAAACTCTATAGTTGTCCGTCGCACGAAAGCATGAGAGAAACTCTATAGTTGTGCGTGGCACGAAAGAACGAGAGAAACTCTATAGTTGTGTGTGGCACGAAAGAATGAGAGAAACTCTATAGTTGTGCTTGGCACGAAAGAATTAGAGAAACTCTATAGTTTTGCGTGGCACGAAAGGCTGAGAGAAACTCTAAAGTTGAGCGTGGCTCGAAAGAATGAGAGAAACTCTATAGTTGTGCTTGGCACAAAAGAATGAGAGAAACTCTATACTTGTGCGTGGAACGAAAGCATGGGAAAAACTCTATTGTTGTACGTGGCACGAAAGAATGAAAGAAACTCGTTAGTTGTGTGTGGCACGAAAAAATGAGAGAAACTCTATAGTTGTGCTTGGCACGAAAAGTGAGAGAAACTCTATAGTTTTGCGTGGCACGAATGCCTGAGAGAAACTCCAAAGTTGAGCGTGGCTCGAAAGAATGAGAGAAACTCTATAGGTGTGCGTGGCACTAACGAGAGAAAATCTATAGTTGTGCGTGGCACTAAAGCATGAGAGAAACTCTATAGTTGTGCATGGCAAGAAATAATGAGAAAAACTCAATAGTTGTATTTGCATGAAAGAATGAGAGAAACTTTTTAGTTGTGCGTGGCACGAAAGCATGAGAGAAACTCTATAGTCTTGCGTGGCACGAAAGCATGAGAGAAACTACAGTTGTGCGTGGTACAAAAGAATGAGAAAAACTCTATTGTTGTGCGTGGCACAAATGAATGAGAGAAACTCTATAGTTGTGCGTGGCACGAAAGAACGAGAGAAACTCTATAATTGAGTATAGCACGATTTAATGAGAAAAACTGCATAGTTGTATGTGGCACGAAAGAATGAGAAAAACTCTATAGTTGTGCGTGGCACGAACGCATGAGAGAAACTCTATAGTTGTGCGTTGCACGAAAGAATGAGAGAAACTCTATAATTGCGTATAGCACGATTTCGTGGGAGAAACTCTATAGTTGTGTGTGGCACGAAAGAATGAGAGAAACTCTATGGTTGCGTGTAGCAATATAGGATGTGAGAAACTCTATAGTATTGCGTGGAACGATAGAATAGGTCAAACTCCATCATCGTGCTTGAAACGAAAGAATGAGAGAAACTCTATTGTTGTGCGTGGCACAAAAAATGAGAGAACCCTATAGTTGTGCATGGCACGAAAGAATGAGACAAACTCTAAAGTTGTGCATTGCACGAAACAATGAGAGAACCTCTATAGTTGTGCGTGGCACGAAAGAATGAGAGACACTATAGTTGTGTGTGGCACGAAAGAATGAGAGAAACTCTATAATTGTGCTTGGCACGAAGGAATGAGAGAAACTCTATAGTTTTGCGTGGCACAAAAGGCTGAGAGAAACTCTAAAGTTGAGCGTGGCTCGAAAGAATGAGAGAAACTCTATACTTGTGCGTGGAACGAAAGCATGGGAAAAACTCTATTGTTGTGCATGGCACGAAAGAATGAGAGAAACTCTATAGTTGTATGTGGCACGAAAGAATGAGAAAAACTCTATAGTTTTGCGTGGCACAAAAGGCTGAGAGAAACTCTAAAGTTGAGCGTGGCTCGAAAGAATGAGACAAACTCTATAGTTGTGTGTGGCACGAACGAGAGAAAATCTATAGTTGTGCGTGGCACGAAAGCATGAGAGAAACTCTATAGTATTGCGTGGCACGAAAGCATGAGAGAAACTATAGTTGTGCGTGGCACGAAAGAATGAGAAAAACTATTGTTGTGCGTGGCACAAATGAATCAGAGAAACTCCATAGTTGTGCATGGTACGAAAGAACGAGAGAAACTCTATAATTGAGTATAGCACGATTTAATGAGAGAAACTCTATAGTTGTATATGGCACGAAAGAATGAGAAAAACTCTATAGTTGTGCGTGGCACGATAGCATGAGAGAAACTCTATATTTGTGCGTTGCACGAAAGAATGAGAGAAACTCTATATTTGTGCGTAGCACGAAAGAATGAGAGCAACTCTATAGTTGTCCGTTGCACGAAAGCATGAGAGAAACTCTATAGTTGTGCGTGGCACGAAAGCATAAGAGAAACTCCATAGCTGTGCCTGATACGAAAGCATGAGAGAAACTGTATAGTTGTGCGTGGCACGTAAGAATGAGAGAAACTCTATAGTTGTGTGTGGCACGAAAGAATGAGAGAAACTCTATAGTTGTGCTTCGCACGAAAGAATGAGAGAAACTCTATAGTTGTGCGTGGCACGAAAGCCTGAGAGAAACTCTAAAGTTTAGCGTGGCTCGAAACAATGAGAGAAACTCTATAGTTTTGCTTGGCACGAAAGAATGAACCTCTATAGATGTGCGCCGCACGAAAGCATGGGAGAAACTCTATAGTTGTACGTGGCAGGAAAGCATGAGAGAAACCCTGTAGTTGTGCGTGATACGAAAGCATGAGATCAACTGTATAGTTGGGCGTGGTACGAAAGAAAGAAACTCTATAGTTGTGTGTGGCACGAAAGAATGAGAGAAACTCTATAGTTTTGCTTGGCACGAAAGGCTGAGAGAAACTCTAAAGTTGAGCGTGGCTCGAAAGAATGAGAGAAAGTCTATAGTTCTGCTTGGCACAAAAGAATGAGAGAAACTCTATGCTTGTGCGTGGAACGAAAGCATGGGAAAAACTCTATCGTTGTGCATGGCACGAAAGAATGAGAGAAACTCTATAGTTGTGTGTGGCACGAAAGAATAACAGAAACTCTATAGTTGTGCTTGGCACGAAAGAATGAGAGAAACTCTATAGTTGTGCGTGGCACGAACGAGAGAAAATCTATATTTGTGCGTGGAACGAACGCATGAGAGAAACTCTATAGTTGTGCGTTGCACGAAAGAATGAGAGAAACTCTATATTTGTGCGTAGCACGAAAGAATGAGAGAAACTCTATAGTTGTGCTTGGCACGAAAGAATGAGAGAAACTCTATAGTTGTGCTTGGTACGAAAGAATGAGAGATACTCTATAGTTGTGCGTGGCACGAAAGGAGAGAAACTCTATAATTGCGTATAGCACAATTTCGTGGGAGAAACTCTATAGTTGTGTGTGGCACGAAAGAATGAGAGAAACTCTATGGTTGCGTTTAGCAATATAGGATGTGAGAAACTCTACAGTTGTGCGTAGAATGCTAGAATAGGTCAAACTCCATCATTGTGCTTGAAACGAAAGAATGAGAGAAACTCTATTGTTGTGCGTGGCACAAAAAATGAGAGAAACCCTATAGTTGTGCATGGCACGAAGAATGAGAGAAACTCTATAGTCTTGCGTGGCACGAAAGCATGAGAAAAATTCTATAGTTGTGCGTGGCTCGAACGAATGAGAGAAACTCTATAGTTGTGCTTGGCACGAAAGAATCAGAGAAATTCTATAGTTGTGCGTGGCACGAAAGCATGAGAGAAACTCTATAGTTCGGCGTGGCACGAAAGCATGAGCGAAACTCTATAGTCTTGCGTGGCACCAAAGCATGAGAGAAACTGTATAGTTGTGCGTGGCACGAAAGAATGAGAGAAACTCTTTAGTTGTGCGTGGCACGAAAGCCGGAGATAAATTCTATAGTTGTGCGTGGCTCGAAAGAATGAGAGAAACTCTATAGTTGTTCTTGGCACGAACGAGAGAAAATCTATAGTCTTGCGTGGCACGAAAGCATGAGAGAAACTATAGTTGTGCGTGGCACGAAAAAATGAGAAAAACTCTATTGTTGTGCGTTGCACAAATGAATGAGAGAAACTCTATAGTTGGGCGTGGCACGAAAGACCGAGAGAAACTCTATAATTGAGTATAGCACGATTTAATGAGAGAAACTGTATAGTTGTATGTGGCACGAAAGAATGAGAAAAACTCTATAGTTGTGCGTGGCACGAACGCATTAGAGAAACTCTATAGTTGTCCGTCGCACGAAAGCATGAGAGAAACTCTATAGTTGTGCGTGGCACGAAAGAACGAGAGAAACTCTATAGTTGTGTGTGGCACGAAAGAATGAGAGAAACTCTATAGTTGTGCTTGGCACGAAAGAATGAGAGAAACTCTATAGTTTTGCGTGGCACGAAAGGCTGAGAGAAACTCTAAAGTTGAGCGTGGCTCGAAAGAATGAGAGAAACTCTATAGTTGTGCTTGGCACAAAAGAATGAGAGAAACTCTATACTTGTGCGTGGAACGAAAGCATGGGAAAAACTCTATTGTTGTACGTGGCACGAAAGAATGAAAGAAACTCGTTAGTTGTGTGTGGCACGAAAAAATGAGAGAAACTCTATAGTTGTGCTTGGCACGAAAAGTGAGAGAAACTCTATAGTTTTGCGTGGCACGAATGCCTGAGAGAAACTCCAAAGTTGAGCGTGGCTCGAAAGAATGAGAGAAACTCTATAGGTGTGCGTGGCACTAACGAGAGAAAATCTATAGTTGTGCGTGGCACTAAAGCATGAGAGAAACTCTATAGTTGTGCATGGCAAGAAATAATGAGAAAAACTCAATAGTTGTATTTGCATGAAAGAATGAGAGAAACTTTTTAGTTGTGCGTGGCACGAAAGCATGAGAGAAACTCTATAGTCTTGCGTGGCACGAAAGCATGAGAGAAACTACAGTTGTGCGTGGTACGAAAGAATGAGAAAAACTCTATTGTTGTGCGTGGCACAAATGAATGAGAGAAACTCTATAGTTGTGCGTGGCACGAAAGAACGAGAGAAACTCTATAATTGAGTATAGCACGATTTAATGAGAAAAACTGCATAGTTGTATGTGGCACGAAAGAATGAGAAAAACTCTATAGTTGTGCGTGGCACGAACGCATGAGAGAAACTCTATAGTTGTGCGTTGCACGAAAGAATGAGAGAAACTCTATAATTGCGTATAGCACGATTTCGTGGGAGAAACTCTATAGTTGTGTGTGGCACGAAAGAATGAGAGAAACTCTATGGTTGCGTGTAGCAATATAGGATGTGAGAAACTCTATAGTATTGCGTGGAACGATAGAATAGGTCAAACTCCATCATCGTGCTTGAAACGAAAGAATGAGAGAAACTCTATTGTTGTGCGTGGCACAAAAAATGAGAGAACCCTATAGTTGTGCATGGCACGAAAGAATGAGACAAACTCTAAAGTTGTGCATTGCACGAAACAATGAGAGAACCTCTATAGTTGTGCGTGGCACGAAAGAATGAGAGAGACACTATAGTTGTGTGTGGCACGAAAGAATGAGAGAAACTCTATAGTTGTGCTTGGCACGAAGGAATGAGAGAAACTCTATAGTTTTGCGTGGCACAAAAGGCTGAGAGAAACTCTAAAGTTGAGCGTGGCTCGAAAGAATGAGAGAAACTCTATACTTGTGCGTGGAACGAAAGCATGGGAAAAACTCTATTGTTGTGCATGGCACGAAAGAATGACAGAAACTCTATAGTTGTATGTGGCACGAAAGAATGAGAAAAACTCTATAGTTGTGCGTGGCACGAACGCATGAGAGAAACTCTATAGTTGTGCGTTGCACGAAAGAATGAGAGAAACTCTATATTTGTGCGTAGCACGAAAGAATGAGAGAAACTCTATAGTTGTGCTTGGCACGAAAGAATGAGAGAAACTCCATAGTTGTGCTTGGTACGAAAGAATGAGAGATACTCTATAGTTGTGCGTGACACGAAAGAAGGAGAGAAACTCTATAATTGCGCATAGCACGATTTCGTGGGAGAAACTCTATAGTTGTGTGTGGCACGAAAGAATGAGAGAAACTCTATGGTTGCGTGTAGCAATATAGGATGTGAGAAACTCTATAGTTGTGCGTAGAATGATAGAATAGGTCAAACTCCATCATTGTGCTTCAAACGAAAGAATGAGAGAAACTCTATTGTTCTGCGTGGCACAAAAAATGAGAGAAACCCTATAGTTGTGCATGGCACGAAGAATGAGAGAAACTCTATAGTTTTGCGTGGCACAAAAGGCTGAGAGAAACTCTAAAGTTGAGCGTGGCTCGAAAGAATGAGACAAACTCTATAGTTGTGTGTGGCACGAACGAGAGAAAATCTATAGTTGTGCGTGGCACGAAAGCATGAGAGAAACTCTATAGTATTGCGTGGCACGAAAGCATGAGAGAAACTATAGTTGTGCGTGGCAAGAAAGAATGAGAAAAACTATTGTTGTGCGTGGCACAAATGAATCAGAGAAACTCCATAGTTGTGCATGGTACGAAAGAACGAGAGAAACTCTATAATTGAGTATAGCACGATTTAATGAGAGAAACTCTATAGTTGTATGTGGCACGAAAGAATGAGAAAAACTCTATAGTTGTGCGTGGCACGATAGCATGAGAGAAACTCTATATTTGTGCGTTGCACGAAAGAATGAGAGAAACTCTATATTTGTGCGTAGCACGAAAGAATGAGAGCAACTCTATAGTTGTCCGTTGCACGAAAGCATGAGAGAAACTCTATAGTTGTGCGTGGCACGAAAGCATAAGAGAAACTCCATAGCTGTGCCTGATACGAAAGCATGAGAGAAACTGTATAGTTGTGCGTGGCACGAAAGAAGGAGAGAAACTCTATAATTGCGCATAGCACGATTTCGTGGGAGAAACTCTATAGTTGTGTGTGGCACGAAAGAATGAGAGAAACTCTATAGTTGTGCTTCGCACGAAAGAATGAGAGAAACTCTATAGTTGTGCGTGGCACGAAAGCCTGAGAGAAACTCTAAAGTTTAGCGTGGCTCGAAACAATGAGAGAAACTCTATAGTTGTGCTTGGCACGAAAGAATGAACCTCTATAGATGTGCGCCGCACGAAAGCATGGGAGAAACTCTATAGTTGTACGTGGCAGGAAAGCATGAGAGAAACCCTGTAGTTGTGCGTGATACGAAAGCATGAGATCAACTGTATAGTTGGGCGTGGCACGAAAGAAAGAAACTCTATAGTTGTGTGTGGCACGAAAGAATGAGAGAAACTCTATAGTTGTGCTTGGCACGAAAGAATCAGAGAAACTCTATAGTTTTGCTTGGCACGAAAGGCTGAGAGAAACTCTAAAGTTGAGCGTGGCTCGAAAGAATGAGAGAAAGTCTATAGTTCTGCTTGGCACAAAAGAATGAGAGAAACTCTATACTTGTGCGTGGAACGAAAGCATGGGAAAAACTCTATCGTTGTGCATGGCACGAAAGAATGAGAGAAACTCTATAGTTGTGTGTGGCACGAAAGAATAACAGAAACTCTATAGTTGTGCTTGGCACGAAAGAATGAGAGAAACTCTATAGTTGTGCGTGGCACGAACGAGAGAAAATCTATATTTGTGCGTGGCACGAACGCATGAGAGAAACTCTATAGTTGTGCGTTGCACGAAAGAATGAGAGAAACTCTATATTTGTGCGTAGCACGAAAGAATGAGAGAAACTCTATAGTTGTGCTTGGCACGAAAGAATGAGAGAAACTCTATAGTTGTGCTTGGTACGAAAGAATGAGAGATACTCTATAGTTGTGCGTGGCACGAAAGGAGAGAAACTCTATAATTGCGTATAGCACAATTTCGTGGGAGAAACTCTATAGTTGTGTGTGGCACGAAAGAATGAGAGAAACTCTATGGTTGCGTGTAGCAATATAGGATGTGAGAAACTCTACAGTTGTGCGTAGAATGATAGAATAGGTCAAACTCCATCATTGTGCTTGAAACGAAAGAATGAGAGAAACTCTATTGTTGTGCGTGGCACAAAAAATGAGAGAAACCCTATAGTTGTGCATGGCACGAAGAATGAGAGAAACTCTATAGTCTTGCGTGGCACGAAAGCATGAGAAAAATTCTATAGTTGTGCGTGGCTCGAACGAATGAGAGAAACTCTATAGTTGTGCTTGGCACGAAAGAATCAGAGAAATTCTATAGTTGTGCGTGGCACGAAAGCATGAGAGAAACTCTATAGTTCGGCGTGGCACGAAAGCATGAGCGAAACTCTATAGTCTTGCGTGGCACCAAAGCATGAGAGAAACTGTATAGTTGTGCGTGGCACGAAAGAATGAGAGAAACTCTTTAGTTGTGCGTGGCACGAAAGCCGGAGATAAATTCTATAGTTGTGCGTGGCTCGAAAGAATGAGAGAAACTCTATAGTTGTTCTTGGCACGAACGAGAGAAAATCTATAGTTGTGCGTGGCACGAAAGCATGAGAGAAAATCTATAGTCTTGCGTGGCACGAAAGCATGAGAGAAACTATAGTTGTGCGTGGCACGAAAAAATGAGAAAAACTCTATTGTTGTGCGTTGCACAAATGAATGAGAGAAACTCTATAGTTGGGCGTGGCACGAAAGACCGAGAGAAACTCTATAATTGAGTATAGCACGATTTAATGAGAGAAACTGTATAGTTGTATGTGGCACGAAAGAATGAGAAAAACTCTATAGTTGTGCGTGGCACGAACGCATTTGAGAAACTCTATAGTTGTCCGTCGCACGAAAGCATGAGAGAAACTCTATAGTTGTGCGTGGCACGAAAGAACGAGAGAAACTCTATAGTTGTGTGTGGCACGAAAGAATGAGAGAAACTCTATAGTTGTGCTTGGCACGAAAGAATGAGAGAAACTCTATAGTTTTGCGTGGCACGAAAGGCTGAGAGAAACTCTAAAGTTGAGCGTGGCTCGAAAGAATGAGACAAACTCTATAGTTGTGCTTGGCACAAAAGAATGAGAGAAACTCTATACTTGTGCGTGGAACGAAAGCATGGGAAAAACTCTATTGTTGTACGTGGCACGAAAGAATGAAAGAAACTCGTTAGTTGTGTGTGGCACGAAAAAATGAGAGAAACTCTATAGTTGTGCTTGGCACGAAAAGTGAGAGAAACTCTATAGTTTTGCGTGGCACGAATGCCTGAGAGAAACTCCAAAGTTGAGCGTGGCTCGAAAGAATGAGAGAAACTCTATAGGTGTGCGTGGCACTAACGAGAGAAAATCTATAGTTGTGCGTGGCACTAAAGCATGAGAGAAACTCTATAGTTGTGCATGGCAAGAAATAATGAGAAAAACTCAATAGTTGTATTTGCATGAAAGAATGAGAGAAACTTTTTAGTTGTGCGTGGCACGAAAGCATGAGAGAAACTCTATAGTCTTGCGTGGCACGAAAGCATGAGAGAAACTACAGTTGTGCGTGGTACGAAAGAATGAGAAAAACTCTATTGTTGTGCGTGGCACAAATGAATGAGAGAAACTCTATAGTTGTGCGTCACACGAAAGAACGAGAGAAACTCTATAATTGAGTATAGCACGATTTAATGAGAAAAACTGCATAGTTGTATGTGGCACGAAAGAATGAGAAAAACTCTATAGTTGTGCGTGGCACGAACGCATGAGAGAAACTCTATAGTTGTGCGTTGCACGAAAGAATGAGAGAAACTCTATAATTTCGTATAGCACGATTTCGTGGGAGAAACTCTATAGTTGTGTGTGGCACGAAAGAATGAGAGAAACTCTATGGTTGCGTGTAGCAATATAGGATGTGAGAAACTCTATAGTATTGCGTGGAACGATAGAATAGGTCAAACTCCATCATCGTGCTTGAAACGAAAGAATGAGAGAAACTCTATTGTTGTGCGTGGCACAAAAAATGAGAGAACCCTATAGTTGTGCATGGCACGAAAGAATGAGACAAACTCTAAAGTTGTGCATTGCACGAAACAATGAGAGAACCTCTATAGTTGTGCGTGGCACGAAAGAATGAGAGAGACACTATAGTTGTGTGTGGCACGAAAGAATGAGAGAAACTCTATAGTTGTGCTTGGCACGAAGGAATGAGAGAAACTCTATAGTTTTGCGTGGCACAAAAGGCTGAGAGAAACTCTAAAGTTGAGCGTGGCTCGAAAGAATGAGAGAAACTCTATACTTGTGCGTGGAACGAAAGCATGGGAAAAACTCTATTGTTGTGCATGGCACGAAAGAATGAGAGAAACTCTATAGTTGTATGTGGCACGAAAGAATGAGAAAAACTCTATAGTTGTGCGTGGCACGAACGCATGAGAGAAACTCTATAGTTGTGCGTTGCACGAAAGAATGAGAGAAACTCTATATTTGTGCGTAGCACGAAAGAATGAGAGAAACTCTATAGTTGTGCTTGGCACGAAAGAATGAGAGAAACTCCATAGTTGTGCTTGGTACGAAAGAATGAGAGATACTCTATAGTTGTGCGTGGCACGAAAGAAGGAGAGAAACTCTATAATTGCGCATAGCACGATTTCGTGGGAGAAACTCTATAGTTGTGTGTGGCACGAAAGAATGAGAGAAACTCTATGGTTGCGTGTAGCAATATAGGATGTGAGAAACTCTATAGTTGTGCGTAGAATGATAGAATAGGTCAAACTCCATCATTGTGCTTCAAACGAAAGAATGAGAGAAACTCTATTGTTCTGCGTGGCACAAAAAATGAGAGAAACCCTATAGTTGTGCATGGCACGAAGAATGAGAGAAACTCTATAGTTTTGCGTGGCACAAAAGGCTGAGAGAAACTCTAAAGTTGAGCGTGGCTCGAAAGAATGAGACAAACTCTATAATTGAGTATAGCACGATTTAATGAGAGAAACTCTATAGTTGTATGTGGCACGAAAGAATGAGAAAAACTCTATAGTTGTGCGTGGCACGATAGCATGAGAGAAACTCTATATTTGTGCGTTGCACGAAAGAATGAGAGAAACTCTATATTTGTGCGTAGCACGAAAGAATGAGAGCAACTCTATAGTTGTCCGTTGCACGAAAGCATGAGAGAAACTCTATAGTTGTGCGTGGCACGAAAGCATAAGAGAAACTCCATAGCTGTGCCTGATACGAAAGCATGAGAGAAACTGTATAGTTGTGCGTGGCACGTAAGAATGAGAGAAACTCTATAGTTGTGTGTGGCACGAAAGAATGAGAGAAACTCTATAGTTGTGCTTCGCACGAAAGAATGAGAGAAACTCTATAGTTGTGCGTGGCACGAAAGCCTGAGAGAAACTCTAAAGTTTAGCGTGGCTCGAAACAATGAGAGAAACTCTATAGTTGTGCTTGGCACGAAAGAATGAACCTCTATAGATGTGCGCCGCACGAAAGCATGGGAGAAACTCTATAGTTGTACGTGGCAGGAAAGCATGAGAGAAACCCTGTAGTTGTGCGTGATACGAAAGCATGAGATCAACTGTATAGTTGGGCGTGGTACGAAAGAAAGAAACTCTATAGTTGTGCTTGGCACGAAAGAATGAGAGAAACTCTATAGTTTTGCTTGGCACGAAAGGCTGAGAGAAACTCTAAAGTTGAGCGTGGCTCGAAAGAATGAGAGAAAGTCTATAGTTCTGCTTGGCACAAAAGAATGAGAGAAACTCTATACTTGTGCGTGGAACGAAAGCATGGGAAAAACTCTATCGTTGTGCATGGCACGAAAGAATGAGAGAAACTCTATAGTTGTGTGTGGCACGAAAGAATAACAGAAACTCTATAGTTGTGCTTGGCACGAAAGAATGAGAGAAACTCTATAGTTGTGCGTGGCACGAACGAGAGAAAATCTATATTTGTGCGTGGCACGAACGCATGAGAGATACTCTATAGTTGTGCGTTGCACGAAAGAATGAGAGAAACTCTATATTTGTGCGTAGCACGAAAGAATGAGAGAAACTCTATAGTTGTGCTTGGCACGAAAGAATGAGAGAAACTCTATAGTTGTGCTTGGTACGAAAGAATGAGAGATACTCTATAGTTGTGCGTGGCACGAAAGGAGAGAAACTCTATAATTGCGTATAGCACAATTTCGTGGGAGAAACTCTATAGTTGTGTGTGGCACGAAAGAATGAAAGAAACTCTATGGTTGCGTTTAGCAATATAGGATGTGAGAAACTCTACAGTTGTGCGTAGAATGATAGAATAGGTCAAACTCCATCATTGTGCTTGAAACGAAAGAATGAGAGAAACTCTATTGTTGTGCGTGGCACAAAAAATGAGAGAAACCCTATAGTTGTGCATGGCACGAAGAATGAGAGAAACTCTATAGTCTTGCGTGGCACGAAAGCATGAGAAAAATTCTATAGTTGTGCGTGGCTCGAACGAATGAGAGAAACTCTATAGTTGTGCTTGGCACGAAAGAATCAGAGAAATTCTATAGTTGTGCGTGGCACGAAAGCATGAGAGAAACTCTATAGTTCGGCGTGGCACGAAAGCATGAGCGAAACTCTATAGTCTTGCGTGGCACCAAAGCATGAGAGAAACTGTATAGTTGTGCGTGGCACGAAAGAATGAGAGAAACTCTTTAGTTGTGCGTGGCACGAAAGCCGGAGATAAATTCTATAGTTGTGCGTGGCTCGAAAGAATGAGAGAAACTCTATAGTTGTTCTTGGCACGAACGAGAGAAAATCTATAGTTGTGCGTGGCACGAAAGCATGAGAGAAAATCTATAGTCTTGCGTGGCACGAAAGCATGAGAGAAACTATAGTTGTGCGTGGCACGAAAAAATGAGAAAAACTCTATTGTTGTGCGTTGCACAAATGAATGAGAGAAACTCTATAGTTGGGCGTGGCACGAAAGACTGAGAGAAACTCTATAATTGAGTATAGCACGATTTAATGAGAGAAACTGTATAGTTGTATGTGGCACGAAAGAATGAGAAAAACTCTATAGTTGTGCGTGGCACGAACGCATTAGAGAAACTCTATAGTTGTCCGTCGCACGAAAGCATGAGAGAAACTCTATAGTTGTGCGTGGCACAAAAGAACGAGAGAAACTCTATAGTTGTGTGTGGCACGAAAGAATGAGAGAAACTCTATAGTTGTGCTTGGCACGAAAGAATGAGAGAAACTCTATAGTTTTGCGTGGCACGAAAGGCTGAGAGAAACTCTAAAGTTGAGCGTGGCTCGAAAGAATGAGAGAAACTCTATAGTTGTGCTTGGCACAAAAGAATGAGAGAAACTCTATACTTGTGCGTGGAACGAAAGCATGGGAAAAACTCTATTGTTGTACGTGGCACGAAAGAATGAAAGAAACTCGTTAGTTGTGTGTGGCACGAAAAAATGAGAGAAACTCTATAGTTGTGCTTGGCACGAAAAGTGAGAGAAACTCTATAGTTTTGCGTGGCACGAATGCCTGAGAGAAACTCCAAAGTTGAGCGTGGCTCGAAAGAATGAGAGAAACTCTATAGGTGTGCGTGGCACTAACGAGAGAAAATCTATAGTTGTGCGTGGCACTAAAGCATGAGAGAAACTCTATAGTTGTGCATGGCAAGAAATAATGAGAAAAACTCAATAGTTGTATTTGCATGAAAGAATGAGAGAAACTTTTTAGTTGTGCGTGGCACGAAAGCATGAGAGAAACTCTATAGTCTTGCGTGGCACGAAAGCATGAGAGAAACTACAGTTGTGCGTGGTACGAAAGAATGAGAAAAACTCTATTGTTGTGCGTGGCACAAATGAATGAGAGAAACTCTATAGTTGTGCGTGGCACGAAAGAACGAGAGAAACTCTATAATTGAGTATAGCACGATTTAATGAGAAAAACTGCATAGTTGTATGTGGCACGAAAGAATGAGAAAAACTCTATAGTTGTGCGTGGCACGAACGCATGAGAGAAACTCTATAGTTGTGCGTTGCACGAAAGAATGAGAGAAACTCTATAATTGCGTATAGCACGATTTCGTGGGAGAAACTCTATAGTTGTGTGTGGCACGAAAGAATGAGAGAAACTCTATGGTTGCGTGTAGCAATATAGGATGTGAGAAACTCTATAGTATTGCGTGGAACGATAGAATAGGTCAAACTCCATCATCGTGCTTGAAACGAAAGAATGAGAGAAACTCTATTGTTGTGCGTGGCACAAAAAATGAGAGAACCCTATAGTTGTGCATGGCACGAAAGAATGAGACAAACTATTGTTGTGCGTGGCACAAATGAATCAGAGAAACTCCATAGTTGTGCATGGTACGAAAGAACGAGAGAAACTCTATAATTGAGTATAGCACGATTTAATGAGAGAAACTCTATAGTTGTATGTGGCACGAAAGAATGAGAAAAACTCTATAGTTGTGCGTGGCACGATAGCATGAGAGAAACTCTATATTTGTGCGTTGCACGAAAGAATGAGAGAAACTCTATATTTGTGCGTAGCACGAAAGAATGAGAGCAACTCTATAGTTGTCCGTTGCACGAAAGCATGAGAGAAACTCTATAGTTGTGCGTGGCACGAAAGCATAAGAGAAACTCCATAGCTGTGCCTGATACGAAAGCATGAGAGAAACTGTATAGTTGTGCGTGGCACGTAAGAATGAGAGAAACTCTATAGTTGTGTGTGGCACGAAAGAATGAGAGAAACTCTATAGTTGTGCTTCGCACGAAAGAATGAGAGAAACTCTATAGTTGTGCGTGGCACGAAAGCCTGAGAGAAACTCTAAAGTTTAGCGTGGCTCGAAACAATGAGAGAAACTCTATAGTTGTGCTTGGCACGAAAGAATGAAACTCTATAGATGTGCGCCGCACGAAAGCATGGGAGAAACTCTATAGTTGTACGTGGCAGGAAAGCATGAGAGAAACCCTGTAGTTGTGCGTGATACGAAAGCATGAGATAAACTGTATAGTTGGGCGTGGTACGAAAGAAAGAAACTCTATAGTTGTGTGTGGCACGAAAGAATGAGAGAAACTCTATAGTTGTGCTTGGCACGAAAGAATGAGAGAAACTCTATAGTTTTGCTTGGCACGAAAGGCTGAGAGAAACTCTAAAGTTGAGCGTGGCTCGAAAGAATGAGAGAAAGTCTATAGTTCTGCTTGGCACAAAAGAATGAGAGAAACTCTATACTTGCGCGTGGAACGAAAGCATGGGAAAAACTCTATCGTTGTGCATGGCACGAAAGAATGAGAGAAACTCTATAGTTGTGTGTGGCACGAAAGAATAACAGAAACTCTATAGTTGTGCGTGGCACGAACGAGAGAAAATCTATATTTGTGCGTAGCACGAAAGCATGAGAGAAACTCTTTAGTTGTGCGTGGCACGAAAGCATGAGAGAAACTCGATAGTCTTGCGTGGCACGAAAGCACGAGAGAAACTATAGTTGTGCGTGGCACGAAAGAATGAGAAAAACTCTATTGTTGTGCGTGGCACAAATGAATGAGAGAAACTCTATAGTTGTGCGTGGCACGAAAGAACGAGAGAAACTCTATAATTGAGTATAGCACGATTTAATGAGAGAAACTGTATAGTTGTATGTGGCACGAAAGAATGAGAAAAACTCTATAGTTGTGCGTGGCACGAACGCATGAGAGAAACTCTATAGTTGTGCGTTGCACGAAAGAATGAGAGAAACTCTATATTTGTGCGTAACACGAAAGAATGAGAGAAACTATATTTGTGCGTAGCACGAAAGAATGAGAGAAACTCTATAGTTGTGCTTGGCACGAAAGAATGAGAGAAACTCTATAGTTGTCCGTTGCACGAAAGCATGAGAAACTCTATAGTTGTGCGTGGCACGAAAGCATGAGAGAAACTCCATAGTTGTGCGTGATACGAAAGCATGAGAGAAACTGTTTAGTTGTGCTTGGCACGAAAGAATGAGAGAAACTCTATAGTTGTGTGTCGCACGAAAGCCTGAGAGAAACTCTAAAGTTTAGCGTGGCTCGAAACAATGAGAGAAACTCTATAGTTGTGCTTGGCACGAAAGAATGAACCTCTATAGATGTGCGCCGCACGAAAGCATGGGAGAAACTCTATAGTTGTACGTGGCAGGAAAGCATGAGAGAAACCCTGTAGTTGTGCGTGATAAGAAAGCATGAGATCAACTGTATAGTTGGGCGTGGTACGAAAGAAAGAAACTCTATAGTTGTGCTTGGCACGAAAGAATGAGAGAAACTCTATAGTTTTGCTTGGCACGAAAGGCTGAGAGAAACTCTAAAGTTGAGCGTGGCTCGAAAGAATGAGAGAAAGTCTATAGTTCTGCTTGGCACAAAAGAATGAGAGAAACTCTATACTTGTGCGTGGAACGAAAGCATGGGAAAAACTCTATCGTTGTGCATGGCACGAAAGAATGAGAGAAACTCTATAGTTGTGTGTGGCACGAAAGAATAACAGAAACTCTATAGTTGTGCTTGGCACGAAAGAATGAGAGAAACTCTATAGTTGTGCGTGGCACGAACGAGAGAAAATCTATATTTGTGCGTGGCACGAACGCATGAGAGAAACTCTATAGTTGTGCGTTGCACGAAAGAATGAGAGAAACTCTATATTTGTGCGTAGCACGAAAGAATGAGAGAAACTCTATAGTTGTGCTTGGCACGAAAGAATGAGAGAAACTCTATAGTTGTGCTTGGTACGAAAGAATGAGAGATACTCTATAGTTGTGCGTGGCACGAAAGGAGAGAAACTCTATAATTGCGTATAGCACAATTTCGTGGGAGAAACTCTATAGTTGTGTGTGGCACGAAAGAATGAGAGAAACTCTATGGTTGCGTTTAGCAATATAGGATGTGAGAAACTCTACAGTTGTGCGTAGAATGATAGAATAGGTCAAACTCCATCATTGTGCTTGAAACGAAAGAATGAGAGAAACTCTATTGTTGTGCGTGGCACAAAAAATGAGAGAAACCCTATAGTTGTGCATGGCACGAAGAATGAGAGAAACTCTATAGTCTTGCGTGGCACGAAAGCATGAGAAAAATTCTATAGTTGTGCGTGGCTCGAACGAATGAGAGAAACTCTATAGTTGTGCTTGGCACGAAAGAATCAGAGAAATTCTATAGTTGTGCGTGGCACGAAAGCATGAGAGAAACTCTATAGTTCGGCGTGGCACGAAAGCATGAGCGAAACTCTATAGTCTTGCGTGGCACCAAAGCATGAGAGAAACTGTATAGTTGTGCGTGGCACGAAAGAATGAGAGAAACTCTTTAGTTGTGCGTGGCACGAAAGCCGGAGATAAATTCTATAGTTGTGCGTGGCTCGAAAGAATGAGAGAAACTCTATAGTTGTTCTTGGCACGAACGAGAGAAAATCTATAGTTGTGCGTGGCACGAAAGCATGAGAGAAAATCTATAGTCTTGCGTGGCACGCAAGCATGAGAGAAACTATAGTTGTGCGTGGCACGAAAAAATGAGAAAAACTCTATTGTTGTGCGTTGCACAAATGAATGAGAGAAACTCTATAGTTGGGCGTGGCACGAAAGACCGAGAGAAACTCTATAATTGAGTATAGCACGATTTAATGAGAGAAACTGTATAGTTGTATGTGGCACGAAAGAATGAGAAAAACTCTATAGTTGTGCGTGGCACGAACGCATTAGAGAAACTCTATAGTTGTCCGTCGCACGAAAGCATGAGAGAAACTCTATAGTTGTGCGTGGCACGAAAGAACGAGAGAAACTCTATAGTTGTGTGTGGCACGAAAGAATGAGAGAAACTCTATAGTTGTGCTTGGCACGAAAGAATGAGAGAAACTCTATAGTTTTGCGTGGCACGAAAGGCTGAGAGAAACTCTAAAGTTGAGCGTGGCTCGAAAGAATGAGAGAAACTCTATAGTTGTGCTTGGCACAAAAGAATGAGAGAAACTCTATACTTGTGCGTGGAACGAAAGCATGGGAAAAACTCTATTGTTGTACGTGGCACGAAAGAATGAAAGAAACTCGTTAGTTGTGTGTGGCACGAAAAAATGAGAGAAACTCTATAGTTGTGCTTGGCACGAAAAGTGAGAGAAACTCTATAGTTTTGCGTGGCACGAATGCCTGAGAGAAACTCCAAAGTTGAGCGTGGCTCGAAAGAATGAGAGAAACTCTATAGGTGTGCGTGGCACTAACGAGAGAAAATCTATAGTTGTGCGTGGCACTAAAGCATGAGAGAAACTCTATAGTTGTGCATGGCAAGAAATAATGAGAAAAACTCAATAGTTGTATTTGCATGAAAGAATGAGAGAAACTTTTTAGTTGTGCGTGGCACGAAAGCATGAGAGAAACTCTATAGTCTTGCGTGGCACGAAAGCATGAGAGAAACTACAGTTGTGCGTGGTACGAAAGAATGAGAAAAACTCTATTGTTGTGCGTGGCACAAATGAATGAGAGAAACTCTATAGTTGTGCGTGGCACGAAAGAACGAGAGAAACTCTATAATTGAGTATAGCACGATTTAATGAGAAAAACTGCATAGTTGTATGTGGCACGAAAGAATGAGAAAAACTCTATAGTTGTGCGTGGCACGAACGCATGAGAGAAACTCTATAGTTGTGCGTTGCACGAAAGAATGAGAGAAACTCTATATTTGTGCGTAACACGAAAGAATGAGAGAAACTATATTTGTGCGTAGCACGAAAGAATGAGAGAAACTCTATAGTTGTGCTTGGCACGAAAGAATGAGAGAAACTCTATAGTTGTCCGTTGCACGAAAGCATGAGAAACTCTATAGTTGTGCGTGGCACGAAAGCATGAGAGAAACTCCATAGTTGTGCGTGATACGAAAGCATGAGAGAAACTGTTTAGTTGTGCTTGGCACGAAAGAATGAGAGAAACTCTATAGTTGTGTGTCGCACGAAAGCCTGAGAGAAACTCTAAAGTTTAGCGTGGCTCGAAACAATGAGAGAAACTCTATAGTTGTGCTTGGCACGAAAGAATGAACCTCTATAGATGTGCGCCGCACGAAAGCATGGGAGAAACTCTATAGTTGTACGTGGCAGGAAAGCATGAGAGAAACCCTGTAGTTGTGCGTGATACGAAAGCATGAGATCAACTGTATAGTTGGGCGTGGTACGAAAGAAAGAAACTCTATAGTTGTGCTTGGCACGAAAGAATGAGAGAAACTCTATAGTTTTGCTTGGCACGAAAGGCTGAGAGAAACTCTAAAGTTGAGCGTGGCTCGAAAGAATGAGAGAAAGTATATAGTTCTGCTTGGCACAAAAGAATGAGAGAAACTCTATACTTGTGCGTGGAACGAAAGCATGGGAAAAACTCTATCGTTGTGCATGGCACGAAAGAATGAGAGAAACTCTATAGTTGTGTGTGGCACGAAAGAATAACAGAAACTCTATAGTTGTGCGTGGCACGAACGAGAGAAAATCTATATTTGTGCGTAGCACGAAAGCATGAGAGAAACTCTTTAGTTGTGCGTGGCACGAAAGCATGAGAGAAACTCGATAGTCTTGCGTGGCACGAAAGCACGAGAGAAACTATAGTTGTGCGTGGCACGAAAGAATGAGAAAAACTCTATTGTTGTGCGTGGCACAAATGAATGAGAGAAACTCTATAGTTGTGCGTGGCACGAAAGAACGAGAGAAACTCTATAATTGAGTATAGCACGATTTAATGAGAGAAACTGTATAGTTGTATGTGGCACGAAAGAATGAGAAAAACTCTATAGTTGTGCGTGGCACGAACGCATGAGAGAAACTCTATAGTTGTGCGTTGCACGAAAGAATGAGAGAAACTCTATATTTGTGCGTAACACGAAAGAATGAGAGAAACTATATTTGTGCGTAGCACGAAAGAATGAGAGAAACTCTATAGTTGTGCTTGGCACGAAAGAATGAGAGAAACTCTATAGTTGTCCGTTGCACGAAAGCATGAGAAACTCTATAGTTGTGCGTGGCACGAAAGCATGAGAGAAACTCCATAGTTGTGCGTGATACGAAAGCATGAGAGAAACTGTTTAGTTGTGCTTGGCACGAAAGAATGAGAGAAACTCTATAGTTGTGTGTCGCACGAAAGCCTGAGAGAAACTCTAAAGTTTAGCGTGGCTCGAAACAATGAGAGAAACTCTATAGTTGTGCTTGGCACGAAAGAATGAACCTCTATAGATGTGCGCCGCACGAAAGCATGGGAGAAACTCTATAGTTGTACGTGGCAGGAAAGCATGAGAGAAACCCTGTAGTTGTGCGTGATAAGAAAGCATGAGATCAACTGTATAGTTGGGCGTGGTACGAAAGAAAGAAACTCTATAGTTGTGCTTGGCACGAAAGAATGAGAGAAACTCTATAGTTTTGCTTGGCATGAAAGGCTGAGAGAAACTCTAAAGTTGAGCGTGGCTCGAAAGAATGAGAGAAAGTCTATAGTTCTGCTTGGCACAAAAGAATGAGAGAAACTCTATACTTGTGCGTGGAACGAAAGCATGGGAAAAACTCTATCGTTGTGCATGGCACGAAAGAATGAGAGAAACTCTATAGTTGTGTGTGGCACGAAAGAATAACAGAAACTCTATAGTTGTGCTTGGCACGAAAGAATGAGAGAAACTCTATAGTTGTGCGTGGCACGAACGAGAGAAAATCTATATTTGTGCGTGGCACGAACGCATGAGAGAAACTCTATAGTTGTGCGTTGCACGAAAGAATGAGAGAAACTCTATATTTGTGCGTAGCACGAAAGAATGAGAGAAACTCTATAGTTGTGCTTGGCACGAAAGAATGAGAGAAACTCTATAGTTGTGCTTGGTACGAAAGAATGAGAGATACTCTATAGTTGTGCGTGGCACGAAAGGAGAGAAACTCTATAATTGCGTATAGCACAATTTCGTGGGAGAAACTCTATAGTTGTGTGTGGCACGAAAGAATGAGAGAAACTCTATGGTTGCGTTTAGCAATATAGGATGTGAGAAACTCTACAGTTGTGCGTAGAATGATAGAATAGGTCAAACTCCATCATTGTGCTTGAAACGAAAGAATGAGAGAAACTCTATTGTTGTGCGTGGCACAAAAAATGAGAGAAACCCTATAGTTGTGCATGGCACGAAGAATGAGAGAAACTCTATAGTCTTGCGTGGCACGAAAGCATGAGAAAAATTCTATAGTTGTGCGTGGCTCGAACGAATGAGAGAAACTCTATAGTTGTGCTTGGCACGAAAGAATCAGAGAAATTCTATAGTTGTGCGTGGCACGAAAGCATGAGAGAAACTCTATAGTTCGGCGTGGCACGAAAGCATGAGCGAAACTCTATAGTCTTGCGTGGCACCAAAGCATGAGAGAAACTGTATAGTTGTGCGTGGCACGAAAGAATGAGAGAAACTCTTTAGTTGTGCGTGGCACGAAAGCCGGAGATAAATTCTATAGTTGTGCGTGGCTCGAAAGAATGAGAGAAACTCTATAGTTGTTCTTGGCACGAACGAGAGAAAATCTATAGTTGTGCGTGGCACGAAAGCATGAGAGAAAATCTATAGTCTTGCGTGGCACGCAAGCATGAGAGAAACTATAGTTGTGCGTGGCACGAAAAAATGAGAAAAACTCTATTGTTGTGCGTTGCACAAATGAATGAGAGAAACTCTATAGTTGGGCGTGGCACGAAAGACCGAGAGAAACTCTATAATTGAGTATAGCACGATTTAATGAGAGAAACTGTATAGTTGTATGTGGCACGAAAGAATGAGAAAAACTCTATAGTTGTGCGTGGCACGAACGCATTAGAGAAACTCTATAGTTGTCCGTCGCACGAAAGCATGAGAGAAACTCTATAGTTGTGCGTGGCACGAAAGAACGAGAGAAACTCTATAGTTGTGTGTGGCACGAAAGAATGAGAGAAACTCTATAGTTGTGCTTGGCACGAAAGAATGAGAGAAACTCTATAGTTTTGCGTGGCACGAAAGGCTGAGAGAAACTCTAAAGTTGAGCGTGGCTCGAAAGAATGAGAGAAACTCTATAGTTGTGCTTGGCACAAAAGAATGAGAGAAACTCTATACTTGTGCGTGGAACGAAAGCATGGGAAAAACTCTATTGTTGTACGTGGCACGAAAGAATGAAAGAAACTCGTTAGTTGTGTGTGGCACGAAAAAATGAGAGAAACTCTATAGTTGTGCTTGGCACGAAAAGTGAGAGAAACTCTATAGTTTTGCGTGGCACGAATGCCTGAGAGAAACTCCAAAGTTGAGCGTGGCTCGAAAGAATGAGAGAAACTCTATAGGTGTGCGTGGCACTAACGAGAGAAAATCTATAGTTGTGCGTGGCACTAAAGCATGAGAGAAACTCTATAGTTGTGCATGGCAAGAAATAATGAGAAAAACTCAATAGTTGTATTTGCATGAAAGAATGAGAGAAACTTTTTAGTTGTGCGTGGCACGAAAGCATGAGAGAAACTCTATAGTCTTGCGTGGCACGAAAGCATGAGAGAAACTACAGTTGTGCGTGGTACGAAAGAATGAGAAAAACTCTATTGTTGTGCGTGGCACAAATGAATGAGAGAAACTCTATAGTTGTGCGTGGCACGAAAGAACGAGAGAAACTCTATAATTGAGTATAGCACGATTTAATGAGAAAAACTGCATAGTTGTATGTGGCACGAAAGAATGAGAAAAACTCTATAGTTGTGCGTGGCACGAACGCATGAGAGAAACTCTATAGTTGTGCGTTGCACGAAAGAATGAGAGAAACTCTATATTTGTGCGTAACACGAAAGAATGAGGGAAACTATATTTGTGCGTAGCACGAAAGAATGAGAGAAACTCTATAGTTGTGCTTGGCACGAAAGAATGAGAGAAACTCTATAGTTGTCCGTTGCACGAAAGCATGAGAAACTCTATAGTTGTGCGTGGCACGAAAGCATGAGAGAAACTCCATAGTTGTGCGTGATACGAAAGCATGAGAGAAACTGTTTAGTTGTGCTTGGCACGAAAGAATGAGAGAAACTCTATAGTTGTGTGTCGCACGAAAGCCTGAGAGAAACTCTAAAGTTTAGCGTGGCTCGAAACAATGAGAGAAACTCTATAGTTTTGCTTGGCACGAAAGAATGAACCTCTATAGATGTGCGCCGCACGAAAGCATGGGAGAAACTCTATAGTTGTACGTGGCAGGAAAGCATGAGAGAAACCCTGTAGTTGTGCGTGATACGAAAGCATGAGATCAACTGTATAGTTGGGCGTGGTACGAAAGAAAGAAACTCTATAGTTGTGCTTGGCACGAAAGAATGAGAGAAACTCTATAGTTTTGCTTGGCACGAAAGGCTGAGAGAAACTCTAAAGTTGAGCGTGGCTCGAAAGAATGAGAGAAAGTCTATAGTTCTGCTTGGCACAAAAGAATGAGAGAAACTCTATACTTGTGCGTGGAACGAAAGCATGGGAAAAACTCTATCGTTGTGCATGGCACGAAAGAATGAGAGAAACTCTATAGTTGTGTGTGGCACGAAAGAATAACAGAAACTCTATAGTTGTGCTTGGCACGAAAGAATGAGAGAAACTCTATAGTTGTGCGTGGCACGAACGAGAGAAAATCTATATTTGTGCGTGGCACGAACGCATGAGAGAAACTCTATAGTTGTGCGTTGCACGAAAGAATGAGAGAAACTCTATATTTGTGCGTAGCACGAAAGAATGAGAGAAACTCTATAGTTGTGCTTGGCACGAAAGAATGAGAGAAACTCTATAGTTGTGCTTGGTACGAAAGAATGAGAGATACTCTATAGTTGTGCGTGGCACGAAAGGAGAGAAACTCTATAATTGCGTATAGCACAATTTCGTGGGAGAAACTCTATAGTTGTGTGTGGCACGAAAGAATGAGAGAAACTCTATGGTTGCGTTTAGCAATATAGGATGTGAGAAACTCTACAGTTGTGCGTAGAATGATAGAATAGGTCAAACTCCATCATTGTGCTTGAAACGAAAGAATGAGAGAAACTCTATTGTTGTGCGTGGCACAAAAAATGAGAGAAACCCTATAGTTGTGCATGGCACGAAGAATGAGAGAAACTCTATAGTCTTGCGTGGCACGAAAGCATGAGAAAAATTCTATAGTTGTGCGTGGCTCGAACGAATGAGAGAAACTCTATAGTTGTGCTTGGCACGAAAGAATCAGAGAAATTCTATAGTTGTGCGTGGCGCGAAAGCATGAGAGAAACTCTATAGTTCGGCGTGGCACGAAAGCATGAGCGAAACTCTATAGTCTTGCGTGGCACCAAAGCATGAGAGAAACTGTATAGTTGTGCGTGGCACGAAAGAATGAGAGAAACTCTTTAGTTGTGCGTGGCACGAAAGCCGGAGATAAATTCTATAGTTGTGCGTGGCTCGAAAGAATGAGAGAAACTCTATAGTTGTTCTTGGCACGAACGAGAGAAAATCTATAGTTGTGCGTGGCACGAAAGCATGAGAGAAAATCTATAGTCTTGCGTGGCACGAAAGCATGAGAGAAACTATAGTTGTGCGTGGCACGAAAAAATGAGAAAAACTCTATTGTTGTGCGTTGCACAAATGAATGAGAGAAACTCTATAGTTGGGCGTGGCACGAAAGACCGAGAGAAACTCTATAATTGAGTATAGCACGATTTAATGAGAGAAACTGTATAGTTGTATGTGGCACGAAAGAATGAGAAAAACTCTATAGTTGTGCGTGGCACGAACGCATTAGAGAAACTCTATAGTTGTCCGTCGCACGAAAGCATGAGAGAAACTCTATAGTTGTGCGTGGCACGAAAGAACGAGAGAAACTCTATAGTTGTGTGTGGCACGAAAGAATGAGAGAAACTCTATAGTTGTGCTTGGCACGAAAGAATGAGAGAAACTCTATAGTTTTGCGTGGCACGAAAGGCTGAGAGAAACTCTAAAGTTGAGCGTGGCTCGAAAGAATGAGAGAAACTCTATAGTTGTGCTTGGCACAAAAGAATGAGAGAAACTCTATACTTGTGCGTGGAACGAAAGCATGGGAAAAACTCTATTGTTGTACGTGGCACGAAAGAATGAAAGAAACTCGTTAGTTGTGTGTGGCACGAAAAAATGAGAGAAACTCTATAGTTGTGCTTGGCACGAAAAGTGAGAGAAACTCTATAGTTTTGCGTGGCACGAATGCCTGAGAGAAACTCCAAAGTTGAGCGTGGCTCGAAAGAATGAGAGAAACTCTATAGGTGTGCGTGGCACTAACGAGAGAAAATCTATAGTTGTGCGTGGCACTAAAGCATGAGAGAAACTCTATAGTTGTGCATGGCAAGAAATAATGAGAAAAACTCAATAGTTGTATTTGCATGAAAGAATGAGAGAAACTTTTTAGTTGTGCGTGGCACGAAAGCATGAGAGAAACTCTATAGTCTTGCGTGGCACGAAAGCATGAGAGAAACTACAGTTGTGCGTGGTACGAAAGAATGAGAAAAACTCTATTGTTGTGCGTGGCACAAATGAATGAGAGAAACTCTATAGTTGTGCGTGGCACGAAAGAACGAGAGAAACTCTATAATTGAGTATAGCACGATTTAATGAGAAAAACTGCATAGTTGTATGTGGCACGAAAGAATGAGAAAAACTCTATAGTTGTGCGTGGCACGAACGCATGAGAGAAACTCTATAGTTGTGCGTTGCACGAAAGAATGAGAGAAACTCTATATTTGTGCGTAACACGAAAGAATGAGAGAAACTATATTTGTGCGTAGCACGAAAGAATGAGAGAAACTCTATAGTTGTGCTTGGCACGAAAGAATGAGAGAAACTCTATAGTTGTCCGTTGCACGAAAGCATGAGAAACTCTATAGTTGTGCGTGGCACGAAAGCATGAGAGAAACTCCATAGTTGTGCGTGATACGAAAGCATGAGAGAAACTGTTTAGTTGTGCTTGGCACGAAAGAATGAGAGAAACTCTATAGTTGTGTGTCGCACGAAAGCCTGAGAGAAACTCTAAAGTTTAGCGTGGCTCGAAACAATGAGAGAAACTCTATAGTTGTGCTTGGCACGAAATAATGAACCTCTATAGATGTGCGCCGCACGAAAGCATGGGAGAAACTCTATAGTTGTACGTGGCAGGAAAGCATGAGAGAAACCCTGTAGTTGTGCGTGATACGAAAGCATGAGATCAACTGTATAGTTGGGCGTGGTACGAAAGAAAGAAACTCTATAGTTGTGCTTGGCACGAAAGAATGAGAGAAACTCTATAGTTTTGCTTGGCACGAAAGGCTGAGAGAAACTCTAAAGTTGAGCGTGGCTCGAAAGAATGAGAGAAAGTCTATAGTTCTGCTTGGCACAAAAGAATGAGAGAAACTCTATACTTGTGCGTGGAACGAAAGCATGGGAAAAACTCTATCGTTGTGCATGGCACGAAAGAATGAGAGAAACTCTATAGTTGTGTGTGGCACGAAAGAATAACAGAAACTCTATAGTTGTGCTTGGCACGAAAGAATGAGAGAAACTCTATAGTTGTGCGTGGCACGAACGAGAGAAAATCTATATTTGTGCGTGGCACGAACGCATGAGAGAAACTCTATAGTTGTGCGTTGCACGAAAGAATGAGAGAAACTCTATATTTGTGCGTAGCACGAAAGAATGAGAGAAACTCTATAGTTGTGCTTGGCACGAAAGAATGAGAGAAACTCTATAGTTGTGCTTGGTACGAAAGAATGAGAGATACTCTATAGTTGTGCGTGGCACGAAAGGAGAGAAACTCTATAATTGCGTATAGCACAATTTCGTGGGAGAAACTCTATAGTTGTGTGTGGCACGAAAGAATGAGAGAAACTCTATGGTTGCGTTTAGCAATATAGGATGTGAGAAACTCTACAGTTGTGCGTAGAATGATAGAATAGGTCAAACTCCATCATTGTGCTTGAAACGAAAGAATGAGAGAAACTCTATTGTTGTGCGTGGCACAAAAAATGAGAGAAACCCTATAGTTGTGCATGGCACGAAGAATGAGAGAAACTCTATAGTCTTGCGTGGCACGAAAGCATGAGAAAAATTCTATAGTTGTGCGTGGCTCGAACGAATGAGAGAAACTCTATAGTTGTGCTTGGCACGAAAGAATCAGAGAAATTCTATAGTTGTGCGTGGCGCGAAAGCATGAGAGAAACTCTATAGTTCGGCGTGGCACGAAAGCATGAGCGAAACTCTATAGTTGTGCATGGCAAGAAATAATGAGAAAAACTCAATAGTTGTATTTGCATGAAAGAATGAGAGAAACTTTTTAGTTGTGCGTGGCACGAAAGCATGAGAGAAACTCTATAGTCTTGCGTGGCACGAAAGCATGAGAGAAACTACAGTTGTGCGTGGTACGAAAGAATGAGAAAAACTCTATTGTTGTGCGTGGCACAAATGAATGAGAGAAACTCTATAGTTGTGCGTGGCACGAAAGAACGAGAGAAACTCTATAATTGAGTATAGCACGATTTAATGAGAAAAACTGCATAGTTGTATGTGGCACGAAAGAATGAGAAAAACTCTATAGTTGTGCGTGGCACGAACGCATGAGAGAAACTCTATAGTTGTGCGTTGCACGAAAGAATGAGAGAAACTCTATATTTGTGCGTAACACGAAAGAATGAGAGAAACTATATTTGTGCGTAGCACGAAAGAATGAGAGAAACTCTATAGTTGTGCTTGGCACGAAAGAATGAGAGAAACTCTATAGTTGTCCGTTGCACGAAAGCATGAGAAACTCTATAGTTGTGCGTGGCACGAAAGCATGAGAGAAACTCCATAGTTGTGCGTGATACGAAAGCATGAGAGAAACTGTTTAGTTGTGCTTGGCACGAAAGAATGAGAGAAACTCTATAGTTGTGTGTCGCACGAAAGCCTGAGAGAAACTCTAAAGTTTAGCGTGGCTCGAAACAATGAGAGAAACTCTATAGTTGTGCTTGGCACGAAAGAATGAACCTCTATAGATGTGCGCCGCACGAAAGCATGGGAGAAACTCTATAGTTGTACGTGGCAGGAAAGCATGAGAGAAACCCTGTAGTTGTGCGTGATACGAAAGCATGAGATCAACTGTATAGTTGGGCGTGGTACGAAAGAAAGAAACTCTATAGTTGTGCTTGGCACGAAAGAATGAGAGAAACTCTATAGTTTTGCTTGGCACGAAAGGCTGAGAGAAACTCTAAAGTTGAGCGTGGCTCGAAAGAATGAGAGAAAGTCTATAGTTCTGCTTGGCACAAAAGAATGAGAGAAACTCTATACTTGTGCGTGGAACGAAAGCATGGGAAAAACTATCGTTGTGCATGGCACGAAAGAATGAGAGAAACTCTATAGTTGTGTGTGGCACGAAAGAATAACAGAAACTCTATAGTTGTGCTTGGCACGAAAGAATGAGAGAAACTCTATAGTTGTGCGTGGCACGAACGAGAGAAAATCTATATTTGTGCGTGGCACGAACGCATGAGAGAAACTCTATAGTTGTGCGTTGCACGAAAGAATGAGAGAAACTCTATATTTGTGCGTAGCACGAAAGAATGAGAGAAACTCTATAGTTGTGCTTGGCACGAAAGAATGAGAGAAACTCTATAGTTGTGCTTGGTACGAAAGAATGAGAGATACTCTATAGTTGTGCGTGGCACGAAAGGAGAGAAACTCTATAATTGCGTATAGCACAATTTCGTGGGAGAAACTCTATAGTTGTGTGTGGCACGAAAGAATGAGAGAAACTCTATGGTTGCGTTTAGCAATATAGGATGTGAGAAACTCTACAGTTGTGCGTAGAATGATAGAATAGGTCAAACTCCATCATTGTGCTTGAAACGAAAGAATGAGAGAAACTCTATTGTTGTGCGTGGCACAAAAAATGAGAGAAACCCTATAGTTGTGCATGGCACGAAGAATGAGAGAAACTCTATAGTCTTGCGTGGCACGAAAGCATGAGAAAAATTCTATAGTTGTGCGTGGCTCGAACGAATGAGAGAAACTCTATAGTTGTGCTTGGCACGAAAGAATCAGAGAAATTCTATAGTTGTGCGTGGCGCGAAAGCATGAGAGAAACACTATAGTTCGGCGTGGCACGAAAGCATGAGCGAAACTCTATAGTCTTGCGTGGCACCAAAGCATGAGAGAAACTGTATAGTTGTGCGTGGCACGAAAGAATGAGAGAAACTCTTTAGTTGTGCGTGGCACGAAAGCCGGAGATAAATTCTATAGTTGTGCGTGGCTCGAAAGAATGAGAGAAACTCTATAGTTGTTCTTGGCACGAACGAGAGAAAATCTATAGTTGTGCGTGGCACGAAAGCATGAGAGAAAATCTATAGTCTTGCGTGGCACGAAAGCATGAGAGAAACTATAGTTGTGCGTGGCACGAAAAAATGAGAAAAACTCTATTGTTGTGCGTTGCACAAATGAATGAGAGAAACTCTATAGTTGGGCGTGGCACGAAAGACCGAGAGAAACTCTATAATTGAGTATAGCACGATTTAATGAGAGAAACTGTATAGTTGTATGTGGCACGAAAGAATGAGAAAAACTCTATAGTTGTGCGTGGCACGAACGCATTAGAGAAACTCTATAGTTGTCCGTCGCACGAAAGCATGAGAGAAACTCTATAGTTGTGCGTGGCACGAAAGAACGAGAGAAACTCTATAGTTGTGTGTGGCACGAAAGAATGAGAGAAACTCTATAGTTGTGCTTGGCACGAAAGAATGAGAGAAACTCTATAGTTTTGCGTGGCACGAAAGGCTGAGAGAAACTCTAAAGTTGAGCGTGGCTCGAAAGAATGAGAGAAACTCTATAGTTGTGCTTGGCACAAAAGAATGAGAGAAACTCTATACTTGTGCGTGGAACGAAAGCATGGGAAAAACTCTATTGTTGTACGTGGCACGAAAGAATGAAAGAAACTCGTTAGTTGTGTGTGGCACGAAAAAATGAGAGAAACTCTATAGTTGTGCTTGGCACGAAAAGTGAGAGAAACTCTATAGTTTTGCGTGGCACGAATGCCTGAGAGAAACTCCAAAGTTGAGCGTGGCTCGAAAGAATGAGAGAAACTCTATAGGTGTGCGTGGCACTAACGAGAGAAAATCTATAGTTGTGCGTGGCACTAAAGCATGAGAGAAACTCTATAGTTGTGCATGGCAAGAAATAATGAGAAAAACTCAATAGTTGTATTTGCATGAAAGAATGAGAGAAACTTTTTAGTTGTGCGTGGCACGAAAGCATGAGAGAAACTCTATAGTCTTGCGTGGCACGAAAGCATGAGAGAAACTACAGTTGTGCGTGGTACGAAAGAATGAGAAAAACTCTATTGTTGTGCGTGGCACAAATGAATGAGAGAAACTCTATAGTTGTGCGTGGCACGAAAGAACGAGAGAAACTCTATAATTGAGTATAGCACGATTTAATGAGAAAAACTGCATAGTTGTATGTGGCACGAAAGAATGAGAAAAACTCTATAGTTGTGCGTGGCACGAACGCATGAGAGAAACTCTATAGTTGTGCGTTGCACGAAAGAATGAGAGAAACTCTATAATTGCGTATAGCACGATTTCGTGGGAGAAACTCTATAGTTGTGTGTGGCACGAAAGAATGAGAGAAACTCTATGGTTGCGTGTAACAATATAGGATGTGAGAAACTCTATAGTATTGCGTGGAACGATAGAATAGGTCAAACTCCATCATCGTGCTTGAAACGAAAGAATGAGAGAAACTCTATTGTTGTGCGTGGCACAAAAAATGAGAGAACCCTATAGTTGTGCATGGCACGAAAGAATGAGACAAACTATTGTTGTGCGTGGCACAAATGAATCAGAGAAACTCCATAGTTGTGCATGGTACGAAAGAACGAGAGAAACTCTATAATTGAGTATAGCACGATTTAATGAGAGAAACTCTATAGTTGTATGTGGCACGAAAGAATGAGAAAAACTCTATAGTTGTGCGTGGCACGATAGCATGAGAGAAACTCTATATTTGTGCGTTGCACGAAAGAATGAGAGAAACTCTATATTTGTGCGTAGCACGAAAGAATGAGAGCAACTCTATAGTTGTCCGTTGCACGAAAGCATGAGAGAAACTCTATAGTTGTGCGTGGCACGAAAGCATAAGAGAAACTCCATAGCTGTGCCTGATACGAAAGCATGAGAGAAACTGTATAGTTGTGCGTGGCACGTAAGAATGAGAGAAACTCTATAGTTGTGTGTGGCACGAAAGAATGAGAGAAACTCTATAGTTGTGCTTCGCACGAAAGAATGAGAGAAACTCTATAGTTGTGCGTGGCACGAAAGCCTGAGAGAAACTCTAAAGTTTAGCGTGGCTCGAAACAATGAGAGAAACTCTATAGTTGTGCTTGGCACGAAAGAATGAAACTCTATAGATGTGCGCCGCACGAAAGCATGGGAGAAACTCTATAGTTGTACGTGGCAGGAAAGCATGAGAGAAACCCTGTAGTTGTGCGTGATACGAAAGCATGAGATCAACTGTATAGTTGGGCGTGGTACGAAAGAAAGAAACTCTATAGTTGTGTGTGGCACGAAAGAATGAGAGAAACTCTATAGTTGTGCTTGGCACGAAAGAATGAGAGAAACTCTATAGTTTTGCTTGGCACGAAAGGCTGAGAGAAACTCTAAAGTTGAGCGTGGCTCGAAAGAATGAGAGAAAGTCTATAGTTCTGCTTGGCACAAAAGAATGAGAGAAACTCTATACTTGCGCGTGGAACGAAAGCATGGGAAAAACTCTATCGTTGTGCATGGCACGAAAGAATGAGAGAAACTCTATAGTTGTGTGTGGCACGAAAGAATAACAGAAACTCTATAGTTGTGCTTGGCACGAAAGAATGAGAGAAACTCTATAGTTGTGCGTGGCACGAACGAGAGAAAATCTATATTTGTGCGTAGCACGAAAGCATGAGAGAAACTCTTTAGTTGTGCGTGGCACGAAAGCATGAGAGAAACTCGATAGTCTTGCGTGGCACGAAAGCACGAGAGAAACTATAGTTGTGCGTGGCACGAAAGAATGAGAAAAACTCTATTGTTGTGCGTGGCACAAATGAATGAGAGAAACTCTATAGTTGTGCGTGGCACGAAAGAACGAGAGAAACTCTATAATTGAGTATAGCACGATTTAATGAGAGAAACTGTATAGTTGTATGTGGCACGAAAGAATGAGAAAAACTCTATAGTTGTGCGTGGCACGAACGCATGAGAGAAACTCTATAGTTGTGCGTTGCACGAAAGAATGAGAGAAACTCTATATTTGTGCGTAACACGAAAGAATGAGAGAAACTATATTTGTGCGTAGCACGAAAGAATGAGAGAAACTCTATAGTTGTGCTTGGCACGAAAGAATGAGAGAAACTCTATAGTTGTCCGTTGCACGAAAGCATGAGAAACTCTATAGTTGTGCGTGGCACGAAAGCATGAGAGAAACTCCATAGTTGTGCGTGATACGAAAGCATGAGAGAAACTGTTTAGTTGTGCTTGGCACGAAAGAATGAGAGAAACTCTATAGTTGTGTGTCGCACGAAAGCCTGAGAGAAACTCTAAAGTTTAGCGTGGCTCGAAACAATGAGAGAAACTCTATAGTTGTGCTTGGCACGAAAGAATGAACCTCTATAGATGTGCGCCGCACGAAAGCATGGGAGAAACTCTATAGTTGTACGTGGCAGGAAAGCATGAGAGAAACCCTGTAGTTGTGCGTGATACGAAAGCATGAGATCAACTGTATAGTTGGGCGTGGTACGAAAGAAAGAAACTCTATAGTTGTGCTTGGCACGAAAGAATGAGAGAAACTCTATAGTTTTGCTTGGCACGAAAGGCTGAGAGAAACTCTAAAGTTGAGCGTGGCTCGAAAGAATGAGAGAAAGTCTATAGTTCTGCTTGGCACAAAAGAATGAGAGAAACTCTATACTTGTGCGTGGAACGAAAGCATGGGAAAAACTCTATCGTTGTGCATGGCACGAAAGAATGAGAGAAACTCTATAGTTGTGTGTGGCACGAAAGAATAACAGAAACTCTATAGTTGTGCTTGGCACGAAAGAATGAGAGAAACTCTATAGTTGTGCGTGGCACGAACGAGAGAAAATCTATATTTGTGCGTGGCACGAACGCATGAGAGAAACTCTATAGTTGTGCGTTGCACGAAAGAATGAGAGAAACTCTATATTTGTGCGTAGCACGAAAGAATGAGAGAAACTCTATAGTTGTGCTTGGCACGAAAGAATGAGAGAAACTCTATAGTTGTGCTTGGTACGAAAGAATGAGAGATACTCTATAGTTGTGCGTGGCACGAAAGGAGAGAAACTCTATAATTGCGTATAGCACAATTTCGTGGGAGAAACTCTATAGTTGTGTGTGGCACGAAAGAATGAGAGAAACTCTATGGTTGCGTTTAGCAATATAGGATGTGAGAAACTCTACAGTTGTGCGTAGAATGATAGAATAGGTCAAACTCCATCATTGTGCTTGAAACGAAAGAATGAGAGAAACTCTATTGTTGTGCGTGGCACAAAAAATGAGAGAAACCCTATAGTTGTGCATGGCACGAAGAATGAGAGAAACTCTATAGTCTTGCGTGGCACGAAAGCATGAGAAAAATTCTATAGTTGTGCGTGGCTCGAACGAATGAGAGAAACTCTATAGTTGTGCTTGGCACGAAAGAATCAGAGAAATTCTATAGTTGTGCGTGGCACGAAAGCATGAGAGAAACTCTATAGTTCGGCGTGGCACGAAAGCATGAGCGAAACTCTATAGTCTTGCGTGGCACCAAAGCATGAGAGAAACTGTATAGTTGTGCGTGGCACGAAAGAATGAGAGAAACTCTTTAGTTGTGCGTGGCACGAAAGCCGGAGATAAATTCTATAGTTGTGCGTGGCTCGAAAGAATGAGAGAAACTCTATAGTTGTTCTTGGCACGAACGAGAGAAAATCTATAGTTGTGCGTGGCACGAAAGCATGAGAGAAAATCTATAGTCTTGCGTGGCACGAAAGCATGAGAGAAACTATAGTTGTGCGTGGCACGAAAAAATGAGAAAAACTCTATTGTTGTGCGTTGCACAAATGAATGAGAGAAACTCTATAGTTGGGCGTGGCACGAAAGACCGAGAGAAACTCTATAATTGAGTATAGCACGATTTAATGAGAGAAACTGTATAGTTGTATGTGGCACGAAAGAATGAGAAAAACTCTATAGTTGTGCGTGGCACGAACGCATTAGAGAAACTCTATAGTTGTCCGTCGCACGAAAGCATGAGAGAAACTCTATAGTTGTGCGTGGCACGAAAGAACGAGAGAAACTCTATAGTTGTGTGTGGCACGAAAGAATGAGAGAAACTCTATAGTTGTGCTTGGCACGAAAGAATGAGAGAAACTCTATAGTTTTGCGTGGCACGAAAGGCTGAGAGAAACTCTAAAGTTGAGCGTGGCTCGAAAGAATGAGAGAAACTCTATAGTTGTGCTTGGCACAAAAGAATGAGAGAAACTCTATACTTGTGCGTGGAACGAAAGCATGGGAAAAACTCTATTGTTGTACGTGGCACGAAAGAATGAAAGAAACTCGTTAGTTGTGTGTGGCACGAAAAAATGAGAGAAACTCTATAGTTGTGCTTGGCACGAAAAGTGAGAGAAACTCTATAGTTTTGCGTGGCACGAATGCCTGAGAGAAACTCCAAAGTTGAGCGTGGCTCGAAAGAATGAGAGAAACTCTATAGGTGTGCGTGGCACTAACGAGAGAAAATCTATAGTTGTGCGTGGCACTAAAGCATGAGAGAAACTCTATAGTTGTGCATGGCAAGAAATAATGAGAAAAACTCAATAGTTGTATTTGCATGAAAGAATGAGAGAAACTTTTTAGTTGTGCGTGGCACGAAAGCATGAGAGAAACTCTATAGTCTTGCGTGGCACGAAAGCATGAGAGAAACTACAGTTGTGCGTGGTACGAAAGAATGAGAAAAACTCTATTGTTGTGCGTGGCACAAATGAATGAGAGAAACTCTATAGTTGTGCGTGGCACGAAAGAACGAGAGAAACTCTATAATTGAGTATAGCACGATTTAATGAGAAAAACTGCATAGTTGTATGTGGCACGAAAGAATGAGAAAAACTCTATAGTTGTGCGTGGCACGAACGCATGAGAGAAACTCTATAGTTGTGCGTTGCACGAAAGAATGAGAGAAACTCTATATTTGTGCGTAACACGAAAGAATGAGAGAAACTATATTTGTGCGTAGCACGAAAGAATGAGAGAAACTCTATAGTTGTGCTTGGCACGAAAGAATGAGAGAAACTCTATAGTTGTCCGTTGCACGAAAGCATGAGAAACTCTATAGTTGTGCGTGGCACGAAAGCATGAGAGAAACTCCATAGTTGTGCGTGATACGAAAGCATGAGAGAAACTGTTTAGTTGTGCTTGGCACGAAAGAATGAGAGAAACTCTATAGTTGTGTGTCGCACGAAAGCCTGAGAGAAACTCTAAAGTTTAGCGTGGCTCGAAACAATGAGAGAAACTCTATAGTTGTGCTTGGCACGAAAGAATGAACCTCTATAGATGTGCGCCGCACGAAAGCATGGGAGAAACTCTATAGTTGTACGTGGCAGGAAAGCATGAGAGAAACCCTGTAGTTGTGCGTGATACGAAAGCATGAGATCAACTGTATAGTTGGGCGTGGTACGAAAGAAAGAAACTCTATAGTTGTGCTTGGCACGAAAGAATGAGAGAAACTCTATAGTTTTGCTTGGCACGAAAGGCTGAGAGAAACTCTAAAGTTGAGCGTGGCTCGAAAGAATGAGAGAAAGTCTATAGTTCTGCTTGGCACAAAAGAATGAGAGAAACTCTATACTTGTGCGTGGAACGAAAGCATGGGAAAAACTCTATCGTTGTGCATGGCACGAAAGAATGAGAGAAACTCTATAGTTGTGTGTGGCACGAAAGAATAACAGAAACTCTATAGTTGTGCTTGGCACGAAAGAATGAGAGAAACTCTATAGTTGTGCGTGGCACGAACGAGAGAAAATCTATATTTGTGCGTGGCACGAACGCATGAGAGAAACTCTATAGTTGTGCGTTGCACGAAAGAATGAGAGAAACTCTATATTTGTGCGTAGCACGAAAGAATGAGAGAAACTCTATAGTTGTGCTTGGCACGAAAGAATGAGAGAAACTCTATAGTTGTGCTTGGTACGAAAGAATGAGAGATACTCTATAGTTGTGCGTGGCACGAAAGGAGAGAAACTCTATAATTGCGTATAGCACAATTTCGTGGGAGAAACTCTATAGTTGTGTGTGGCACGAAAGAATGAGAGAAACTCTATGGTTGCGTTTAGCAATATAGGATGTGAGAAACTCTACAGTTGTGCGTAGAATGATAGAATAGGTCAAACTCCATCATTGTGCTTGAAACGAAAGAATGAGAGAAACTCTATTGTTGTGCGTGGCACAAAAAATGAGAGAAACCCTATAGTTGTGCATGGCACGAAGAATGAGAGAAACTCTATAGTCTTGCGTGGCACGAAAGCATGAGAAAAATTCTATAGTTGTGCGTGGCTCGAACGAATGAGAGAAACTCTATAGTTGTGCTTGGCACGAAAGAATCAGAGAAATTCTATAGTTGTGCGTGGCGCGAAAGCATGAGAGAAACTCTATAGTTCGGCGTGGCACGAAAGCATGAGCGAAACTCTATAGTCTTGCGTGGCACCAAAGCATGAGAGAAACTGTATAGTTGTGCGTGGCACGAAAGAATGAGAGAAACTCTTTAGTTGTGCGTGGCACGAAAGCCGGAGATAAATTCTACAGTTGTGCGTGGCTCGAAAGAATGAGAGAAACTCTATAGTTGTTCTTGGCACGAACGAGAGAAAATCTATAGTTGTGCGTGGCACGAAAGCATGAGAGAAAATCTATAGTCTTGCGTGGCACGAAAGCATGAGAGAAACTATAGTTGTGCGTGGCACGAAAAAATGAGAAAAACTCTATTGTTGTGCGTTGCACAAATGAATGAGAGAAACTCTATAGTTGGGCGTGGCACGAAAGACCGAGAGAAACTCTATAATTGAGTATAGCACGATTTAATGAGAGAAACTGTATAGTTGTATGTGGCACGAAAGAATGAGAAAAACTCTATAGTTGTGCGTGGCACGAACGCATTAGAGAAACTCTATAGTTGTCCGTCGCACGAAAGCATGAGAGAAACTCTATAGTTGTGCGTGGCACGAAAGAACGAGAGAAACTCTATAGTTGTGTGTGGCACGAAAGAATGAGAGAAACTCTATAGTTGTGCTTGGCACGAAAGAATGAGAGAAACTCTATAGTTTTGCGTGGCACGAAAGGCTGAGAGAAACTCTAAAGTTGAGCGTGGCTCGAAAGAATGAGAGAAACTCTATAGTTGTGCTTGGCACAAAAGAATGAGAGAAACTCTATACTTGTGCGTGGAACGAAAGCATGGGAAAAACTCTATTGTTGTACGTGGCACGAAAGAATGAAAGAAACTCGTTAGTTGTGTGTGGCACGAAAAAATGAGAGAAACTCTATAGTTGTGCTTGGCACGAAAAGTGAGAGAAACTCTATAGTTTTGCGTGGCACGAATGCCTGAGAGAAACTCCAAAGTTGAGCGTGGCTCGAAAGAATGAGAGAAACTCTATAGGTGTGCGTGGCACTAACGAGAGAAAATCTATAGTTGTGCGTGGCACTAAAGCATGAGAGAAACTCTATAGTTGTGCATGGCAAGAAATAATGAGAAAAACTCAATAGTTGTATTTGCATGAAAGAATGAGAGAAACTTTTTAGTTGTGCGTGGCACGAAAGCATGAGAGAAACTCTATAGTCTTGCGTGGCACGAAAGCATGAGAGAAACTACAGTTGTGCGTGGTACGAAAGAATGAGAAAAACTCTATTGTTGTGCGTGGCACAAATGAATGAGAGAAACTCTATAGTTGTGCGTGGCACGAAAGAACGAGAGAAACTCTATAATTGAGTATAGCACGATTTAATGAGAAAAACTGCATAGTTGTATGTGGCACGAAAGAATGAGAAAAACTCTATAGTTGTGCGTGGCACGAACGCATGAGAGAAACTCTATAGTTGTGCGTTGCACGAAAGAATGAGAGAAACTCTATAATTGCGTATAGCACGATTTCGTGGGAGAAACTCTATAGTTGTGTGTGGCACGAAAGAATGAGAGAAACTCTATGGTTGCGTGTAGCAATATAGGATGTGAGAAACTCTATAGTATTGCGTGGAACGATAGAATAGGTCAAACTCCATCATCGTGCTTGAAACGAAAGAATGAGAGAAACTCTATTGTTGTGCGTGGCACAAAAAATGAGAGAACCCTATAGTTGTGCATGGCACGAAAGAATGAGACAAACTATTGTTGTGCGTGGCACAAATGAATCAGAGAAACTCCATAGTTGTGCATGGTACGAAAGAACGAGAGAAACTCTATAATTGAGTATAGCACGATTTAATGAGAGAAACTCTATAGTTGTATGTGGCACGAAAGAATGAGAAAAACTCTATAGTTGTGCGTGGCACGATAGCATGAGAGAAACTCTATATTTGTGCGTTGCACGAAAGAATGAGAGAAACTCTATATTTGTGCGTAGCACGAAAGAATGAGAGCAACTCTATAGTTGTCCGTTGCACGAAAGCATGAGAGAAACTCTATAGTTGTGCGTGGCACGAAAGCATAAGAGAAACTCCATAGCTGTGCCTGATACGAAAGCATGAGAGAAACTGTATAGTTGTGCGTGGCACGTAAGAATGAGAGAAACTCTATAGTTGTGTGTGGCACGAAAGAATGAGAGAAACTCTATAGTTGTGCTTCGCACGAAAGAATGAGAGAAACTCTATAGTTGTGCGTGGCACGAAAGCCTGAGAGAAACTCTAAAGTTTAGCGTGGCTCGAAACAATGAGAGAAACTCTATAGTTGTGCTTGGCACGAAAGAATGAAACTCTATAGATGTGCGCCGCACGAAAGCATGGGAGAAACTCTATAGTTGTACGTGGCAGGAAAGCATGAGAGAAACCCTGTAGTTGTGCGTGATACGAAAGCATGAGATCAACTGTATAGTTGGGCGTGGTACGAAAGAAAGAAACTCTATAGTTGTGTGTGGCACGAAAGAATGAGAGAAACTCTATAGTTGTGCTTGGCACGAAAGAATGAGAGAAACTCTATAGTTTTGCTTGGCACGAAAGGCTGAGAGAAACTCTAAAGTTGAGCGTGGCTCGAAAGAATGAGAGAAAGTCTATAGTTCTGCTTGGCACAAAAGAATGAGAGAAACTCTATACTTGTGCGTGGAACGAAAGCATGGGAAAAACTCTATCGTTGTGCATGGCACGAAAGAATGAGAGAAACTCTATAGTTGTGTGTGGCACGAAAGAATAACAGAAACTCTATAGTTGTGCTTGGCACGAAAGAATGAGAGAAACTCTATAGTTGTGCGTGGCACGAACGAGAGAAAATCTATATTTGTGCGTAGCACGAAAGCATGAGAGAAACTCTTTAGTTGTGCGTGGCACGAAAGCATGAGAGAAACTCGATAGTCTTGCGTGGCACGAAAGCACGAGAGAAACTATAGTTGTGCGTGGCACGAAAGAATGAGAAAAACTCTATTGTTGTGCGTGGCACAAATGAATGAGAGAAACTCTATAGTTGTGCGTGGCACGAAAGAACGAGAGAAACTCTATAATTGAGTATAGCACGATTTAATGAGAGAAACTGTATAGTTGTATGTGGCACGAAAGAATGAGAAAAACTCTATAGTTGTGCGTGGCACGAACGCATGAGAGAAACTCTATAGTTGTGCGTTGCACGAAAGAATGAGAGAAACTCTATATTTGTGCGTAACACGAAAGAATGAGAGAAACTCTATATTTGTGCGTAGCACGAAAGAATGAGAGAAACTCTATAGTTGTGCTTGGCACGAAAGAATGAGAGAAACTCTATAGTTGTCCGTTGCACGAAAGCATGAGAAACTCTATAGTTGTGCGTGGCACGAAAGCATGAGAGAAACTCCATAGTTGTGCGTGATACGAAAGCATGAGAGAAACTGTTTAGTTGTGCTTGGCACGAAAGAATGAGAGAAACTCTATAGTTGTGTGTCGCACGAAAGCCTGAGAGAAACTCTAAAGTTTAGCGTGGCTCGAAACAATGAGAGAAACTCTATAGTTGTGCTTGGCACGAAAGAATGAAACTCTATAGATGTGCGCCGCACGAAAGCATGGGAGAAACTCTATAGTTGTACGTGGCACGAAAGCATGAGAGAAAATATAGTTGTGCGTGATACGAAAGCATGAGATAAACTATATTTGTGCGTGGTACGAAAGAAAGAGAGAAACTCTATAGTTGTGTGTGGCACGAAAGAATGAGAGAAACTTTATAGTTGTGCGTGGCACGAAAGAATGTGGGAAACTCTGTAGTTGTGCATGTCACGAAAGAATGGGAGAAACTCAATAGTTGCGCTTTGCACGAAAGAATGAGAAAAACTCTATAGTTGTGCGTGACACAAAACCATGAGAGAAAATATATACTTGTGCGTGGTACAAAAGAATGAGATAACCGGTATAGTTGTGCGTGGCACGAAAGAAGGAGAGAAATTCTATAATTGCGTAGAGCACGATTTAATGAGAGAAACCCTATAGTTGTGCGTGGCACGAAAGTATAAGAGAAACTCTATGGTTGCATGTAGCACAATAGAATGAGAGAAACTCTATAGTTGTGCGTGGAACGATCGAATGGGCGAAACTCTATCATTGTGCTTGAAACGAAACAATGAGAGAAACTCTATAGTTGTGCATCGCGCGAAAGCATGAGAGAAACTCTATAGTTCTGCATCGCGCGAAAGCATGAGAAATACTCTATAGTTGCGCACGGCACGAAAGAATGAGAGAAACTCCATAGTTGTGCGTGCCACAAAAGAATGAGAGAAACTCCATAGTTGTGCGTGGCACGAAAGCAAGAGGGAAACTCTATAGTCTTGCGTGGCACGAAAGCATGAGAGAAATTCTATAGTTGTGCGTGGCTCGAACGAATGAGACAAACTCTATGGTTGTGCTTGGCACGAAAGAATCAAAGAAATTCTATAGTTGTGCGTGGCACGAAAGCATGAGAGAAACTCTATAGTTCGGCGTGGCACGAAAGCATGAGCGAAACTCTATAGTCTTGCGTGGCACCAAAGCATGAGAGAAACTGTATAGTTGTGCGTGGCACGAAAGAATGAGAGAACCTCTTTAGTTGTGCGTGGCACGAAAGCCGGAGATAAATTCTATAGTTGTGCGTGGCTCGAAAGAATGAGAGAAACTCTATACTTGTGCTTGGCACAAACGAGAGAAAATCTATAGTTTTGCGTGGCACGAAAGCATGAGAAAAACTCTATAGTCTTGCGTGGCACGAAAGCATGAGAGAAACTATAGTTGTGCGTGGCACGAAAAAATGAGAAAAACTCTATTGTTGTGCGTGGCACAAATGAATGAGAGAAACTCTATAGTGGGGCGTGGCACGAAAGACCGAGAGAAACTCTATAATTGAGTATAGCACGATTTAATGAGAGAAACTGTATAGTTGTATGTGGCACGAAAGAATGAGAAAAACTCTATAGTTGTGCGTGGCACGAACTCATTAGAGAAACTCTATAGTTGTCCGTGGCACGAAAGCATGAGAGAAACTCTATAGTTGTGCGTGGCACGAAAGAACGAGAGAAACTCTATAGTTGTGTGTAGCACGAATGAATGAGAGAAACTCTATTGTTGTGCTTGACACGAAAGAATGAGAGAAACTCTATAGTTTTGCGTGGCACGAAAGGCTGATAGAAACTCTAAAGTTGAGCGTGGCTCGAAAGAATGAGAGAAACTATAGTTGTGCTTGGCACAAAAGAATGAGAGAAACTCTATACTTGTGCGTGGAACGAAAGCATGGGAAAAACTCTATTGTTGTGCGTGGCACGAAAGAATGAGAGAAACTCTTTAGTTTTGTGTGGCACGAAAAAATGAGAGAAACTCTATAGTTGTGCTTGGCACGAAAAATGAGAGAAACTCTATAGTTTTGCGTGGCACGAAAGGCTGATAGAAACTCTAAAGTTGAGCGTGGCTCGAAAGAATGAGAGAAACTATAGTTGTGCTTGGCACAAAAGAATGAGAGAAACTCTATACTTGTGCGTGGAACGAAAGCATGGGAAAAACTCTATTGTTGTGCGTGGCACGAAAGAATGAGAGAAACTCTTTAGTTTTGTGTGGCACGAAAAAATGAGAGAAACTCTATAGTTGTGCTTGGCACGAAAAATGAGAGAAACTCTATAGTTTTGCGTGGCACGAATGCCTGAGAGAAACTCCAAAGTTGAGCGTGGCTCGAAAGAATGAGAGAAACTCTATAGGTGTGCATGGCACTAACGAGAGAAAATCTATAGTTGTGCGTGGCACTAAAGCATGAGAGAAACTCTATAGTTGTGCATGGCAAGAAATAATGAGAGAAACTCTATAGTTGTACTTTGCATGAAAGAATGAGAGAAACTTTTTAGTTGTGCGTGGCACGAAAGCATGAGAGAAACTCTATAGTCTTGCGTGGCACGAAAGCATGAGAAAAACTATAGTTGTGCATGGCACGAAAGAATGAGAAAAACTCTATTGTTGTGCGTGGCACAAATGAATGAGAGAAACTGTATAGTTGTGCGTGGCACGAAAGAACGAGAGAAACTCTATAATTGAGTATAGCACGATTTCGTGGGAGAAACTCTATAGTTGTGTGTGGCACGAAAGAATGAGAGAAACTCTATGGTAGCGTGTAGCAATATAGGATGTGAGAAACTCTATAGTATTGCGTGGAACGATAGAATAGGTCAAACTCCATGATTGTGCTTGAAACAAAAGAATGAGAGAAACTCTATTGTTGTGCGTGGCACAAGAAATGAGAGAAACCCTATAGTTGTGCATGGCACTAAAAATGAGACAAACTCTATAGTTGTGCATTGCACGAAACAACGAGAGAAACTCTATAGTTGTGCGTGGCACGAAAGAATGAGAGAAACTCTATAGTTGTGCGTGGCACGAACGCATGAGAGAAATTCTATAGTTGTGCTTGGCACGAAGGAATGGGAGAAACTCTATAGTTTTGCGTGGCACAAAAGGCTGAGAGAAACTCTAAAGTTGAGCGTGGCTCGAAAGAATGAGAGAAACTCTATACTTGTGCGTGGAACGAAAGCATGGGAAAAACTCTATTGTTGTGCGTGGCACGAAAGAATGAGAGAAACTCTATAGTTGTGTGTGGCACGAAAGAATGAGAGAAACTCTATAGTTGTGCTTGGCACGAAAGAATGAGAGAAACTCTATAGTTTTGCGTGGCACGAACGAGAGAAAATCTATAGTTGTGCGTGGCAACGAAAGCATGAGAGAAACTCTATAGTCTTGCGTGGCACGAAAGCATGAGAGAAACTATAGTTGTGCATGGCACGAAAGAATGAGAAAAACTCTATTGTTGTGCGTGGCACAAATGAATGAGAGAAACTCTATAGTTGTGCGTGGCACGAAAGAGCGAGAAAAACTCTATAATTGAGTATAGCACGATTTAATGAGAAAGACTGTATAGTTGTATGTGGCACGAAAGAATGAGAAAAACTCTATAGTTGTGCGTGGCACGAACGCACGAGAGAAACTCTATAGTTGTGCGTTGCACGAAAGAATGAGAGAAACTCTATATTTGTGCATAGCACGAAAGAATGAGAGAAACTCTATAGTTGTGCTTGGCACGAAAGAATGAGACAAACCCTATAGTTGTGCTTGGCACGAAAGAATGAGAGATACTCTATAGTTGTGCGTGGCACGAAGAAGGAGAGAAACTCTATAATTGCGTATAGCACGATTTCGTGGGAGAAACTCTATAGTTGTGTGTGGCACGAAAGAATGAGAGAAACTCTATGGTTGCGTGTAGCAATATAGGATGTGAGAAACTCTATAGTTGTGCGTAGAACGATAGAATAGGTCAAACTCCATCATTGTGCTTGAAACGAAAGAATGAGAGAAACTCTATTGTTGTGCGTGGCACAAAAAATGAGAGAAACCCTATAGTTGAGCGTGGCTCGAAATAATGAGAGAAACTCTATAGTTGTTCTTGGCACAAAAGAATGAGAGAAACTCTATACTCGTGCGTGGAACGAAAGCATGGGAAAAACTCCATTGTTGTGTGTGGCACGAAAGAATGAGAGAAACTCTATAGTTTTGCGTGGCACGAAAGCCTGAGAGAAACTCTAAAGTTGAGCGTGGCACGAAAGAATGAGAAAAACTATTGTTGTGCGTGGCACTAACGAGAGAAAATCTATAGTTGTGCGTGGCACGAAAGCTTGAGAGAAACTCTATAGTTGTGCATGGCACGAAATAATGAGAGAAACTCTATAGTTGTACTTTGCATGAAAGAATGAGAGAAACTTTTTAGTTGTGCGTGGCACGAAAGCATGAGAGAAACTATAGTTGTGCATGGCACGAAAGAATAAGAAAAACTCTATTGTTGTGCGTGGCACAAATGAATGAGAGAAACTCTATAGTTGTGTGTGGCACGAAATAACGAGAGAAACTCTATAATTGAGTATAGCACGATTTAATGAGAAAAACTGTATAGTTGTATGTGGCACGAAAGAATGAGAAATACTCCATAGTTGTGCGTGGCACAAACGCATGAGAGAAACTCTATAGTTGTGCGTTGCACGAAAGAATGAGAGAAACTCTATATTTGTGCGTAGCACGAAAGAATGAGAGAAACTCTATAGTTGTGCTTGGCACGAAAGAATGAGAGAAACCCTATAGTTGTGCTTGGCACGAAAGAATGAGAGATACTTTATAGTTGTGCGTGGCACGAAAGAAGGAGAGAAACTCTATAATTGCGTATAGCACGATTTCGTGGGAGAAACTCTATAGTTGTGTGTGGCACGAAAGAATGAGAGAAACTCTATGGTTGCGTGTAGCAATATAGGATGTGAGAAACTCTATAGTTGTGCGTAGAACGATAGAATAGGTTAAACTCCATCATTGCGCTTGAAACGAAAGAATGAGAGAAACTCTATTGTTGTGCGTGGCACAAAAAATGAGAGAAACCCTATAGTTTAGCGTGGCTCGAAACAATGAGAGAAACTCTATAGTTGTGCGTGGCACGAAAGAACGAGAGAAACTCTATAGTTGTGTGTGGCACGAAAGAATGAGAGAAGCTCTATAGTTGTGCTTGGCACGAAAGAATGAGAGAAACTCTATAGTTTTGCGTGGCACGAAAGGCTGAGAGAAACTCTAAAGTTGAGCGTGGCTCGAAAGAATGAGAGAAACTCTATAGTTGTGCTTGGCACAAAAGAATGAGAGAAACTCTATACTTGTGCGTGGAACGAAAGCATGGGAAAAACTCTATTGTTGTACGTGGCACGAAAGAATGAAAGAAACTCGTTAGTTGTGTGTGGCACGAAAAAATGAGAGAAACTCTATAGTTGTGCTTGGCACGAAAAGTGAGAGAAACTCTATAGTTTTGCGTGGCACGAATGCCTGAGAGAAACTCCAAAGTTGAGCGTGGCTCGAAAGAATGAGAGAAACTCTATAGGTGTGCGTGGCACTAACGAGAGAAAATCTATAGTTGTGCGTGGCACTAAAGCATGAGAGAAACTCTATAGTTGTGCATGGCAAGAAATAATGAGAAAAACTCAATAGTTGTATTTGCATGAAAGAATGAGAGAAACTTTTTAGTTGTGCGTGGCACGAAAGCATGAGAGAAACTCTATAGTCTTGCGTGGCACGAAAGCATGAGAGAAACTACAGTTGTGCGTGGTACGAAAGAATGAGAAAAACTCTATTGTTGTGCGTGGCACAAATGAATGAGAGAAACTCTATAGTTGTGCGTGGCACGAAAGAACGAGAGAAACTCTATAATTGAGTATAGCACGATTTAATGAGAAAAACTGCATAGTTGTATGTGGCACGAAAGAATGAGAAAAACTCTATAGTTGTGCGTGGCACGAACGCATGAGAGAAACTCTATAGTTGTGCGTTGCACGAAAGAATGAGAGAAACTCTATAATTGCGTATAGCACGATTTCGTGGGAGAAACTCTATAGTTGTGTGTGGCACGAAAGAATGAGAGAAACTCTATGGTTGCGTGTAGCAATATAGGATGTGAGAAACTCTATAGTATTGCGTGGAACGATAGAATAGGTCAAACTCCATCATCGTGCTTGAAACGAAAGAATGAGAGAAACTCTATTGTTGTGCGTGGCACAAAAAATGAGAGAACCCTATAGTTGTGCATGGCACGAAAGAATGAGACAAACTATTGTTGTGCGTGGCACAAATGAATCAGAGAAACTCCATAGTTGTGCATGGTACGAAAGAACGAGAGAAACTCTATAATTGAGTATAGCACGATTTAATGAGAGAAACTCTATAGTTGTATGTGGCACGAAAGAATGAGAAAAACTCTATAGTTGTGCGTGGCACGATAGCATGAGAGAAACTCTATATTTGTGCGTTGCACGAAAGAATGAGAGAAACTCTATATTTGTGCGTAGCACGAAAGAATGAGAGCAACTCTATAGTTGTCCGTTGCACGAAAGCATGAGAGAAACTCTATAGTTGTGCGTGGCACGAAAGCATAAGAAAAACTCCATAGCTGTGCCTGATACGAAAGCATGAGAGAAACTGTATAGTTGTGCGTGGTACGTAAGAATGAGAGAAACTCTATAGTTGTGTGTGGCACGAAAGAATGAGAGAAACTCTATAGTTGTGCTTCGCACGAAAGAATGAGAGAAACTCTATAGTTGTGCGTGGCACGAAAGCCTGAGAGAAACTCTAAAGTTTAGCGTGGCTCGAAACAATGAGAGAAACTCTATAGTTGTGCTTGGCACGAAAGAATGAAACTCTATAGATGTGCGCCGCACGAAAGCATGGGAGAAACTCTATAGTTGTACGTGGCAGGAAAGCATGAGAGAAACCCTGTAGTTGTGCGTGATACGAAAGCATGAGATCAACTGTATAGTTGGGCGTGGTACGAAAGAAAGAAACTCTATAGTTGTGTGTGGCACGAAAGAATGAGAGAAACTCTATAGTTGTGCTTGGCACGAAAGAATGAGAGAAACTCTATAGTTTTGCTTGGCACGAAAGGCTGAGAGAAACTCTAAAGTTGAGCGTGGCTCGAAAGAATGAGAGAAAGTCTATAGTTCTGCTTGGCACAAAAGAATGAGAGAAACTCTATACTTGTGCGTGGAACGAAAGCATGGGAAAAACTCTATCGTTGTGCATGGCACGAAAGAATGAGAGAAACTCTATAGTTGTGTGTGGCACGAAAGAATAACAGAAACTCTATAGTTGTGCTTGGCACGAAAGAATGAGAGAAACTCTATAGTTGTGCGTGGCACGAACGAGAGAAAATCTATATTTGTGCGTAGCACGAAAGCATGAGAGAAACTCTTTAGTTGTGCGTGGCACGAAAGCATGAGAGAAACTCGATAGTCTTGGGTGGCACGAAAGCACGAGAGAAACTATAGTTGTGCGTGGCACGAAAGAATGAGAAAAACTCTATTGTTGTGCGTGGCACAAATGAATGAGAGAAACTCTATAGTTGTGCGTGGCACGAAAGAGCGAGAAAAACTCTATAATTGAGTATAGCACGATTTAATGAGAAAAACTGTATAGTTGTATGTGGCACGAAAGAATGAGAAAAACTCTATAGTTGTGCGTGGCACGAACGCACGAGAGAAACTCTATAGTTGTGCGTTGCACGAAAGAATGAGAGAAACTCTATATTTGTGCATAGCACGAAAGAATGAGAGAAACTCTATAGTTGTGCTTGGCACGAAAGAATGAGACAAACCCTATAGTTGTGCTTGGCACGAAAGAATGAGAGATACTCTATAGTTGTGCGTGGCACGAAGAAGGAGAGAAACTCTATAATTGCGTATAGCACGATTTCGTGGGAGAAACTCTATAGTTGTGTGTGGCACGAAAGAATGAGAGAAACTCTATGGTTGCGTGTAGCAATATAGGATGTGAGAAACTCTATAGTTGTGCGTAGAACGATAGAATAGGTCAAACTCCATCATTGTGCTTGAAACGAAAGAATGAGAGAAACTCTATTGTTGTGCGTGGCACAAAAAATGAGAGAAACCCTATAGTTGAGCGTGGCTCGAAATAATGAGAGAAACTCTATAGTTGTTCTTGGCACAAAAGAATGAGAGAAACTCTATACTTGTGCGTGGAACGAAAGCATGGGAAAAACTCCATTGTTGTGTGTGGCACGAAAGAATGAGAGAAACTCTATAGTTTTGCGTGGCACGAAAGCCTGAGAGAAACTCTAAAGTTGAGCGTGGCACGAAAGAATGAGAAAAACTATTGTTGTGCGTGGCACTAACGAGAGAAAATCTATAGTTGTGCGTGGCACGAAAGCTTGAGAGAAACTCTATAGTTGTGCATGGCACGAAATAATGAGAGAAACTCTATAGTTGTACTTTGCATGAAAGAATGAGAGAAACTTTTTAGTTGTGCGTGGCACGAAAGCATGAGAGAAACTATAGTTGTGCATGGCACGAAAGAATAAGAAAAACTCTATTGTTGTGCGTGGCACAAATGAATGAGAGAAACTCTATAGTTGTGTGTGGCACGAAATAACGAGAGAAACTCTATAATTGAGTATAGCACGATTTAATGAGAAAAACTGTATAGTTGTATGTGGCACGAAAGAATGAGAAATACTCCATAGTTGTGCGTGGCACAAACGCATGAGAGAAACTCTATAGTTGTGCGTTGCACGAAAGAATGAGAGAAACTCTATATTTGTGCGTAGCACGAAAGAATGAGAGAAACTCTATAGTTGTGCTTGGCACGAAAGAATGAGAGAAACCCTATAGTTGTGCTTGGCACGAAAGAATGAGAGATACTTTATAGTTGTGCGTGGCACGAAAGAAGGAGAGAAACTCTATAATTGCGTATAGCACGATTTCGTGGGAGAAACTCTATAGTTGTGTGTGGCACGAAAGAATGAGAGAAACTCTATGGTTGCGTGTAGCAATATAGGATGTGAGAAACTCTATAGTTGTGCGTAGAACGATAGAATAGGTTAAACTCCATCATTGCGCTTGAAACGAAAGAATGAGAGAAACTCTATTGTTGTGCGTGGCACAAAAAATGAGAGAAACCCTATAGTTTAGCGTGGCTCGAAACAATGAGAGAAACTCTATAGTTGTGCGTGGCACGAAAGAACGAGAGAAACTCTATAGTTGTGTGTGGCACGAAAGAATGAGAGAAACTCTATAGTTGTGCTTGGCACGAAAGAATGAGAGAAACTCTATAGTTTTGCGTGGCACGAAAGGCTGAGAGAAACTCTAAAGTTGAGCGTGGCTCGAAAGAATGAGAGAAACTCTATAGTTGTGCTTGGCAGAAAAGAATGAGAGAAACTCTATACTTGTGCGTGGAACGAAAGCATGGGAAAAACTCTATTGTTGTACGTGGCACGAAAGAATGAAAGAAACTCGTTAGTTGTGTGTGGCACGAAAAAATGAGAGAAACTCTATAGTTGTGCTTGGCACGAAAAGTGAGAGAAACTCTATAGTTTTGCGTGGCACGAATGCCTGAGAGAAACTCCAAAGTTGAGCGTGGCTCGAAAGAATGAGAGAAACTCTATAGGTGTGCGTGGCACTAACGAGAGAAAATCTATAGTTGTGCGTGGCACTAAAGCATGAGAGAAACTCTATAGTTGTGCATGGCAAGAAATAATGAGAAAAACTCAATAGTTGTATTTGCATGAAAGAATGAGAGAAACTTTTTAGTTGTGCGTGGCACGAAAGCATGAGAGAAACTCTATAGTCTTGCGTGGCACGAAAGCATGAGAGAAACTACAGTTGTGCGTGGTACGAAAGAATGAGAAAAACTCTATTGTTGTGCGTGGCACAAATGAATGAGAGAAACTCTATAGTTGTGCGTGGCACGAAAGAACGAGAGAAACTCTATAATTGAGTATAGCACGATTTAATGAGAAAAACTGCATAGTTGTATGTGGCACGAAAGAATGAGAAAAACTCTATAGTTGTGCGTGGCACGAACGCATGAGAGAAACTCTATAGTTGTGCGTTGCACGAAAGAATGAGAGAAACTCTATAATTGCGTATAGCACGATTTCGTGGGAGAAACTCTATAGTTGTGTGTGGCACGAAAGAATGAGAGAAACTCTATGGTTGCGTGTAGCAATATAGGATGTGAGAAACTCTATAGTATTGCGTGGAACGATAGAATAGGTCAAACTCCATCATCGTGCTTGAAACGAAAGAATGAGAGAAACTCTATTGTTGTGCGTGGCACAAAAAATGAGAGAACCCTATAGTTGTGCATGGCACGAAAGAATGAGACAAACTATTGTTGTGCGTGGCACAAATGAATCAGAGAAACTCCATAGTTGTGCATGGTACGAAAGAACGAGAGAAACTCTATAATTGAGTATAGCACGATTTAATGAGAGAAACTCTATAGTTGTATGTGGCACGAAAGAATGAGAAAAACTCTATAGTTGTGCGTGGCACGATAGCATGAGAGAAACTCTATATTTGTGCGTTGCACGAAAGAATGAGAGAAACTCTATATTTGTGCGTAGCACGAAAGAATGAGAGCAACTCTATAGTTGTCCGTTGCACGAAAGCATGAGAGAAACTCTATAGTTGTGCGTGGCACGAAAGCATAAGAGAAACTCCATAGCTGTGCCTGATACGAAAGCATGAGAGAAACTGTATAGTTGTGCGTGGTACGTAAGAATGAGAGAAACTCTATAGTTGTGTGTGGCACGAAAGAATGAGAGAAACTCTATAGTTGTGCTTCGCACGAAAGAATGAGAGAAACTCTATAGTTGTGCGTGGCACGAAAGCCTGAGAGAAACTCTAAAGTTTAGCGTGGCTCGAAACAATGAGAGAAACTCTATAGTTGTGCTTGGCACGAAAGAATGAAACTCTATAGATGTGCGCCGCACGAAAGCATGGGAGAAACTCTATAGTTGTACGTGGCAGGAAAGCATGAGAGAAACCCTGTAGTTGTGCGTGATACGAAAGCATGAGATCAACTGTATAGTTGGGCGTGGTACGAAAGAAAGAAACTCTATAGTTGTGTGTGGCACGAAAGAATGAGAGAAACTCTATAGTTGTGCTTGGCACGAAAGAATGAGAGAAACTCTATACTTTTGCTTGGCACGAAAGGCTGAGAGAAACTCTAAAGTTGAGCGTGGCTCGAAAGAATGAGAGAAAGTCTATAGTTCTGCTTGGCACAAAAGAATGAGAGAAACTCTATACTTGTGCGTGGAACGAAAGCATGGGAAAAACTCTATCGTTGTGCATGGCACGAAAGAATGAGAGAAACTCTATAGTTGTGTGTGGCACGAAAGAATAACAGAAACTCTATAGTTGTGCTTGGCACGAAAGAATGAGAGAAACTCTATAGTTGTGCGTGGCACGAACGAGAGAAAATCTATATTTGTGCGTAGCACGAAAGCATGAGAGAAACTCTTTAGTTGTGCGTGGCACGAAAGCATGAGAGAAACTCGATAGTCTTGGGTGGCACGAAAGCACGAGAGAAACTATAGTTGTGCGTGGCACGAAAGAATGAGAAAAACTCTATTGTTGTGCGTGGCACAAATGAATGAGAGAAACTCTATAGTTGTGCGTGGCACGAAAGAACGAGAGAAACTCTATAATTGAGTATAGCACGATTTAATGAGAGAAACTGTATAGTTGTATGTGGCACGAAAGAATGAGAAAAACTCTATAGTTGTGCGTGGCACGAACGCATGAGAGAAACTCTATAGTTGTGCGTTGCACGAAAGAATGAGAGAAACTCTATATTTGTGCGTAACACGAAAGAATGAGAGAAACTCTATATTTGTGCGTAGCACGAAAGAATGAGAGAAACTCTATAGTTGTGCTTGGCACGAAAGAATGAGAGAAACTCTATAGTTGTCCGTTGCACGAAAGCATGAGAAACTCTATAGTTGTGCGTGGCACGAAAGCATGAGAGAAACTCCATAGTTGTGCGTGATACGAAAGCATGAGAGAAACTGTTTAGTTGTGCTTGGCACGAAAGAATGAGAGAAACTCTATAGTTGTGTGTCGCACGAAAGCCTGAGAGAAACTCTAAAGTTTAGCGTGGCTCGAAACAATGAGAGAAACTCTATAGTTGTGCTTGGCACGAAAGAATGAAACTCTATAGATGTGCGCCGCACGAAAGCATGGGAGAAACTCTATAGTTGTACGTGGCACGAAAGCATGAGAGAAACTATAGTTGTGCGTGATACGAAAGCATGAGATAAACTATATCTGTGCGCGGTACGAAAGAAAGAGAGAAACTCTATAGTTGTGTGTGGCACGAAAGAATGAGAGAAACTTTATAGTTGTGCGTGGCACGAAAGAATGTGGGAAACTCTGTAGTTGTGCATGTCACGAAAGAATGGGAGAAACTCAATAGTTGCGCTTTGCACGAAAGAATGAGAAAAACTCTATAGTTGTGCGTGACACAAAACCATGAGAGAAACTCTATAGTTGTACGTGGCACGAAAAATGAGAGACACTCTATAGTTGTGCGTGGCACGAAACCATGAAAGAAAATATATACTTGTGCGTGGTACAAAAGAATGAGATAACCGGTATAGTTGTGCGTGGCACGAAAGAAGGAGAGAAATTCTATAATTGCGTAGAGCACGATTTAATGAGAGAAACCCTATAGTTGTGCGTGGCACGAAAGTATAAGAGAAACTCTATGGTTGCATGTAGCACAATAGAATGAGAGAAACTCTATAGTTGTGCGTGGAACGATCGAATGGGCGAAACTCTATCATTGTGCTTGAAACGAAACAATGAGAGAAACTCTATAGTTGTGCATCGCGCGAAAGCATGAGAGAAACTCTATAGTTCTGCATCGCGCGAAAGCATGAGAAATACTCTATAGTTGCGCACGGCACGAAAGAATGAGAGAAACTCCATAGTTGTGCGTGGCACGAAAGCAAGAGGGAAACTCTATAGTCTTGCGTGGCACGAAAGCATGAGAGAAATTCTATAGTTGTGCGTGGCTCGAACGAATGAGACAAACTCTATGGTTGTGCTTGGCACGAAAGAATCAAAGAAATTCTATAGTTGTGCGTGGCACGAAAGCATGAGAGAAACTCTATAGTTCGGCGTGGCACGAAAGCATGAGCGAAACTCTATAGTCTTGCGTGGCACCAAAGCATGAGAGAAACTGTATAGTTGTGCGTGGCACGAAAGAATGAGAGAACCTCTTTAGTTGTGCGTGGCACGAAAGCCGGAGATAAATTCTATAGTTGTGCGTGGCTCGAAAGAATGAGAGAAACTCTATACTTGTGCTTGGCACAAACGAGAGAAAATCTATAGTTTTGCGTGGCACGAAAGCATGAGAAAAACTCTATAGTCTTGCGTGGCACGAAAGCATGAGAGAAACTATAGTTGTGCGTGGCACGAAAAAATGAGAAAAACTCTATTGTTGTGCGTGGCACAAATGAATGAGAGAAACTCTATAGTGGGGCGTGGCACGAAAGACCGAGAGAAACTCTATAATTGAGTATAGCACGATTTAATGAGAGAAACTGTATAGTTGTATGTGGCACGAAAGAATGAGAAAAACTCTATAGTTGTGCGTGGCACGAACTCATTAGAGAAACTCTATAGTTGTCCGTGGCACGAAAGCATGAGAGAAACTCTATAGTTGTGCGTGGCACGAAAGAACGAGAGAAACTCTATAGTTGTGTGTAGCACGAATGAATGAGAGAAACTCTATTGTTGTGCTTGACACGAAAGAATGAGAGAAACTCTATAGTTTTGCGTGGCACGAAAGGCTGATAGAAACTCTAAAGTTGAGCGTGGCTCGAAAGAATGAGAGAAACTATAGTTGTGCTTGGCACAAAAGAATGAGAGAAACTCTATACTTGTGCGTGGAACGAAAGCATGGGAAAAACTCTATTGTTGTGCGTGGCACGAAAGAATGAGAGAAACTCTTTAGTTTTGTGTGGCACGAAAAAATGAGAGAAACTCTATAGTTGTGCTTGGCACGAAAAATGAGAGAAACTCTATAGTTTTGCGTGGCACGAAAGGCTGATAGAAACTCTAAAGTTGAGCGTGGCTCGAAAGAATGAGAGAAACTATAGTTGTGCTTGGCACAAAAGAATGAGAGAAACTCTATACTTGTGCGTGGAACGAAAGCATGGGAAAAACTCTATTGTTGTGCGTGGCACGAAAGAATGAGAGAAACTCTTTAGTTTTGTGTGGCACGAAAAAATGAGAGAAACTCTATAGTTGTGCTTGGCACGAAAAATGAGAGAAACTCTATAGTTTTGCGTGGCACGAATGCCTGAGAGAAACTCCAAAGTTGAGCGTGGCTCGAAAGAATGAGAGAAACTCTATAGGTGTGCATGGCACTAACGAGAGAAAATCTATAGTTGTGCGTGGCACTAAAGCATGAGAGAAACTCTATAGTTGTGCATGGCAAGAAATAATGAGAGAAACTCTATAGTTGTACTTTGCATGAAAGAATGAGAGAAACTTTTTAGTTGTGCGTGGAACGAAAGCATGAGAGAAACTCTATAGTCTTGCGTGGCACGAAAGCATGAGAAAAACTATAGTTGTGCATGGCACGAAAGAATGAGAAAAACTCTATTGTTGTGCGTGGCACAAATGAATGAGAGAAACTGTATAGTTGTGCGTGGCACGAAAGAACGAGAGAAACTCTATAATTGAGTATAGCACGATTTCGTGGGAGAAACTCTATAGTTGTGTGTGGCACGAAAGAATGAGAGAAACTCTATGGTAGCGTGTAGCAATATAGGATGTGAGAAACTCTATAGTATTGCGTGGAACGATAGAATAGGTCAAACTCCATGATTGTGCTTGAAACAAAAGAATGAGAGAAACTCTATTGTTGTGCGTGGCACAAGAAATGAGAGAAACCCTATAGTTGTGCATGGCACTAAAAATGAGACAAACTCTATAGTTGTGCATTGCACGAAACAACGAGAGAAACTCTATAGTTGTGCGTGGCACGAAAGAATGAGAGAAACTCTATAGTTGTGCGTGGCACGAACGCATGAGAGAAATTCTATAGTTGTGCTTGGCACGAAGGAATGGGAGAAACTCTATAGTTTTGCGTGGCACAAAAGGCTGAGAGAAACTCTAAAGTTGAGCGTGGCTCGAAAGAATGAGAGAAACTCTATACTTGTGCGTGGAACGAAAGCATGGGAAAAACTCTATTGTTGTGCGTGGCACGAAAGAATGAGAGAAACTCTATAGTTGTGTGTGGCACGAAAGAATGAGAGAAACTCTATAGTTGTGCTTGGCACGAAAGAATGAGAGAAACTCTATAGTTTTGCGTGGCACGAACGAGAGAAAATCTATAGTTGTGCGTGGCAACGAAAGCATGAGAGAAACTCTATAGTCTTGCGTGGCACGAAAGCATGAGAGAAACTATAGTTGTGCATGGCACGAAAGAATGAGAAAAACTCTATTGTTGTGCGTGGCACAAATGAATGAGAGAAACTCTATAGTTGTGCGTGGCACGAAAGAGCGAGAAAAACTCTATAATTGAGTATAGCACGATTTAATGAGAAAAACTGTATAGTTGTATGTGGCACGAAAGAATGAGAAAAACTCTATAGTTGTGCGTGGCACGAACGCACGAGAGAAACTCTATAGTTGTGCGTTGCACGAAAGAATGAGAGAAACTCTATATTTGTGCATAGCACGAAAGAATGAGAGAAACTCTATAGTTGTGCTTGGCACGAAAGAATGAGACAAACCCTATAGTTGTGCTTGGCACGAAAGAATGAGAGATACTCTATAGTTGTGCGTGGCACGAAGAAGGAGAGAAACTCTATAATTGCGTATAGCACGATTTCGTGGGAGAAACTCTATAGTTGTGTGTGGCACGAAAGAATGAGAGAAACTCTATGGTTGCGTGTAGCAATATAGGATGTGAGAAACTCTATAGTTGTGCGTAGAACGATAGAATAGGTCAAACTCCATCATTGTGCTTGAAACGAAAGAATGAGAGAAACTCTATTGTTGTGCGTGGCACAAAAAATGAGAGAAACCCTATAGTTGAGCGTGGCTCGAAATAATGAGAGAAACTCTATAGTTGTGCTTGGCACAAAAGAATGAGAGAAACTCTATACTTGTGCGTGGAACGAAAGCATGGGAAAAACTCCATTGTTGTGTGTGGCACGAAAGAATGAGAGAAACTCTATAGTTTTGCGTGGCACGAAAGCCTGAGAGAAACTCTAAAGTTGAGCGTGGCACGAAAGAATGAGAAAAACTATTGTTGTGCGTGGCACTAACGAGAGAAAATCTATAGTTGTGCGTGGCACGAAAGCTTGAGAGAAACTCTATAGTTGTGCATGGCACGAAATAATGAGAGAAACTCTATAGTTGTACTTTGCATGAAAGAATGAGAGAAACTTTTTAGTTGTGCGTGGCACGAAAGCATGAGAGAAACTATAGTTGTGCATGGCACGAAAGAATAAGAAAAACTCTATTGTTGTGCGTGGCACAAATGAATGAGAGAAACTCTATAGTTGTGTGTGGCACGAAATAACGAGAGAAACTCTATAATTGAGTATAGCACGATTTAATGAGAAAAACTGTATAGTTGTATGTGGCACGAAAGAATGAGAAATACTCCATAGTTGTGCGTGGCACAAACGCATGAGAGAAACTCTATAGTTGTGCGTTGCACGAAAGAATGAGAGAAACTCTATATTTGTGCGTAGCACGAAAGAATGAGAGAAACTCTATAGTTGTGCTTGGCACGAAAGAATGAGAGAAACCCTATAGTTGTGCTTGGCACGAAAGAATGAGAGATACTTTATAGTTGTGCGTGGCACGAAAGAAGGAGAGAAACTCTATAATTGCGTATAGCACGATTTCGTGGGAGAAACTCTATAGTTGTGTGTGGCACGAAAGAATGAGAGAAACTCTATGGTTGCGTGTAGCAATATAGGATGTGAGAAACTCTATAGTTGTGCGTAGAACGATAGAATAGGTTAAACTCCATCATTGCGCTTGAAACGAAAGAATGAGAGAAACTCTATTGTTGTGCGTGGCACAAAAAATGAGAGAAACCCTATAGTTTAGCGTGGCTCGAAACAATGAGAGAAACTCTATAGTTGTGCTTGGCACGAAAGAATGCAACTCTATAGATGTGCGCCGCACGAAAGCATGCGAAAAACTCTATAGTTGTACATGGCACGGAAGCATGAGAGAAACCCTATAGTTGTGCGTGATACGAAAGCATGAGATAAACTGTATAGTGCGTGGTACGAAAGAAAGAAACTCTATAGTTGTATGTGGCACGAAAGAATGAGAGAAACTCTATAGTTGTGCTTGGCACGAAAGAATGAGAGAAACTGTATAGTTTTGCGTGGCACGAAAGGCTGAGAGAAACTCTAAAGTTGAGCGTGGCTCGAAAGAATGAGAGAAACTCCATAGTTCTGCTTGGCACAAAAGAATGAGAGAAACTCTATAGTTGTGTGTGGCACGAAAGAATAACAGAAACTCTATAGTTGTGCTTGGCACGAAAGAATTATAGAGTTTCTCTCCTTCTTCGTGCCACGCACAACTATAGAGTATCTCTCATTCTTTCGTGCCACGGACAACTATAGAGTTTCTCTCATTCTTTCGTGCCAAGCACAACTATAGCGTTTCTCTCATTCTATCGTGCTACGCACAAATATAGTTTCTCTCATTCTTGCAACGCACAACTATAGAGTTTCTCTCATGCGTTCGTGCCACGCACAACTATAGAGTTTTTCTCATTCTTTTGTGCCACGTACAACTATACAGTTTCTCTCATTAAATCGTGCTATACTCAATTATAGTTTCTCTCGTTCTTTCGTGCCACGCACAACTATAGAGTTTCTCTCATTCATTTGTACCACGCACAACAATAGAGTTTTTCTCATTATTTCGCGCCACGCACAACTATAGTATCTCTCATGGTTTTGTGCCATGCACAACTATAGAGTTTCTCTCATTCTTTCGTGCAAAGCGCAACTATAGAATTTCTCCCCTTCTTTCGTGCAATGCACAACTATAGAGTTTCTCTCATTCTTTTGTGCCCCGCACTACAATAGAGTTTTTCTCATGCTTTCGTACCACGCACAACTATAGAGTTTATCTCATGCTCTCGTATCACGCACAACTATAGAGTTTCTCTCATGCTTTCGTGCCATGCACAACTATAGAATTACTCTCATGCTTTCGTGCCACGCAAGACTATAGAGTTTATCTCATGCTTTCGTGCCACGCACAACTATGGAGTTTCTCTCATGCTTTCGTGCCACGCACAACTATAGAGTTTCTCTCATTCTTTTGAGCCACGCACTACAATAGTTTTTCTCATGCTTTCGTACCACGCACAACTATAGAGTTTCTCTGATTCTTTCGTGCCAAGCACAACTATAGAGTTTCTCTCATTCTTACGAGCCACGCACAAGTATAGAATTACTCTCATGCTTTCGTGCCACGCAAGACTATAGAGTTTCTCTCATGCTTTCGTGCCACGCACAACTATGGAGTTTCTCTCATGCTTTCGTGCCACGTACTATAGTTTCTCTCATTCTTTCGTGCAAAGTACAACTATAGAGTTTCTCTCATTCTTTCGTGCCATGCACAACTATAGAGTTTCTCTCATTCTTTCGCGCCACGCACAACTATAGAGTTTCTCGCATGCTTTCGCGCGATGCATAACTATTGAGTTTCTCTCATTGTTTCGTTTCAAGCCCAATGATAGAGTTTCGCCCATTTGATCGTTCCACGCACAACTAGAGAGTTTCTCTCATTCTTTTGAGCCACGCACTACAATAGTTTTTCTCCTGCTTTCGTACCACGTACTCTAAAGTTTCTCTTATTCTTTTGTGCCAAGCAGAACTATAGAATTTCTCTCAGTCTTTCGAGCCGCGCACAACTATAGATTTTCTCTCGTTTTTGTGCCACGCACAACTAGAGTTTCTCACATTCTTTCATGCAAAGTACAACTATAGAGTTTCTCATTCTTTCGTGCCATGCACAACTATAGAGTTTCTCTCATGCTTTCGTGCCACGCACAACTATAGAGTTTCTCTGATTCTTTCGTGCCAAACACAACTATAGTTTCTCTCATTCGTTCGAGCCACGCACAACTATAGCATTTCTCTCATTCTCATCAGCCGAACCAAGGCGCAGCCAAGGGTATTGCTTTCGCAATCTTCCAGGCTTAACCAAGCTAAGCCTTCAGCGAATTTTTTAATCTTGGTTCTTATTTTATCAGTTTCACGACATGAAAAAGTGTGCAGAGCTATGGAGTTAGGTAACACACGGTCATTTAACGATAATTTTTATTATCGTCATCATATATTTCATAGTGATCACAACTTGTAATGAAGTAATCACTCATCGCAGTTGCAACCTCAATTACGCAACGACAGCTGCATCAATGTCGGTGGCGATTATGTAGAAAAATAGAGCAAGGTGTATAGTTCATGATGCCATGGCGTAATTTTTTTTCAATGAAGTTCCCGCGTGAAAATAAATCACGATACTTACTTTCGGAACGTCCCTCGCAGTATTCGGATAGGCGGATATCTGTGTTTCTCTATTTGCACCGAAATTACCTCTTTTTCTCTCTTGTATTCTTATATTTGTGGTTATTTTTGCAACTGCTCGTGCAAATACGATAACTGCTCTGCTTAACCTTCCTACCTTTGCTTTCTTCTTGACTTTCGGAATTGCTTTGTACAAATATCATAACATCCGGCTAACGGATTATTTAAATCGGATATCCTGAATATGCATTTCTTGAAATCCGGATAACCGGTTTCAAACCGTACATTTGCCAAGCCAGGCGGAACAAGGGTCGCATGCACGACTGAGGCTTGCGAGGGCACGGTGCTTTCCGGCGCAGCTGGTACGAGTGCACTGAAGGGGCCGGCGAGAATATCTGAAAATTGCCCACTAAATCCGAGGCATTCTTTGCCACTGGAAAGGCCATGGGTAGACGCGCCCAAGCTAGGAAAAACAAGTAAGCAAAAATCAAGCCACAGCAGGGCCAAGCAATGCTTCTCGGAATTTCTCGGAATTTCTGTAGGTTTTTTAAACACGAAGGTTATACGCAAGATTTTCAATTCTGCTTTCTGCAATCGGTATAATTCAGCTTTAAAAATAAAACAAACATCATTAGAATCGGTCCAGCGGTGGTCTAATAAGAGCCTTACTTCTCACATTTAGCCGAGTCGGAAAATATTGAGCTGGCCTCGAACACGCACAAATCGGTACGAACACAAAAACACGGGAAAAAAAGAAGACGCACGATGGGGTCGGCGAAAGGAACGCACACGCTTCGTTGCTCCATTGAATTTCGAAAGAGATCAGGGGCATTACCGTCAATGCAGACAATCGCAAAATTGACGAAGGAACACTCAAATAATAGGTCGTCTGAGTAATATAACGCATTTAGCGATTTTAATAATGAACGTACACCCATGGTTTATTTATTTGGCGGCTTCCCGTGACTTCGGCCTTCAGCACCAAGGTCCAGTTCTCGTGCTTGCAGGCTCATCACAGCCTAAACTGCGTCACAGCCTGCGAAAAAAAAAAAAAAAAAACACGCGCATCTTGAATAGAAACTTCAACAGTGAACCCACTTTGCGGGATAAACTGCTCAAACTGTTGGTGACGCGTCATGCTAGGCCGCTAACCGAGACTCCTGAACACGTACTGCCATCACACCTTATTCACACCGCATCGACAGTGTACATAATCCGAGTTTTCCAAGAATGTATAACGAAAAAACCGTAATATCAACCAGCAGTGAAATCACATGGGCGCTGGTGAGAGAAATCTTAATGATAGGTAGGGAGGTTAGCCGAGCAAAAGGTTTGGCTTGCTACTACAGTTCTATAGTGTACAACAATAGATCAAATAACGAGGAAAGAAAGAACGCAGACCCATGTAATCGCACAAAAACTTGTAAACGGGCAGCAGTAAGCAGCATCATCAATAAACACAACGTCAGACACCTCTGTGATGGAGCCAATAGGGCAAACATGGATAACATCCACATGCATTTTACTTCGCCAGAAAATTGGCCATAGTGCCCCCTCTCATCCGGCCATCAATGTTAAATTTGACCTCTGTTGCGTTCATAGTACTCCCACGGTTACGAACGAAATTCTGCGTTGTTCGTAAAACATAATAAAGCTACAGACCACTTGCATTTGTAATTTAATGCAATGGCCGTAATCAGTTCCAACACTCCGAACTTTGCTTACAAATTACCCGTAACGTGCCCTAAGTTTTCGCCAAATATAAAAAAAAGATGCGTTGTTTAGTTCACCGAGGAAACCGGAGAAACCAACCATACTGATGACACATGAAAACAAGATCAAAACGACGTTTCAGTAATTATTTCCAACCCATGTAATAGGTCCAGGAACGTGAAAATTATGTTACACATAGCACTTAAGTTATGGAGTTTTACGTGCCAAAACCACTTTCTGATTATGCGGCACGCCGTAGTGGAGGACTCCGGAAATTTCGACAACCTGGGGTTTTTTGACGTGCACCTAAATCTAAGTACACAGGTGTTTTCGCATTTCGCCCCCATCGAAATGCGGCGGCCGTCGCCGGGATTCGATCCCGCGACGTCGGGCTGAGCAGCCCAACACCATATAGCCACTGAGCAACCACGGCGGGTGTTACACATTGCACTTACTATGATCTACATTTCCCCTAAATACAACCATGTTCTAACTCACTCTTTTCTCAGTGCATTGGGAAACGTAGCTCATAATGGCTGCGCGACCATTTCAAACACTTGCTAAAAATTTTTTATGCATTTAGTAGCCGTAGTGGCGTAGTGGCATTGCGATGTTAAGCTCGAGAAGGCGGGACGTCTGGGTCGCATTTAGATGGAGGCGAAATGCAAGTTGAACGCACGTGTGTGTTGTGCATAGGGCGCACATTAAAAAAAACCCTAGGTAGTTAAACTTACTCCGGAGTCCCCCACTACGGTATGCCTCATAATCATATCGTGGCTTTGGCAGATAAAACGCCTGAATTTTCTTCAATCAATACGCATTTACCTCTTTCAAGAACTTGTCATGGCGTTCCTACATGTTCGCCAAACTTGACCATGGTGACCGCTGCAGTAGTCTAAATTCTGCGCCGCTCGTAAGGAACACTAATAACGCGCCAGAGCGCTTGCATACGTAATTTATTGCCAAGCGCACATTAGGCCACCGACTTTGAGCCTTGTATAAACATCCCCGTTTACCTCCCTTACTGTCACCAAACAAAGAGAAGCTTCCTCCTTTACTTCACGAAGGACAGCTGGGGGAATTAAGCTCATATCAGGCACGAGAAATGGAGAAAAAAAAAGCGAAGGTTAAGTAATTATTAGCAAAGCTTCCAATGAGGCCAGGAATCTCAACGTTCTGTGACACACTTCACTTATCATGAGCCCCCTTTCCATGAAATAAAATTTGGTGCAGCCAATATTTATCCAGGGACATTGGGAAGCATAGCTCATAGCGGCCATACGACACTTTGTAACAATTCATTTTTTACAAGGCTGTATTTTATCCACAAGCATTTTATTTCACACAGAGATTTGCCATATTCTACGCAGATTCGCAAAATTTGACTTGGGAGTTATTTGTAGTAATGCCAAGGTAGCCGGCTTATTTTTGAGCCGCTCGTAACACACACTCATAACGCTTCGGGGCATTTGTATTGGCAACTTCAGAATCCGTAACTCATGCCGGCAACACTGTCGATATCAAGAAAGATAAAAGACAGCTACGACATCTAAATTCACGGCGGCTCTTTCGCTTGGTGCTGTGCTCAAATTTCTCGTTTGTGGCGTAGAATTAAAGTGTTTCGCCGAAACCGAAAGTGTCCTTGATGGCAACTTTCTTATTCTGATCGGTCTCGGGTATTTCAGCGATGAGACCGCCGAAATTGCTGCGCCGTGCGTGCAAACGTGCCTGGCGGGCAATTTCTTTTTGAAGACCAATTCAAACGAGCCGCACTCCGAAAGGTGCAATCGTTTGTCCGCAGCGTTGCTCCACGATAGTTGACTGTTTTCGATCTTCACAAGCAACTCACTGTGACTCGTGTTACAGTATATTATATATATATATATATATATATAAGCACTAAGTCTGCCGTGCGTTCAGAAGGTAAATATCGATAATGTGCACGATAGAACCAGGCTAAAAACTCATGTTACCAGGTCAGTGTGTCTTGGGATAGAAACAAATGAGAGTTGTTTATGAGTTGGCGTGCACCATTCTCTTTCCATTAGCTCATCATTTTAACAAGGTCGTCTGCGTCTGATGATTGGCGCTTGTTCCTGCTCTTAGTACGCCGTGTTCGAGGTGGGGTCTAGGCTTGGTAACACAGGAGACGCCCGCCACCTGTAGGACTTCTCAAACTCGGGTGAAACTTGACAAGTAAATAACAACCAATCGGAGGAAGTTCCGTTTCATCAAATATGCTTCCAAATGTAGCGAGTTTCTTTTTCAGCAACGTAACATGCATTAGTGTAAATGCATTGACTTGGAAATTGAAGAAGCGTTGTTTGGGACGTGGAGCTCGCCAGCAAGAAGCGACTGCCCCGCGTTGTTGCTCTGATTCGAAGAGTCCCGACTTTCGCTGTGCCCCAGGCGATAAGTCAGCTCGGGCCTACGTGCGAAATGTATTCGCAGTTCCTGGCTTAATGGCTGCCTAAGGTCAACAGCGTGATTCCAGTATTGCCATTCTTATTGCTGGCCCACGGATAGCCTAATGGTAAAAGGGGGGACGCGGCTTTCGCATCGTGAAAAATGACCGAAAAACCGATTTTTCGAAAATCACATTTTCAGTTTTTATAACCCTTTCTCTACCTGATTACAAAATATCTTCCCTGAAAACCGCTTAGAAGTGCTTTAAAAAATTTGTTGTATCAGCCACGGCGACGAGAAGTTTTGCGGAAATCGCAAAAAGACGGTGTTTTTCAAGCCACGATATCTCCGTAACGGCGCAACCGAGCGCCGCCATCTTGGTCGCAACAGAAAGAGCATTTCTTCAGCTTCAAATCTGCCGCCTTCCCGGCCTCCTTCAAGCGAAAACAAACGCAGAAAAAAGCAAAAGTTTCGAGGTCTCGCGGATGTTCCCAATTGGCGGCGCGCGGCCCCGATGGTCTCCGCAGCGGTTGCCCCTAGCAACGGAGGTCGAAGTGCCGCGCGTCGTCTGCTCTTCCCGCAGCTACGTTCTCCATCGCCCGTATCACGAGCCTCCCCATAGTTTCGATAGCAGCTTCGAAGCTCCGTGGCGTAGTTTCGCGTTTGATCTCGGCTCTGATCATGGATCGGCGACGACTCGGACCCGCGACCAAGCACCTCGCGCGTGGATGAAACGCAGTCGAGATTCGGCAGTACAATTCAGGCTCACTTGGAACCGCACTACATATCGATAGAAGCTTCTCGTGGGCGAGCCGAGACAGTGCAAGCATCACTCAGTTCTGTTTCGGCGACCGAGAGAAAAATGAAGCTCACAGGTGAGAGAGGAAGTTGTGCCGATGTGGAGCTGGCGGATGAGTTTTTGGTAGTGCAGGTCACAGCATTGAATGCTTTGTACAAGAATGCCTTGTGCCAAGAATGCTCTCAGCCGGGACTGACTGTTCATTTGGGAACAAGGCACGGATAGGCTGCACGAATGCTACTGACCAGCAATGCCTGCGGCATTGTTTCAAGTGAATGGTCATCGCCGCGAGCAGAGGGTGGTAAGGCTTTTGACGTGAATATGCGTGCAATGCAAGCAATTAAAACCACCGGCAGAGGGGCAATTGCACTGACTGACTTTTGGTCAGTAATGAACGTCTCACACAGAGACTTGCACCATAAGACATTCCAAAGACATTTGAAATCAAAATTCAGGCCTGCTGGTGAGATGGCTGCGGGAAGTCTCTTTTCTGATGCTGTGGCGGCCGTGCGGAAAATTTAGAGCGAAATGGACCTGGCATTCACAAAAAATGTGACGGTAGTCTACGACGGGACATGGATGACACGTGGTCATGCATCCCATATTGGTGTGGGCACAATAATTGAATTTTACACTGGTCTGGTGCTTGACTGCGTTGTGCTCTCGAACAGATGCCATGGATGCACGCTTGGTCCGAAAGAAAACGATGAAGGCTACAGTGAATGGAAAGAGAATCACGTGTGCCAAAAGAACACCGATGCAAACTCAAGCAGAATGGAGGTCGAGGCAGCGTTGATCTTGTTCAGAAGGTCACTGGAAAGGAATGACCTCCGCTTCACATCTATTGTTTGTGATGGGGATAGCCGTACTTTCCAGGCCTTTTGTGAAGACAAGGCTTATGGCTTCATTACATTCAACAAAGAGGACTGTATCAATCACGTGAAAAAGAGGATGGGTACAGCCCTGAGAACACTTGTCTCAAAAAGCAGAAGTAAACCAATTGGAGGGAAGGGTGGCCTGACCCAAGACCTAATAAAAAAGCTCACCAATTATTATGGCATGGCCATACGTAACAATAGTGAAGTAGATGATGCAAAGGGCCATAATGGCAACCTTTTATCACATCACTTCAACAGATAAGGACCCTCATCATGAGCTCTGCCCTCCAGGACCCCTGAGCTGGTGCAGACACCGGGCTGCAGAAGCTGAAGGTAAAGCTCCGCCAGAACATAAGTACAAATTGACAACACATGTTTCAGCTGCGTTGCTGCCTGTGTATCAACGCCTCTCGGATCCTCAGCTACCCAGCCGTTGTCAAGGCAAGAAGACTCAGAATGCAGCTGAGAGTCTTCACTCTGTCATTTGGTCAATTTTACCAAAAGAGCAAAATACTTCATTGATCGCAGCGGAGACAGCTGTCAATGAGGCAGTCTGCAAGTACAACGCCGGAACGCTTCGTGCATACAGACAGTTTTGTGCCTCACTTGGCTTGAAGCCAGGAAAGCATTCCCTTCAAAGAGCTGCAGAAAAGGATGCCCTACGAAAAAAAGAGGCATCGAAAAAACATCAGATGAAAGGCCACATGCCCAAGAAGCCCCGCTGTGCTAAGGACACCAAGGAATACAATCCTGGTGCATTTTAGAAGAGTGGAGGCAAGGCAAAACTTTGAAGGCCTTTTTCTCAAAACTGTGTTTTTGCCTTTCTGCTCAGTTTGCGGAGCTGATTTCTTTGTTACCGTTTGGCCTATTCTGACAGTTTTTTTTTGTCTTGTTCCTTGGGCTACAGTGCAGGTCGTGACATTCTTGCTTTTGGGCCTTGACGTTTTATAAACTTATGATGTGGCTATTCGTTCACCCCGAAAGTGTGCTTGATACGAAGGTAACATAAAAAATGGCACTCCAAAAAATTTGTGTTGAAAAAAAAAGCAAGAATGCCACGACCTTCAGCATGCATTTAGCTATGCAATCACTATTAACAAGCCTTCTATCACGTTTCTTAAGTTCCCCAGGCTCTTCACAAAGTTCGAGGCTGAAACATTCTGCTGAATCAAATTTAATAAAATGTTCTCAAGATATCACTCTGAAACTTTTATGGAAGCATCAGGGAGACATTCTAAACACTTGTGCCAATTTTCATCAAAATCCATGAAGAATAAGGAAGTTGATTTTTAACAGCGTGGTCAGAATATCGGCTACGCTATTCTTAAGGAGATCCAACACTGGCCATGATTACACACGCAGTGAACAATATGTATTAGCACTGTCATGTAACAAGGCAAGAATTATTGGTTCGACATTCCTACGGACTCGCCCACGTGGGTTACTAAGTTGGCTTTCTTGGAACAACACTGCCTGGTAATAAGCTAACTTTTCGATCGTTTTTACTGCTGCCCTGGTACAGGTGTTAGATACTTTTTAAAGAAACAACCAATCTATCCTAAATTCTGGGGTTTCTACATGCCAAAACCAGCTACTTTGACCACCTGGGTTCTTTAAAGCGCACCCAATGTATTAAAGCGCACCAAGCTCTGGCTAGCCCACCGTTATCAGCAGCACCTAGCCCAATTCCTGTCCTCGGGAACCTGCCTAACCCACCGCCATCCACCTAGCTTCAGAGATTGTTTTTGGCACTTGCTTATAAACAAAATGTTTGAAAATAACCCAGCGTAAACCACTTAGCTACACGAAAAATTCCTGCTTGTATTTTACTTGTAACTGTTATAAAACTGTCAGTATACTTCTGTTATTATTTTCATGGATAGGACTCTTGGTTGTTGAACTAATATATTTCTATCACATTTTCTTTTCGCAAAAGTGCCACTGGCAAAAGATTCGCGGTAATAATGGCTGCGTGCTGTAGAGACAGCGTATTTACAGTATCCATCAAGCTGAAGGCGGTGGCCAAAAGCTGGCAGTGGCTGTCCAGTCGGTTTAGGATTTGGAGCAATTTTTGGAGCTGGAAAAATGTCGTTCTGGAGCAGTTTAGGAGCAGCCACATCAGCATTTTGTATCAATTTTGGAGCAAAAAAAAGGGCCTTTCTGGAACACTTGAGTAGTACGGCAGTAATCTAGCCGTTTGGTGAAGCCTGTTGTTACTGTGCAATCAGTAAGCGCTGCTCAACAGTGAAGCAAGACACAAAGCCAACAGCGACCAATTGAGCTTGCCTTCCCACGGACGGTTACCATGCACGGTATGTTGCAAATATTTTTATTTGGGTAGGCAAGAAATTTAATTTTGCGAACAATTAAATAAAATTTTGCAGGCCGAAAAGAACAGATATCCGCCTGGCTGCAAGACAGACATCAAATTATAAATGAGCTAGAACAATTTGCGCCGTCAATTTGACACAAGACAATTCATTTGGTGCAAGACAAAAAGTGATGGCAAATGTGAATTTTAAATGACAAAAATGCTTTGATATGATTTACCACACTAGACGAAAAATGCGCAGTTTCGCCCGAAAGGAGAAGCACCGATTAGCTGCCCAGTAGATAGCTGGGCAAAGTGAGGATAGTAGATTTAGTGTCCCTATAAAATTGTAAACATTCGCTTACTCACTAATAACAATGATAGAATGCGTAAGCGTGACTGAACGAGGACGTAGAAGAAACAGACACACAGAGACAGCGCTGTTTTTGTGTGTCTGCTACTTCCTACGCCCTCATTCAGTCGCGCTTACACATTCCATCATGGATCCAAAAGAAACCAGTCCGCCGACGTGCTTTAACTAAATTGACAAGTACCGTGTCAAGCGCGCACATGTAAACACGAACACATCTCGCTCGATGAGGGCGGAAACTCGCTGTCAAAATGCTGGTGTGAGGAATCGCGGCAGCAGCGAGCCAATTGTCCTCCGTGCACCTCTCGCTTCAACGCAAACGAAACGTCGAAAGCACAGCGCATACGAAGCTACAGGCACTATGCGCACTCTGCAAACATCCCAAATCGCTTTGAAGATGAGGTCCGCGCGGATGCGCACTTTGGCCACGTCGCAGATCGCTTTCAAGACACACGACCGCCGGCAACGCGTCCCTACGACGTGCGCGAAAGGCGTCTGGTACGGCGTCCGCCAATCGTCTGCCCAACGCCGTAGTAGGCATCGCGGTTGTCTCCACTCTGTACGGAGCGGTGGCCGAGGGGGACGTCGAGGCACCCTAGCAGCCGCCTCAGATAAACGCCCTCGCCTGAATGCCTCGTGTGCGACAGGTGAGGAGAGCCTCGCAAGATTGAACCGCTTCGCCGGCTCGTCTTCGCGCGCTTTCACTCGCACATACAGCATGTGGCATTCGACGACGATTTTATCGCCCCTGGACTTTGTGCGGAACCTCACGGCGACGCCGACGACAAAAATGTGTCCTTTCACTCCATCGTCGTCTTGTTCGCGCTGTTCCCATTATGAATGTATACCAACTCTCCAAACTTTCCACTTTAAGACAGAAATGCGCCTGGAGTGTCCATATATTTGTCATCGCAATGAAAAGTGGATTACGCCCAATAATAATGCTAGAAGCTCAAGAGACTATGCGTCCACGAACGGCATCAAGATGTAATGCCGCCGTACAGTGTGCCGCAGAGATGGTGAAGGCGGTGGAGAAACCGTACCAACCCGTACACTCGCTTTCTTTGTGAGGCGGTTTGTCGACTTCCCGTGCCTTATATGGCTTCTGCGAATAAATACGAGTCGATTTGGGGTATCTCGTCGCCAAATAACATTTACAAATAAAATACAAGCAGGAATTTTTCATGTAGCTAAGTGGTTCATGCTGGGTTATTTGAAAACAATTTATAAGCAAGTGCCAAAAGCAATCTCCTGGGAAGCTAGGTGGATGGCGGTGGGTTAGGCAGGTTCCCGAGGACAGGAGTTGGGCTAGATGCTGCTCCCAAGGGCTCCGATCACCACAGGCACATCCGAAATAGCTCTGAAGGCCTATCGCTGCTCGCAATGTGACAGGAGACGGCGGGTGCATACGTGTTTAATTAAAGAGTACAATCTGTGTCCCGTGACAATAGCCTCTTCCCACTCTTGGCATGCTTCATCGCCTAACACTTCTTTGTCGAGCCGCAGCTGACTTTCAGGAACCAGCGTTACGCAGCGCGCCGTGCTTTCCGAGCTTCGAAACTATCGGGTAGGATTATACATAGGTGGAGTCGGCGCCACTGCTAATAGCGGCGAATAGCAAGAAGGCTGGTAGCAAAGGTCGAAGCAGCTAGCCCTAGCCGTGTTGGTGGCTGCAGCCGCCAGCGGATCTGCGTGCAAGTGCGCCTGCTTGCTCGAGACAGCGACAAAAATGTCGTTGGTGGTTCCTTCGATGAACGCTGTTTCGCGCCTGCGGCCATGGCAAAAAGTTCGCAAAAGCAAACAGCGAAGGGTTTTTGCGTCCGAAATTTCAGACGTTCTCATACAATGACTCTATGGGCTACCGTGGAGGTGCCGCGAAGGCGTCCGAATTATCGGGCCTGTCCAAATAATCGGGCGTCCGGAAAGTCGGTTATTGACTGTAGCTGCAAAATCCTACTGAAACTATTGCCTTGCCGTGAAAACGCGAAAATACCGCACTTTCGCGCAGTTCGCGAAAATGGCCCTTGAGTGTGCACAGCCAGCAGCAAACAAGTTGAAATATAGCAACATGGCGCAAATGCGCAATTGGACCACCACTGCTGGCAATGGTATTGACACGTGGACTTCTACGGGTGAGCGCTTTTCACTGTCTAACGAATGTTATCGCTCAGCGCGGAACGCACCCGCATGTATCAGAAGTTTCGGGTGTGTTATCGATGGTGCTGTTGTCTCCGACGCTTGTGTAATCTGATTGCAGGTGCGACGCCAATTGTGTAGAACTTTCTGGAAGACGCGCTGGCACCAGCGATTACTCTGGAAACTTAGATGACTCATGTATTAACTGCGACGCGCTTGACAGGCAGTTGACATTCGACGATCGCCGGCTGTGCTCGGCGCTGTCGCGGTTCTTTGAGTGTAGCCGGTTTACGAGGACAGATTCGCCCGTAAAACGATGATTTCGTCATTCCCAGTTTTGCTGCTTTTTCAACGTCACCGCCACGTGATATCTGGTGGAGGTGCTCGTGCGTTCACGTACAGAAAGCCCCCGCAAAGCCACTATCCAAGCCCGAAACTTCAGGACAACACAAACGTCGCCAATGGCGAGAGAGCTAGCCATAGACACCAAGGACTGCTTCCTGAATACGGCCCTCTTCCAGAGAAGACCAGAGGGAACAAGCCCAAGTTAGAAACAGCAATGGCTGCTCCAGCGTCCCCCATTTTACTGCAACAACCTCGGAACCCACCAACCTTCCATTGATCATCGCATGAAGACCCAGAAACGTGGCTGGAGATTTGCGAAGGAATCGCAACTTTCAATAACTGGTACACCGACAAGCTGCGGCATGTATACTTCGCCTTAGAAGACGCCGCCAGAACGTGGATTGAGAACTGGGAGTTGATCCTGACGACATGGTACCTGTCCCGTAGCGGCTTCCTGCGGACATTTGCGAGCTTCGCGCGACAGGAAAGGGGCGAAGCTATGCTAGAAATCTGAGTACAGCTACTCAACGAGATCATCGCGATTTTCACCGAGGAGACGACGCGTCTGTTCCGCCACGCCAATCCAGATATTTATTTATTTATTATTTATTATTTACCAGCATCGCCCCGTAGGGCATTATAGCAGGGAGGTTACAAACTTGAATGAATACATCAACAAATTATTTCAACGCGTGGAAACAAGCATCATTTTCTGTGATGTATACAATGCTCGATGGCAAACTGTTCCTATCTCGAACAGTTCTAACAAAAAAGGAATAATGGAAGGCGTCACCTCTACAAGAAAATTACCTGACCTTCAAACAGTGGTCAAGTCGGTTAGATATATAGTGTGGTGCCTGGATATATTGTTCGCGGTTTATACCTGTTTTAGAATAATAAACATCGTGGAAAAATTTTAATCTGATATGCCTTCTACGATTCTTCAGCTCTTGCCATATAAGTTTAGGTTTGCTTTCTGTCATGCTAAGCTGCCGGCTATAGTTACCAAGAACACATCTAACTGCCCTATTCTGCCTGAGCAGAAGAAAATTAGGTTCCTCATGCGTGGGGTAAAGCCGTCATTCCTCATGCCTCATGCGTGGGGTAAAACCGTCACTGCCCAAGGCCTAAGACTAAGGCCGGCAGTATCCTGTAAATAAAAAAAAAACTAAAATAATAAGACCTCTTCGCCGGATTGATACGCAACCCGCCCAGGACTGTTGCTGAATTTGTTTCCGAAGCCACAACCATTGAGAATACGCTTCACATGCGGTCAAGGCAATATAACCGCCAAAACCACACCGATGTTCAAAGCACTCGGCAGTGACTACATGCGAGAGACCATCTGAGCCGTTGTTCTCGAGGAACTGCGGAAGCTCTTACGAAGCTCGCAGCCTCAAGTAGCCTCAATGGCCGACATAGTCAAAGAAGAGGTTCAGCGATCACTTGGGGTTATTCTAGTGTAACCGCCACCGCCACAGCCCCATCCGAAAGCGATTACCTACGCTGCCGTCGCCCACCGCCAGATTCCCCCACCACGCCAGGGCCCCATGACCGCCGCCACCTCGCCCACCAGTCGGCCAGCGAAACGCCCCGAGGAAGACAGACATTGGGCAAGCTCCCGACCACCGCGCGCTCTGCTACCATTGCGTCGGCCATGTGTACCGCCGATGCCCATACCGCGACTTGGTACTGTGAGAGTTCGCCGTCAACGCGCCGTGTCCACAGCTTGGAAAGCGCTTTCGTGGAATCGCAGACTAGCTCGCCGCCACTCAGTGGAGTTCTCGACGACCGTCCCGTTCGCCGTCACCAGGCCGCTACCTGTCGCCGCAACGCCGACCATACGCTGGCCAAGCCCGGGGTCGTTCTGCGAGCTCATACCCGGAAAACTAAAAACAGCAGCCGATGGAGATGCGGTTCATCGAACTGACGAAGATACTTGCCACCGCCGAAGACGTCGAAAAGACTATCTCGACGATACTTCAACGAGACGCCCCATGAAGCCTAGAAAGAATATGCCGACAAAAGAAGACCTGACGACGCGACGTTCCAGCCACATGTCAACACGACAAAGCAGCGACCCGACGCCGAGACCTAACTGCAACGCAAGGCAAAGAACTACCCACCTCGACGTGCTCCTCAATGGCCATGCCGTGCCATAGTGGACACAGGAACTGACTAATCCGTGATGAGTCGGTTGAAATCCAGTTTAAATTAAGACTGCATGCGAATGCCCTCAAATCTGGACAGCTGGAGGACACCTAATAACCACACTGCACAGCCAGAATTACGGTTCATGACCGGACCTACCCTGCCACCATCGTTATCCTCCAACAGTGTTCATGAGACGTCATTCTCGACATGGAGTTCCTGAACCAACACGGAGCAATCATCGTCCTGAAGTCAAAGTCGATGACACTGTCGAAAAATCAAGCGATACCGCCGGAGAGCTATCGTAGTCACCACGCCTTGAGTGTCATTATCATTATCATCAACATCATCATCATCATCATAATCAGCCTGGTTACGCCCACTGCAGGGCCAGGGCCTCTCCCATACTTCTCCAACTACCCCGGTCATGTACTAATTGGGGCCATGTTGTCCCTGCAAACTTCTTAATCTCATCCGCCCACCAAACTTTCTGCCGACCCCTGCTATGCTTCCCTTCCCTTCGAATCCAGTCCGTAACCCTTAATGACCATCGGTTATCTACCGTCCTCATGACATGTCCTGCTCATGCCCATTTCTTTTTCTTGATTTCAACTAAGATGTCATTAACTCGCATTTGTTCCCTCACCCAATCTGCTCTTTTCTTATCCCTTAACGCTACACCTATCATTCTTCTTTCTATAGCTCGTTGTGTCGTCCTCAATTTAAGTAGAACCCTTTTCGTAAGCCTCCAGATTTCTGCCCCATACGTGAGTACTGGTAAGACACAGCTGTTATACACTTTTGTCTTGAGGGATAGTGGCAACCTGCTGTTCATGATTTCAGAATGCCTGCCAAACGCACCCCAGCCAATTTTTATTCTTCTGATTATTTCAGTCTCATGATCCGGATCTGCGGTCACTATCTGTCCTAAGTAGATGTGTTCCCTTACCACTTCCAGCGCCTCGCTACCTATCGTAAACTGCTGTTATTTTCCAAAGCTGTTAAACATTACTTCAGTTTTGTGCAGATAAATTTTTAGACCCACCCTTCTGCTTTGCCTCTCCAGGTCAGTGAGCATGCATTGCAATCGGTTCCCTGAGTTTCTAAGCAAGGCAATACCATCAGCGAATCGCAAGTTACTAAGGTATTCTCCATTAACTCTTATCCCCAATTCTTCACAATCCAGGTCTATGGATACCTCCTGTGAAAATGCTGTGAATAGCATTGGAGAGATCGTATGTCCCTGCCTGATGCCTTTCTTTATTGGGATTTTGTTGCTTTCTTTATGGAGAACTACGGTTGCTGTGGAGCCGCTATAGATATCTTTCAGTATTTTTACATACGGCTCGTCTACACCCTGATTCCGCAATGCCTCCATGACTGCTGAGGTTTCAATTGAATCAAACGCTTTCTCGTAATCAATAAAAGCTATATATAAGGGTTGGTTATATCCCGCACATTTTTTGTATCATTTGATTGATAGTGTGAATATGGTCTATTGTTGAGTAGCCTTTAGGAAATCCTGCGTGGCCCTTTGGTTGACAGAAATCTAAGGTGTTCCTGATTCTATTTGCGATTACCTTAGTAAATAGTTTGTAGGCAACTGACAGTAAGCTGATCGGTCTATAATTTTTCAAGTCATTGGCGTGCCCTTTCTTATGGATTAGGATTATGTTAGCGTTCTTCCAAGATTCCGGTACGCTTGAGGTCATGAGGCATTGCGTATACAGGGTGGCCAGTTTTTCTAGGACAATCTGCCCACCATCTTTCAGCAAATCTGCTGTTACCTGATCCTCCCCAACTGCCTTCCCCTTTTGCATATCTCCCAAGGCTTTCTTTAGATCTTCCGGCCTTACTTGTGGGACTTCGAATTCCTCTAGATTATGCTCTCTTCCATTATCGTCGTGGGTGCCACTGGTGCTGTATAAATCTCTATAGAACTCCTCAGCCACTTGAACTATCTCATCCATATTAGTAATGATATTGCCGGCTTTGTCTCTTAACGCATACATCTGATTCTTGCCTATTCCTACTTTCTTCACTGCTTTTAGTCTTCCTCGGTTCCTGAGAGCATGTTCAATTCTATCCATATTATACTTCCTTATGTCAGTTGTCTTGCGCTTGTTGATTAACATGTAAAGTTCTGCCAGTTCCATTCTAGCTGTTGGGTTAGAGGCTTTCATACATTGGCCTTTCTTGATCAGATCTTTCGTCTCCTATGATAGCTTACTGGTATCCTGTCTAACGGAGTTACCACCGACTTCTATTCCACCCTCCTTAATGATGCCCATAAGATTGTCGTTCATCGCTTCAACACTAAGGTCCTCTTCCAGAGTTAAAGCCGAATACCTGTTCTGTAGCTTGATCCGGAATTCCTCTATTTTCCCTCTCACCGCTAACTCATTGATCGGCTTCTTATGTATCAGTTTTTTTCCGTTTTCTCCTCAAGTCTAGGCTAATTCGAGTTCTTACCATCCTATGGTCACTGCAGCGCACCTTGCCGAGCACGTCCACATCTTGTATGATGCCATGGTTAGCGCAGAGTATAAAGTCTATTTCATTTCTAGTCTCGCCATTCAGACTCCTCCACGTCCACTTCCGGCTATCCCGCTTGCGGAAGAAGGTATTCATTATCCGTATATTATTCTGTTCTGCAAACTCTACTAATCCCTGCTATTCCTAGAGCCTATGCCATATTGCCCCACTGCCTCGTCTCCAGCCTGCTTCTTGCCTACCCTGGCATTGAAGTCTCCCATCAGTATAGTGCATTTTGTTTTGACTTTAGCCATCGCGGATTCCACGTCTTCATAAGAGCTTTCGACTTCCTGGTCATCATGATTGGATGTAGAGGCGTAGACCTCTACAACCTTCAATTTGTACCTCTCATTAAGTTTCGCAACAAACCTGCCACCCTCTCGTTAATGCTATTGAATTCCTGTGTGTTACCAGCTATATTCGTATTAACCAGGAATCCGACTCCTAGTTCTCATCTCTCCGCTAAGCCCCGGTAGCACAGGACGTGCCCGCTTTTTGGCACTGTATATGCTTCTTTTGTCCTAACTTCACTGAACCCTATTATATCCCATTTACTGCACTCTAATTTCTCCAACAGCACTGCTAGACTTGCTTCACTAGATAACGTTCTAGCATTAAACGTTGCCAGGTTCTGATTCCAATGGCGGCCTGTTCGGACCCAGGTATTCTTAGCACCCTCTGCTGCGTCACAGGTCTGACTGCCGCCGTGGTCAGTTGCTTCGCAGCAACTTGAGTGTGCTCGATGATTAAGTAAGCATCCCGCCAAGCCCCAGCACTGTTATTCCCGTTGGCAAAGAAACACCCGCAGACGCAGGCGTCATCAACGGTGATCAACGTCTACTCTCGGTCGTGAAATTTGCGTCGCAAGAGGGATCGCTCGGCAGCACGGAGGAAAACCGAAAGTGATGCTAACTAACTTCAGCCAGGAGTTCAAGTACGTCAACAAGGGCACGACGATCGCATACATAGAGGAAATTGAAGAAACCAGCAATGCCTTCGTCCTATCGAATTCTGCCACATTGATCCCGACGATCGTAGTTCCCGAAATCTGTCTTCGACATTGATCCAAGTCTCCCCATGAGTAAGCAGCAACAGCTCAAAAATTTTTATCGACTGCTTTTCTATGTAATCGAGGGTTCGATGAACACCAGCTGCAAAGTACCACATAATCAAAGAGTGCGCTCAACCACTCCGCCAGAGCCCTTACTGAGTTCCGACGCAGGAACGTGAAGCTATAAGGCAACAAGTCGACGAAATGCTGCGCGACGACATCACCCAGCTGTCGAAAAGCCGGTGGGCGTCTCCAGTAGTCTTCATGAAGAAAAAGAATGGAGCCCTGCATTTCTGCGTCGATTATCGTCGACTAAACGAGGTTACAAAGACAGATGTATACCCCCTCCCACGGATAGACAACGCATTTGACCGGCTCTGCAATGCTAAACACTTCTTATCCATGGATCTCAAGACTGCCTACTGGCAAATAGAAGTTGGCAAAAGGGATCGCGAGAAGACCGCCTTCATCACACCAGACGACTTCTATGAATTCAAGGGCATGCCATTCGGATTGTGCTCGGCACCAGCGCCACTCCAGCGCATCATGAACACGGTGTTAGCAGGATTGAAGTGGCAGACCTATCTTGGTTTACTTGGATGACGTCGACGACCGAAAAGGAATGCGTCGCCATTATTTGAGCTACAGAGAAATTCCCCCCCTATATGGCAGGCCGTTCAAAGCCGTCAGCGACCATCATGCGGTCTGTTGGCTGGCGAAATTAAATGACCCTTCAGGACGCTTGGAGCTGTGGAGCCGCTGACTGCAAGAATATGACATCACTGCAATCTCCAAGTCCGGAAGAAAACACTGAGATGCCGATTGCATATCACGCGCCCCCATTGACCCATCCGACGCAAGAAGACGAGGTTGACGTCGCCTTTCTTGGAATAATAGGGGTGGAAAACTTCGCTGAACAGCAACAAGCAGACCTGGAGCTAAAAACATCATCGTGTATTTGGAAGGGAGCACTGACGTTGTCCCTGGGGCACTTAAGCGAGAGCTGTCTTCGTTCTCACTTTAAAACAACCTACTCATAAAGAAGAACTTCTCAATAGTCCGCGCCAACTACATACCTTCTTCTTGTTCCCTCAGCGGTGCGTTCAGAAGCATTGCACGCCCTACATAACGATCCGACCGCTGGGCATCTCGGATTCTCCCGGGTGCTATCGAAGATACAGGAAAGGTATATTATTGGCCACACCTGACCGCTGACCTTGCCCCTTACGTCAAGACATGCCGAGACTGTCAGCGACGCAAGACATCCCGGCAAGGCCAGCAGGATTACTACAGCTGGGGCCCTACAATGCAAAACTATTCCAATATATTTTTATTCCATTCTCCTGACGTCAAATTTGTATAACCGCCTACGCAAGCATCGGGCGGTAACCTGCAGTGTTGTCTGAACAGACCAATCAAACGCTCTCCTCGTTCATAGGTCACCTTTGTTTGCTTCAAAAACGAATAACATTGCCTACACTGAGCGGCTTCTCTGATCTAATTCGCTGACAAGATCACGGTGAGGAGCACGGTCAAGCGGAGAGGGAATCGATGGTGCCGGCGTCTGCGATTGGTCTGCTTTCTCTTGCATAGCTTCCAGTGGCTGGTCGAAAGTCGCGGCGGCATGCAACGGAAGCTTACGAATGACGCTAAAACAGATCCTCAGCAAAGGAGAGTTGACATAACGAGGGCGTAAACACGCTGAAAGTGCTCGAAAATGGCCACGCAAGAAGTTTTATAATACGCAAATAAACCCATGGCTCTCCGGCAGGTGCGAGTAGCCAGTGCTTGAGCGATCAGCGGCAGCCATCTTTTATTATTTTCGGAACCGGGCAGCCTGTGGCTATTAAGAAGAAAATTCTGTTTTGTTCGGCATATTAATGCATCTCTAACGCGTACACGTCACTTTGACGTAGTGAGTTATCGTGGTTTTGTTACGTCGCGTCACAGGCAGGTGAAGTGGGTGCAGCCCTAAAACTTTTAACCAATAGCCGAGGTCTAACGGCGAAAAGGCGTCGAATCTGAAATAACTATTTTTCTTTTGTTCAGTTTAATCATGCATCATCAGTGTGTACGCATCATATTAGATAGGGAGCTATCGCGGTTTTCGTGACGTCGCGTGACAGACAAGCGAAGTGGGAGTGTTTCAAAAAAGTTTTTGACCAATCGTGGAGGCCTGATTGAAGAGTTGGAATACAAAAGTTTGGAATAGTTTTACGTTATAGCCCCCCTGATCAAGCCTCCTTGTCACGATCACTGTTTCAGCAGGTCGGGATGAATTTGTTGGGGCCCTTTCCGACGTCGACATCCGGAAATAAGTGGATCGTCATGGCGACGGACCACCTCACCCGCTTCGCTGAAACGAAAGCTCTACCGAAAGGTAGTGCTGCCGAAGTAGCGAAATTCTTTGTTGAGAACATCCGGCTGCGACATGGCGCCCCAGAAGTCCTCATCACCGACCTTTACAGTGGAGCTAACCCAAGCGATTCTGCAATACAGCAAAAAAAAAAAGAGCCACAGGAGGCCAACTGCCTACCACCCGCAGATGAAGTGTCTTACGGAGCGCCTGAATAAGGCCCTCGCCTACATGCTAGCAATGTACGTCGACGTCAAACACAAGACCAGGGATGCCGTTCTGCCGTACGTAACCTTTGCTTACAACACGACGGTGCAAGAAACACAGATCCCGCTGTTCAAGCTGGTTTACGGCTGGAATCCGATGAAGACTCTCGACGCCGTGCTGCCGCATGTCACCGATGAAAAGAATCTTGACGTCGCCACCTATCTCCAGCGCAGCGAAGCCCGACAGCTCATCCGCCTGTGGATCAAGAACCAGCAGAGGACCGACAGCCGACACTACAACCTTTGACGACGTTATGTCGTGTACCACCTCGGCGACCGCGTTTGGGTTTGGACCCCAATACGCCGACGAGGACTTAGTGAGAACCTTTTACGCCGCTATTTCGGACCTTACAAGTTCATCCTACACATTGGCGCACTCGACTATGAGGTCGTGCCAAACGGCATTTCTCTATCTCAACATCACCACTTACTACCTGAAGTAGTGCGCGGCGCCAAGCCCAGAGTGGGCTTGGCGGCACATCAAAGTTGGTTCATACTTACCAACCGCTCCGTTTTGCCGTACAGTTCATTGGCCTAGCCTCGATCAGTCCCCTAGATTTTGCCCTTGGAAGCCGTGCTGATTCCATTGCTTTGCTGCCGAACAGCGGTGACTTCACATACTCTCCTGGACCCATCCTGTGCTTCGTGCGATGGCCTTCTCTGGTTCACGCCACTGTGCCTGCCGTGTGCGTAATTGTATCAAGCCCTGTAATCAGCCATTGGTGACCTTCCTTCCACCGTGGTATCTCAATCCGGGTTCCTGTTCCGCTTCTGCTACTACGTCATCATTTCCGTTAAGACAACATATATTGCCTCCCCAGCACCACCCCGCTTTCAGTGGACTTGACGGCACGTCATCGATGGTTCATGCTGCTTTTTGCCATGCGGTTCCTAGGTTTGGCGTCGATCAGTCCCCTAAATTTTGCCCTCGGAAGCCGTGCTGATTCCATTACTTTGCTGCAGAACAGCGGTGACTTCATGTACGCTCCTGGACCCATCCCGTACTTTGTGTGACGGCCTTCTCTTGTTCACGCCACTGCGCCTGCCGTGTGCGCAAACAAGATATGTTGCCTCCCCAGCGCCACCTCGCTTTCAGTGGGCTTGCGGCACGTCAACGATGGTTCACACTTACCTACCGCTCCTTTTTGTCATGCAGTTCCAAGGACTGGATTTTGCCCTCGGAAGCCGTGCTGATTCCATTACTTTGCTGCAGAACAGCTGTGACTTCATGTACGCTCCTGGACCCATCCTGTACTTCGTGTGACGGCCTTCTCTTGTTCACACCACTGCACCTGCCGTGTGCGCAAATGTATCAATCAAGCCCTGTCGTCTGCCGTCGGTGATCTTCCTTCCACCGTGGTATCACAACCCGGGTTACTGTTCTGCTTCTGCTACTACGTCATCATTTCTGTCAAGACAGCGCTTGTCCTGTCTAGCCTTTGTAGATCGTCCTTCCCGTGCTATGCTTCCAGTGTAACTATGTATTACCAACGAGCCCAAGCCTATACTCTTCTGGAGACAACATATGTTGCCTCCCCAGAGCCACTCCGCTTTCAGTAAACTTGGCGGCATGTCAACGATGGTTCATGCTTACCAACCGTTCCTTTTTACCATGCAGGTAACTATAGTCGGATACAACTTTAGAAAAAAGGGGAGGCCCCGCCCAGATGACCGAAGCGCGACAGCCGATTGCCTCCACGACTAAAATAGTCCCGCTCGAGAAATCGTCCTCCTGAAACGCGTAATTTTCGGTATAAATAAAGACTTGTATTTTGATGACTGGTTTAGTAGAGCTCCCATGAGCTACAGCACATGCCGGATAGCGACAGAAAAATAACCCCGTGCCTTCTACAACGCTGCCCGTCGTCTGCTCTTTAGCTTCATTGCAAGTGACAGAAGTAGAAAGAGCAGCTCTGCAAGGCTTTTGCGCTTGTTCACATGTACACAGCGTATCTACTACTCGTTTTCCAAGCTTAAAATGAATCAGTTGCTATTGAAAAAGTACTTATATAAAACAATGCATTTATCACCACCATTACAAACCTTGGGCGAGAATACGGTCGAGGAAAGATGGTACAAAAATGCTTCATTCATCGTTTTAAATAAATACTCTTGATTTGAAATAGCATAAAATTTATGTTTTTTGGTTTTGTGTTTTCACAATTTTTTTTCCTTTTCATTATTATTTTTCTTTTTTGCAAGCTTGCAATCTCACTAGTTCGCGCAAGGCATTGCGTGCGAGTTTTCCGCCGTGGAGCCCAGCGACTTCGGACTTTGTTGCCGAACGAGCCTTGTGCCGCCTCGATGTCCACACCACGAAGGAGCCTCGACAAGAACAAGAGTGGCCATATCCTGAATAGCGATTCACGCAACATGATCCTCCACTGCTACACGTATTGGCGTAACAGGGCGCCTGAATATAGCGCGAAGGTCACGACCAAGTTTGTCGCTGGGATGCTCGGTCCGACGAAAACGCAGCGACACAGTACACGAACACACCCACCGCTAATAGCAGGCACCAGTCTTTGGAAAACTTTTATTGCGAAAGCAATACTGCTCGCACTTTCGGCCCATCGGTGGTCGTGGCGCCTCCTTACACAGCTGCGCGTCACGTGACCGTGTGAAGTCACGCCATACCGAGAGACGGGGCCCCAGCTCGCGGCATCGATGGTGGAGGCGAAGCCTTGCGCGCCGCTGCCGCGGCGCTACCGAGAGAGGGCGCTCGCTGGTGTGACGTCACGGGAAGTCAATGCTGGACCTTTGTGAGCAACATAACCTCGTGATTGTAAATACAGGGCCTAAGTGTGAAGGACAGATCACGTGGGAAGTGGGAAACCGGCAACCGACCATTGATTACTGTCTGATGACAGAAGAAATTCATGATAAATTGAGAGAAATGGTCATCGATGAGGAAGGGTTTACCAGCATAGGAGTGACCATAAACGCATCATTTTGAAAATGGTATATGTAGTTGGGAAAGAGAGCAAGGAGAGCGAAATGGCCACTCCAAATTTGAACGCTGAACAAATAGCAAATACAGTCACTAGAGTTGAGGAAGAACTTGCCAAATGGCCAAGAGTGGGAATATGGTGAGCTTCTAAGTGTAATAACGACAGAAATACGGAAAGAGAAACAACATGTTCGTTGGAAAGGAAAAAGGAAACCGAAAAGCTGGTGGAACAAGGAGATACGAGAAGCGATCGCCGAACGACAGAAAGCATCTCGAGAGCACAGGCTGGCAAAGAAGGCGCAGTTGCCACAGGATGAAGTAACCAGTAAATGGGAAATATACCGGGAGAAAATGTCTATGGTTCAAATACTGGTGCAAGCAAAATTAAAAAGTGAAAGTGAACGTTGGTTGTCAGAAATACGTGAGAAAAAGAAGGCCGCACATAGAATATTTTGGAACCACATAAAATTATTAGGCAGGAAGTCAACAACAATACAACAACATATCCTAGACGAAGATGAAAACAGACTGGAAGGAGAAGCGGCAATAAATTACATCCGAAAAATAACAGTCGAATCTTTCCAAGGCAATGACGAGGTTGTACTTGATGAAAAAAAGAGCATGAAAGAGACCCAAGTGAAAAAGGAGCTGGTGCTGACAAATTTAAACTGGAAGAAAGCGGAAGAGAAAATTCCTAAGCGCACAGCCACAGGGCTAGACGAGGTTCCCGTTAGGCTGATAAATGAACTAGGACCACAAAGTAAGGAAGCTCTGGTGAAAGCAGTGGAAAAAAACTTCAAAAGACAGACGAATACCAGACAGTTGGCGACAAAGTAGAATGAATTTAATTTATAAAGGTAAGGGGGAGAAGGACAGAATTCACTCGTATAGACCATATAGATCGGTAATATACAGGCTAGCAATGCAGGCAATCAAATTAAAGCTTCAAGCATGGGCAGAGAATAATGGCATTTTAGGAGAGCTTCAGAATGGCTTCAAAATAGGTAGGCGTTTGGATGATAACTTGTTTGTTCTTACTCAGTGTATTGAAATATCAAAAGCAGAAAGCAGACCGTTGTATGTGGCCTTTTTAGACATTACAGGAGCCTACGACAACGTAGACCGTAACATTTTGTGGAATATTCTGGAAGGGGAAGGCTTGGGCAATGATTGTCTACAGCTTTTGAGAGAGATTTACCTAGAAAATACCGTTTGCGTTGAATGGGAAGGGATGAGGAGCGAGGAGAAAGTTCATATCAACAAGGGACTGAGGCAGGGGTGCCCTTTATCCCCGCTGCTGTTTATGATGTACATAGTGAGGATGGAGAGGGCGCTAGAAGGAAGTAATACCGGGTTTAATCTCTCATACAAACAGGCGGGTACAGTAATAGAGCAGCAACTCCCAGGTTTATTTTATGCGGACGACATTGTGTTGCTAGCTAACAAGCAAAGTGATTTGCAATGTCTGGCTAATATCTGTGGAAAGGAAGGCAACAATTTAGGTTTGAAATTTAGTGTTAGAAAATCAGGTGTTATGGTATTCAATGAAAACAGTGAACAGACAGTGGAGATACAGGGCCAAGAAATACCTCGGGTAACAGAATATAAATACCTTGGTATATGGATAAACGAAGGCAATGGATATATGGAAACAGGAAAAAACCATAACAGTCAAGCGGAAGAGAAATGCAGTCATAATGAAGCACAGAGCGCTATGGGGATACAGTAGGTACGAGGTGCTCCGGGGTATGTGGAAAGGTGCAATGATTTCAGGACTTACTTTTGGAAATGCAGTTGTTGGCTTGGAATCAGGGGTACAATCAGGACTTGACGGGAACCAAAGGTCGGTGGGTCACCTCGCATTGGGTGCTCACGAGAAGACTACAAATGAAGCTGTGCAGGGCGATATGGGCTGGACTAGTTTTGAAGTGAGGGAAGCTCGCAGTAAAATTGAGTATGAAGAACGGCTGAGGAATATGGAAGAAAGTAAATGGGCTGGGAGAGTTTTCAGGTATCTGTACAGGAAAAACATTGATTCACAGTGGAGGAAAAGGACTAGGAAGCTTAGCAGCAAGCATGCGGCCTGTAGGGTGGGCAAGACAGCAACAAAGAAGGTCAAGCGGAAAGTCATAGAGGCTGAAATAATCTCATGGGGGGGGGGGGGGGGGGGCAATGGAAAAGAAACCTGCCATGAGTAACTACTTAAGAGGAAAAAACGAAATCAGGAAAGAAACAATTTATGATAACTCAAAGGGAAGCTCATTACTTTTCGAAGCGAGATCGGTATGCCTTAGAACACGCACCTATAAAGCGAGATATAAGAAGGAAGAAGAAGGATGTGCTTGCTGCGGTAAAGCTAGGGAAACTACGGAGCATGTTTCATTAGAATGTGAGGACGTCTACCCAGCGGTCGATTTAGGCACCACTGGCCTCCTTGAAGCCCTTGGGTTCAGAGGGAGCAGTGGTAAAGCAAACATGTCCGCAATAGACATTAGTAAGAGGCGACTGGAGGATTGGTGGAAGAAAATTAGGGAAACGACAAAAGGCGCAGACGTACAAAAGCACAGTTCGCAATAGGGGATCAGAAAATTTGGGCGTGGTAGTTCAGTGTTTTTTTTTCTTTTTTCATTGTATAACCTAGGTAGGATATTAGGCGGTATAGTAGCAAGAGCTTGGTGGCGCAACCCACCGCCCCGTTCCAAAGGGGACGCTCATATCCATCCGTCCGTCCGTCCGTCCGTCCGTCCGTCCGTCCGTCCGTCCCGTCCCGTCCCGTCCCGTCCCATCCATCCATCCATCCATCACGCCAGACCGAGAGACGGGGCCCCAGCTCGCGGCATCGATGGTGGAGGCGAAATGGATAAATGGGACTACAGCTCGGCTCCTCGCAGTGGTCGGCGCGCTGCCTTGCGCTATGTCGGATGATGTATAGCCATAAGTTGAACAAAGGGCCACCATGTCCACACCATCAGCCGAACCAAGGCGCAGCCAAGGGTATTGCTTTCGCAATCTTCCAGGCTTAACCAAGCTAAGCCTTCAGCCAATTTTTTTCATCGTAACTTCACTCGGGAGCGAAATAAAACAACATGGAGCAAACACGCAGGATGCGTGTTCGTAGCGGTCGCCGCGGGATCCTGTTTTCAGGCAAAGAGTAGCGCAGCGCGCCAGCGATGCTCACTGCAATGTTCCTTCGCCGGATCACGGCTCAGAATAAACGCACACGGCACAAATGCCGCGTCGTAAGCTCGCAGTAATATTTCCGGCATGATAGACCATCACAAACAGTTCTGGAATTCACTCTGACGAGGGGCTGATGCACACAGCTGACGCGACCTCGCCCAGTTCGAAGCGCGGGCGGCCATCTCCGTCGGCGGAGTCACCGGCCATCCGACTCATGACGTTAGTCCAGAGTGCGCGCCCATTGGTGGGTGCTCGTGTGCTTCCGCCTCGGAGGAGCAAACGCCCCCTTTTTTCTAAAGTTGTATCCGACTATAATAGTTACTCTCTTTTTCTGAGCGAACTAGTTTTAGAATGTTGCTCGTGCTGCCGTGCCCACATTCAATTTGCACCACTGTTTATGAGTGTTCTTGCATTCTGTTTGACTTGTTACTAATGTCTGGTGATGTTGAATCGAACCCGGGCCCCTTTCATGCTGCTGATGCGGCAAACTCTGAACTACTTCCCATTTTATGACAGCTTCATTCCGGGCAGTCAGCTATTCTAGACCACCTTAAATCAAGTAACCTTGTCAGACCACGAAAATGATTTCTTGAATTTAACTCTAGATTGGCCAAAATCGAAACTGAATGTACAGCACTCGCAGCTACCAAGGCTGAAATTGACACACTACGTTAGACAACTGCTGCTTGGCTGGCCCATGTGTCTGTTCTGACTGCCCGCGCTGACAACAAATCTCGTCGTTGTAACCTTGTTTTCTATGGGCTAAAAGATTGTCCGAATGAAACCTGGCGAGAGTCCGAAAAACTAATCATTGATCACTGCATCCAGCACCTTCAATCTCCTATTCAACCACGTGAAATTAAACCACTAATTGTTAAATTCGCTCACTTCAAAGATAAAGACCACATCCTTTCACTAGCTAAGAAATTCAGAGGAACAACTTTCAGCATTTTCGAAGATTTTTCCCCCACGGATCACCTAGCTCGTAAGCACCTCACTGAATGCGGACGAACAATATCCCGTTTAATCTGTGTTACGACAAACTTGTCCCCAGTAACAAAACCTACATTTTCGACTAGCAAGCCGATAAGTTAGTTGAATGCAAAGCTTAGCAATTACCTAAGTCGAAGTCTCATTCCACCCCTCCTAGTCCTATTGCTTTTTTGTTCACTAGTATCCGCAGTGTCATTGCAAAGCGTGATTCTTTATGTGGCCTCATCAGCTCATCTTCAAGTAATGTTGTTTGCCTAATAGAAACATGGCTTAATTCATCTGTTCTAGATTCTGGGATCCTGCCCCTCCTTCCCTACTTCGACATATTTCGTAAATATCGAGCCGATGATACTTGTGGTGGTGGTGTCATTATCGCCACGAGTCATCATCTACGTTGCATCCCGGTTACCATATCCTGATCTCTTGAACTACTTTGGCTTTATTGTATCGCATCCTTCCCACGAATCCTTCTGGGCATTTGTTATCGCCCTCCTTCTGCTGACTCTTCATTTTTGCCGCCTTTCCATGATGCCTTATGCAAGATAACTACTTCATATCCTAACACGCCTGGGCTACTATTAGGCGATTTTAACTTCCCATTAATCGATTGGTCTAATCTATCTTCCTCAGTATCAAAAAATAACATGGCTAGCGAGTTCGCGAACACCTCTCACATTTGGATTAACCCAAGTTGTCAGTCATCCCACTCGCACTACAGACCGTTCCTCTAATATCTTGGATTTAATACTAACTTCACACCCTGATAACCTTTCCCCTATCTCGTACCTGAATGGCCTCAGCGACCATAAAATACTGCATGCTTCTTTTTTGTGCTATATATCCAATCAAACAAAAACTAAAAAAGAACACTCACGCTTTACGACAAAGGCAATTATGATGGCATGGTCCGATATATAAAAACTTTTTATGATATATTCACAGGTGATTTCTATCTTTGTTCACTTGAGTCTAACTGGTTACTGGTTAAATCTGAATTCTTGCGTCTGGTTAAAGTGTACATTCCTACCATAACAATTAATGAACGGAAACAATTCCCATGGTTTAACAACGCACTAAAATGACTGAACAACAAGAAAAAACGTCTCTTCCATTCTGCAATCCAAACTTAAGTGAGAGAAATATTACCTTGTGGTCAAACAATATGACACGCAGGTCGCAGAGGCCAAACGTGTTTTTTTTTTTTCAACCACGTTGCCCTCTATGTTGCCCAATAACCCAGAACGTTTCTGGCAATGTATTAATCCCCAGTGGGTCAACACTGTTTTTCTATGTGACAATTCTGGCTCCCCAGTCCCTGAAACCGAGGTCGCTGAAGCATTAAACACTGCATTCTGTTCTGCTTTTACTAGTGACTACCCTGAAATTCTCCCCATATTACCACCTTCGACTTATCCCTCTATGGCAAACATTACTTTTTATGTGAAGGGAATTACTAAAATCATAGATTCCTGAAAAAATTCGTCCTCGTGTGGTGCTGATGGCACTAACTACAAGGTTTTAAAAAGCACTAAGCACATTAGCAGTCTTTTTCTAACGCTAATATTTCAACAGTCTCTCACAACGGGATCAGTCCCCATTGACTGGAAAATTGGCAAAATAATTAGTACCATCTTTAAAAAAGGCGACCTTACAAAGCCTAGCAACTACCATCCAATTTCCCTCACCAGTGTTTGCTCGAAAGTAATGGAGTATGTTATACATTGCCACTTTCCTGTCATCCAATTTCTTTCATTCTAATCAGCATAGATTTCGCAAGCTCATTCTTGCAACACACAACTTCCTCTGTTCCTACATGATTTGCATTCTCATCTCGATCGCAACATCCCCATTGACGGTATCTTTCTGAACTTCGAAAAAGCCTTCCATAAAGTGTCACATATTCTTCTTCTGCATAAACTCTCGCACCTTAATCTTCACCCAGACATCTTTAATTGGATCCATGAATTTTTAACCAAGCGCTTTCACTTTGTTTTCGCTAACTCAATCTCCTCAATCCCATCGCCTGTACTATCTGGTGTGCCCCAAGGCTCTGTTCCTTGGGCCTCTCCTCTTTCTGATTTATATTAATGACCTTCCACTTATCATCCAACATACACCTTTTCGCGGACAATTTCGTTTTATACCGACATATAACTAATACTTTAGGTTACTTCGTTCTTTAGGAAGATCTCCTCCAAATCCAGGCATGGTGCAGCAAATGGTGCACATCCCTCAGTATCAGTAAGTGTTCTCACATGTGCTTTCATCGACGTCTTAATTATGTAGTACCGTCCTACTCCCTAACATCTGCACTTTAAGACAGTGTGAAACATTTAAATACCTAGGTGTGTATATATCTAGTGATTTACCTTGGACCCATCATATTGTCACAGTCGGTAATGTGGGAAGAGGACGCTGATGGTGGCCTTGGAGACGACGAAGAAGAGTTTAGTGTTATCGCTGCTCCACGCTTGCTGGCTCATTCATTAAAAGTCATCTGTGAATAGACGCACGCTTCTTCCTTCCCATAACATTATTGGTGGAGGTGCTGGGTAATCACTTGCGCAAGACGGAGCTCGGCAGCGGATGTAACCTGGCCTCCATGTCATCCGAAGGAGAGAGTTCAACCACGGCCCCATCGTCGCCACCGATGGTCATCCTGGCCCAGCCTCACGGCCCTGGCATGTTTTCCGGGATTGACAACGTTGACGTCGATGACTGGTTGCAGAATTACGAACGTGTCAGCGCACACAACAGGTGGGATAACACGCTTATGCGGGCTAGTTTAATATTCTACCTCAAGAAAACCGCACGGGTCTGGTTCGAAACACACAAAGAAGAGATTACAAGTTGGGACCAGTGCAAACAGGAGCTTAGAGATTTGTTCGGCAAGCCCGTCGGTCGCCAACGTGCTGAAAAGGACCTTGGGACCCATGCACAGACGTCAACTGAATCTTATGTGACATATATCCAGGACGTCCTCGCTCTTTGCCGCAAAGTGGATAACAATATGCCAAAGGCAGACAAAGTCAGCCACGTTTTAAAAGGCATCGCGGACGACGCGTTTAACCTGCTTGTTTACAAGAACGTAACAACGGTCCATGAGATCATTAACGAATGTCGCTGCTTTGAAGACGCGAAGAGTCGCCGCATAGTTCAACAGTTTACGCCTCTACCTAATACTGCAGCTTCATCGACGTGCGAAGACGTTTGTCCACTGCGTGAGCCCACCTCCTGCGAGAACGTCGTACGTATTGTTCGGTGAGCAATCGAAGCAGCGTCTCCTGCCACGCCAGTGACACAGTGCTGTGACAATTCCCGACCGCTTGTCTCTCTCATCCAGTCGGTCATTCGCCAAGAACTTGCCAATGTGGGTCTTCCATCCATCTGCTCCGCCAGCCGTCCTGACTTTGCTTCGTCTGCTGCCTCTGCCCCTGTTCACCGGAGCCAATATGGTCCATATCCGAGCTATCGCAACCCGGCCGAGTGGTGCACACATGACGATAGACCCATCTGCTCTTACTGTGGACGTGTGGGCCACATCTGTCGCCACTGTCGAAATTCCTGGCCAGCCCACTCTCGACCAAGCTTTCCCGCCTACCGCCGCTCCCCACTGAATCCTCGCCCGCGATCACTATCCACCGAGGTTGAAGACCCACCTGACAAGCTCGAGCCACCACGACTAGACGCTCGCCATCACCACATACTCGCCGCTCCCATTCGCTCCAGCTGCGTCGCTCTCCATCCCCAGCTTACCGTCGCCGCTCTACGACGGGAAACTAGCTGAGGCAGCTCCTGGAGGTGATGTTGCTCTAGAACCCCAGCCTGAAATTCCTCTGCTGACCCTGCCTATTAATCGAAACCTTCTGGACGTCGACGTGGATGGTTTGCCCGTTACAGCACTCATCTACACTGGAGCCCAAATTTCCATCATGACTGCGGAGCTTCGAACGCGCTTGAAGAAAGTACTTACTCCTGCTCCGACTCGACTGCTCCAGGTCGCCGACAGTGGAAGTCCGGCTGTGCTTGGAATGTGTACTGCTTGTGTCAGTGTCGCCGGTTGCCACACGTCCATATTGTTTAGTGTGCTCCTACGTTACCCTCACAATGTGATCCTCGGACTCGACTTTTTGGCCGCCCATTCTGCTCTGATTGACTGTTCAGCCGGTGTTGTACAACTTGACCCACCCCTACCTGTTCCCGTTGACCTTCCTGCTCAAGCTCCAACTCAGCTTTGTTCCGCGGATTTTATTTGCCTGCCATCTCTAGATGCAACCTGCATCCCTGTTTTAGCCTGCCCATCTGCCCTTACTCCTGCGATTTCAATCCTGCTTTCTCACAATGTTTCCTTCCCACACCATCTGCCCTTACTCCTGCGATTTCAGTCCTGCTTTCTCACAATGTTTCCTTCCCAAACACCATCGTTTCTGTTGCGGACAATCAGACATGTCTTCCCATTCTATATTTCGGACAGTGCCCACAAGTACTTCCTCAAGGCATGTCTTTTGCCACGTTGTCACCGTCGCACCAATGCCAAATTTGCATTCTATCTGTTTCGCCGTCTTCGACCAATGCCCATTCTGCGCCCTCTGCATTTGCCCCAACCGACCACTTTACAAAATGATTGCACCGGACCTCTCAACCCAACAAGCCGCTGAGCTCCGCGGCCTCCTCGAGTCCTACTCCGACATTTTTTACCTGAACAATCTCCCTTTGTGTCAAACCTGAGTTGTGAAGCATCGTATAAATACCTGCGATGCAGCACCTGTTCGCAGACGCCCGTACCGGGTGTCGCCCTCTGAGCGACAAGTTATCCAGAGTGAGGTTGACAAGATGCTTGCCAAAGGGATTATTGAACACTCTTCCAGCCCGTGGGTGTCCCCTGTTGTACTCATCAAAAAAAAAAAGAAAAAAAAAGAAAGAAGAAAAAAAGCAGGATAACAGCTGGCGATTCTGCGTTGACTATCGTCATCTAAACACAATCACCAAGAAAGATGTATATCCACTTCCCCGCATTGACGATGCTCTGGATTGTCTCCACGGTGCCACTTATTTTTCATCATAGACCTTCGCTCTGGATAATTGCAAATTGCCGTGGATGAAATGGACTATGAAAAGACCGCATTCGTCACACCAGACGACCTATATCAGTTCCGGGTAATGCCCTTTGACTTTCTGCTTGACGTTCTTTGTTGCCATGTTGCTCACCATACTGGCCGCATACTCACTGGTAAGCTTTCCAGTTCTCCTCCACTGTGAATCAATGTTTTTCCTGTACCTGAGCACTCTCCCAGCCCATTTACTTTCTTACATATTTCACAGTCGTTCTTCATAATCAATTTGACCTCACTTCAAAATTTGTCCGGCACAGCTCCACTTGTTCAGTTTCATTGAGTGGTGCCGCGTTGCTCAGCACCGCCTGTGGTGAGCGGTGCGACACTGGAAAGGTGGGAAGACCGCGAAATTTAAACTTCGTGCACACGCTGCCGAAAGCCGCACGTATATCCGTTATTCGCCGTTTTTTGTGTACATGAAGGTACAAGCGCGGTCCTCGGTGACGTCGCAAATACTTTTTGCGGGTTTAGGCATAATAAAGGAATAGGAGAGTACTTTCATGCTGCCGTGTTAACCAGCGGAGACAAGCTGTACGCTACTTCACATGCTCTCTCCGTGAAAGAAGTGGCCGGCCTGAACGCTCACGCGATGTGCCATTCCCAGCAGGGAAAACAACTGTACGAGGTCATCCTGCACGTGAACAAAGCCTACTGTGACCCTAACATTGAAGTCACTAAACAGGCACCCTGAAAACGTTGTGCTTCTGATAGGTTGACCGATTTTTTAATCGACGCCTCGCTGTTGGTGATGCATGCTTCATTTCACTCCAAAGCGCTGTAAGCCACGGCCTATCATTTGATGCCCATGTCACATAGTTACTTTAGATCGCCATACAGCTCAATCCTGGCCGGGTACGGCTGTACGGTCATTTTGGATCGCGATTTTGCTCGATATGCATTCAGTCGATCGCGATCCGTGCATCGAGTTCAAGCTTCATGACTGCGATCGTAGGCTGTTGTCACCATCATGCCAAGTGAGCAAAACTAACTCGATTCGAACTGTTGAACTGCGTAGCAGTGCTGGATCGAATCGAGAAATTTGATCCGGTCGGGCGCGATCTTGACTGAAAGTGACTGTGTGACGTTCTCTGTGCTTCATCGTCTGGCACGACGCCAAATGAAAGCTTTTGCGGTTTTGAAGCAGTTGTAAGCGGTCCGTCATGGCTCACTGCTAAACAGAGAAGCGGGACTTACTTGCCGACGTAATGGGCACAACAAGTCGCTTCGCGCCGCTAGTGAGACAAATGAGCCCTTAGTTATCAGGCCTTTTTATTCGTCAAACTATTCTCGTCAGCTTGCTGCACTTTGTAAACATCCGGAAATAGCGTCGGGTTGCTGTCAGGATGACTTTCGATTGTGCTTTTTTCTCCATTGACGAAATTATTAGAGCATATATCCTGGCATTTGAGACCCATTCGGAGAAATCCACAGCTGAAAAATCATATTTATTAACCAGGATATTAGAAGGTATGATTTCACTTGCAAATTTGTTTGCTTGCTATGCGCTTTGCTTTCTGCAAGGCGATTTTGCAAATGCAAAGTCGCAAGAAAAATCGCATTGTGTGAAACTGCGGCTCTGGCACCAGCAGCTGAAATGAGTATCATCTCTTAATCAGCGCTTGTCAGCATAAAATAAGCTTCCTCGGCACAAAATATTGCACAGCACATACGCCAGTGGTGTCTTGATTAAGGTAGCGCTACACTAAGCAGTTGTCAAATCAGCACAGTCGTGACAAATGTCTCTTAAGTGTTGAGCTATGACCACTGGCGTCGCACAAGCTGCAAAATGTGCACGTGTAGCATGATTAACAAAACAAACCCTTCTCCGAAATATGATGACAGACTTACTTTGCTCTCCTCACATCTGCGATCCATTTCTTTCGCCGTTCTAGTTGCTAAGGCCTGCCAGGAAACATCTACCAATTTATCTCAGGCTGGCCTTCGTGGCTGTGAATCTAATGCAACAGTATCTCCGGTTCCACTCGTTCTTTTTTGTACCTCCGTAATTTTGATGCTTGTCCATGAAGCGCATGCCACTGCACTGCTGCAAGATGTATCAAAAGAAAAAAGCAGGGGGAGGGTTAATCATCAAAGCAAAACGGCCACAACCGTGGCCGACACGAAGTGCAGTGTGCGTGAATACGCGTTGAGCCGGCTGAGACGCAGAGTCACCTTTCCAGAACTGTCGCATCGCTGTGGCAGGTGGCACCAAAGTAGCCACTAACTCGACTGTACGAAGCCTATGGCTTCTTTGTTCCATGGTTTCGCATCTTCTTCCGTGGACTCCGTTAGCTCCACGGTTTCGCGTTTTTGTGCGCTTGCCATACTGCGCTCGCATTTTAACCGAGCACCGTCCACGCTAATGGAGCGTTTCCGCTTCAAGAACCGCAGCCGCCAGGAAGGAGAGACCCTCGGGCAATTCGTTGCTGCGCTACGAGGATTAGCGAGTGCCTGTGCCTTCGGGGACCAACTGGACTCGCTGCTCCGGGACCGTTTCAACTGCGGAATCAACAACCCCGCCATGCAGACGCGACTCATGGAGCTTCCCGACCCGTCGCTGGACGATGCCGTGAAGGCAGCGCTGGCAATGGAAGCTGCCGCCAAGGACGCCGGCAAGATTTCCCGTGCGACTGGCTCACCGTCGGCGGAAGCGGCAGTCAACAAGTTCGCGACAAAGGGCAGTACCTGCGGTCACTGTGGTGGTGCCCACTCCCCTTCACAGTGCCAGTTCTCTCAAGCACAATGCTGAATGAAGTGGGAGGACGAACAGCAAGCAGCAGCCTGATTCAAGCCCAAGTACAACACAAGCCCGCAGCCAGGGTAGCCGTCGCAAGGGTACGCGGCGGAGGCATGCGGCAGCAAGCTCAAGTTCTTCCGCGGCCAGGCTCCACGTCGTGGCCAAGGACCCGCCGATTTTCGGCGGGTCCTCGTCTGTGCCGCCATACATGGTGACCGTCGAAATCTGCGGGCACCCCATTTCCATGGAGCTGGACACGGGGGCCAGCGTGTCTGTAATGGCCGGGAAGCTCTTCAAGCGGACTTTCCCCGGCGTGTCCGTCGAGGCTTCGGGCGTGATGCTGCGCAGCTCCTCCAGGCAACTCTCCCAGGTCTAGGGTCAGGCACAGGTCAGCGTTCGTTTTGGTGACAGGGAGGCAACCCTTCCCCTTTACTTAACGAAGGGGTCGTCGCCGACGCTGCTGGGCCGAAACTGGATTCATGTACTGGGCATTCGTCTGCCAGAGTACCCGGAAGCCAGCCTGCATGTGGTGCAGAGCTGCCAAATCTGCCAGGAGCATCAGCGAGCCTCGCGTCATGTGGAAATCACCCCCTGGCCGTTCCCACAGATTAAATTAAATTATGGGGTTTTAACGTGCCAAAACCACTTTCTGATTATGAGGCACGCCGTAGTGGAGGACTCCGGAAATTTCGACCACCTGGGGTTCTTTAACGTGCGCCTAAATCTAAGTACACGGGTGTTTTCGCATTTCGCCCCCATCGAAATGCGGCCGCCGTGGCCGGGATTCGATCCCGCGACCTCGTGCTCAGCAGCCCAACACCATAGCCACTGAGCAACCACGGCGGGTATTTCCCACAGAGACCCTGGTCCCGCCTACATGTGGATTTTGGGGGACCCTTCAAGGGCCATTACTTCCTGGTGGTGGACGCCTTTTCAAAGTGGGTGGAGGTTACACCCGTCACCACTCCATCAGCAGGCGCGACCATTGCAGCGCTACGACAGATCTTCGCCGCCTAGGGGTTGCCAGATGTCGTGTCCAACAATGGTCCTGCTTTCGCCAGCGCAGAGTACCTGGCTTGGCTGACGAAAAACGGAATCCGCCGGATGATGGTTCCACCGTACCACCCTGCTTCATATGGTGCAGCCGAGCGGGTGGTGCAAACCATCAAAGACAAGCTCAAGAAGAGCCAGACTGGGGATTTCCAGACGCAGATTGCCCGGACACTATTCCAGTACCGGACCACACCTCCCAATGTCACTGGCCGTGCCCCCTGTGAGCTCCTGCTGGGTCGGATGGTCAAGACACCTTTGCACGTCTTGTATCCGGACCTCCGATCCACAGTGCTTTTGAAGCAGCTGAAGCAGAAGCTGGCTGCTGACCAAGGATGCCGTCCCGGGCCTTTGCCAGAGTCGGGAGCTCCAGTTTTCGCCAGGAACTTCCGTCCTGGCACACCCTGGTCTGCCGGACAGGTGGTGTCTCCTGCCAGCGCCTCATCTCTGCTCGTGCGCATGCCAGACGGGGCCATGTAGCACAGACACGCCGACCATGTCAGGCCTCCCCTCGGGACCTGGCCAACACCCCCGACTGCCACTTCTGAGTTCCAGCCCGCAGGAGAACTAGCGGCAGCACCAGTCGCTTCCAGTGGAGTACCACCTACCTCGGAGGCGGCAACCGTAGCCAGTGGTGCGGCACCCGTGGGACCGGTGTCAAGCCCGGCACCACTCGCAAGGCCGACCACTACGGACCCTCCGGATGGAGCGAGGCTGGCCCAGGCAGCACCCGGCATTGCCACACCCGACCCGTCAACACCGGTGCCCAGGCGGAGTACTTGACGGCGGAGGCCACCAGACCGTTACTCGCCTGGGTAGCAGGCACCGTTGACCCAGCTAGGGTGGACGTAGAGCCTCATAGTGTGAACTTGGACGTTTTTTTTTTTATTTAACAAACAAACTGGGGGTAAGGGGTTGTAGCAAGTATGCGACGCCCCCTCGGACATCATCTTGGTTCGCCCGCCAAGCTCGGCGGCCTGCTATAGCTCGGCAGGCAACACTGGTCACCGCACCACAATAAACACCGACGAGCACGGCAGCTCGCCGGTCAGTAATCAGTCAGCACCACCACGCTGCGGAGCGTCTGTCTATCGGAGGGTGCCAGAAGCCCTCCCTTGTTCACGACCTGGGGTGGATCGTGACAGTGGTGTACCACGAAGGATCCAGCTGCAGAGCAGTGCTGGTCGGGCTCGTCACAGCATACGTGAGCGGGTGGAAAACAGCGATCAAAGCTGTGCTTCATTCTGCCCAGGACCTGTACTTGTGGCCTTCGTATTTGTCCCAAGCCTTGGCACCACCTCGAAGCCACCCCGCTGCAACCTGCTACACAGTGTTGTTGGGCCATGCATGGTGAGCACCAAGCATGTTGGCTGCTTCCACCCACAGAATCGAGCCACTGTGAAATCCGTGGAACTCTGGCAGTTCTGAGGCAGCCAAGCATGGCAAAGAAACTGGAGGTGGCTGAAATGATACAGTTCAGCTGCTGCGACAGCGCGAGATGGCTCGTATGACATCCGTCGAGCTGCCAGCTGAGTCGCCTGGTGAGCTAGGGGTGGAACCCGTGCACCATGAGGCGGCGGCAGCGGCCGTAGTACTCAGCGCAGCCAGACCAGTGACCAAGGGAGCATGAACGGCACCCGTTGAGCCAGGGGAGTGCGTACGGCATTTCTTGACGACCCAGAGGTGGATGGGACGTTTAGCTGTTGTGTCAGGATAGACAAAACCCAGGCAAATTCGGTGGTGCAGTCCTGCTGTGAAGTTGCCGTGGAGGCTTGGACGCCGTCCCTGGGTGGTAGTGACTGGGAGCCCGAAAGGATTCGGCCGCTTTGAAGGGTCGCGGACCGGACCGGGACGTATTAAGACCCAATGGCTCCATGTTTCGCAGAGACGAGATAGACACAATACTAGTTCCTTGGGCAAGCTGTCTATTCCTGCTTCATCGTCTTCTCTCTGCCCGCGCCTGCAGTTCGAGCGTGCGACCCCAAGTGCGTCTTTCTCTTCATTACAATATACATATATATGTATACATATAGTGATGTAAAGGAGGGCAAGGAGTGGGAGAAACCCCCCCCCCCCAAATAAATTTCTGGCTACGCCACTGTAGTCCGAGAATACCGACAGTATTGTGTGTAAGGCCGGAATTTCAACAGAATCTCAAGCACGTGGGAAGTCACGTTAAAGAGGCTGCATACAAAGCCTACATAAGGCCATTAATTGAATACTCTTTCCCTGTGTGGAATCCGGCCCATTTTGTGCAAATTAATGAGTTGGAACACATACAGTCCAGCACTGCAAGGTATGTCCTGGGGAGAGACAACCTGTTCAATAGTGCAATGGATATAAAAATAACTCTATGATGAGCTCCTTCAAGGAAATGCCACAAAAACCTTAGTTTGAAGCTCTTTTACACAATATACAAAATCAAACTGGAATCACCGCCCCATCATATTGGTGCTCTCCGTATTACTTATCTACCCAAAGAGACCATATGTTTAATGTTCAGGAGTAGTACAGCCCTCTGGGCCGTTCTTTCTTTCTTTTTTCGAAAGTAGTCCTATTAGGGTTATTATAATTACATGAAGGTATAATTACACGAAGCGCGCACACCACCCTTCCGATGCCTTGAATGCATCGATATGCATCATCGGTGCAAACCTTTCGGCTTGCGCCATGATAAGGGGTCCACTCAATGGCAGATTTGCATTACGCGAGTCGACCACCCACCGAAGCAAAGCCTCTTCCAACTCTGGATGAGCTGCTGTTCGCAGACGCTTTCGTGACGCTCGAAACTTCTCGCTTTCGAACGCCTGAAGAATCTGTTCTTCATTTTTCACATACGTGCTCAAGGTACTTCTTTTCACGTCGTACTTCTTCATGGCTTCTTGTCGAAAGAGTCCGTCCTTCAGGGCCCGCAAAATTTCCACCTTGGTAGCCAAGTCCTTCGCCTCGTATTTCGGCCGCTTCGCCGGCGTTGCCATCGGCGGAGAATGCAGTGACACGGGCGCACAACAAAAAAGCACCAATAAAGTTCAATAACTGAGCTGCGCTAAATCCAGCGGTCCTCGGCAAAACTATGGTGGCTATAAAGGGGAGGTGTGATGACCGCGGTGCCCTTCCCATAGAGAGGGGGGGATCCCATTGTCCGTGACTGCTGCTAGGGCAATACAGAGCGCTGCCGCCTGGGGCGCCGTCAGCTTTTCTGCGGAGAAGGCAACGAGTACGGCTAGACAGCGCTTGGGCGCCGGATTTTCACGGTTTGTTTTGTTGCAGATTGTTGCGTGTGCTGCTTATTTATGACTGCTGTGGGCTGATGAAGATGCCTTCAACTTCAAAGAAAAAAAATCAGAGGTGTTGCTTCTTGCCAGGGTGCGATTCCGGTTACAAATCTTGTTCAGAAAAAGTGTCCCTTTTCCGTGCGCCTACTTGCCAAGAACTGTTTTTGAAGTGGGCCTGTGCCATTCCAAGGGCTGACAAACCGCTGCAGGAGAATTCAGCTGCTTGCGCAAAGCACTTTGACGGAAGGTAAGTAGTTCTAGCATGTTAACGTATGTATAGCCGGCCAAATCTTTAGCTAGCTTATCTAAATGCTGTTTTCTTTTTCTGCTTTCCAGCGCGCTATGACGGAACGAACTTGCGAAACAGTCGATGGTAACTCGTGCTCACAAAGCTCGTGAAGATAGTATAGTCATTTGTTAGGCGCTGGCGCACAGCAAGTTACCGCTTGCGCACGCTAGTTAGAGATTTGGTTGGCTATACCTTACTGCTTTTAAAACACGTGGTACAAACACAAACGATGCTCTACAGCTGAAGTACGAGTGAGAGGCACTCCTGGAAAATGAGAAGCAGGATGATGTATTCCCCATGGAGGCTGTTGAAGTGGCCGTGAACCATGCGGACTATGTTGAAAAACGAAGCGATGCTCGCTTGGTGTACTACATTGCAGGCTACGGGGCCAGGAAGCGTGTTCTCTCAACTAGCTGTGCAGCATGCAGGGATGCCTGCCTTGTGCCAAGAGACTGTGTCCCAAAAGAACTCCCAGCTGATGCCTCCAAAGAGTGGGACTTGGGTGGGCTTCTCTACCCATCGGAGTCATTGTATCGTCTGATTCAAGCTCTTGAAATCAGGCTAACGTATGAATTTAGCAGAACGCGTCTGCATTCTAAAGCTGCTTTCAGCATACTCGAGAAAGTGAGCACAAATGTGCCACAAATTGGTTGTGGGGAACATTGCCTGAAACTTACAAAATCAGTGGTCAGGTTTTTCTGCCTTACCAGAATTCACTTTCTTTTGAAGAGCCTCAACGAGGATATGAATGAGAAAAAAGGCAAAAGAACAAAGCCTTGCGTGATGTGAAACAAGCAGCAGAATTGGTGAAGTACAATCTGCTTTATGCAATAAAGTTTGCTTGTCCAGAAACATGCTGCTTTTGTTTATCTGGTTTTTGAATTGCAGTGAGAATGAAATGACTCCAGGACGTTGCACTACAAGGTATGTCATGGTTTAATGCTGATTTGGCAGGTGTAAACCAACTTAAACGCTTTCGTACTAATAACGCCCACAACTAAAAAAAAAAAAAAAAAAGCTTGTGGCAAGAATAAACATCCCGGGTGATCCTAGCAGTTATCACGCTGACCTCGGAGAAAAAAGAGTACAATTGCACCTAACTCGTGCAAAGAGCATTATATGATAGATAAGCTCCTCGGCTGATTTAGTGGCTTAAATGTGGAATTTCAAAAATGCCTGCTCACTCTCTCCCAGCAGAAAACTCGGTTGTGTTACCCCGTATTCGAAAACAGCATGATAACCGTAGCGCAATACAGTCTTTGCGATGTCTAAAGGACTGCAGTATCAGCTAAAATTTCTAAACATCAGTGAAATGCGTTTCTACTACAGCATTCTCTCTGCACACGCAGAGGACGGCCGCGCGCTGGCGGCGCCCCGACGACAGCGCTGCCCTGCGACATTCACGCGAATGGGGGCCAGTTTTTCCTGGCCGGTCATGACACCTCCTCTTTCTAGACACCATAGGCAAAACAGCGTGCAAGGACGTAGTGCACCAACAGCAACAAAGCGACAAAATGGCCCCATCGATAATGCCGACACTTGCAAAAACAAGGAAAAGCACCCATCCAGCCACAAGTTGAGCCAATTGGATTGGATTGGCCAAGTATCAGCCACTTGATGTCAACGGCGATGCTGCGTTTGGGCAACGAGGCGTTGGTTTGGGTATTACTCTTGTGCCGCGTTTGCCGTATTTTCGTTTTTGAGCCTCAGTGGCTGCCCGAAATCGTCCGAATTATCCGAGGTGGGCTGGAACCCGTCCGAATTAATGAGAGTTTCGTCCCATAGACTCCTATATATAATTGTAGGAACCAGGCGCGAAGGTCGAATTATCGGATTTTCCGAATTAACGGAAGTCGAATTAACGAGCTTTCACTGTGTGTGTGTATATATATATATATATATATATATATATATATATATGTGTGTGTGTATATATATCTTTCTCTTTTCTTTTCGAAAGTAGTCCTATTAGGGTTATTATAATTACACGAAGGTATTTCGCCCTCGTCAGCAGCAGTCCTTGAGATAGTTATTCTGGCTAGCTTCCCACGCTATGCGTGCCGCGCTCGCACCTGTTTAAGCTTTTCCTAGACGCTAGAGCTATACTATGTCCGCACAACCTTGAGCGATCGTAACGCACGTTTTCTGCACTTGGCCGGCAGAGAAGGGAGGCTTTGTTTCGGCCGCAAAGCCCTCCATGTCTCAGTAAGGTGCCTGGTGGTGGTCTCGTGAGGACGCTGCCCTTTTGGTGAGCGTATATTCCCCTCATCTTTTAAAAAGTTCAATACTTACAAGCATTTGTCTCGCAAACCATACTTAGTTCAAGGGAATTTTCCACGTCTCAATAATTTCTCTCGTCGTATTCGAGTGCTGATTGCCGTGTTATCGTTTGTTAACGAAGCTTTCCCTCAAGTGTAAATATTTTAAGGCAGTTTGTTGTATGCGTATCATGGCCACACACGCTTATATCGCCTTCTGTTTCGCTACCGCGGGTGCACTTTAAAACCACGGCGCTGCAATTTTGCTTCAGAAACTTTCCTTTCCTTTCTTCTTCTCCTCCCTTAAACTGGCTCTCTTAACTACTACATGCACAGACAAAGCAACAGTGCTCGCATTCAATCCCATAGATGAGATGAATATATATATATATATATATATATATATATATATATATATATATATATATATATAGAAAATTATCAGTCATTGCACTCGTAGTACAGCCCTCTGGGTCGTTCTTTCTTTCTTTTTTTTTCGAAAGTAGTCCTTTCAGTTTCAGTTTCAGTTTATTATTCGTTCATAACAATTTGTTACAAAATATGGTATACAGACAAGGGTCCCAAAGTCAGAGACTGCACCGGGACCCTTGGATTAGAAGTTATACAAAAAAATTAAGTGGAATACAGAGCAGAGAACCAAAATTATGAAATAAACAAAATATAACCAAGAAACTGAGTGACGACACATATAAAACACAAAAGGAAGAGGAAAGATGCACAATCAATGGTAATTCCACAGCTTCTAAATAGCAAAATAACATTGTAGGAAATTAATCAGACAGCAAATAATTCTTGAGTTCATATTTGAAAGAGTACAAGGTAGTTGACAACTTAATGGAATATGGAAGACTGTTCCAAAGTTTAAGCGCGCAAAAAGAGGAAGCCATCTTTCCGTAATTAGTATGACATAAAGGCAACAAGAAATTTCCTTGTGCTGCAAACCTTGTGTTATTGGGATTAAAAAGGAGATCAGAACTAACAAAGTTGTAAGAAACTTGTTGAGCTAGTAATTTGAAAAATAATATAGCTAAATGATAGTTAAACAAATCAGTAACTAATCAGTAAGAATGCGGTTTGTACGCAGTTGTGAAGAGACGTTAGAGAAAAAATGGCTTCACGTTATAATGCGGATAGCCTGATTTTGAATGTGCTGAATAGAGGAAAGATGACAATGATAAGTATTACCCCAAGAAGCAATACCATAAATGATATGACTATGAATGAAAGCGAAGTATAACGATAATAATGCTTCTTTGGAAAAAAATGCACGTTATTTGAGTAGTGCTCTAATGCCAAATGCTGTTTTTTGTTTGATGTGTGCAATGTGGTTAGTAAACTTAAGGTGGGGATCTAATTTGATGCCGAGGAAAGAAACACAAGTGGAGGCAGGAATGTCATGCCCATTCAGAGTTATGGTCGGAGAGCAAGGTAAATGTCTCTGTGATGACTTAAATAACATGAATTGCATTTTCGTAGGGTTTATAACTAGAAAATTGGCGTAACACCATTCAGTAATTTTTGACAGAACACTGTTTAGTTTCAATGTTAGCAAAAGTAATGATTTATCCGAGACGCCAACAGTCGTATCGTCGGCGTATAATATAGGTAGGGTATAATTAAGGCAGTTAGGTAAATCATTTATATAAATGGAAAATAATAGTGGACCTAAAATCGAGCCCTGAGGCACTCCTTGGTTAATAATTTTGCTTTCAGCGAAAGCCCCGCCTGCGTACACTGTTAATTCACGATTGAACAGATAACTTTTTAATAAATTAAGAGCTGGACCAGAAATGCCAACAGACTCCAGTTTAGTAAACAAAGCTTTGTGGTTTATTGTATCAAAGGCTTTAGTAAAGTCTAAAAAGACCGAGCCAACAAAGTATCCGAGATCAAGTGAATGTCGAATATAATCAGTTAATGCTAGCAAAGCCAAGTTAGTCGAGCTTCCTGAACGGAAACCGAACTGACAGGGTTTCAGGAGGCTAAATTTGTTAAGGTAAATGTTAATACGACGAAGTATTAATTTTTCTACAACTTTACTAATTGAAGGTAAAATACATATGGGACGATAGTTGGCGACTTGAGCTTTGTCACCCTTTTTATGAACAGGAATGACTTTAGCTTTTTTTAGACTTCAAGGGTATATACCGGTCTTGAACATAAGGTTAATTAAGTTACTGAGAGCATCAGAAATAGTCGGAGCAACAAGCTTTAAATGAAATGCGGAAATTCCATCAAAACCAGGACTTGTGTCCTTTAAGTTGAAAATCTCAGTAAGGACTTCTTCAGATGTTACCGGAAACAAAAAGAAAGATTTATCGCATCGGCTCGTATGATAAACAGAAGGAACATGGGTAGTATTATAAATTTAATAAAAGTGATTACTGAACGCACGAGCAATGCTAGGTGGGTCAGTGATAGTCACATTATTGTAGATTACTTCTTCAATGGAACTGCCAGAACGCAGTACATTCAGAAACTCGTTGATAAGTTGCCATTGTTTTTTTGGATGAAACTTATTTTTCATTAATTCATTTTCATAATATTGCCTTTTAGATTTCTTCAATAAATTACTCAACATGTTGCAATATTTCTTATAGCGTAATGCTAAATTCACATTGAAAGGCTGTTTTTTAGTCTTCCTATACATGTTTTCTTTTTTCCTCATGCTCACAAGTAGCCCATTAGTGACCGAAGGATTATGCGGAAATTTAAATTTCTTTTTGCACTTAACAGTGACAGTGTTAGCATGAACAGCTTTTAAATGTAAAGAGGAAAATAACTGAAGCGCTTCTTCTGGATTTAGTTTGGTAGCTATAACTGTCCAGTCAATTCTGTCAATTGCATCAACAAAATTTATAATATCAAGACGAGACGTAAGATAACAGGGATCTGACGTAGGAGGGTTAGATTTGAACGTGACGAATACAGGGTAATGATCTCATTTGTCTATGTCAATTACACCAGACTCTGGTGAAGGCGAAATATTAGTGAGCGCATGGTCTAAAAGGGAGCTGCTTCCTTAAGTGGAAATCCTGGTGGCCGAAGTTATTAATTGCTCAAGCCCAAAGCCAGAAAAACAGTCTGAATAAGCGCATACAGTACTATTGTCGACATCGAGCAAGTTAATATTTATATCACCTACAATTAGGACAGGCTTGTTTTCACTAGTAATTGTTTCAAGAACTAAGCTAAGGTGACGAAGGAAATCAGGTATGGAAGAAGATGGAGAACGGTAAATAGAGCCAATAATAATAATTTGGAAAAGACAAGGCATTGGTTTCGATCCAAACAGTTTCGAAGTGAAACAGATCTACGGAAAGGTCCAGTCTACGTTTATATTTAATGTGGGGTGCGACGAAAATCGCGCTACCACCATGTTGATATGCAACACGGTTACAATACTCAGCCTGATAGGCACGGAACCCGTATAAATTGCTATCAGCCGGGCCAAGCCATGTCTCAGTTATGCAGATGAATGAAAAAGTGTGGGAAAGAGAGTCAATGAATGAAGATATGTTATCATGATTCTTACGCAAACTTTGTGCATTGAAGTGAAGCAATGAACAACCAACAGATTTAAGCAGTGACGTAGCTACAGAAGGTGAAAACAAAGACATGTTTGAAGGAATGATTGGATGCCTAAAACACAGACTAATCGCAAATCAGGTTAAGTGATGACGCTGAGGTCAGACTCAGAGCTTATGAAGAACACTTTGCTATTTTCAGTCTTGCGTGCTTTAATCTGACAGTTGTCTGTCCAAAGGAACTGCCACTTATGCTGCTTCTTTAGAGCAAGAGCTCGGCTGAACAGACGTTTGTTCTCAAATGTGAGGTGCTCATTGACATATATAGGGCTATCATTATTACCAGAAAGCCCAATCATGGAGGTTCTCAGGCGCGCCTTTCGAGCCTTACGAAGGAAGTCATTCTTCTTGACACGGGAGCAAAACCGAACGATTACATTTTTATGGTATGGGGTGATTCGCTAGCGACCCGATGAACTGTGTTGATGTCCGCCACATCAATTTGACAGTCAATTCCATCAGCGACAGTGCTCAAAATGGCAGAGCAATCCTCTCCTTGCGTTGACGGGATGCCTTTAATTTCAATATTGTTCAGCCTGCTGTACTGTTCCATTGATGCAATTCTTTTTGTCAGGGATTCATTTTGTGCTGTCAAAGCCTTGTTTGTAGCGGACAGTCCATCAAACGTAGTCCTCATTTCTTCATACTGCTGACTGATAAAGCGTACACTATCAACAAGTTCAGAAATATTGCCAGGGCCCTGCTCTTCAAGTTTTTGTACAATCCTTGCAGCAATCTCTTCAACAACAGAATCCAGTTTGCCCTCAAGCAAGAATTCGAGCCGCTCAATCTTTTTGCATAGCTCAGCATTAGTAGGCATCTCACAGCCGAAGAAGTAGACACAGCCAAAAACCAAAAACCAGTGAGCAGCAGTCGCAAAAAGAACCGTGACGTAAGAAAATTTCCTAGGAAAAATGAAAACCAACCTGCAGTAAGTAGAAGTAGCAGGAATTAGTGTTCGTTCTCGTTGTTGCGACTGCTGCTCAATGAAGCTGGAGCGACAGCGGATCCGTTTATATCCTCTCCATGCCAAGGTAGCGCAAGCGCAGCGTGGTCCAGGGAGGTGAAGCACGTGCCAGATGATTGTACAGATGACTCGATGATGAATGAACTGCGCAGGGCGCAGATGGCAGGAACCAAGCAGACACGAGGCAGCGGCTTAGAAGAATCTGCAGTCAGTAGAAGTAGCAGGAATTAGTGTTCGTTCTCGTTGTTCCGACTGCTGCTCAATGAAGCTGGAGCGACAGCGGATTCGTTTATATCCTCTCCATGCCAAGGTAGCGCAAGCGCAGCGTGGTCCAGGGAGGTGAAGCACGTGCCAGATGATTGTACAGATGACTCGATGATGAATGAACTGCGCAGGGCGCAGATGGCAGGAACCAAGCAGACACGAGGCAGCGGCTTAGAAGAATCTGCAGTCAGTAGAAGTTGCAGGAATTAAGTGTTCGTTCTCGTTGTTGCGACTGCTCCTCAATGTTATAATAACTATTATAATTATAATAACCCTATTAGGTTTATTATAATTACACGAAGGTATTTCGCCCTCGTCAGCAGCAGTCCTTGAGATAGTTACTCTGGCTAGCTTCCCACGCTACGCGTGCCGCGTTCGCCTAGCACGTGATCAAGCTTTTCCTAGTCTCTAAAGCCGCTCGAGTTCGCTCTTCTCCACGGGCGGCCATTTCTCCAAAAAAGTATGCCTTCCAACAAACATCAGTCCCTTTTCACGCAAGTATGAGGCTCGGAGCAGGAGCTATGGTGCTTCAAAGTAACCTGGGGCCTGACGAACCAACCAACTGAGCTATCTTTCCGGGCAAAATCCAAGGGTCACGAGTTCAAATCACCTGTTCCCTTCCTTTTTTTTTTCTTTTTTCTTCCCCCTTTTTAATGTCTTTTCTTTTAGTTTATCACTCTACGGGAACCCTCCTAAAAAAAAGAACAATATATATATATATATATATATATATATCCTCAATTATGTATGGCCACACATGTGCAGGTCATAAATACCAGGTTCTCTAGCCGAGTGCCATCCGTGCGGTATAACCGAGCTCAGATTGGTCCACCTTGACTGACCAAATAAGGCACCACTGTAATTTAAATGAGGCGTACAACTCCTGTGGGACCCGCCGTGGTTGCTCAGTGGCTATGGTGTTAGACTGCTGAGCACGAGGTCGCGGGATCGAACCCCCGCCACGGCGGCCGCATTTCGATGGGGGCGAAATGCGAAAACACCCTTGTACTTAGATTTAGGTGCACATTAAAGAACCCCAGGTGGTCGAAATTTCCGGAGTCCTCCATTACAGCATGCCTCATAATCAGAAAGTAGTTTTGGCACGTAAAACCCCATAATTAAATTTTTAATTTGACTCCTGCGGGGGCAGTAGAGTATCTGCCTCCCGTGCAAGAGGACCGTGATTCAAATCCCGGTGCCGCGCAATTCTCCACCGGAAAATAAAAAAAAAAAAAGAAAACCGTGTGTTGAGAAAATTGCACAAACAGGCCTGGAGTGCGGCCTAATCCCGGTGACCAGAACCGGTAATGCACTCTCTCACCAGAGCAGGATTGGCCACCCTGGTGCAGTACTTGGCCACAACCTCCTATATGAATACAACAATCGAACCCCGGCCCTCAGTCCCCAGCAGCCGCGAAGCAACTGACCACGGCGGCGGTCAGATCTGTGACGCTGCAGAGGGTGCTAAGAATACCTGGCTCCGGACAGGCCGCCATTGTAATCTGAATGTGGCAACGTTTAACGCTAGAATGTTATCTAGTGAGGCGAGTCTAGCAGTGTTATTGGAGGAATTAGAGGGTAGTAAATGGGATATAATAGGGCTCAGTGAGGATAGGAGGACAAAAGAAGCATATACAGTGCTAAAAAGAGGGCACGTACTGTGCTACCGGGGCTCAGCGGAGAGACGAGAACTGGGAGTCGGATTCCTGATTAATAAGGATATAGCTAGTAACATACATGAAGTCTATAGCATTAACGAGAGGGTGGCAGGTCTTGTTGTGAAACTTAATAAGAGGTGCAAGATGAAGGTTGTACAGGTCTACGCCCTTACATCCAATCATGATGACCAGGAAGTCGATAGCTTCTATGAAGACGTGGAATCGGCGATGGGTAGAGTTAAAACAATATACACTATACTGATGGGCGACTTCAATAGCAAGGTAGGCAAGAAGTAGGCTGGAGACAAGTCAGTGGTGGAATATGGCATAGGCTCTAGGAATAGCAGAGGAGAGTTATTAGTAGAGTTTGCAGAACAGAATAATATGTGGATAATGAATACCTTTCTCCGCAAGCGGGTTAGCCAAAAGTGGACATGGAGGAGCCCGAATGGTGAGACTAGAAACGAAATCGACTTCATACACCGTGCGAACCCTGGCATCATACAAGATGTAGACGTGCGCGGCAAGGTGCGCTGCAGTGACCATAGGATGGTAAGAACTCGAATTAGCCTTGACTTGAGAAGGGAACAGAAGAAACTGGTACATAAGAAGCCAATCAATGAGTTAGCGGTAAGAGGGAAAATAGAGGAATTCCAGATCAAGCTACAGAACAGGTATTCGGCTTTAACTCAGGAACAGGACCTTAGTGTTGAAGCAATGAACGACAATCTTGTGGGCATCATTAAGGAGTGTGCAATAGAAGTCGGTGGTAACTCCGTTAGACAGGATACCAGTAAGCTATCGCAGGAGACGAAAGATCTGATCAAGAAACGCCAATGTATGAAAGCCTCTAACCCTACAGCTAGAATAGAACTGGCAGAACTTTCAAAGTTAATCAACAAGCGTAAGACAGCTGACACAAGGAAGTATAATATGGATAGAATTGAACAGGCTCTCAGGAACGGAGGAAGTTTAAAAGCAGTGAAGAAAAAACTAGGAATAGGCAAGAATCAGATGTATGCGTTAAGAGACAAAGCCGGCAATATCGTTACTAATATGGATGAGATAGTTCAAGTGGCTGAGGAGTTCTATAGAGATTTATACAGTACCAGTAACACCCACGATGATAAGGTGAGAGAGAATAGTCTAGAGGAACTGGGAACTCCCACCATCTAAAGGATGATGGGAACACTGTCCTAGAAAGACTGGCCACCCTATATATACGCAATGCCTCATGACCTCGAACGTACCGGAATCTTGGAATAACGCTAACATAATCCTAATCCATAAGAAAGGGGACGCCAAAGACTTGAAAAATTATAGACCGATCAGCTTACTGTCCGTTGCCTACAAAGTATTTACTAAGGTAATCGCAAATAGAATCAGGAATACCTTAGACTTCTGTCAACCAAAGGACCAGGCAGGATTCCGTAAAGGCTACTCAACAATAGGCCATATTCACACTATGAATCAGGTGATAGAGAAATATGCGGAATATAACCAACCCTTATATATAGCCTTCATTGATTACGAAAAAGCGTTTGATTCAGTCGAAACCTCAGCAGTCGTGAAGGCATTACGGAATCAGGGTGTAGATGAGCCATATGTAAAAATGCTGGAAGATATCTATAGTGCCTCCACAGCCACCGTAGTCCTCCATAAAGAAAGCAACAAAATCCCAATAAAGAAAGGCGTCAGGCAGGGAGATACGATCTCTCCGATGCTATTCACAGCGTGTTTACAGGAGGTATTCAGAGACCTGAAGTGGAAGAATTGGGGATAGAAGTTGATGGAGAATACCTTAGCAACTTGCGATTCGCTGATGATATTGCCTTGCTTAGTAACTCAGGAGACCAATTGCAATGCATGCTCACTGACCTGGAGAGGCAAAGCAGAAGGGTGGGTCTGAAAATTAATCTGCAGAAAACTAAAGTAATGTTTAACAGTCTCGGAAGAGAACAGCAGTTTACGATAGGTAGCGAGGCACTGGAAGTGGTAAGGGAATACATCTACTTAGGGCAGGTAGTGACCACGGATCCGGATCATGAGACTGAAATAACCAGAAGAATAAGAATGGGCTAGGGTGCGTTTGGCAGGCATTCTCAAATCATGAACAGCAGGTTGCCGCTATCCCTCAAGAGGAAAGTGTATAACAACTGTGTGTTACCACTACTCACGTATGGCGCAGAAACCTGGAGGCTTACGAAAAGGGTTCTGCTGAAATTGAGGACGACACAACGAGCTATGGAAGGAAGAATGATGGGTGTAACGTTAAGGGATAAGAAAAGAGCAGATTGGGTGAGGGAACAAACGCGGGTAAATGACATCTTAGTTGAAATCAAGAAAAAGAAATGGGCAGGGGCCGGACATGTAATGAGGAGGGAAGATAACCGATGGTCATTAAGGGTTACGGACTGGATTCCAAGGGAAGGGAAGCGTAGCAGGGGGCGGTAGAAAGTTAGGTGGGCGGATGACATTAAGACGTTTTCAGGGACAACATGGCCACAATTAGTACATGACCGGGGTAGTTGGAGAAGTATGGGAGAGGCCTTTGCCCTGCAGTGGGCGTAACTAGGCTGATGATGATGATGACGATGATGATGATGATCTGCCAAGGACAAATTTTTAAAAATATTCTTCCTTTCCACGGACCAGATCGGAGTGGAATTTGTTACCAGCTGAGGTTGTGAGCCAAAACTTTGTTCATCAGTTTTACACTACGGTATGCCCCTCACAATAATGTCGCTGGTGCTGCGAGATTTGTTTGAAGGAAGAATAAAATTTATTTCCCAGCTCTTGCATTTTACACAAACGATGCCAATAAGACTATGCGAGCAGCAAATTTTTCACAAGGCCACCTGCAGTGTGGGCTCCGCTGACAAGCACCGATGGCTAGCAGCCGGCAAGCCTAGGTCACTTCGCCTGGGGAAGCAAGGCTGGTGACACTTGCAACACGACCGCATGGAGCTCTTAACCCATTTGCTTTCATGGCTTCGACGCCTGTTGCCACAAGCTGCATCATGCAACTTTTGCCACGATGGACTGCCGTATATGGCATCGTAAAGAAACCTCCATAACTCCGGCTATTACCTCCCACGTGAACCATTTTCGTTTTATTTTGTTTGGGAATGTCTTCCAAAAGCACTGCACGAGCGTGGAAAGCCTTAAAGCAGACAGGCATGCGAAGTGCCACTCCACATTTCTCACACTCCCACTAGCTCTCGCTCTTCTTCCTCTGGGCTTTACAATATGACATTATCTGGATGGATTTTGCTTGATTGTGTTCGGCGGAATCTGACAAGGTAAGGGAGCTCACTCACAGGTCTCAAGCCACATCGGTGATGCACCAACAGGCAATTTGCCTTGTCCCTGGTATCCCGGCAACACAGTCTTTTTGATCAGTTGTTCTGCCAGGTGGACTTTCCAGTCCGTACAGCTCACTCGCTTTCCTGGTATCTTGGCTGATAGGATGTAGCTGTTATGAACAGCAATGTCCATGATGTAAAAAATATCTTCTTGTATCCTTTTGCATACCTTCGCATTATAGGAAAAGAAGCAAGCTGTTGATCTTCCCAATCCACACCTCCCATTCCACGGTTGTAGTCCTGCACAACCTGGGGCTTCAAAACAGGCAGGTGATTCTGGCGGTTTTTCTTGCCGGTGTCAGTCACATTGGCTGTGTTGAGAGCATGTTGAGAGGCTTCTTGTCCTGCCATGTCAAGGCCATAATGCCTTGCAAGAAGGTCTTGTACTCCCCTTTTTTGAGCATCTGTTTTAGCTCCTTGGGCATGTTTTTACGGTGCACCCTAACGGCACCCACAGTGTTTGATCCTGCTTGGTTTATGTGAAGGAAAAGGACCATCGGCGAGACGATCGCCAACAAGGTTCATGATGGCGACCTCTCTACACAACATTCCAACGGTAGCAGTAGTTTGCTCACTTTTTTCTGTATAGACAGAGAAGTTCAGGCAGTAACCACTAGCAGACTCATACAGCTTATAAAGCTTCATGCCAAAACGGGCTTGTTTTGAGGGGTAGAACTGCATGTATGCGAGACGACCACGAAATTTCATCAAGCTCTCATCCACAGTGAGACCTTCTTCTGGAGAGTAGACACTACCTATGGACTTGATAGAGTTCAGTACAGCTCGTAGCCTCCCCAGCTTGACATCAGTTGCTGCAAGGTTTTGTCACGGAGATGTTGGGAGAGCGCCCAGAAACGTAGCCTGGGCATCACAAACAATGGTGTGCTGATCACACTTGTTTGTGACCAACATGCTGGACGCTTCTCTTTTTTACCTGGCTCATAAGTACACATAGCACAAAATAAGCTTTCATCCCCCCCCCCCCCTCCCGCCCGGTATCGCTTGGAAGCCTGTGTCTCCCTTGCATAAGCATTGGTGTGCCTTGCAATCATGTCCCAAAAATCATCTCCGAGGGGAGCGTTGAACAAACCCAAAGCACTGGGACTCTCAACTACGTTCAGCTCGATCGCTCGCTTGACTGCAGGACTTCCGCTAAAAGACAATTTAGTGACATTATCTGAACTGTATTTTTCCTCCCACTGTCAATCATTTCTTGGATTTTTTGAAGGTGGCAGGGAAGAGACAGGAGTGCCTTAAGATACACACACATCACTTTCACAATCCCTGCCATTATCACCGTCACTCTCATCGCAGCTACTTTCTTGGTCTGAGATAGCTTCTGGATCATCACCAGTCACTTTCATCATCACTTTGAAACACCATCTCGAGAATTTCCTCACACGTGAGAGCTTTCTTTTTTCGCGATGCCATGCTTCAGGCACAGCGAATGACTCGGCAAAGAAAGCGGAACTGCGAACTTCGTTATTTTTGCAAACAACCAAGCTCAAAAATAGTAGACAACTATGTCCATCTGGCGTGAAAAAGATGAAACAACCCAGCAACAGTGTAGAGGGAAGCGTCTTCTACCGGGGCCTCTTAAAGAAAAGTGCTTTTTCCGGAGGCCAGCAAACCGCCGGCTTATCGCACTTTGGCCTTGACAAAAGCGGCGAGCGGATCACTGTCTTTGGAAGCGAATGGGTTAATAAAGAGTCTATACTGGTCAGCACAACATGTACACAATTATCACAATAGATTTGATCTTGTTGACGCCGACGGTAGCTAAGAGCAAATAAGCGAGCCAGGATGATCGCTTGGAGACAGTCGGTCTAGCTAGCTGGTCGTCAGATCCGAGACTCATGATGCTTACGACATGACCGCATGGGGCTCTTAATAAAGCACCTATTACGGTCAGCAGAACCGAGTACACAATTATCGCAATACATTTGGCTTTTTTGATGCCAACGGTAGCAAAGAGCGAACGAACGAGCCAGGATGATCACAAGGCAGTTCAGGAAATGTTGTGAATGAATTTCGCCACCTTTTTTCTGGCATAGGCTGTATCCAGCACCACTGCTGCATGGTACTGCATGGCGGAGCGCTTTCAGTTGCCCAACTGGAGCGTCAAGTACCACTGGCCTTGAAGGAACAGCTTCGAAAGCAGCTGGAGCAAGAAAGCATATTCACCAAAGGGCCTACAGAATGGGTGGGTCTTCTTGCATGGTGCATAAAAAAAGACATTAAACTATGCATGTGCATAGACCCGCATAATATAATCAAACCCATTAAACGGGAACACTTCGCAATGCCAAGGCGAGAGGACATTGAGTCTGAGCCCATTGGAGCTAAAGTGTTCACGTGCCTAGGTGCTAATTCAGGGTTCTACCAGATTCCGCTGCACAATGAAACTTGGAGACTCTGCCCTTTCACGACGCCTTTCAGTCGGTGCCATTTTCTGAAATTGCCTTTGGGCAGCATGAGAAGTACAGTCGCCAACCGATTTTCTGGACCTCGCGGGGAACGAAATTAAGTCCGAAAAATTTGTCCGAAAAACAGTCCGAAAAATTTGTTCAGCCAAAAAAAAAAATTTATTAAGCTTAGAGCGGCTTAAAAGAATCTCTGGTAATGTCCTGCCTTATACTACGCTTGCAGGCGATCAGATTTCCTTGGATTTGCGCAAGACTTACGCCGTCTCCGTGTACAGTCAACAAGAGCATCACTGCATTGGCGATCTCCGCCAAAACGGATTGAAGAAACGAGCAATGTTTCTTCACACCACTTAGCTTTCCTGAAGGCACAGGTGGCACCGTGCACACAAATGCGAAGCCGCATGAGCACACGCAAGAAGATGTGACAACTTTTGCGAAAGACACCCGCTCTGCGGACACACCACGTGCACCATGTGCGGACACACCACTCCCACGTGAAGTGATTACGATGACAGTGCTGACCAAAATAACAGAGAAAAAAATAAAGTGGCGTCCCCTGGAACGTTTTGTCAGTCAAAGAAGAGCGGGCATGGGCTCCGAGATGGGAGGATGACGAACTCCTCCCAATCTTAACGGCCATAGAGCGGGCCACATGGAGTGAAGCCTGGCTAAGGAAGCAGAAAATCCAATATGGCAGCCTTCAATATCGGGAAGCATGGCTCGGAACGAGCGATTTAGTCTGGAAAATCAAACTTTAGGGCCTAAATTCGTCAAAAGAATCGGTTGCGAAAATGCATTATGAAGTGCATTACAGTGCACTTGTGAAGTCCGGAATGTCCATCAAGTCCAAATTTTTGGAGTCCAAAAAGCTGTCGGCAACTGCATTCCAAAAGGCCCTAAATTACATTTTTGAGACTCTACAAGGAAGAAAAGTATATGTCAATAAAATACTAGATTGGGGCTCATTAAGGCAAGAGCATGACAATAGACTGAGGTTGGTGCCAAAGACTGCAGAAAAAGTGAGGCTAACGTTCAACCCAGACAAATGCGTTGTTGGAGTCGCCAAACAGACTTTCTAGGGGACATAATTTCTGCAGAAGGCATCGGGCCGAGTCCTTCCTTCGTTCAGTCTATGCTGCATATTCCAGAGCCACGTGACAAACAAGCCACACAGAGAATGCTTGGTGCTGTAAATTATTTCGGCAAGTTTATTCCAACAATGACAGAAAGAACGAAGCTTCTGCGCAGCATAATCAACTATGCAGTGTTTGGATGGACACCAAACCGCGCAGAAGAGTGGCATCAAATATGCCACAGTTTGGGTAGTGAACCATTGCTGTCGGTTTCAATCCAGCAAGAGAAACAAAAGTTCTCGTGTGATGCGTCACGCAGTGGCATAGAATAGGTGCCGCACTCTTGCGGAGCCACAACGGCACATGGAAACCTGTCGCGTACAGGTCAAGAACACTTTCAGAAATGGAAAAATGTTACTCACAAATAGAAAAAGAAACAGTGGCCACTACATTTGGATGCGAAAAATTCGACCATATTGTGTACGACCACAAGGTTGCCATTGAAACTGACCATCGCCCTTTGATTGCTAGTATATGTAAGAAAGTGATCAGTGACATGCCACCTAGGCTACAGCGCTCTTTTATGCAATTGCTTAGATATGACTTCGACCTGCATTTCGTTCCAGGGAAGCAGCTCGTGTTCTCGGACATGCTGTCTCGAGCACCCACTAATGGGTGCACTGTTGCTGTTAGCACTGATGACGTAGAAGTGCACGCCATAAGTGCAGTATCTTCACTTCTCAGTGACGAAACATGGAAATGTGTGGGTGAATCAATAAATGGTCCATTAAAACCCTTTTCATCCGAGCTTTCTCATGTTAAAGGTGCCCTGTTCAAGGGGTGCCAGATCATAACGCAAAGCAGTATGAGGCAAGACGCTCTGAAGAGGATTCGCGAAGGTCATTTAGGCTCGTTGTCTCGTCTTCTGTCCTCACATGAGCTCGGAAATTGAGGTGTTCGCTTGGAAGTGTCCTGCATGCAAAAAGTATGCATATAACCAAATGAAGAAGCCATTTATGATGCGTCCCGCTCCAGACCAGCCTTGGTATTGTGTAGGAATCAACATCTTTCACTACAGCAGCGAGTCTTACGTGTGCGTCTATGACACCGTATCCGACTTCCCAGAAGTAGAATGCCTCCAAGACACTACAGCCAGAACTGCCACTGACGCAACTAGCGCTATCTTTGCTCGTTATGGCATACCAATGGAGGTTCCCTTAGACAATGGTCCTTAGTTTTCTAGTAGAGAATTTGCCTCATTTTCGCACACTAATGAGTTCAAATACGTTACCTGAAGTCCGGGATTTCTGCACTCAAATAGGCTATCTGAAGAGGGAGTATAGGTGGTGAAGAGGCTGCTAAAGAAAATTACCAAAGCTTGACAAGATTTCTGGTTGGCATTTTTGGCTTACAGGGCCCCTCCTGTGGAGTGTGGAGGGGCGCCGGCAGAGATCCTCCAGGGTCACCAACTACGGTCCCTGCTGCCTGACTACCAATGTGGACCCGCCCACCGAGTCATCTAGCATCGTCAGCTTCAAACCGCTGCGCGGTCGCTAGGAGCACCCCACGAAAGCAATGTCGTGCAAATCCAGACCGGCACGTGGGCCACGAAAGCACAGGTTATGACACTGTCAACATACCCAAGGCCATGCCATTTCATTGCGCAAAACCCTTTGGCACAATCACAAACACTTGCTACTGACCGGGGAAGCCTTCCAACGTGACTTCATTCGCAATGGCAACAACGCAGAACCCGAGTGCTCAGCATTTGCTCAGCGCCAAATAATAGTGATATGGCAGCCGCGGATGTACGTGACAGTTTGCCGCAAACACCAGCACCGAGGAGGCCACTGAGGCTACCAAGGCTACCAAAATGACTCAAGTATGGTAAAAACTTTGAACAGACTTCCTAAGTTCACTGTGTCAGTATTTATATGCTTTACTTTTGTTACAATGTGTAACCTTGGGAGTCATCACTATAACACACCTGTAAATAACTGCACAGTTTATTTTATTTTCTTTATCGTAACAAAAGAGGATCTATCGTACGTCTGACACCTGTGCTACGCATGATAAGCTGAGGGACTCGTCTCCCTGGATACCCGGAACATGGTGTCATGCCTACCTTGTGTGCTGCCTCGAGGGAGGCAATGAGCCGCCCGACTTCAGCGACGCTCACTTCGATGCACACGGTGTCGTCGCCCATAAACAGGCTCAGGTTGGCCAGTGGCAGCCCACCCAGGCTCGGCACCGTGTCACTGCCAAACACCAACTGGAAACACCACAAGTGTATGTGTCATCTACCGAAATGCAAAAGCAGTGGACATGTGGGAACCATGAATTTGGGAACCACGATGCGAAGACCATTGAGAAATGACACTATATCATGCAAAAAATGGCAATCAGCAAAACCCGCCGATCACGGATAAATCAACGGATCTCTTAGGCATGTAGGGCCCTCTGCGCTGTACTTTTCGGCGATAAGGTAGCCTCGCCGCCTGCGGGTTTGTCTGACTGAGCCACGTTGAATGCTTGGTTGAGATAGCCGGAACTTCAAATCTTTCTACGATTTTTTAAAGTCTGACCATGGTGAGCTTGAATTTGACCTCCTCCAGTACACTACACCTGCAGGCTTGGGGTGACGCCTGACACTGGCAAAAGATGCCAAGAGCGAGTGGGGCTATACTAATCCTGGTACAACCAAATTGTGAAGGCCCACTAAACTACAACAAAGACACTCCCTCACCAGAACAGGAATTGGCCTCCCTGGTGCAGTATTCGGCCACTCCCGCCCTCATTGTTCCTACAATTAACCCATGGCCCTCAGTCCCCAGCAGCTGTGGAGCACCTAACCAAAGTGGCGAACAGACCTGTAACGCAGCAGAGGGTGCTAAGAATCAGGACCCGGGCAGGCCGCCAATGGAAACTGACACTGGCAACCTTTAACAGCCGAACTCTGTCCCGTAAGGCTAGCTTAGCAGGACTTTTTGAGGAATTATCAGACATTGTTTGGGATATCATTGGCCTTAGCGAGATTAGAAGAACTGGTGAGGCTTACACAGTGCTGACTAATAGCCATGTCCTCTGCTATAGAGGTCTCCCAGATAAGAAGCAGTACGGGATAGGATTCCTAATCCATAAGCACATAGCGGGCAACATTGATGAATTCTACAGCATTAATGAGAGGGTAGCAGTAGTGGTTATCAAAATTAATAAGAGGTATAGATTAAAGGTAGTACAAGCCTACGCTCCAACATCCAGTCACAATGATGATGAAGTAGATCAGTTTTAAGAAGATGTTGAATTAGCGATAAGGAAAGTGCAAAGCAAAAGTGGCAAAAAAGCAGGCTGGTAACATGCGATTGGCAACTACGGCATCAATTCAAAGAATGCTGGAGGAGAGATGCTGGTAGAATTTGTGGAAAGGAATAAGCTGAGAATAATGAACACCTTTTTCAGGAAGCGTAGCAACAGAAAGTGGACCTGCAACACTGCCCTAATGGTGAAACAAGAAATGAAATTGATCTCATACTTTCTACTGATCCCAGCATAGTGCAGGATGTAGAAGTGTTAAGTAGGGCAAAGTCCAGTGATCAAAGGTTAGTGAGGGCTAGGATTTACATCAATTTGAATAGAGAAAGAGCTAACATGGTAAAGAAGAAACAGGCCAACAACCTAAAGGCAGTAAGGGTAAAAGCAGACAAATTCCGGCTGGTACTTGCAAACAAATATGCAGCTTTAGAACAGAGAGATGAAGATCACATAAAGGTAATGAATGAAACCGTAACTAGGCTGGCTTCAGAGGCAGCAATTAATGTGGGAGGCAAGGCACCAAGGCAACCAGTAGGCAAGCTCTCCCAAATAACAAAGGACCTAATAAAGGAACGACAAAGAATGAATGTGTCCAACTCAAGAGATAAGATAGAATTTGCGGAACTGTCAAAACTGATCAACAAGGCAAAAATAAGTGATATTCGAAATTATAACATGAGAAAGACTGAAGAACCCATAAAAAACGGATGCAGCCTGAAATCAGTGAGAACGAAACTTGGCATAGGGCAAACCAAGATTTATGCACTGAAAGATAAGCAGGGTAATATCATCACCAGTCTCGAAGGTATAGTAAAGGCAGCGGAAGAATTCTATACTGACCTGTACAGTATCAGGAGTCCATTAGAAACAGTAATGAACATGATACACAAACTTCTCCTAGAACTAGCGATGAGGTGAGAAGGGCCTGACAAGACATGAAACGAGGAAGGGCGGGAGGAGAAGACGGAATAACACTCGATTTTATGAAAAATGGAGGAGACATAATGCTTGGAAAACTGGCGGCTCTCTATACGATGTGTCTATCGACTGCAAGGGTCCCAGAAAACCGGAGGAATGCAAACAGTATACTAATCCACAAAATGGGAGACGTTAAAGAATTGAAAGATTACAGGCCCATAAGCTTATTCCCCACATTATATAAAATATTCACCAAGATAATTTGCAATAGAATAAGGGCAACACTGGACTTCAGCCAGCTAAGGGAACAGGTTGGCTTCGAGAAGGGACACTCTACAATGGATCATGTCCATGTAATTAATCAGGTAATCGAGAAATCCGCAGAGTGCAATCAGCCTCTCTATATCGCTTTCATAGATCACGAAAAGGCATTTGATTCAGTAGAGATACCAGCAGTCATAGAGGCATTACTTAATCAAAGAGTACAGGCCGCTTACGTATTTTGGGTAATATCTACAGAGATACCGCAGCTAGCTTAATTCTACACAAGAAAAGTAAGAAGATACCTATAAAGGCAGGGGTCACACAAGGAGACACAACCTCTCCAATGCTATTCACTGCGTGCTTGGAAGAAGTATTCGAGCTACTAAACTGGGAAGGCTTAGGAGTAAGGATCGACGGCGAATATTTCAGCAATCTTTGGTTTGCCGATGACATTGTTCTATTGAGCAACACAGCAGACGAGTTACAACGAATGATTGAGGACCTTAACAGAGAGAGTGTAAGAGCGGGGTTGAAGATTAATATGCGGAAAGATAATGATGAATAGCTGGGCAAGGGAACAAGAGTTCAGGATGGCCAGTCAGCCTCCAGAGTCTGTGAAGGAGTATGTTTACCTAGGTCTAATAATCACAGGGAACCCGCACCATGAGAAGGAAATTAATAGAATAAAAATGAGATGGATTGCATACGGCAGACATTGTCATCTCCTGACTGGAAGCTCACCATTATCATTAAAAAGGAAGGTGTGCAATCAGTGCATTTTACCGGTTCTGACATACGGGGCAGCGACTTGAAGACTGACAAAGAAGCTTGAGAACGAGTTAATGACCGCGCAAAGAGCAATGGAACGAAGAATGCTAGGCATAACGTTAAGAGGCAGAAAAAGACCGGTTTGGATCACAGAGCAAACAGGTATAGCTGATATTCTAATTGCCATTAGGAAAAAAAAATTGGAGCTGGGCAGGTCACGTAATGCGCAGGTTAGATAACTGTTGGACCTAGGGTTACAGAATGGGTACCAAGAGAAGGGAAGCGCAGCCAAGGAGAGCAGAAGACTAGGCGGGGCAATGAAATTAGGAAATTTGTGGGTGCTAGTTGTAAACGGTTGGTGCAGGAGAAGGGTAATTGGAGATCGCAGGGAGGAGCCTTCGTCCTGCAGTGGACATGAGTAGGCTGATGATGATGATGATGTCAACAAAAACAGGCTACACTTAAAGAATGGCGACAGTGGCGAACACAGTTTGTGGTCATCGAAATCTGATCAGCGGGTCAAGCGCATCGGCTTTTATACATCAGTCATCAGAGGTTCCGGAGAAATCTATGGCGCCCGGCTGTCATCCAGAAAGTTCTACACCATGAGCATTGCACATACATGCGATTCAGGGTATCTACCAAGATGTTTCCAAATTCCCTGGGTTTTCAAGGTTTTCCCTGAGTGCATTTGCAAAATTCGCTGAGTGATGCAGAACTATGTTTTACATCAAGACGAGCTGAAACCACGTCGCCCGATACTGTCACTCTCTATAAGCATATGAAAACAATTAAAAGAATACTTAATTCAATTTCAGTACTAAGAAGTAGTGTTTATGTTATTCAAAAAGAGAATAGAAAGGATGGGTTAGTAAAACTCACAGCAAATAAAATGTCTTTGAAAAAAAATTGCACATCAAGTCGAATATCCTCAAATACGAATAAAAAAGAGATGCATACAGAAGGAAATATTTTCGAATATGAGCTATTTCTATCAACTGATAGCAAGCTCAGTGGAATGAGGCCGAACTTTGTCACAATTGAGATTCTCTCTCAACAGCTCGTAAGTCAACCACAACTGTCCTGGCATACTCTCAGCCCATGCACGACGCCTGAGTGTTGTGTTTCAGTGCTTTAAAGAGTTTATTTTGGTTTGAATGAGGGACACCTACATCTCGGCATCAGCCAACATTTTGTTTTTTGAGCTCAAGCTCCTTGAAAACGGTGGCAGCACACTTCCTTTCCCCTTCATTCCCAATGCATAGGTCCTTTCTGTTCTTGTAGTCCTTCTGCCACTCGTTCACCCCACGAACCATTTGAAGCATCTTCTTGGTCAGTTGCACAGTCCACGTGCGATTTTTCGAACTCCCTAGGGGTCACGAAAACGTCCGAAAAATCGGCCAGTTGGAAAAAATAAATTCGTCATTTACTGCCCTCAAGGGCTCAAACCGCCACAAGCACATCAGAAAATGCTCTGAAGGCCTGTCAGTACACATATTAGGCATATCGGTGCTCGTACAGTAATAGGAGATACCGGATGCTAGCGTGTATAATTAAGATATACATACTGTGTCCCGTGGCAATAGCCCCTTCTCACTCTTATGCTTCACTGCAATACTTTTGCGTATGCTACACCAAGTAATATTTCTGTAAAGAGGCGAAGCTGACTTTCGGGAACCGGCATTACGCAACACACCATGTTTTTCAACCTTCTAAACCAATCGAGAGGACCACAAAGGCCCAGTCAGTGCAATTGCTGACAGCAGCGAATTCTTCCAATGAAAAACACGACACCCAACGGCAAGAAGCTTAATAGTTAAAGTCGAAGCAGCTGGGTCTAGCGTTGCCGCAGTGGTGGCTATGGCTGCCAGAGGATCTGCGTGCGAGAGCGCCAGTTCGAGGCAGCGACATAATCAAAACGGCAGCGGTGGTGGCTTTGATTAATGCCGTTTCGGACATGCAGTCACGGCAAAAAGTCTGAAAAATCAGACGGCGAAGGGTTCTTGCGTCTGAAATTTCAGACGTTCTGATACACTGACTCTATGGGGTACATGGTGGTGCCGCGAAGCCGTCCAAATTATCGGCCATCCGGAAAGTCGGTCGTTGACTACACTGGAAACTCCTCCAGCCGACGACAGGGCGTCAAAGACGATTCATTACGATTCTTGTTTGTTACTCAAGCCAGCATTACCGCGACTTTCGGCCCTTTCAGCAAAATTACCGCTAATTTTCCCTCATAGAGGCACAAATTACCTGAGTTTTCCCTGAGTTTTTCCAGACTATTCAAAATCCCTGAGAATTCTCAGTTTTCCCGGTTGGTAGACACCCTGCAGATTACACAAGGTTCGGCGACAACAGACAGAAAAAAGAACCATCGATAACGTTCGAGAAACTTCCCATTCGTGCGGGCGCATCCCGTGTTGAGTGATAACATTTGTTAGATGGTGAAAAGCGGTTACCCAAAAAAGACAACTGTGTCAATGCTCCCCTCTCAAAAAAGCATCGTTCCGATGCTGCAAACCAAACAGGAGAGCTAAAAACTAACAGGACACTTATTAAACAAAAGTAACGAAGCAACAAAGAAGCAAAGTCCCAAGTAACACAGTCTAGAAAAAAGTTCAAAGTTCAGCTAAGTAAAGCCCCAAACTTCGTTAGTGCTCATAAATGGCTTAATCCGCACAGCATGGACTATTTCAGGTCATGAGCGGTGCCGCTGTGATAGCGAAATGCCGTCTGGTACGACCTCATATTCGAGTGGGCCAATGCGCCGAATAATTTTGTAGGGTCCAAAATAGCTGCGTAATAGTTTCTCAGTGAGTCCTCATCGGCGTATTGGGGTGCAAACCTAAATGCGGTCGACAGGCTGGTACTTGACGTAGTGTCGTCGAAGGTTGTAGTGTCAGCTGTCAGTCCTCTGCTGGTTCTTGATCCACAGGTGGGCGAGCTGTCGGGCTTCTTCGGCGCGCTGGAGATAGGTAGCAACGTCAAGATTCTCTTCGTCAGTGACGTGCGGCAGCATGGCGTCGAGAGTTGTCGTTGGGTTCCTGCTGTAAACCAGCTTGAACGGCAGAATTTGTGTGGTGTCTTGCACCACCGTGTTGTAAACGAAGATTACGTATGGCAGGATCGCATCCCGGGTCTTGTGTTCGACGTCGACGTACATGGCTAGCATGTCAGCGAGAGTCTTATTCAGGCGCTTCATAAGACCATTCGTCTGTGTGTGGTAGGCAGTTGTCCTCCTGTGGCTTGTCTGGCTGTATTGCAGAATGGCTTGGGTGAGCTCCGCTGTGTCCTAAACATCGCTACCCAGCACCTCCACCAGATGTCACGTGGTAGTGACGGTAAAGAACACAGTAGCAATACTGTGAAAGATGAAACTAACTTTTATTGGGCGAACCTGTGCCCACAAAAACAAGCTACACTTAAAGAATGCTGACATCGGCAAACCCAGTCAGCGGTCTGCGAAATCTGATCAGAAAGTCAAGCGTGTTGGCTTTTATACATCGGTCATCGAAGGTTCCAGAGTAATCGCTGGTGCCCGTGTGTCATTCAGAAAGTTCTACACCATTTGCGTCGCACGTACATGAAATAAGATTACGCAAGGTTCAGTGACAACAGACAGCCAAAAGAACCATAGATAACATTAGAGAAACTTTCGATACGTGCAGGCACGTCCCACACTGTGTGCTAACATTTGTTAGATGGTGAAAAGCGGCCACCCAAAAAAGACGAACAAGTACACGCATCAACACGCTAGCTTGCGAGTAGTTCGAAGAGCATCATAAAGATTACGCTTCAAATAGCCAAGTGTATGCGTGTGTGTGAGTGGGCTGGACGGAGCAGCAGCCATGCAGCCACTTCAAAATCCGTTTTCTTTTCTCGTACTGATTCTGGCATTCCTCGGCACCTGACAGCACTTGGATTCCTTTTACGAAGCTATCGTGGTGACTTTGTCACCGTGTTACGTGAGAGTTTAACACTACAGAGGAAACACCACGTCATCAACCTTTGACGCAGCGTACATTGTGCCTCACTTTGGCTGGGCATTCCCATCGCCTACAACACCAGTCAGCCGGATGTACTTAAGAGTGACACCTTCATCGGGCCACTCCAGTGGGCTGGACGTTTTCGTTTCTTGTACAGGTTGGTAAACGCCCGTCATTGCACACAGAGCGATCCAGTAATCTGTCTGCTGCTCTTCCCAGGCCCACTGGTGATTCTTGGCGATTTCTTTAAGCGAATATATGTTGTCAAATTCCTTATGTTAGCTGGGGATGTGGAAACGAACTCTGGTTCTGAAAAGGTGATTCTAGATGTCATTGCCGCCTTGTCGGCTAAAACTGACGAATGCCATACCAAGGTAATAGGGATGCTATCAGAGGTCCGAGCTAATCAGCAAGAACTAGAAGAAAAAGTTTCCAACTTAGCCAGTAGGCTCGCAACAGTTGAATCCCTGGTGGAATCATATGAAGCAAATCAGAATGGTGATGATCTTCCGAGAGTACAGTAAAACCTCATTAAACTGTACCCGCTTAAAGAGTAGTTTCATTTTAAAAGTAGTACAGTCAAATCCCCGACTCAGCGGTCATTGAACATGATGCGTTTTGTGTCCGCATAAACCGTACCAGCTTATTGCATATGTATTGGTTAACAAGTAGTGTTTAAACTTTTCGTCGCGCAAACACGGCGGCGCATCGCCTCCATCGGGCGGCCCAGCAGAACAACAAGCCTCAGAGATCGGAACAACAGCCTCGAAGCACCCTGTGCGTTCACGCATGAAGCCATATCAACATCAACATCATTTCGGCAATGTGCCAGAGAGCGTTGTGGCGTTGTGCATGCGAGAACTCGAGTTGTGCCGAAGCTCAGATAAAAAAAGACGCCGGATGCTCAGCATAGAAGAAAAAATAGACATTGTTCGTGCTATCAAACGTGACACGAAGAAGTTGGCGTTGGCATGCGACAGGAATCTGCTGTTGACTGCGGTGTGTGGCATTTGGAATGCGAAGAAGTTGCTCGGCAGCGCTTTTGCCACTGCGAAGGGATGTCTGCTACAAGGTTCGACTTTTCGCCATCATTGTCTCTGTTGTTGCCGAAGTGTCAGCTAGCGACAGTGATGAGGACGACACGGAAAGCAACAGCACGGGCGATACAGGCCCGACAGTGGAAGAAGCTGCGCACTACGTCAGCCTCATGAATGCTATCGTCGCGACAAGAACAGCACCCCGCAATGAAAAAGCCGCCCAGCGACTTCTGCAGCGCTACCGCGCACGTGCACGGAGAATACGTAACGCCAACAAGGAATCTGCCATGCGAGTGTTTGCCGAGAAGAGGGGGCTGGCTGAAAAGCTGGCTCGCAGCTTCCGTAAGTTTGAGGCCACTGTCGTCGCTGCTAGGCCGCCGCAGCATCAGACGAAAATAACACTTTTGTCGCGCGAAGTGAATAAATACTCCATGTTTTCTTCCCCTTTTATCGCACTCTCTCTGATTTCCGTTTTTGACAGGTAAGTGGTCGATCTCATGCTATTTCGGTTAAACAGTAATACTGTTTAGTACATACTTTTTCCGAGCTCCAGCCAACTACCGTTTAACAAGGTTTCACTTTGCTTGAGGAAGCTGTGCGAGACCAAACTGCAGCAATAACTTCTCGGTTGGATAAGCTGGAAGACCGCTCTCCCCGGGACAACCTGACATTCTATGGAATTCCTGACGTCCTAGCTGAGAATTGGTCCGAATCTGAAACTGAAATTCGAGACTGCCTTACCAGTTTACTACAGATAACTTTAATAGATGAAGCCATTTCCCACGCCCACAGGCTGGGTTCCTACGCAGTAAATAAACACCGGCCTATAATCATAAAATTCTCGTCCTCAAAGCATAAGCAAAAGCTTTTCACTGAGTAAAGAAAATTCAAGGGCTCTGGCATTTCTGTTAGCGAAGACTTCTGCCCCGCCACACGCTTGTGACATAAAAAGCTGATGGAATTTGGAAAGGCTAGCGGACAGAAATATAAGATACGCCTTAACCGTCTACAAATTGACAAAAAAAACTTACGTTTACTGTCCGGTAACTGATCGAGTCTGCGAAATCCACATCGACGAACTTCGTTCAACAAATTCTGTCCTAAATACACCTTCTGATAGCCCTAGCAATCCACAAACATAGCAGAGTCATGGTCTGGTGGCAAAAAATATTTATCTTTTGTATTGAAATATTCGCAGCGTATGCAACAAGCGGGATGCTTTATCTTCTGTCATCAACACATGCAGTGCCGATATTGCTATCTTGACGCAAACATGGCTTTCTAGGAAAATTGAAGAGCGTGAAATTTTGGAATGTGAGGGTGTTTACTGTTTCTATCGACATGACCGTGATGTGCGGTGTGGTGGCGGTGTACTTATCAGTGTTTGTGATTCGATTACCACTGCTGCCATTAAGCTTGCGTCACCGTTAGAGCTAGTGTGCACGCACATAGGCTTCGACTGCAACAATTTCATCATTTGAGTCATTTACAGGCCCCCTTCTTCACCTAACGCATTTTGTTCAGACCTTCCCGATGCCTTAAATAGTCAGATTTTACGGCTCCCTTCTACGCCATTAATGCTCCTCGGGGACTTTAACTTTACTGGTATTAACTGGCATACTGATCCCCCTTCAACCTAAGAATGCTGTTCTGAATATTCCATCAGCCTTTGCCTCGATTTTAACCTGCACCAGTTTATTCTGATGCCTACTCAATGTTCTGCACACTCGGCTAATATCCTAGATTTAATCCTCACTACATCCCCGGAATTTGTTTCGCCTCTAACTTACGTACCGGGTATTAGCGACCATTGTATAATCCAGTGTAATTTGCAGTTAACCATCCCGTCCGTTACCTCATCCAAATTTATTCGTGATTACAGTAATGCTGATTTTGCCGCTATTAATAACGAACTAGAACCTTTCATCATTGACTACATTCCAAGTTGCCACTCCCGATCGGTTGAAGAAAACTGGTCAATATTCAAAGAAAAAACCAACTCCTGAATTGACCGGTACATCCCGCAAAAACATATTTATTCCAATTCTCGCGTACCTTGGTTCAACTGGCGTCTTAAACGTTTACTGAACAAAAAGAAAACAGTTTCCAACGAACAAAAATAACTGGCAGTGATGAACATTGGAATGCTACACAATAGCACTGCGATACTACAAGAATGCTGTAGCTGAGTCGGAAAAAAAAAAAAACATTTTACCGTATTTACTCGCACAATGATCACACTTTCTTGTAAAAAAAATTTGACGCAAATTCAGGGGTGCGATCATTACGTGGGTGTGATAACAGAGCGACGTGACTGAGTTGGCCATCTTGTGCGCATGTCTTCTGTGTTAAACCGTGTGCCAATAAGCGATACATCGTGCCTACATAAACCCTCGTTTTTTGTGCAATAAAGGAATCTTGCAAAAGCTGCTGCTGCATCCACATCATTTATTACAGCGGGTTAAATTTCCCACAAAAAGAAACATTTTCTTTTTTCATCCCGCATTTGCTGCGGGATGACAAGCAGGCAGCTGCCGCTGTCAGTGCGGGGCACCAAAACGAAAATGGCAGCTGGCAGAGCAAGCCAAACGCGATTATTTTTCTTCTCGTGAGTACATTATGTGCACTGACACAGTTTCTTCCGTATCAGCAATGAATAATATCGTTAATATCGGCAAGTTTGCGACAATAACGTAGCCATGTTCACTTTGAGGGGACAGAAACAGATGGGCGCGCTTAGCTCCCAGTGACATAGAAACACATGGCGGGCATGCTGAAGAAACTGCGGCATTTGTCACCACTGCTATCCTAATACGGCATGTTTCCGCTAAGGGTGAGTGAATATGTTAGCTGCGTTACAAGCCTCGGCATATGAATGGGTACATTTCTAACATATCAGTGTAAATGTGGCCACTATCGTTGCCGTTCGCTATTTGTTGCGTGCCCACGAATGCAGAAGAGAAGAATCGAAAGGCGCCCTTTATTTTGTAGTTGTTTACCAAAACCGTTATGAAGCCTACAAATAATAAACCAGAGGCAAGTTTGGCTGTAGCTTTTTTTTTCATGGAAGTGCGGAAAGTGATGAAAGGAATGAAATGGGACATCTGCTTAAGAATATTGGGTGTGTGCAGACTGCTTGGTATGTCTTGAAGAGTCGTTCGCGTAGCATTTGACAGGTGGTAAGCACAATCATCATTAGCTAGACTTGGCCCACGACATATCGCTGCGACAAGTTCAGGGTGCGATCATTACACAGGAAAGAAAAAAATCGAATTTTGACAACAAAATTCAGGGGTGCGATCTTTACATGAGTGCAATCATTATGTGAGTAAATACGGTATGAGCACATGTTGCCTTCTTTCTTGAAAGACAGCCCACAGAAATTTTGAAGTGTGGTCAACGGTAAAAATCTAGTGCCATTGAACTGTGTGATCTCAACAACGAACCTGTTGATCGTAGCATATGTTGTGAAGTGTTGAATGACATGTTCATCTCTGTATTTTCGAATTCTGTGCTGTGCGCAAGTGCTGTTTTTCCTGATGTACATTATTTTCCAATGTTTCCTATTACCACTGACCTTGATGGCGTTGTAAAGTTGATACAGACCTCAAAAGTTTCTGCATGCACTGGAGTAGATGGTATCAACTCGAAATTTTTTAAGGGAACTATTACTTATTCATCTATAATTCTGCACAAAATCTTTGCTCAATCACTTCAAACCGCCATCCTTCCGAACGATTGGAAGGCAGGGATGGTGACTCCCGTACATAAGTCTGGTAATCATTACTCCCCACTTAATTACAGACCTATATCCCTAACCAGTGTTCCCTGCAAATTAATGGAGCACATAATTTACTTACACCTGGTTTCATTTCTCGAGTCACTTATTTTTTACCCCCTACCAACACAGATTTAGAAAACACTTTTCCTGCGAAACACAACTTTTGCATTCACTAATGATTTATTCCAGGCGATGGATCCTAACGATATTATTGACTGCATTTTTTTAGACTTTGCCAAAGCCTTCGATACTGTTTCACATGCATTACTTCTAACTAAATTAAGTAACCTCAACATTGATCCTAACGTGCTTGCTTGGATTAAGTGTTCTTTGTCTAACCATTCAAATTTATTTATGCTAACGAATGTTTCTTTTCCACTGGTCGAGCAACCTCCGGTGTACCGCAACGGTCAGTTCTAGGGCCATTATTATTTTGAATTTATATTAATGACCTCCCAGACCAAATTAAATTGTCAATCAAGTTATTCGCCGATGACTGTGTTCTCTATCGTGTCCTTTCTAACCCTGGCGACTGTGATACTTTTCAACCAGCCATCAGCACAGTAACATCATGGTGTTCTAAATCACAAATGAAGCTCAATTCTAATAAATATAAGGCGATGCATTTGTCCTGTGCTGTCAGAAATACCCCCCTTCCTACGTACAATATTAACAACATACCTGTAGAAAATGTTTCATCATACAAATATCTTGGTATCCACATTACACACATCCACATTACACCTGGAACATTCATATAAATTACATTTACGGTAACGCTAATCGCATGGTTGAGTTCTTACAGCGTAATTTTTCGTCGGCAACTGCAGCTGTCAAGTTACTTCTGTACAAATCCTTAGTGAGGCCTAAACTCGAATATGCATGCTCCATTTTCAACCCTTCTACTCTAAAGCTAAAAAATACCATCGAATCCATTCAAAACCGAGCTGCTCATTTTATTCTTTCTAATTATTCTCGTCATGCAAGTGTCTCGTCAATGAAACTAACCCTTGGTTTGCCTAACCTAGAGTCAGAGTCCTTCCATTTTTTTTTCTGGTCACGAAACTGCCGCCTCACTTTCATATAGAGCCAGCGCCCGCCACTAGAGGCGCAACCGTGCATGAGAGGGCATGCGAACGCCGCTACCGCTGTGGTTGTGTGTGGGGCAGCCTCGGTATTCTAGCTTTCTCAACTTCCTCAACCGTTGCTTTAGTTTCACGTAACTATTTTTAACAATGAAAATGTTTAAATTACTGCCTGAGCGTGTCTTCTGCCATTATATGAGCGCCCGGGACGAAAAAAAAAAGCCGCTCATAACATGGAGCTTGTGGCGGTCTCAGACCAAAAAAAATTTTTAAAATCTGGGATCTTAAGAGCCAGAACCGCGATACGATTATGAGGCACGCCGTAGTGGGGGACTCAGGATTAATTTTGACCACCTGGGATCCTTTAAAATGCACCTAAATTTAAATAAACATAAATAAATGTCTGAATGAGATTTAGGTAGGATTAATGCAAGACAAACTTCGCTACTAAATATATTTAAAATGCACCTAAATTTAAATAAACGGGTGTTTTGCATTTCGCCCCCGTCGAAATGCGTCCGCTGTGCACGGCCGGGCGGTCTCGGTCCAGATTTCATCATCACCGTTTGCCTCAACACTTCGGTGGGCTCCGCTTTTTAATATTTGCCTGAAATTGAACACCGCGCACCCGCCGTGGTTGCTCAGTGGCTATGGTGTTGGGCTGCTGAGTACGAGGTCGCAGGATCGAATCCCGGCCACGGCGGCCGCATTTCGATGGGGGCGAAATGCGAAAACACCCCTGTACTTAGATTTAGGTGCACGTTAAAGAATCCCAGGTGGTCAAAATTTCCGGAGTCCTTGACTACGGCGTGCCTCATAATCAGAAGGTGGTTTTGGCACGTAAAACCCCATAATTTAATTTAAACACATTCGCAACAAAGTGCCAGTGGTCCCACTTATCACCAGATGCAAACATATGGGATGTTGCACCCCCGCTTACCCGTAAGTAAGCGCCAACTCTCCGTGGCGCATAGCGCCAGATTGTTCGCCGAGCACAGCTGTTCACTTTCTGTTAAACTGTGGCAGAGAAGGACTCTTACTGTGGGCAGTATCTAATAAGATCAAAAGAATGAAATTGTTATTGCAAAGGGCTGCTGCCGTAGAATACTTAATAACAAAGAAAAGGAAATGGAGCTGCTCCGTCCCCTAAAGATTTCTCTGCAAAGCGGTGCCATTTCTGAATGAGATTTAGGTAGGATTAATGCAAGACAAACTTCGCTACTAAATGTCTTTGGTGCGGCTTTTAGCAACGGATTAAGGCGAATGTGAAGTGTTAGGGCTTGCACAGTTGAAACTAGCTGTATCGTAATTAGGCAACTGCCTTAGCAAGCAGTCGTTTAGAAGTGTCAGAAAGCCCAGCACTTATTCACGCTACTCGTGGTTCCAACGCAGAAACGACGGGACTAGGTATTTTGGTTCTTAATGCGCAACTATTTACAATATGTTGAAAACCTTATAATTCGATTAAGAAAGGAAATGGAATGTGTTGGTGCAAAAACAACATACAAGCACGATCATTTATTTATCATGTAAAATAAGCGGAGCGAAATACAGACATCACAGAGGCGTCGGGTCACGAATGGTCCACCATTCACAATGCAAGAAGTTTGTTAAAAGCATGACACTGATATAATAAGCATAAAGAAATAACATCAAACATGAGATATATGCATTGGGGGGCAGGAAACAAACACCAGCCAACAAATGGCAATAAATACAGAATGCATAATCGATTGTTTCTATAAACAAGAAAGTGTAAAGCATAAGCATTTCATAACATATGGCAAAACAACTCTCTAAACGAACACAAGTAGCCACATCACAAATGCAGCAATTTTTTTTAGTGGCTCGTTAGAGATACCAACATCCTACTTCTTCAGCTGTTATTTGCAACACGTGTTCGGCATCGTTGTCCCACCCCGCCACTTCAACTAAACAGCCCAGCACTCGAGAAATAGCGCAGCGCATGCACATAACGCACCCGATCACTCAGCTCGCCTCGCACTGCGCACACGCTTCGGTACGCGAACGATGCCCTCTGTGGCACAGTGGCGCCGCGTCGCGGCACCTTTGGGTCGCATATGAACCTCTCCTATAGCGTGACGGCGAAGTTTCGTGACCAGAAAAACATGGAAGGACTCTGCTAGAGTTAAGTTGTAAATACTTTCGCCTATGCCTTTTTCATAAGGTTTATTACACTAACGAAACACTTAACGATGAAGTAATCTACGCGCCATCATACATATCGTCACACACAGATCATTGTTTTAAAGTTGAAGTTCCCACTTGTCGCACCAATGTTTATTCTTATTCCTTTTTACCACGAACTATGAATGACTGGAACTGCCTCCCTGCCTCCATCACTGCCATTTCTGATGCCATAAACTTCAAGAATATTGTCAACGAATTTATTTGTAATAATCACCACTCTTCTCTGTAATGCCCCCGGGCATTGAGAGCATGATAATAAATAAATAAAATATATAATAAATATGACTTGACCATGAAAGAGTTGGTGTAAGATAGACACCTAGATAGTTATATGTATAAGGATTTGCTGGAAAGAGAACAATTGTTAAGCATATAGTTAAATGAAGAACTCATACATTTACGACTAAAGGTAATCACCTTACATTTATCTGTATTTAACGTTGTTTGCCATGAGGAACACCAATGGAAGATTCGATCAAGGTCTTGTTGAAGAGCAATATGGTTATGATGCGCTTGAATTTCTCAGTATACGACGCAGTCATCCGCATATAACCGAATTGTCAATGAATTACCTGAGGGAAAGTCATTTATGAAAATGAGAAATAAAAGCGAACCCATTGTGCTACCCTGAGGTACACTGCACAGAACATTAGACGTATCAGAAGAGTAGTTGTCAATGGCAGCAAACTGTTTACGGAATGACAAGAAGTTTTGAAGTTATGAGACAGTAAGGGAGTCGAGGTTAAGGCAAGATAGTTTGGCAAACAGACGTCTGTGAAGAAAACTGTCAAAGGCCTTCGAAAAATCTATGAATACACAGTCAGTCTGGGAATTACCACCGATGTTTGCGTGAAGGTCGTTAATAAATTCAAGTAACTGTGTAACAAGGAAAGACCTTTTCTAAATCCATGCTGGTTATTAAAGAAGGAATTATTTTTTTCAAAGTGTTGTGCAATGTTAGTATTTTTCCAGAGACACTTGTTAGAGACGTATGGACACAGGAAGCAGCAAATCCGAATTATGATCACTCTTGGACGCCCAACACAGCTTCCAACCGGAAGCACCTTCCCAACCTGTAGGACTAACACTTCTTAGATGTTTCAACTGATCGCGTCATAGCCATAATTCAGCAGTGGATTTAAACAGCTGCTTTGCAAAGAAGCTATCAAACATTGACTTCAAAAACACAGGGCTCTCTTAGAACAACCTCATTTACCTAGTGCAACAACACTACCCCAATGAGATCCTGTGATTTCAGTCAATACACAATTTCATAAACAACAATCAAATTCTGCATGCAGAGAAAGGACATTCCATCTCAAGTTAAAAAAAGGAGGGGGAAAAGAAATCTGCTGAAATCGCCACACCTTGACACTCCAGTCCAGGTCGGTCAAGGCACGAGCTCCAATGTCATCTGTCTTGTGCAGCAGCTGGTGACGAATGTCCTCGCGTCGACTTTGAGTCACCTTGCGCACCACGGCTTGGTGAGTGGCCGGCAGGACATCCAGCAACCTCTGGCAGAGAAACAAGCGCCGTGCATCACCCACTTGACATTTATTTCATCGTAGCTCTATTTTATTCAAACGCCTAATCAGCTTTTAAAGCCCACTTCTTTTCCCCTTAGATAAACTGAACTGAGGCTGGCTACCAACCAGTCATTCCTCTGCCAGGCTGCTGAGCCTTTTGCATCATCAAGCTGGTTCCCGTCGTTAACCATTTCATCTTCAGCATCGCCAGCAATGTCATCTGCGAAATGCACAAGGTTGAAAAATTCTCCACTGATCCTTAGCACCTTGAATGCAGTGGAGTCATACTTCTCTGCTTTCTTTGTGATGGTCTCTAAGATATTCAGTTACTCAAGTACCTCAGCTGCAGAACAGAGAGCACTGTTGCATTACTACATGGCTGTGGCTACATTATTACAATACTACAAAAAGCTTGGCAGGGGCAGTTAACTGCTAATACAGAACCAAGGCAGGGCCACAACTCTAATGCTTGCGTGACATCTGTCATCTCTACCGAGTACACCTCTCACTAATTTAATGAAGGCAGCATATTCAAGTTTATTATATATTCTGCAGACGTCTCAGTTACCTGAACAATGGCATAGATGCAATCCATTGTTGAATATCCCTCTTTAAAGCCACCATGCTTTCTGGGTTGAATGAAGTGAAGTGCTGCCTTCAATAGGCGCAAGAGTTGAAGCTAGGCGAGTTGGTAATGGGGGCATATTGATAGTGTTCATGACACAGGAAGAAAACAAAAGGCAATATAAAAGCACTCAACTAATTTTATTTTCATGAAGACAGGGTGCATAGAAAATAAGGAACTGTCGCGTTACAAGCCCACAATAGCCTTGCCTTGTTTTCAGTTCTTTGCGAGAATAAAATTATGTGATTGCTCTCTGAACATCATACAGCTGCCTGGCTAGCAGCCTGACGCCCTGTGACATCCTGTGGTATGTGCTGTTATCTTTGTACTGGGCACAGAGTGGCCATGGAACAAGGATGGCCGTCTCACACCACATCTCTCTTTTCTGGCCTGTTCACTCCCTGTTTGGTGTATCCAGCAACATTTTTTTTGACAAACACATTTTCGGGGTGTGCCAACGGGATGCAATCACACTTAGTGACCGTTGAGCATCCTGGCTTTGCCACTTGAAGCACACTTAACACTTTTCCGGAGAACTGCCAGCACTACTTTCTAGGCACAGTGCAGATAACACCTGCCATAAAAGCCGACTTCACCCGTGTCGTCACCAGTGGACATGGAAGCACATGAAAGACAGCAGCCTTGCACCTCATCTTCCTATTTGTGCAGATTGGTTGTAATTCAATGGTGCCTACTCTTGCGTTCTGGCTTTGAAACGAGTTCACCACTAGCACCACGCTGTGCCCAACATTGTATGCTGCTCCATGTTCCCTTCCCCTCTACTGGAAATAAACTGAGTCTACGTTTGGTCCCCGTCGAAGTCACATGTCTCCTTTCTGTGGCGCTTTGCACCCCAGCCATTATGACCGCTCTGTAGGCCTCCCCTTGGCCGGCGTCATATCGACATCACTACACTACATTGCCGATGAGGTAAAACCTCCGACTACTACTTGTATCTACATTCCTGCTACCAACACCATGCGCGATACTCTTCCTGCCACTTCGTCTACTTCACTGACAACGTCCGCGTTGACAACAGCTTTACTGTCCGCTGCTCCTGCCATGGTGTCATGTCACCACCATTCCTTGCTATGCCAGCTACTCCTGCTGTACCTTGGCTAATGTGGAAACGGTCGTTTCAAACGTTTCTACAGGCAGCCAGAGGTGAGGCACTAACCCGGACGAAAAGACGAAGGCCGTTCTACTGAGCAACTTGAGCTTCGAGGGGCGGCGTTTGTATTATGACCTTGCGTTGCAAGTGGACCCAGCCACTGCAACTTTTGAAGACATCCTGCGTACCTTCGACAAACATTACGAAGATAGCACCAACTCTCTGGCACATCGCATCATCTTCCGTGACCGTAAACAGCAGCCAGGAGAGTCTTTTCAGGACTTTGTCACTGCGCTACATAGGTTGGAGCCTGTTTGCACATGCGGCGCTTGGCATAACGAATCCCTTCGAGACTAAATCCTACAAGGTGTCGCATCCACAAGGATTTGAGAAAGGCTGCTCTATGAAGGACCTTCAATAACGCTAAAGAAGGCGAAAGAAATTGGAAGAAGCGTCCAGCAAGTTCACAAAGAGCTTCAAGTCTTCAACAGTTTGCCCGTGCATCGCGTCTCGACACAGCGTCAACATGGCGTCGCTAACCTTCACCTTCGTCGCCCGAGTGCTCAAGGTGGCAGTCCTCGCCAACCTTTTTTTCTCGACCCAATGGGTTCAAGATGATGCCCAACAACATAGCAGGAAGCCGTGATCTGGAGAAACTGGCCAAGATGGTGCCCAACAAGAATTTCACCAGTCAAGCTGCTACAGTCCATTGCTACCAGTGTGGATCAACTTGGCACATAGCATCCGATCCAGGCTGTCTGGCTAAGTATGTTACCTGCCATGCGTGCAAGAATGTCAGTCATTATGCTACAGTTTTCCATTTGAGGAACCGAATGCATCGACCGTCTCCAGCACGAGCTCAGCTCACTTCCTCTTCTGCTGCTGAAGCAAAATAAGCAAGTACAGTCTCATCTGTGCTAACAATTCAAGCACCAAATTCCCATCCGGCAATAATTTGTGCTGAAGTCTTTATTGCAAATACTTCACTCAGGTATCTTGTAGATACTGGAGCTACAGTGTCTCTGATGAAGAGCACTACGTATGAAGAACACTTCAAGAATAAAAACAGTGTCCTGTGCTCTTCACACACTCGTCCTGTGTTGCGCTGTTCCTATTTTTATTCTAAAGATGAACCAACCAGCCCCATTGAACACACTGTTAACACTGCAAGGGTTTCCCATTGTCTGCTTCGAGTCTCCGACTCAAGAACTACTCTTAGCAACAGATAATAAATTCAGGACAATTCTCCTCGACGGTTGTGCACCACAATAAGTCTGCAGCAGTGACATTTCACGTCACAAACTAGGGTACTTCTCTTCTAGGCCTTGACCCCATTCAAGCTCTGGGCATCGAAATTCAAGGATCTTCGCTCACATGTCAGCAAGTGTGAGGAATTCCAGCTGACTCAAGTGTCCAGTCATCATCTTTACCGCACCATGCTCCAGCAGAATTCGCTACGTTCTCAGGACAACTGGGACTTGGGGAGGGCTTCATCCATGACGTTCATCTACAAGCTTCAGTGCAACTAGTCTCAGTGAAACTACATCGTCTACCTTTGGTTCTCTGTGTGCAAGTCTCTGCCGAACTGTATCGCCTGGAGTCAGCTGATATCGTCAAACGTGAATCAGTGTCTAAGTGGATTTCCCCACACCCCGCGGTTCGGAAGAATGATAATTCCATTCGACTTTGCGTCGATCTCCGGGAACCCAACAAGGCCATTGCAGTCAACGCTTTTCCGCTACCAAGAATTGATAACTTTTGTATAGACTTGCTGAGGCCAATGTTTTCATTCCTACTGATGCAGGTTTTCCTGCTGCACGTACTACATTACAACCTCCTCTTTCACCCCCGTGACCGGGTTCTTGCTCCGCAGAAGAATCTGCAGAGCTTCCAGCTGACATTCTGTCCCAGCCTACAACGTCTGAAGGAACTCGAGACACCAACACACTTTCCAGCTCATCTGCAAGTAACAATTCTCTTAGACCTTCTCCCCAACAACCAGTCTTCCGCAGGTCTACATGAAGTAAACAACCCCCGGCATGGTTTAAGAACTATGTCACTGATTGGCTCTTCTCTTGATTTGCTTGGAAACGTTCATTTCACTCTTCTCTAAGCCTCCTAAAAAAATAACTGCATCATCCTTACTGCCGTGCTAAAACAGTTCCTTCACTTCTACTTACAAATTTATGCATTACTGGTGACATCGTTCACATTGCTATGATTATCATGTTATTTTAACGTTACTGCTTTCAGCATTTCAGGAACTTGAATCAGACAGGCTTCTATTCCCATTTTCGACAGAGGTTTCAACCCTCCAATGTGGATTCAGCTCTTATGTTCCCATTTTCTACAGAGGTTTCAACCCTCCAAAGCGAATTCAGCTCTTCTGCTAAAAGTGTTCCTTGCATACCCGTTAGGTAAATGACAACCTTCAATATGGGGAATTTCTTGCAGTATAAATGTGCAATGTGCACATCTCCACGTTTCGCTATGGTAAGTGACTGTTATACGAATTTGTTTCTTTACAAGAAAAATGTCTCTCCTATGTCACTAAGGTTGTGTAGTATCTCTGAAAAGAAGGGGCACTTCTTTCTTGCCTCTTGCAGCTTAAACGTGCATTAAGCACACTTACGAAGTCTACTTCGGTCAGTTGGCCATCACACCACTCATGCTCAGAGCAAATGAGCCACCCATCCTTGTATCTGAGGCAGATACATGGGTGTCTTTTTTTTAAGTGCAATATGTATCGTGTGTCAATGTTTATAATTTCTCAAACTAGTAAAGCAAGCTTCGTTGCTTGGTTGTCCCAAGATGGGTTACAAGTGTCTTATTTAACTTTGCTTTTTTGCTCGAAGGCGGCCACGCGAGACGATCTCGCAGAAGCATGGATCGGTGCACGCGCCGCACGGCACGTCCGCACTGCTTGCTGTCCCGACCCAAAGAGGCAGCCTGTTCTCCCCTGCGCCCCCAAGTAACCCTGCCGTGAGGCGGCGTTAGCAGCGCAACACTCGCACTGTGCCCCAACCACATCGACCGCCACGGGCATCACGCAGGCCACGCGGCGAAGGCGCACCGCAGGAGCTTTGCAAGAAAACAAGATATCTGGGCACGCGTGATAGTCACGCATCCCCACATCCCCCCAACCTTAAATCACTACATATTCCAGCGAAACATGTGACACGGTCTAACATTAACCCGTGCTTCACGAACAAGATAGTACATGCAACAGTGGCTGCGCTGAGGAAATGTCCACACGCTGTCCATAGCATGCGAGCCGACATTGTCCTTGGGTACACCGCTGGCGTCCGCCGATCACAGCAACAGCTTTGCAGACTCGACGGCACGATTCCAGGCCAGGACTCCGGAAACGGCGACGCAGTAGTCAGAACGAGCAAGCGTCGCTTGCGCCGACGCGCCCTGCTGGCAAGAGCCGCAGTAGCTGTTGGTGACCGCTGGCTCTTTTCTCCGCCGCCAAGGGTTGCGAGCTGGATACAGGCGGCCGCCGCCGAAGTCACTGCGCCGAACTCGCCACAGCATCAACATTGCCCGGTGGCTCGATGTGCAGACGATGTGCAGGTGACAGCAAGCCACGGGTGACTCCAATTACGCTGCGTACACTCAACACACTCAGCAAACACTAAAATAGTGCAAGGGAGAGGAATTCTGCATGCGCATCGCCCACGTGGTACGATGTTCAACTCGGCTAGCAAAAGATTGGGCAGCGGTTGGTTAGCGCTCGCGCCACTGCGTGTGCCGTCTCGTTGTGGTTATCGTGCTTCTCCAACGCATCGTTGCCCGCGTGCGCCGGGAACCACTTGATTCTAACATACTTATTCTCTCGTTGCAGGTCAGCCGGGCACAGAACGCGCACAGCCTCACCACACACTCTGCCCTTGGCATAATTCCGCACTGCACTTCGCAAATCACACAACACCGTTCGGCACCCGGGGTCGGCAATGGCCAGGGCAATGGCCACCTTTTCCACTTGACACGCCTCTCGGACCCGTAAGCTCACCGCTGCCCTTGTCGCGACGGACAACGCCCGACAATTCTCGTAGCACAGGGCTGCTCGATAAGAAACTAAAACGAAACTTGGTATGTGCCCAACACAGACTGTAAGCGCTGTGCTTCAGAATATGTGCGATAAATGCCTTGCAGGCCAGTGAAAGTTGTGCCTTGTTCCTGCTTTTGACAGCAGACGATGCATTTACGGCACGCCATGCAAAGCAGCCAGGGTGGGAAAGAAGCGGCTGCTGTGAGTGATTGAGAGGGCCTCCCTATTGCAGGCATCTTATCTATGCATCTGAAGGGCACAGGTGAACAAAGGTTGGCGGTTTGCAGAGCAAGGATGAACAAGGCTTTCTTTTCTAATTATTATTTGTGGATCTTTACGAGAGCAGGTGCGGTACACCGTAAAAATTGTTTACATAGAAGGGCAAAAGTAAGCAAAAATAAAAACAGTATATTATAGTGAATGAATTTGTTAAATGTCAAAAGCAGAAAGTTGATGAATAACACAAATGATTTAGAAGCAGAACAGCAAACCCTAAATAGGACCAAAAAGGCAAAACAAGAAGAGATAATACTACACATGTAACAAACCCTGAATAGCACACACAAAAAAGGCGCACACACACAGCTAAAAATCATTCTAAGTATTTCTTAAATGAAGACAATGAATCTTGGGTAACAAAATGATCGGCAAGGCTATTCCATTCAACAATGCTTCTGGGAAGAAAAGAGTACTTAAACAGTTATTTCATGGAACTAAAGGTGTTATTGTAAATGAATGTCATTGTTTGGTAGCATAACCTTCAGAGTAAGTGTTAATATTGTTGCAGGAAGAAAGCAGGCCCACGAATGTAAAATAATGTATATTTACAACTGAGGTTAATGGCGTTCAGTCAACTGCCAGACTTCGTCTTCCTCTCGTCCAATCCAACTTCTTCCTTCCCTTCTCCGTAACATCACCCTCCCGGCGGAGTCGCTCCGTCCCGGTGCAAGTTATAGAGCCTCACTTAATGGGGGGACATGGGGCCTGAGCCTGACGATGTGAACAACATAGCTGGTGACGTTGGGAGGCACTGAAGGCTGACCGACTGAGGCGATCTCGTAGGTCACGTCGAACAGTTGGCGTAAGATCTGGTACGGACCAGAATAATGGGAAAGTAGTTTTTCTGACAAGCCGACGCAACGTGAAGGTGTCCAGAGAAGGACAAGGGAACCAGGTGAAAAATGGGAGTCTCGGTGCCGAAGGTCGTAGCGTCGCTTTTGAGAGGCTTGCGAGACTGTGACGCGATGACGGGCGACTTCTCAGGCCTGGGCGGTTAAGTCAATAGCATCGTGAGCGTAACCAGTGCTGGGTGATTATACTGCGGAAGGTAGCAACGTGTCAAAGGGCAAGGTGGGGTCGCGGCCATACAACAGGTAAAATGGTGAAAATCCGGCAGTAGCGTGACGGGACGAGTTGTATGCGAAAGTGATCAATCCAACAATATGTCACCCCTCTCTCCTTCCACCTCTACGCATCTAAGTGCACCGCACTGCGCTCTCGCTGCTTAGTCCGTGCTGAAGTGAGAGGCCACACAAAGGTCAATTCGCTCCATGATTAGCTCGCACCTGCTAGTGCTGATAAAGAGTTTCCAGGTCACTGCACAAGACGTGTTCATGTTTGCATGCACGCACGTGATACAGTGCTTGTTAATTTAGTAAGCAAATGTTTAAAAGCTTATACGGCCTATAAAACAACCATCCTTACTTTTCATTTGGCTTTCTACTAATTTGCTATCGCAATCAATGCTTCGGGCAAAACTGCGACTTTTTTGGTTTATTGCAAATTAAGTGTATTGTTAATTAATCTTTCTTTTTCCAAATGAGAGAAAGTTGTACTTCTGTATGGAAGAATGAGGTGCACGGTACTGTAAAGAACTTTTCCTTTTTTAGGTCACGGCAAATGGGTGCGCGTTACAATTGAGGATGCTTAGAATCAAGCAAATCAGCATGTGCATGCCGGCAACAAGAAAATGCGTCAGGCAAATAACGTGCCCAGGTAGTTTTTGCATCTATCTGAATATTTCTGTGCTTTAGAAGTGCTCGGGAGTGGGATGCAAAACACGCTCAGGATGTCACCAACGGCTGCAGACTGGAAAGGCACGCTCCAACCGTGCAATGGAAATAATCCACAACACAAAGCTTTGCTTATTGTCCCTAATTTGCAGCACTGTGCACAGGTGACTACAGTAACTGTGTTCGAAAGGCAAATGCGAGTTTATCATGCACGCATTCAAGCAAGCCAGAAACGGATGCCAGGATGAGTTGAAAGTATTAGATGACGCGTGCAATTGACATATTTCTCTTGGTACGGTAAGTTCGTCAAAACAGAAACTGTTCAACAAGAAAATTTATCAAATACAGTAGAGCACGAGAACTCAAGACACAACATTTAGGAATGGACAAAAGCCAAGCAGCGCTATGTCATTACTTTGCAATGTAAATTCAGAGCCAAAATGCATCAGTACTTGTGGGGCCACCAGGAAGAAAACAGAAAAAATGAATTCCGGCACTTTGTCAGGAGGCATTTAATAACTGCAAGGAGCTCTTGAGGGATTGCAGCTGCCACGGTCCCCACGTCAAACCCGATTCCTACCATCACCGGCCTTACCTCATCAGGGTCAAGCCGGCCGAAAAAGTCCCTCCAGGCACTGCAGGACTGCCAGAACTCAGTAAGTGACCACACCTGGGAATAGAGGTGGAACGATGGCCCCCGCTGCTGGCCACACAGGCTGCTCACTATGCAGTCCAGGTACTGGCAAAGATACAACAGAGCACTACAGAGGGGCGCAGCCAACCAGGGATGAACTTGAAAGGCTGTGCTCATATTCACATTCTGTCTTCTCCAGCAATGTTTTCTCATTAAATTGGAACTGATAAGTCTGTCAAACTAGTAAATATATTTGCTCGCAGCATTGTGAACAAGGCTGATGAGTTTTAAGCAATTACATTATCACTGAGTTCTCACACCACCGTAATCTGCATGGAGACATATCTAGCCCTAAATCATTACCAGACACTATAACAGATGTCTCCACTGAGACACAAGAGCCACCGAGAGATTGCTTGCAGAGTGGTATACGCATAGATGTGCGAAGGGTGCAACAACAGGGGGCACCCCTGTTGAGTAGCGCACCCTTTGAAGTCAATGCCAAAAGTCAACAATTGTGCTAAAGCGCAACTACTTCTTGAGCCCCCACACAACCTTAAGGCTTAACACACATTTATGTCGCATAGCTCTGCCATTACAATGGCACCACAGCCAAAATCGTGTACGTTGCTGCATGTTGGGCTCTCCGAGTGCCAATGCCTCTGAAGTATGACAGTCAGAAATCTCACCTGTGCTCCGACACAAAGTTCGGCACCGAAATTGTGCAGCATCTTACTCAGTTTCATCACCGACTTAATATAAGGTGAAGCATATTTTACGCTTCATATTTTGCAATCCTCTGTCCATACACTTCAGTAGCTGGGTATGAAAGTATAGCCTGCAGTGAATTAAATGCACAGGTGACGAAAACTTATGTGTAAATGAAACAAGGCATAAGCTTTGCTACAAGAAAAATAGTTTATTACAAAAACTGTGTTCAAGCGATGACCATGGCAAAGGAGCCACAACATTTCAAGCCTTTGACACACGATCTCAAATACAGTAAAACTAAACCTTACACATTCACATCACAATGCACATCCACCCGATGCACCCAAGGGTGCTCAGACAAGTGTGAACCTGAGCCTCATACAGCTAGCCTCAGCACATGGTCTTTCTTACTAGCAAATATCAAAGAAATAAAACAATCTCACTTTCTGCCACATCTTGGTTTAAATGAATGAAATGCCCTGCATCAAAAATCAGAACCATTTTAATCATATATTTTCATTTTCATTGTGATTATAGTGCCTTGTGCAGAGAATGTATTTTTACAAGTTTGTTGTTTATTATTTGGTAGTTTGTTGTCTGCTGGCAAGGCTGCCTGGAACATGGAATTTTGTTTCAGGTGGTTTTGTGGCATGTTTGTAGACACACAATCATCAACATGATATCTGGACAAGAAGGTAGATGTGGCCTAGTAGGTTATAAATTGACAGATTAAGAAACAGTGCAGTCAAGCAGGACTAAAGGAGCATGATGTTGTGTCGGCAGCGGCAGGCAAGCGGGGGGCCCCGACGGGCGAACGCGTGGCTAGCGCCGGCGCAGTGAAGGAGACTCGGAGCTAACTGCTCCCGATGAAAACCGGAACGAAGACTCGGCCGACCCGCGGCCGTTTATTTCTAAAAAGGACTTCACACGCCAGATGACACCTCCTCATTGGTCCTAGCTCGTCACATGACAGAAGGGGGTGCGCCATCTAGCTAACCAACTACAAAACATACATGTACGATAACACAGAGATCTGACAGGGGGCGATGCTATACTACATCATCCCCCCCTGGAAACAAAGTAAGCATACAGTGAAACGTGCACACATGACGCGCACTTAAGTCCAAGGACAAATTCAGTTCGTTCCCCCCCGCGTTCACACACATGTGCACCAGATGCACACAAGGCACGCACTTAAGTCCACAACAAATTCAGTCCGTCCCCACCCAAGTTCACATACACGCGCACCAGTCTTGGGCACCAAAACACAGGCAGTCACTCAAACAAAGTCTGACAAGGAACACGGCACAAAACTCACTGCACCGCAACAAGGAGCACTTTTTATACCCGTGTTAATGAAACATGTGGACTGTCTCCTAAATGTCACAACGAGGCCCTTAGCCATAGCATTTCGAAGACGGAAATACACTCTACACTACAGAAACAAAATCATCGAGCCAACAAAATCATCGAGCCACGGAGGCCGTTTTCTGTCACGATGAGGACGCGTGCGTACCTCAGAAAAACTTTGGGGGTTGCGACGCGTATCGGTCGACTTTAAAGACCCAGTCGTCCCACTATTATTTACCTCCCCCTGGTTGGAAAACTGAATGTGGTTGTCGCTCAAAGCTGAAGAGGGTTGCCCAGGAAGCTCCTCTCGACGTCCCAACAAGTCCTGGGAGGCTACCAATTCCCCAACGGAATCAGAGACGACTGCTGACTGTGTAGACTCGGAAGTGATACAGTCAGACGCACAACTTAACTGAAGCTTATGACTATGAGAAGACGCTGTCACTACAGACAAGTCATCGGAATGACTATCCAAGTTTGAATATGAGTACAAAAAGTCCCTATTACTTGTACACAATGAACTACCTGCTGGATCCTTCATCACTACGGTTAACTTAGACACATGCCACGTTTGCCCATCACTGAGTAGAAAAGTAGATGGTCCTATCTGGGCCTTGACTTTACGAGGTTTACTGTACTTAAAAAATCCTTTCCTGTTAAATCTTATTCTGACGGTGTCTCCCACCTTGATACGAGTTGCCTGAGCACCTCTACGTTTGTCTACGTACTGTTTAGTCTGCCACTGTTTCTGCAAGACCCTTTCTTGCACTTGAGACACAAGACTGTCCTGTTCCCGTAGATCAACACAGAGCCGCATGGTTCCATCCTTCTTGCGAACCACCACGAGTGGAGACACCCACTCAGTAGCCTCGATGCGCTCGATGACGTCGCAGTCCTCGAGACGTCGCAATTCATGTGTGACCTGGTCACGCAGAGCCAGGGGTAGTCGGCGCAACTTCGAAGATACTGGTTTCGCATCTTGCTGCCGATGAATTCGGTGCACAAAGTTGTTGACGAGACCCAACTCGTCACTGGAAAGGTGATCAAAACCCGGAGGCACACCTGGGGGGCTCTGTACTGAAGGAAGCGATGGTAGACGGCATGTCAGCGACGTACCGTCGATCTGTATGCCCAAGCGTTGGATGGCGTCTAAACCCAGCAATGATGTTCCTGTAGTCGTTACGTGGAACGTGACGGAGCATGACTTTTGGAAAAACTGGACAGTGGCTTGAAACAGGCCTTGAATTTCGATGCGTTGCTTGGAGAGATTTTTCAAGTCCACTGTTTGTGACAGTCTGTGCTGTCGACCAAAGTGCTTTCCAAAATCTTGGACCGTCATCATTGAAACAGACGCTCCCGTATCCACGAGCAGTCGCATGGAGACGCCGTTCACTACGACTGGAACTTCCAACTCTTTTTTAGTTTCAAAAGCACTTACCGTCAAGACAGACGCGGACGGCTGCCCTGCGGAAGTTGAAGACAGCGTCTCTGCGGAAGAGACGTGAACAGTACGGGTTTTTCGGCATACTGATGCAAAATGGCCCAACGTGTGGCAGGCGTTGCACCGCCGGTTCCTTGCTGGACAATTCCTGTACGTTGCAATATGTTTCGTGCTGCCACACCGATCGCATGCACCACGGTTCCCGGAGGAGCCCTGTGCGAAATGTCGGTCGTCTCGGCGGCTTCTCGGAAGAAGTCGGTCGTCTCGGCGGCCTCTCGGAAGAAGTCGGTCGTCTCGGCGGCCTCTCGGAAGAAGTCGGTCGTCTTGGCGGCTTCTCGGAAGAAGTCGGCCATCTTCATGGCCTCCCGGACTACGTCGGCCATCTTGGCGGCTCCCCGGAAAAAGTCGGCCATCTTGGCCCGTCGACGGAACGCCAAGTTGAGATGCCTCGATTCTTCGTACATTTTCGGAGCCGAACGCGCGGTTCACTCGATGCAAGGCTTCTAACGAGCGTCCAATTTCTTCTGCCTTATCCAGGGACAGGGTTTCGCCATGAGCCAGCAACTTTTCGCGAACGCTGACGTTCGCTACCCCATGTATATTTGGTCTCGGACGCGCTCGTTGTAGGCTGTGCCAAAGTTGCACTGTACCGCCTTCTCCTTCAATGCGGTCACGAATTCCAGGAATCCTTCTCCCTCGAACTGCTTTCGACTGGTGAATTCGTGCCTTTCCGCCAGGACATTTGTTGACGCGGCGAACAGCCGGTCAAGCCGCTGCAAGAGTCTCGGGAACTCTGACGCTGGCGGGACCGCATCACTTGACGTTGACGCTGCGCCGGTCGACTGCCTTGCTGCTTCGCTTGAAGCTGACGCTGCGCTGGTTAACTGCCTTGCTGCTTCCTGCTCCTCGTCAGCGAAGTACTTCCGTTGTCCCTCACGCCCGAGAGCGCTGACGAGCGCGGACGCTCGTCGCGCGTCCGTCCAGTCGCCACCGCCGGCCGCTTCGAGGTGGGCCTGAAAAATTTTTTTCCATCGATGCCATGGAATTAACGGTGGCCCGGGCAATTCAAGAAAAACGGGAAGGTTCACCGTAAAAGAAGCCATGTCGGGTAGCCTGCAGGAGACAGTGCAGGAGACAAGCCGGAGCTCGCAGCAGGAATGGGGCAAGGAAGAACAAAGGGGGCGAGAAGGCCTAGGCTCGGAAGCCTCGCGACGCCAAGTGCGTCGGCGGCGTTTGCCTGCCGTGCGGACACGGGAAGGGTCGCTTCACTTACGAAGCTCGTTGGTTTCCCGGGGCTTCGGTCGGAACCGTTGCGGGAATCCCATCCTCGTCGCCAAAAGATGTGTCGGCAGTGGCAGGCAAGCGGGGGGCCCCGACGGGCGAACGCGCGGCTAGCGCCGGCGCAGTAAAGGAGACACGGAGCTAACTGCTCCCGATGAAAACCGGAACGAAGACTCGGCCGACCCGCGGCCGTTTATTTCTAAAAAGGACTTCACACGCCAGATGACACCTCATTGGTCCTAGCTTGTCACATGACAGAAGGGGGTGCGCCATCTAGCTAACCAACTACAAAACATACATGTACGATAACACAGAGATCTGACAGGGGGCGATGCTATACTACACATGACAGCACTGGCTATCAGCTGGTGGTTTTATTCAAAGGAACAGAAATGTGCGCAAGAAAAATGGTGGGCAGCAATGCAGACCGCCAACGCCAAAAAAGAAAGGAAGGAAAGAAAAGCCGTGAATTATGAGGCACCAAATGAGGCAGCAGCTGTGACAGACTGGCCACTATCCCAAACTGCATCCCCCAAGCTATCTGAAGGCACTTGTCAACAATGCAAAAGAATTAAAATAAAACATAAAGGTGCTTAAAATATTTAAAAAGACTTTGCTGTTTCTATAAATCATTCAGTATTGCTTTGTCATGCTAACATGTCAGCCTAACTTTGCCCTGGAAGAGCACATTACGGAAGATTGTGCTAAAGGACCCAGAACATTTGATTATTTGTGTTGAACCTTGCATCATACCAAAATCATTAAGCTAGTCTGTATGGCCTTTGTTCGCCCAGACTTTGCTTAACACTCTGGTCCCCTGACCAAGGGTACCTCCATTTTGGGCACAGAATAAATTCAAAACGAGGCTGCTAGTTTTTTATAATGCAACCATTCCAGTATTAGTAAACTTAAATAAAACTCCAGCCATTGCATATTCCGTCACTCTTTTGGGCCTATTTATAAAGACTGCCACGTAGATTCCCACTCCTGCGCTCACACAATCGATTGAGCATTAAATGCATTTTTTTAAAGAAGCTTTGTTTTCATCTGCCATGCCATATGCCATTGCACTTTGTAACAGTACCATCCAAATGCCATAATCTCCATCACTGACCATGTCATTTCTGTGAGCACTTGCGCAAACATTTTCTCATTGTGCAAATTATGCATTTTCTTCAATTACGACAGCACAGGGTGTGTGTGCACTGAAGCTCGGCTGCGGTGCCTCGGCGCAGGCTGCCCCGTTCGTAGTCGTTCCTCAGCAGACGTGTTCTGCCGCTGTGCAAAGGTATCTTGCTTGTCATATGTGGTTCCGCCTGGACACGAAAACTACGATTAAATGTTTCAATGCATGTGCTGCGTGAACTTGCCATATAACGAACTGGGTGGCGTAGGTGTGAGCTTCGCCTAAATACGTCCATAGATCTCCGACTATGGGCTTGTGTGTCAGGATGCATTAGCAGTGCATGGTGTGGTTCCCAAGCTTCTTCTAGCAGGTCAAGAAACCAGCACCACTATGTCAGCATTCGAGGGCGGTTTTCTATGACATGCTTACGTAGCCGAATGTGTGAACAAGCATCTGAATTTAAGGGCGAACAGTATATTGAACTCTGTTGGACTTCAACAACAGCCCATATTCCTGCTGCGACTCTTTCCTAAATGCACGAAGGTACCCTTTACAATGGTAAGATGAACAGCATATCACTACGGTATTCCACAGGCTGGTGTAAAAGCACAATCGCATGTCAATGGTTTTCCCAGCATTCATGGCAATGCGCAGGCCTGACTGCAACGATCAAGCTGGGCATGTGGCTTATTGCTATTCGTTGCCTCGTCGATCAGTCGATTCTAGACTAGAAAATGGCACTGGTAAAATGGCGTGCTAGCTAATAAGTAACTTTTTCACGTTTTCGAACGACGACATTGTCACCATGAAGAAGTTTAACTTTTTGTGATTAGGAATGTGATTGAACTCTCGAAGTTACGCGCTTCAATGGTTGCGATTGCAATATTTTGAATAGACTGCAGCTCAGCGTCACACACCGTTGACATTTCACGCCCAGCGGACTACATTGATTTCACATTCTTAAAGGGCCACAAGCTGCTCGCAGTCAACTTGATTACAAAAAGGGCACAACCATGCGTCAACTCACCGTTCATTTATTTGGCTCGGTGGTGAAGCGAGGGCTACTTCCCGCAGACAGCATGAGCTTTGCAAAATCACGGCTGCTTACATAGTAGGGTGCATGAGTTTTGAGTTGGGCCGACTAAACGCAGAGCTAGAACTCATCTTTCCTCCACTGTAAAAGCTACCCTCCTCCATTTTGGAAGAAGATAATGCAGGCACTCAAGCATTCATTCATGCTGAAGCCTGACGGAGTTCAATGTAAGAGCACAATACCTGCACGGCTCGAATAGCAGATGTTTGTTCACACATTCAGCTCCGTAAACACATCGTAGGAACCCACCCTTCAATGCTGACATCGTTGTGCTTGTTTCTTGACCTGTTATAACAAGCGCGTGAACCACACCATGCACTGCTAATGCTTCCTGACAAGCAAGCGCATACTCAGAGATCGATTGACATATTTAGGAGAAGCTCACACCTACACCACAAAGCTCACTATATTGTACGTTCACACAGCACAATCAGTAAAGCATTCAATACGAGTTTTCTTGCAGAGGCAGAACCACATGCAATACAACAAGATACCTTTGCACACCAACACAAGGCAGAACACGTCTGCTGAGGGGCAACCACAAATGTGGCAGCCCTCTGATAGTGAAATGTGGCTGGGCCCTTTGCACCAGGGGGAGGGGACAAATTGAATATGCCCTAGCCAAGAATTAAACAGGGAAAAAAACCATTCCACAAATGCACACACAGGCACTGCAGTGCTTTTCCACCGTTAGCGTATGCGTCGCCACAGTTCCACCACATGGTCCTATCACTGCCACGCGCCACCACTGTCCAAGCCCCGCTCTGGTGATGCGGACTGTCATGTACTTTGCTGCACTAGCCGCCTCACCTCTTTCATGTTGTCGCGCTGAGCCAATGGGATCCGCAAACCCCAGTGCCAGTCTGGTACCCTCTTGTTGGTGTGGACAGGCACAGTGCACTCGGCAGAAGCACTGCCACATTCAAGCTTCAGTGCATACACAGTTTCTCACTACATTGGCTGGAGGGAAACCTGGCGCTGCTGCACTGTGGTATGCATGGGAATGATGGCATACTGTGACATCAGATTGGCCCCGTTTTCAGAGGGCCAGGTTGCCTTGAAGATGCATCTGGCTAGCACCATTCTGTCCACCACAATGATTCCCTTCCTACTGAAATAGCATGCAAAAAGCTCTTTTAGCTTTATTATAACACAAGAACACGCTTTGTTTAATTAAAAGGCCTTGTTATTGGATGTACAATTACAGCAAGTACCAGCAGGCCGCTGAAGTTGGAGGACAGACAGCGAAATTCGCATTCACTCTGGAACAGTTTGTCGTCTGTTCTTGCTTTTCTTCGCTTGGTTATGCATCGTAGGTGAATAAACATCGTTGGAAGATGTAATATGGGTGAATGAAAACCTTTTATAAGGATTTCACTTTAAGAACCCATTATTTTTGTAGCCATATCCACGTTTTTAGACGAAGCCCCTCACAACATCAGCCAACACAAGCCTCGCAGTCACATATACTGTCATTCCCATTACGGCACAGCGCCACTTAGGAAACTCCTATAGACGGTAGCGACAGATTTCCCTCTAGCTGTCATAGTCAGAAACTCTATGCATACACCATAGAGTTTAATACAATAATTACTAGATGGAACTCTGGCACTGGGATCGTTCGGCCACAATGGGTTTGTCTGATCTTGGTACTTGTGGACTGAGACATTCTTGTGGCTTTGTATATTACGCTTTGTCTCTCTTCATCGTCCTAAATTTCCATGCGATCTACTTGTTTTCTAAGTGCAGAATACTCTGCGAACACTCACAATCGCTACAAATTGCAGCGGCTCAACCTGTTGAGGTGGCCATATTAAAACGCGCCTGTAGACGCTGGCTTGACCGCGAGAAATTCATACGGGCGTTCTACGCCGCTTGTCGAAGCTTGCGTCCGTGGCGCAAAGATATTAAAAACCGGTGGCTACACAACCCTTCTCATTTCTACGTCTCGTGGCTATTCATTCGGCACTGAATTACATACTCCGCAAATTAAAGATCACTGCGCCTGCTCGTCATAACGATATGCAAGAGCTCTGATATCGGACAATTTCCCGTCACTACACAACAATGACAGCCATGATGCGAAGCCCAAGCAGCGCAATACAACACAAGTTGAGTGCCGGGCGACTATGCGCGCGCAAGTCAGGCGACACTGCTTATTTCCTATCGCTTTCAAGTGCACCGGTAACCTTGCATGCTTTCTCAATCACACAGAAGCCAACAAGGGCCCAGCATCAAAATACTGCCGAAGAGCACGCATTGTGGGGCTCACGCCCTGTCCACTTTTACTGTTGTCCGCGTGTTTATAGCGCGGCGCACCCTTATCACAAGATGAACTTCCACCAACTCTACTTCACAACACACGGCGACACGCCATCAGCTGGCCTACGACAGCTCCAGCGAAAACGCCTACGGCGCTAGGCTCGTAGACACTCAGTAGTTTACAGTCATCAGTGTAATTTGAGTTCATTCAAGAAGAAACAAGTCAAACTCACTTTTTCAGCTCTTTCAGCTGGGAATTTTGACAGCAAGCTTAAGCAAGGAACATTTGCGGCCGCCGCCATCTTTGCTAATACTAGAGTGTAGTATCACTACAGCTAGTACACTGTACTGTCACTACTACTGTCTGCTACTAACTACTACTTTTATAGTACTAGAAATTTAGAATACGGTTGAGTGGGACTAGCGGTTGAGGCCAATAACGTTGGCTGGAGCGGCCATAGAGTTTCTCACTATATTACGTGGAGGGAAATCTGGCGCTGCTGCGCTGTGCTATGCATGGGCAATGCCTCCTTTACTAGATGCCAGCCGCGTTGTCCGTAAACTCGGTTCCTGTACAGTGTACTAGAATATTGTACTATTCTAGCACACTGTAGTTCCTGGCCCTCTCCCTTTTCTCTCCTCCGCGAAAAGGCAACGAGCGCCTCTTGTGGCGGACGTCTGGAACCAAGATCACGTGCTGCGGCCTTTGAGATTACCATGGCGTCTGTTGTCATCTCGGAGGCCCGCGATAACGCTCGCTAACAGACGCCCGCGCATATAAAGCGCCGGCGGAGCGCGTGCGTCTATTTGTCGTACAAAAATCCCTCACGTGACCTGATCCTAGGTGCCTAGGGACAGCATCGTTTAGGGATTTTTGAGAAGGCGCGATGCTGGCGCCGAACGACGCCGTGGCGTGTTCGTCCTCGGCATGATGGTTCTCTGGACCGCGCGTTGTTCAACATTGTATATGTGATTGTAGTACGTGCGTTGCTTGTGTGTTGGTTGTAGGTTCTGTGTTACTTGGCGGAAAGCCGTGAGTAGTGGCGGTGCGGCAGTGCGGCTTTGGCCTCGGTGAGCTCTGGTAGTACAGAATCTGCGTTGTGTGACCCGTGCTTTCTTGAGAACCGGCGGTGGTGACGAATGAAATATCGAAGTGGCCTAGCGTCTCGGCAGCGAAGTTCTGCGAACCGCGATGTGGCGTCGCCGTGTCCGACTTTGCTTAATGGACATCGAGGCATGTGCTGCTCGCTGCAAGTCATGTAAATGCAACTGCGTCGACCGCCCACTGTTCAGCGCTGAATGTGTGTTTGGTGTGCTGTGCTTGAAACGATTGATGCAGCCGTGCAGAGGGGGTGGCGAAGGAGCAGAGTGGCTTAGGGGCTCCGTTTGCGTGTTCACAGACATGTCTCATTAGCGGCTGTCGCGGGATTGTGGTGTGCTAGCCCCTTGCCTAGTATGAAGTTTACGACGCTAACACACAGCATGTTCACGTTTTTCCGCGCTATATGTCATTTGCATGACGGCCGAGTTGAAAACGAGACGTATGTATGTGTTCTTTGCGTTTGTGTGTTGTAAATTACTTTCTATTGTGGAAGTTCTGGGAGTCTTATTACGCAAGGAGTGCGAACGTAAACATAAACACATGTCTGTGCGAATCAGCTACCGTATGTTGCGACGCTCTTCCGTGTGGTAGACTGATGCATGGTGCGCGTTTATTGCTGTACTGTTGTAAAACCATTTGTTTATTCACTCAATAAAAATGTACGGCTTCTTCGCCGCAGTACATTTTAATTACTCGGTGAAGCATACTAAAGGTGGGAGGGGGCCGCTATCAGCCAGCATAGTATGTCCACTTAGGCGACCCGAGAGGCGGCGGGTGCGCGAGTGTATAATTAAAGAACTCTTATTATGTCCGGTGACAGTGGCCCCTTTTCACTTTTAGTATGTTTCACCGCAGTACATTGCTTAGGCTTCACCCCGAAATATTAGTGTATTGCGAGAAAGATAATCGTAAAAAGCCTAATTATGCAACGTTTCTTTCGTACCTTGCTACACCGCAATACAGGGGTGTAAATAAGCATCATGCAGTAAAGCATACTAAGAGTGGAAAGGGCACATAGGTTTACGCTGTGCTTATTATTTTCAATTGTGACATAATTTGCAAGTGCATCTGTGCTCGTGGTAAGCTTCATTGACAATTCTTTGTACATTACAAATTAATATTGCAGGGAAGCTTACTAAAGCACATTCGCCATTATGGTATGTGTTATTCACCTTCAATGCAGGAGCACAATGTGGATTCTTGCCCCTGCTTTTGGCTGGACTGCACATGCTCTTTGAGAAATGATTCATTTCATTGATTCATTCTTTGATTAAGCGCGAGACCTAGCAATGGGTAGCCCAAATATAGATTTGAGAACACCAAAACGAATTCAGCAGTAAGAAGCTAAAGCGTTGTTTCGGTGTAGAGCAGTGGCCAAGTCTGGATATGAAAGAGGAGGAAGAAAAGCCGAGTATTTCCACTTCAACACTGAGGCACAACTCCCACAAATAAATACGACTCTTACTTATTTTACTTTTAAGATTACCGACTTGCATTGGCAAGTGTAACAAATGCTGCATGAAGTAAGCTTCCTGCGCATATTTCACCAGCTACTGCATCATTGTTTCACATTATGAGTGAAACTGCAATTTTCTTTATGCCACAACATGCCCAATCTTGTGTTTTGCAGTAGGATGTTAGCAGTGCTATTAAGGCACTTAAATACTCATGCATAGTAGTAGAGAGAAAAAAAATAAGAGTAAGAAAGCAGTGGCTTTTCGTGCGTAGACTATGCATACACCTGGTGATCTTATGGTCATTTTTTCCCTATCTGCCAAACCATTCTAAACAAGAAAAGTTTATAAACAATTAGTTTATACACAGACCACAACTAAACCACAGGCATCGTTGGTAAGCAAAGTATATTTATTCGGTGACATTTTCTGCAGCCCTGCTATTGGGCTTTCCTTCCTTCATTTTCACCTGTGCAGATTCATTAAGAAGTGATGAGACAGTTTGACAATTTTAATCGCTGAAAGCCTTAACGAAGCCTTTTTCAGGTTGTTTATTCTTGGTTTCAGACTCTGCACATTGCATGTTTTCTGTGTTTGTTGCTTTTTCTTTATGGGTAGGGCATGTCAACATTTTTTACACATGTCAAGTATGTGGTGCCATAGACATTTCTTAGATGGAGTCTTGCCCTTTCATTCTGTACAATATGATGTCGTTTTTTGTTGTGTCCAAGGCCGTTTTACAGCGTGATTGTAGCATTTTGCTAAGTTTTGCCTCTGTCACCCAAGCTTGAAAGATTGCTACCCACTGCTGGTGGCATGACACATGTGACATTTCTTGAAAAGAATATTAGGTAAATTTTGGTGTGGGTGGGAATCATACCCGGGCCTCCGGAGTGCGAGACAAGCACACTTCCCCAATGCCACGGTTGCTCCACGGTTCTGATGGGCTAAATGAGCGCCCAGTGTGTGCATCCTTGTGCACGTCGCGTCGCAGCGCTAGTGCGTGCGTCGTTGTGCACGTGGCAGTGCAGCCAATGGGTAGGAGGTGACGCCACGTCATGAGCGTATAAAGTGAGTGCATATAATAAAAAGCATTAATGTCCAATTAAATGTCGCTGAGTGGTCTATTGAATTATGAACTCCTTGTGGGCATATGAGGACACTAAGATGCTTGGCACATTTTCATTTGGTCTCACCGAGGCACAGAAAAGCGGCCGAGAGCTTGCACAGACAAGGAATGTGGACAAAAAAAAAAGCATTTCAGCAAAAGGACTAATGCTTTCGCATTCCCACACATAAGCAGTCAGTCATAAGTGTCCCTGCCGAATTTATTATATCAGTATTGCCTTGCGTGGGGCAATTCCAACTCTCCCATTATTGTAATTGCAATTCACTGCTGAATCCTGTGATTGAACCCTTCACTGATATATAGGGTGTCCCAGCTAACTTTGGACAGAGTTTAAATATATGCGAATTCCACACAGCTGGACAGAACCAAGGTAATATTGTTTGCCGACACTTGGAGATACTCACATTACTTCTTTTTCGTTCTACCTAAATACATTAGTCCTAATTAATTAATCAGCTTCTCAAATATTGTTGTTAGATTAAAAGTGTCAATGAGAAAATTGCCATAAAAGGAAGTGTGTCACTTATCCTGTGCACTGGTTCTCTCTTCGAATTGCAATTTGTTGCCTATATTTGCTCTTTTGTTGCATTTCAGATTAGGAATGGCTATCATAATTGACATTTAACCATATTGCACACAATGTGGATGATATGTAATTGCTATATATGGCCACCATAAATATAATAGAAGTTAATAATTCAAGAATAGTGCCTTTGCATGGTGATGCAGCCATGAATTGTGGCTATAAGGTACCAGCACTGCAGGTAGCACTGTTTGTGCAGAATATAGTTCAACTCTGCTACTTTCAAACATCATTGTTTTCATCTGCATTTATATAGCTCCAGTTTCTATGAACAACACACATCTGGTGGAAGAGTGGCTTGCACCTGCAGTTGGGTCCAATTAATAGCCAAATTTCTGCCCGTTTTCATGTTATTAGCATATTAGTAAAGGCAGTCGTTTTTATAGTAGCCTGGTTGCCCAGTGTAGAAGCCGCTGCAGGGTGTCAGGATCTCATACACATCTTCAGCTTTGCAGGGGACACAGCATCTGGCACATAGTTTGTCACAGGCCATGTATTCGGGGCAAGTTGAGTTTACTCACTAGCAAAGGTAAAACCAAGCTTGTTGGATATGAAGTAAACCACCTATATACTCAGTGGCCTTCTTCATTTCGTGTGACATATGTGGTTATAGCGACCCTTGTTTTAAGCACTTCTTGTCCAGCAGCGGTCGTTTGCTTTTGAAACACTCAGGATAGCTTTCACCAAGCTGGACAGGAATAACACTGAAAAACCAGCAGATGTTAATTGTCGCACTTATCATGCGAAGCTTCGTACAGTATGATGAGGGCGTAAATAAATGAGGGTGTTCCTTAAGGCCTTGTAGCACATGTCACAAGTTTGGAGGAACATGATTTATAGCACTTTTTTGATCGCATGCCATATGTTTAGCACGTGTGGCCATGGTTGAAGTGCGGTGCAAGGTCAAGAAAACAGATATCTATGAGCAGCACCCTGGTAAAGGAGACTCTGGGAAAACTAGTGGGAAGCCTGTTAAACATCTGGTTGACCCACTTGCTGACTTCATCAGGCAAAGTATGATAAAGAGAAGGAACTCATCAACACATCAGGTTTTTGCATATAAACACTGTGCTAAGGTCATAACACACCAACAAGTCTTAGTGCGCAGGCTATGCATGACCAACTACATATGCCTTCTGTTCGGACAAAGAACTGCTCATTGTAACTAATGAGGATGGAGTGGACAAAAAAAAAACAGCAGTTCCATTAATTTTGTTTCACTGGTATCAACAGTGTTTTGTAAGTGTGCATCGCCATACTCCCCAATGGCTTCTTGGGTGACATCAGCAAGGACCAGCTTGAGGCTAGGGGTAATAGACTTCCTTACAAGCTAAAAATGCATGCATGCATGGAGGACACATTGCGTCCAAAATGTATGCACTTCACAGGGGCACTGGAGAAGGAATAGATTATTGACAGTAGGCAAAGACAAGCTTCTCTGCTACTAAACACCCAGCACTGTTGCCATGTAATGACCTCTGAAACAATCCCTCTCAAAGAGGAAATCATCTTTGTGTATCCATAAAGATGGCACATGGGCAAAGCCCCTTCAGTAATGCTGCCAGCTTCAAAAGCCCACTTTGCACATCCTGAATGCTTCCTTCTTACGATTTTGCTGGGTGCAAGCATTCTACTGTCCAAAAGCTGTCATTGAGAGCACTGTTGGTTTGGTGGCAATACAGTTCAGAAGCAATTGCAACAAACCTCCCTTCCTAGTTGGCCTGGATGCTCACGGTGCTTATGAAGCAGCACCATGAGGCAAGCAAGGTGAACGGATGCCTCGAAGCCCTTGTTTGTTTATCACACTGTTCTGTTAGTAACAACCATGAGACTTGAAACCAATAAGCTCAAGTTCGGCACTCGCGTGGTTACTGCGGAGGATCCATAAAAAGCACAAAAACAGAAAATTCAGGGAAAGGATAAAGCACCATTTAACACTTAGTATTGCTGCAGCCCACCCCCTTCTTTTATTTTGTCTGGTCGTGCTACAACTTTTTACTATAGATAGGCATGAACTTAGGTGATGTTCCCAATCAGTGTCCAATTTTTATATATACTACGTGCTGGTTCAAAGAGGCTCGAAACACTGCAATGGAAGCTTCAAGTAGAAAAGGTGCCTGGAAGAAAGAAAAAAAAAGCTGTGCTGCAACCATCTCGGCAACATCTTGTCCCCTTAATAAAAATTGTGCTTTCATATCACTTCATACTAGGCAAGGAGCTAGCACACCACAGTCCCGCGACAGCCGCTAATGAGACCAAGACGGGAGCACATGTCTGTGAATGCGCAAACGGAGCCCCTAAGCCACTCTGCTCCTTCGCCACCCCCTCTGCACGGCTGCATCAATCGTTTCAAGCACAGCACACCAAACACACATTCAGCGCTGAACAGTGGGCGGTCGACGCAGTTGCATTTACATGACTTGCAGCGAGCAGCACATGCCTCGATGTCCGTTAAGCAAAGTCGGACACGGCGACGCCACATCGCGGTTCGCAGAACTTCGCTGCCGAGACGCTAGGCCACTTCGATATTTCATTCGTCACCACCGCCGGTTCTCAAGAAAGCACGGGTCACACAACGCAGATTCTGTACTACCAGAGCTCACCGAGGCCAAAGCCGCACTGCCGCACCGCCACTACTCACGGCTTTCCGCCAAGTAACACAGAACCTACAACCAACACACAAGCAACGCACGTACAATCACATATACAATGTTGAACAACGCGCGGTCCAGAGAACCATCACGCCGAGGACGAACACGCCACGGCGTCGTTCGGCGCCAGCATCGCGCCTTCTCAAAAATCCCTAAACGATGCTGTCCCTAGGCACCTAGGATCAGGTCACGTGAGGGATTTTTGTACGACAAATAGACGCACGCCGGCGGCGTATTCAGCCGCCGCTGCCACTTCCGCCGGAAGTTGAAAAGGCAACGAGCGCCGCCTCACGGAATTTGTGCTGAACTAACTTCAACTAACGGAACCGCCGCCGCAATGGAAAAGCAAGCAACGCGGCTGGCATCTAGTAAAGGAGGCATTGGCATGGGAATGCCGGTATGTTGTGACTTCGGATTGGCATCGTTACAGTGTAACATACGAAAGTGTCTGCGTTCACCCGGTCGACGGAACGCAGGCGATAGGTTCACCCTAACGTCACGTCCGGGATGTCGCATTCATTCTTTGTTTTTTGCGTCCGTGATGTCACATCCTTTGGTTTTGGCGGCAGAATGGCAAGCTCAAAGAGGTACAAAGAGGAGCTACATGGAGCTACGCTCAGACAACTGCACAAAGATGTGGATCGTTTGTTTGTGGGATCGTGGGGTTTGTGCTATCGTAAGCTATTGAAAGTACTTCCTTTTTCCATTCGATGTGCTTCTACTATGCAAACCTACGCTTTCGGCTGCCTGATACTTCATTTCCAGGTTCCTCACCAGCTTATTTTCCTTGTGACGCATCCCACGGACTGCCGCACCGATCAGCCAGTGCTACAAGGTCTCCTCGATTTGGCTGCACCTTTCGCACTAGTTCAGAAAAGTGTCGTGCCAGTGCAGCCAACGCCTCCTATAGTATATTATAGGAGGCGTTGGTGCAGCGCTAGAAGCAGAGTTCTGGGGCGCTATTCTGGACATTCCGCCATTTTCTTCGGTGCGTGACGTAGGCGCGACGCAAACAAAATGGCGCTGGTGGCCCAGTTTTGCTTACGTAACGTGACGTTTCGCCTAAGAAACTGAAATGAAGGCACTGAATGTAGCGTTATCGGTGAAGCAAAACAGTTTTCCTCCGCAGTAAAAATAAAGCAGCTATCTCAAAGCTTATGATTATTCCGTCGAAAACGCTTCTCGCTTTCGTCGTCTGCTGCGTACAAGCCATCGTCTGCTTGAATAGCTAGGATGCGTGTCCCCGAAAAATGGAATGAGTCATCGCATGTTGGCGCCAACGCGCTTGTTTTCTTGCTTGAGACAACATACGCGACCTACCAGTGGTGATGCGCGCACGTTCTAGGCCACGTTATCGCTATCTCGTGAAACGCAAGTGACTCAGCCCGACTCGGCTGGCTGAGAAACGGCCGATATCACCGATAGCGTTGCGCGCGCCAGAGATATCCACTAGAGCGACGCAAGCGCCGGCGCTGCCATCTCTTGTTCATTTCGCTGGTTACTCGCACCGAGGGAGGAAACTTCAAGTCGCCGCCTTGCGTACATTTCTTTTTATAAATTAGAAAGAGGCCGTTGTCATAACTTTTGATTGTGCGAAAAGGCATTAATCTTGATTACAATACAAATGCAGCAGTGAAAAGTGGACAACATTGCCGAAAGTTTGCTATGTTCAACCAATATTATTTCGTATAAACGCGTTCTTTTAAAAAATGATGGCCCCAAACACAAATGCCAACACCACCCGAGAGCGATGCAAATACTATGAGCACGCGTTATGAACAAAAGATTTTCGTGGTGCCAAACGACGGGGAAAATGTGGCGATACGCATTCCTCTCGGCTGCCATTGCATATGGCTGCTCATTAGCATAATTCGCGCGGCTCGTCGCAGCAAAAATTATGGCGGAAAATCTCAGCAATGGCGGCCCAGCGCAACGTCAGGCATCGTCAAAATGACGTTTACGAAACAGCCCTTCCTGTGACGCTCCTCACGAGATATTCCTTCAGCCAATCCGCAAACTGGCATGGCGCATATCTTGGATCGCCACCACATATTCGCGCAATTGCAGATTCATTGCACTGGCTTCTGCACGCCACCGCTCACATTCTTTTTGAAGCGCTAACATCGCAATATAGCTGCCAAGGACCAAAAAAATGTATTAGTCCATAAAATTTGCAGCTCCACGTCACGTTTCGTCATCTTGATGAAAACGCAAAATTGCATTTTGCAATACTTCCGCTTCCCGGCACAAATTTCAAAACACGTGACCTCTCGACAGCCAATCAGAGAGTAAACATGGCGGATAATGGCGGCCGTGCAGCCGCCATGCGTGTCCAGAATAGCGCCCCTGATGGATGGATGGATGGATGGATGGATGGCGGCTATACCCTTTGTAACGGGCGGCGGCTGGCGCCACCTAGTCTTTTGCTCCCCCTCCTATTTTATTATTCTTTTTTTTTCCTTTCTTTATATCCTCTTTTCCTTAACCTAGTTTTCACTTTCCTCCTCCCCCCAAAATAGCTATCTAAAACAGTAGAGGAAACATTATCTCCCCGATTTATGGTATTATCTATCCCTTGCCTTCCTCCACCAATCCTCTAGCCTCCCCTTCGTTACTACCACTCTTTTCTCGTCTATTTGCCCTCGTTTCCCGGGAAAACCGAATGCCCCTTCCATATCTGCCACTGGTCCCTCTGCCAGGGTCGGGCGAAGGTCTGTGCATATCAGCACTATATGCTCAGTGGTCTCCATTTCGGCTCCGCAAGCTGTGCACCGAAGGTCCACGTATTCAAATTTAGCCCTGTATGTTTTCGTTCTCAAAACCCCCGTCCTAGCTTCGAATAATAGTGAGCTGCCCCGCGAGTTATCAAATAACAGCTCTCTCTTAATCTCCTGTTTTTGTGACCTATACATTGATAGCGCTGGCTTTCCGAGCATTCTTTCTTCCCACATTTTTCTTTCCGTCTCCTTCAAATCCTTTCCCACACTAGAACCACGTTGGACCCCCTCCACGGAGCAAGAAATATTTAGGAGTGGAAACTCCGCTGTTTGCGGCGACCAGAAAAGGTCACAAGCCCGCGGATATATTTTCATGCTGGCGGCACCTAGCGGCATGGGAAGAAATTACCGCCGTTTCGGTTGCCAGGGCAACCGGTCGAGCGTGTTGCTCCCGTTCGGCCGCGCGCGCCTGACTTCTACTGAGGGCACTCTCGCGCGCTTCTTTACCGCTTGTAGCCCGAAGAGCAACTGCTGCTACGCTTCAGCCATTTGAGCACAGTAAAAAATAAAACGCGTTTTCCATGACAGCTATAAGATGATACGTAGCTTCTGGTTGTAGCCAGGGCTATCTTGCTCCGTGGCGGGCGGTTTTCGGCTTTTTGGGCTTGCGAAACTGATGGCTATCTCGTTCCTAATCGCTCAAAGGGCGACCGCTTGTTTCTCGCTCTAGTGCGCTTTGCTGGACCAAATAAAAGTTTATTCACTCACTCACTCACTCACAGGGGTGCGCGTAGGAAGGATGCCGCCGTGCATGTGTTTCGTTCCTTTTCTTTTTTTTTAAGACTCGCGAAAACTAGTTGCCCTAGCTGCTTGGCGATAAGAGGAAGATTAGCGGAAGTTTGCCACACGTGTTGCTTTTTTTGATGGGCACACAACAAAACAGTTTTCTTGAGTGCGCGCACCTACGCAGTTCGATTACGGCGTGCCCGCTGAAGCAAACACCCGTGTCGTCTGCTTGTCGTCTGCTTTGAGCGGGCGCCGCCGGAGTGAGCGCCGGAGCTGCCGGAGCCGCCGAGCCGCCTGCCGGGCGCTGCTTTTTTTTTTTTTTTCCGCAGCGGCTTCTACGACGCGCCGCATGGTGCCGCCACTGCATAGGGTAGCGTCGGCGCATGCAACAATTGTGACTTTATCTGGTCGCCCGCGCTCGCTCGCGCTGACGGGAGTTTCACCTCCTATATGTCTTACTCCGTGACCCCCTCCCTCGGCTGTAGGTATCTATTCCTCAGCTTCCTCGTTCTGAGTGTCCACTTTGTGTTCAAACTTTTCATGTACAGATATTTGTACACTTTTCCTGCCCACCTTTTTTCCTCCAGTGCTGGGAGTCTCTGTTCAAATTTTAGTTTACTTATTGCCTCTCTACCTTCGAATGACGTCCATCCCATGTCCCCCTGCACTCCCTCATTAGGGGTGTTCCCGTGTGCTCCTAAGGCCAACCTGCCTACACTTCTCTGTCTCGTTTCCATGCATGCCTGAACTTCCGATTTCATGCACAGTACTGAATTTCCGAATGTGAGGCCAGGTACCATAACCCCTTTCCATATATACGCCTCTAACCACCTCGTACCTATTATAGTTCCAAAGTGCCTAGTGTTTCATTACAGCTGAGTTCCTTTTCACTTTTTCAATCGTAATTTTGTCCTGTTCTTCCAAGTACTTTTTGCCCTCGTTTAACCATATGCCCAAATACTTGTATTTTTCAACATGATCAATCTTAGTGCTTTGTATTTTCAATGGTTCCCCCCTTTCTTCATTGTATACTATTATCCCAGACTTCTCTCTACTGAATTGCAGTCCCAATTTTTCTCCCTCCTCTCCACATATGCTCATTAGTTCCTGTAGCCCTACTCGGGTGTCAGCAAGCAGTAGAATATCATCTGCATACATCAGTCCGGCTAGTACTTGAGCTACCTTCTGCCCTTCCAGCATATAGCTTATGTCAGTTCCTATTGTGCTCTGTTCTAATCTCTTTTCCATTTGGCTCATGTAAATCATAAAAAGCAGAGGCGACAATGGACAGCCCTGCCTAAGACCTCTTCTTATTTTGGCTGGCTTTGTAGTTTCCCCCTCCCATGTTATCTCTACCTCATTATATGTATAAACTTGTAGGAACTCAATCATCTTTCTATCTAGACCATATTCCCTCAACTGGCTCCATAACTTTTCTCGGTTTACATTATCATAGGCTCCTCTAATGTCTAAAAAAGCTATCCATAGCGGTTTCTGCCTGGCTGTCGCTATCTCTATGCACTGTGTTATAACAAATAAATTATCATCTAGCCTTCTGTTCCTTCTAAATCCATTCTGCAGTTCTCTTAAGATCTCTTCACGTTCTGCCCATTCCTCCATTCTCTTTTTCACCATCTGCATTGCTACTCTGTATATGACTGATGTGATAGTTATTGGCCTGTAGGATTTAATTGTTGTCCTTGCTTCCCTTACCTTTGTAAACTAATATCATTCTGCTTGATTTCCAGTCCTGTGGAACATCTCCTCCAACTACTATTTGTCCAATAAGTTGCCGTAATTTTAATTTACTTTTCTGGCCTAATATGCTTATCGATTTCATAGGTATCTGGTGTGGTTTAAACCTGTTGCCAGCTTTGCGGGTCAATGTTGCCAGACTGCCTGTCAAATTTGATGGGTAAAAACACCGTCAAATGTAGCGAAGGCAACGACGCCGTTTCCGAAGCGCTAGAGTTACCAGATCACACGCGCGCAGGCTCCCAGCTCCCGACAGTACCGGAAAGCTGCTGCATAACCCGCGCGCTTTCGTATCGCTTGCTTGTTGTGGGCCCTGTTCTCCGACAGTACGAAGCGCTTTCTTTCGCTGCACACGCTGTGGCTGGTCCGCGCGGGACGCGGCTTTCGCTGGATCTGAAACTGAAACGCGTCGCCAAACATTTGAGGCGCGATATATCGCTGCGCGCTCTCGCTACAACGTTAGAAAGGGTTGCATTCTCCTTGATTTGCACAGGCAGTCTCCTGAGGATTACGCTGCTCGCAATAAAGACTTTTCTGAAACGTAGACGCGTCGCATAACACTTGGGGCGCAATATATCGCTGCGCTCTCTCGCTACCACGCTAGAAAAGGGTTGCATCGCCTTGATTTGCACAGGCAGTCTCGTGGGGATTACGCTGCTCGCAATAAAGACTTTTCTGAAACGGAGACGCGTCGCATAACACTTGGGGCGCGATATATCGCTGCGCGCTCTCGCTACCACGTTAGAAAAGGGTTGCATCGCCTTTCTTTGCACAGGCAGTCTCCTGGGGATTACGCTGCTCGTAATAAAGACTTTTCTGAAACGGAGACGCGTCGCAAAACACTTGAGGCGCGATATATCGCTGCGCGCTCTCGCTACAACGTTAGAAAACGGTTGCATCGCTTTAATTTGCACAGGCAGTCTCCTGGGGATTACGTACGCTGCTCGCAATAAAGACTTTTCTGAAACGGAGACGCGTCGCATAACACTTGGTGCGCGATATATCGCTGCGCGCTCTCGCTACCACGTTAGAAAAGGGTTGGATCGCCTTTCTTTGCACAGGCAGTCTCCTGGGGATTACGCTGCTCGCAATAAAGACTTTTCTGAAACGGAGACGCGTCGCATAACACTTGGGGCGCGATATATCGCTGCGCGCTCTCGCTACCACGTTTTAAAAGGGTTGCATCGCCTTGCTTTGCACAGGCAATCTCCTGGGGATTACGCTGCTCGCAATAAAGACTTTTCTGAAACGGAGACGCGTCCGGGGCGCGATATATCGCTGCACGCTGTCGCTACAACGTTAGAAAAGGGTTGCATCGCCTTTCTTTGCACAGACAGTCTCCTGGGGATTGCGCTGCTCGCAATAAAGACTTTTCTGAAATTGACACGCGTCGCATAACACTGCCTGTACAAATCAAGGCGATCGATGCAACCCTGTTCTAGCGCTGCAGGGATAGCGCGCAGCGATATACCGCGCCCCAAGTGCTATGCGACGCGTCTCCGTTTCCTAAAAGTGTATTGCGAGGAGCGTAATCCCCAGGAGTCTATACTTGTGCAAAGAAAGGCGATGCAACCCTTTTCTAGCGCTGCAGCGAGAGCGCGCAGCGATATATCGCGCCCCAAGGGTTATGCAACGCGTCTCCGTTTGCGAACAGTGTATGGCGAGCAGCGTAATCGTCAGGAGACTGCCTGTGCAAATCAAGGCGATGCAACCCTTTTCTAGCGCTGCAGCGAGAGCGCGCAGCGATATATCGCGCCCCAAGTGTTATGCAACGCGTCTCCGTTTGCGAACAGTGTATGGCGAGCAGCGTAATCCCCAGGAGACTGCCTGTGCAAATCAAGGCGATGCAACCCTTTTCTAGCGCTGCAGCGAGAGCGCGCAGCGATATATCGCGCCCCAAGTGTTATGCGACGCGTCTCCGTTTGCGAACAGTGTATGGCGAGCAGCGTAATCCCCAGGAGACTGCCTGTGCAAATCAAGGCGATGCAACCCTTTTCTAGCGTTGCAGCGAGAGCGCGCAGCGATATATCGCGCCCCAAGTGTTATGCAACACGTCTCCGTTTCCGAACAGTGTATAGCGAGCAGCGTAATCGTCAGGAGACTGCCTGTGCAAATCAAGGCGATGCAACCCTTTTCTAGCGTTGCAGCGAGAGCGCGCAGCGATATATCGCGCCCCAAGGGTTATGCAACGCGTCTCCGTTTCCGAACAGTGTATAGCGAGCAGCGTAATCGTCAGGAGACTGCCTGTGCAAATCAAGGCGATGCAACCCTTTTCTAGCGTTGCAGCGAGAGCGCGCAGCGATATATCGCGCCCCAAGTGTTATGCAACACGTTTCAGTTTCAGATCCAACGAAAGCCTCGTTCCGCGCGGACCAGCCACAGCGTGTGCAGCGAAAGAAAGCGCTTCGTACCGTCGGAGAACAGGGCCCACAACAAGCAAGCGATTCGAAAGCGCGCGGGTTATGCAACAGCGTTCCGGTACTACAGAGAGCTCGGAGCACTCTGTGCGCTTCGAAAACGGCGTCGTTGCATTCGCTACATTTGACGGCGTTTTCCCCTGTAAAATTCGGCAGGCAGTCTGGCCGCATTGACCCGCAAAGATGGCAACAAGTTTAAACCACACCAGTCAGAACTCTGCCGCGCTAGTTCTTGAAGTGCGAGTGTAGCGCGACGCTAGCGCTTTCGGTGCAGCGGTCAAATCGAGGACAAAAGTGCAGAAACGTACAGGCCTTCGTCTGCTGCGACTGGGTTGCTGTGGCTTTTCTTTTGTTGGTGTGTTATTTTGTTGGTTTGTCATTATTGTCATTATTCAGAGGCCGTGTCTGCTGTGCCCGGGGCACAGCAGACGAAAGGTGCCCGAAACGTCTACGGTCACCTATGACGTCACGTCCGCTATAACCCATGATGTCACTTTCTCTCATTTCCATGGCGTCTGTCTTACGGAGCCGGCTACGCTGCGAAGCGGTTCGTATTCCGTGCTCACTTAAAGCGTGAGTAATTCATCTTTCCACGCTATATGCGTGTAATAAAGGATTGGGGCTGTGAGCTGTTTGATGCGTTACCATTAGGTACCTTGTGCGCATATTTTGCCTCATGACCGCGTCAAATTGCAGCCGGCATGTGGAATGGGCCGTAGCATCTTATATGGAGCTGCTCATGTGAGTGGTATTGCCTCCATTAGGATCGTCAGTGCGTGCACAGAACCATTCAGTAGTCTGATTCAGGGGAGCGTGCGCGTAAGAACGAGGACGTAAGAAAACACTGGCATGACGAGCTGTTCCGTCAGATCGCGTTACATCGCGCTTTTTTTTAAGACCATCTCGCTCGAGCGAGAGGATCTTAGAACAGCATTACTACTGCTTTTTTACAGCTTTGCTGCGGCTCATTTAATCATCGCCTGCATTCTTTTAATAATACAAATGGCATCGCTGCGCGGAAGAGCGTCTCTTGAAGTTTCCAAACAAGAGCCAATGCCACCGTGCCTGCTGCATACACGCTTACCTTTTCTAACGCAGCTACGACGCTGCACTAGCTCTGCTACTGCGTGATACAGGGTCACTGTGATAATAAAATTAAAAAGAACAAACGAAATTAATGCAGAAAATGTCAAACGCTGCCAAGCGTGATAAACGGACCTGCCTCGCTAGATGAGTTGAAGAAATCGGCGTCCTGAAGTCAGCTTCGCCAAAGTAGACTAGTGTTACGCGGTGAAGCATGTCAGAACTGAAGAGTGACCGCTTACACCGACATATATAATATGTGTTCCTTAATGATGTACGCGTGCACCTGCCGTCTCCTGTTACATTACGCGCGCCGAGCCGCCTAAGTGTACTGGCCGGCCTTCAGCGCTATTTCGGACGTGGCTGTGATGCTTTGAACCGTTGGTTTGTCGACCTCGTAAGCAAGTTAATGTTTACACAGCCATTTTTTTTTCTGAGCTGTTGATTTCTTCCACAATAGCTACGTCATTTCGTAGTTTCCTGTCCAACTGCTTTGGTCATATGCGAGTCAAGGTGTTCTCTTTAGCCGAGCGCAGTTTTCGAAAGCGAAACGACGCTTTTGCATCAGCATATAGTGCCGTCGCCCATATACAACACAGTCAATCAATGTCGTTTTGTATGTCACTGGGAAACCACCGAACGCGGGGAACTCACTCGCACGCGGGGAACTGCATAACTAGCCATGGGATTAGCGTGCCTCTTGGGAAGCTGCTTTGCATCAAAGGCCAGGTACCCTTGCTATGCTTCACCGCAAAACATTTTGTATGTCTAACTGTTTAACCTATTTGTATTGCGGTGAAGCTAACATTACAGAACCAAATTTCGCAACGCTTTTTAAAAAGGACTCCTGAATCTCTACCAGCCACTACCAAACGCTTGTCGGTACGTCTCTTGGTAAAGATCCAGCTAAATCTCCCCTGTTGGGAGTGGGGGGGGGGGGGCTCACGTATATGAAAACTGCCAAGGAAAGCAGTTGCCCTGATGAAGGCACGCTCCCCTGTCGAAACATTTGCACCAGCCTGTTCGACCACCGTTATCACCGCAACATATTTGTGTGTTGCGGTGAAGCATGCCGATATCGGGAAAGATTTACGTGAATCTGGAATGTATGGTTTCTGTCAGCGACGAAGCTAATGTTCTACTCTCAACAAAGCAGATTTTCGCGGCAGGATGCATGATGTCTTGAGAATTTTTGTTGGCTAAAGCCATACATGCCAGGTTAGCTCTTGTCACAATAATACGCTTTACCGCAATACACAAGAGGCTTCGCTGCAGGACACGCCCGCCATAGTTAGCCAAAACCTTACGTGACCGTACACTGCAAAACGCTTCCTGTATTGCGGTGAATCATAATAAAGCACATTTGTCAGTTTAGAATGTAAAGACCCTTGCCCTTCGCTTTTGTAATATTATGACTCAGTTTAATGAGAACACGTATTCACTGCTAAAAACATCCACATTGAAATAGAGATATGAACACTGATGGCAGCCTGTGTGATGTTTTATCCCTTTACTTTTTTGTGTACCTGTCACGCTGCCATTATTAAATTTTCCTGTACTTTGTAAGGTGCTGACGTACATAACATTACATCACAAGGAGCCACTGTGTAATTAGTGTTCAAGGACCAGTGTGATGGCTTTTCTCAAGAAAGGTTTGGGTTATGTTCTTGTGAAGGTTTTTTTTAGAGAGGTAGCTTTCTGAGAAGAAATCAGATGTCAGGAAATAGACCTCAATGGCACAGTAATCTTGGCTGCCTTTTGCTCAAACGTGCCCTAGACATAATTGAGTGATTTGCACTTGCCACTGGACAGCAGCCTTAGCTTGGGAGACCAGTGATATGGTATATTTTATCAAACTATGTGACACATAGCATTACCAGTCCGAATAGAGACCTGTTTAAATGTTTGTCACCTTTAACACCTAGATTTTCGACCATGAATTCAGAAAAATCTGTAGCACATTTAGAACCTAGATTTTAAATGCTGTATAAGTTGGCTTCTTGTTCACTGCAGCTGTGCTCTGCTTCTGTCCAAACGGGAGAGCACTTCTGCACAGCTTATTAGGGAACATTCTTATTTACATACCTTCTTTTTATTTATCTCGCCTACAATCACAATCAAATGTTTATAGCACATGAATGTGCTGTGCATGAATCTTAACTTACAATGCCATGTTCAACAGCACAGTGCATGTAGCTTGTGTTGGTTCATTCAAGCTAAGCATTGCTACAGCCTTTAACTGTAGGTATCATGGTATGAGAGCAGAGAAATGGATATGCAAAGACAATTGGGCACATTGAGACAACATCTTTGTTGTGTGTGAAAAGCTGACAGATACACAATGTGGGGAGAACGCACGCACTTTCATATTTTCTCGCGCTCAAAAAAAGCCGGAGGAATAAGGTTTCTTCACTGTGCCATAGAAACTATATGTTTGCTCTCAAAGGTAATTCTGATTCATTGGATATGTTCCTGTGCTGTGTTTATTTTCTTGAGTCTGTTTTAGTTTTTGCATGTTAATGTTTCAAACTCGTTTTTATTTTCACAGACTGAACATCCGACATCTTGGTTTGACTTCCTGGTACAGGATACTTGCACTTAGCATGGAGTGATGAAGCAGAGCAGTGTACTTTTATTAAATGTGCAGATTTTAGCAGTATAACAGCCGTTCATTAAAAAAATACATGTGTGCTGAAAATAAAGTGTTCTTACCGACATTCCTCGTTGTCTATTTATTTATTTATTAATACTGTCAACCCTCATAGAGGGTCATAACAGAGAGGACAATACAATTACATAAATCAAATATGGACAATGTCAATGTACGTAAAGTTGCTTAACACTTGTCAATTCACAGTGAATAAGATGTTCACTTGAATGCTGCTCAGCACACTTCTGACATATATCAAAATACGTACAATGAATATCAGGTTGCACATATCACTTGGCACATCAAAACTAATTTGAAAATTCCCATAAATATGCCTCAGCAGCATTTTCAAAGTCGGTGACATCTTTTAGGCTAACAATAGCGTTTGGCAATTGGTTCCACATTTCTATCACACCCAAGAAAAATGAGTGTCGATATGTATCACTGTTGGTACGGTCCGGCTTTATGACGTAGCCGTGGTTAGTTCGCGGGTATCTTTTGCCTGGAGCATGTAGATATTTGAGCTTATCAATCTTAAGTTGATCCTGCATTATTTGATAAAGCACCTTCAGCCTACATTTTTTCCTACGTACCTCAAGAAGATAGAAGTTGCAACGCTGTAACATAAGTGTGACCGATTCCTTCCTTCGGTATGTCGAACAAATAAAACGTGCCACCAGACCCTGTATCCTTTCCTACTTCCTCTTAAGCGTCACTTGATGGGGACTCCAAACAACGGCTGAATATTCTAGTATCATCCTAATGAAGGCGGTGTATGCAATAAGTTTTACAGTACGCGATGCATGTTCCAGCTTTTTTTTCTCAGAAAATATAACTTTTGATAGGCAGTCATGCAGACGTTATCTATATGTTGGTTCCATGTCAAATTTGCTCGTATTCCTGTATTCTCATCAGCAAAACCACTTATACGGGGAACTGATCTTGATAAGTGCTCATGAGCATTTTAAAGAACAGCCTTGAACCCTACTCATGTACTGGTAAAATTTATAGATGCAGTGAAATTGAAACAGAAGGCAAAATAGCAAACATGATGCAGTATTTGTCAGACAATTATGTCAGCCATTTTTGCATAAAACAATTTACTTAGAGCATACTAGCACTACAAAGTACCCATCTTTCTTGTTAGGCATACGTTACCACAAGCTCTTTAAATGTGGTCACAAGAGAGATGCTGGCTTTAATGAGGAACTATAGAGGTTAAAGGCAGCCATGAAAATGTATTAAGAAATAATGCAATGCATATCATTTACTCAGTTCAGAGAGCTTCCAAAGTTGCCATAAGGCCTTGATAGCTGTGGATGAGGGAACAGTTGTAGTCCAATTGGAGTATGAGAAATGAACATTAAGATCGAAACAAGTAACAACTCGTAATGCAATCAAAAAATCTTGCTATCGCTTTAAAAAGACAGTGAAATGAAATTAGTGTGGCAATTTCCTTTTCCTTCATTTAGGTTCAACATACTTATTTTAGTAACACAAAAAAGCAGAGGCGTGAAGCACATAAGAAAGATGCTAGTCTGTTTTTATATTCTGCCTTCTCTAAATTCAAAGTTCAGCAAAGTTAACTTAGAAAGCTACAGTGAAGCCATTGCATCTGCCTGTATGGTGTATAACAGCAGCAATCGGCAGCCTAACTGCTTGGGTTTACAGTGCCTTATTTGTATTGTATACCTTTTAAGTGCTGAGCTATTGGAAGATTGATTAAGGTGGCCAACATGCTGAACCAGTAGTTTACTGAGTAAAATACATGGAGAAGGGTGGAAAGATAGGACAGAGCACAGGGGATGTATTCCGTGTCCACCTAGTGGAAATGTCCATTTCATCCGCTGCTGAAGTTCTGATTGGCTGGGCTGGGGTATGCACGAGAAGGAGACATGCTTCCCCAGCTAATTCAGCAGAATAGGATATGGAAATGTCCACAAGATGAATACTTACAAAGCTATTTAATAAAGTACTTCTGTAACCAACATGCCTGATATGCCATCCTTGCTTTCAATGTCTGTTTGTGCATGAAAAGTTTTCCTGAGGGTGTGTGCCTTGAAGCCCGTAGTGGTAATCACAGGAAACGGGGGTGGATCCAGAGTAGCACCAAAGGGCAAGCCTTCATCGAAACAAATATGGAGGGAAGTGACTGCATGCTCAAACTTGCCAGCTTACAAGTTTGCCAAGACCAAGTGATATCAGAAGTTGATGAAGCCTACATGGTTAATGTATAACCGCTTAGACCAAAATTATTTAGATACTTTTTATGAGGACTACGTATTTACTGGAAATCTCAAAATAATTATGTTAGTGCAGAATACCTTCCACTAGGTGTGACGTCCTTGAAAGAATGGAAATGTTTGAGTTGTACTTGTGTGGTGCATGAAGTTACTTTAAAAAAAATACTCAGCAATGGAAACAAAATGCAAGGAGTGGTATTTGAAATAAATTGCCCCCTCCTTAATGCTAGATGAATTCAAATAATACTAATATTAAGCAAATGAAGATCGGGCATACAAGATAGATGCTTCGGCTCCCACTGCAAAGCCTTGTTCGCAAAGATTGTGAACAAAGCTCCAGTTGAACCAGTTCTTATTTTTCGTTTTTACGGTTAGCATCTAACTTTAAACTACTTACCGTGCCTCTTTTGACCAAACCAGACAGGCTGCCGTCAAACTCTTCACTACTTCAATGGAAATAATTGGAGGTTGGCAAATACATTTTTCTAATAGGAATAGTAGGTAACGAATAGTCAAACACTGATGCATACAGTTACAGCAGGCATATTTATCTTGTAATTAAGCTCCATGCTTATATTGTCTAGTAAAAAAAGGACAGCTATCAAGGAAGATTAGGATTATTTTTAAGCAAAAGTAATTATACCCCATATACTTGAAGCAGATGTAGTGCTTCTGAAGAATCACGTCCAGACTGCACACACTAAAACATTAAGCTGGGATATTCAAAAAGTCAAGTACATGTTTTGCTCGCCAAGTGACTTTTAATGTGCTCAATTATGTAAAGTGTGCTATTATAGGATTAATGTAATTTGATAACGTAAAGAAAGAACAAGCCAAGATCTCTTGCTTCATATATATGCACTGAATCAAGAAAGTATTTAAGGAAGAAGAACACCAGAAATAAACACAAATATTTGTGTGCTTTCTGGCATAAAATAATTCTCATGTAAGCCACATAACATGCTTTCCAAAGCATCCCCTACCTTAACTTAGAGCTGCATCACATGAAGGCACTTTCTAAGAACACACATGCTTCATGATCATTCACTGTGTTAGTGACTCCCACTGAAGTAGACTGAGAACATATCTGGGCATTACATTCAATAGCTGATGTAAAGTGAAAAGACTGCTGCTTGTAGGTATGAATGAACCAAGTGAATAAGAAATATAAGTTCTCAAACTTCTAGTAGTAAGTGTGGCAGCACTTAAGAAGAACATATTGCAACTAAAAATTGCAACACATGATGAAATAACTGAAATAGCTAGGGTGAGTTTAATAGACCAATAAACAGGAAACTGCAAATTCTCAACATTTCTGAATACTTTTCTTCACATGTACTCACCTCATAAGTATGACTTCCCTTAATGCTCGAACCTCTGCCTTAATTTCATAATTCCCCATTCTCGCTGCTTCGCTTATGGTGATTGACATCTAGCACAAAGGTTGGCAAAAGTAGCTGAGCATGTGCATGTGTTGTGAGGCAAGCTGCCCACATCTGGTAGCCGCATGCCAATTTCTCAGAGTAGATGAAAGGGAAGCCTTGAGGGTAAACCATAGAGAAGACGGATACCTTGGTTCAATGATAACTGAAAACACCAACATGGAAAATTTGGACAGCCCACAGAATCAGCAGAATTGACATAGTTTGGAAAAACTGAAAAGATGCATTATGATATTTATGTTACACAGGTTCCAGTCAAGTTGAAGATTTTCACTGTCTAATAAACTTATAAGACAATACACGACCAGCAATACTGCATGGAACCTAAACAATTTTAATAAAGTCACCTAGAAGTCAGGATGGAGAAGTGACTGAATTGAGGATGCTAAAATGGATGAGGTGGAGGCAGATTGTGAAGACAGGTCTTAAAAAATTAACATTCAACACACACTTAAGTTGGCAAAGATTGGACTCAATGTTCAAGAAGAAATTGACTAAGATAATTGATTGGTATACATACAGGAGAGAGCAGCAACAATACAGCAGAGATAACTGTCATGCAAGAGGAAAGGATGTCAGTCTAAAAATTAACATTTGATCAGAAGAATGGTTATGCATGGGCTCAGGCTCACGTACAATTCTGTATGGTACGCATGATGTCAGAGCTGCATCGCATAAGGAACTGTGGCCTTACATGCCTCGATTGTGAAATGATGTGGGCCAAGAGTGGAACAAGGATAGCATCAAGAGGGGGCCTCCTCCAAAAGGAGAACGGTAGGGAAACGGGGCGAGATAGATTTTCTACGCAACAGATACAGAGTCATATGAGTCATAGTCATAGAAACCATGACCCAAGGAGCTGCACAACAAGGTATATAAATTCAAATATCTATACAGTTAGGCCTCAGTATAACGAAATTCTCGATATAGCGAAGTATTTAACTTTTCATAACCTCTTCTCCATAGAACACCATGCATTTAGAGCCTCAATATAACGAAGTGTGTTTGTGTGCAATTTCAATATAACGAAATTTCGCTTCTGCCGCAGAGGAGTGCCAAGACAATCAATGGTAACTTCCGCGGACGCACATACTCAAATGATAGAATTACAAGCGGCTGCTTGCAAACGCACCTCTCGAACTGTGAGCAGCGCGACAAGAACAACAGCTTGGAGCCGCATCATGTTCCGTATAAATTAAGTCCAAGTGCGATCAGATCCTATCGCGCCCCGCGCACTTGTGCTTTAGGTGCGAGTGAAAGAGTGCGAGAGTGAGACAAGAAAGATGGTGGCTGCGTAAGTGCGGCCTTCCCACGCGAGCAATGGCAAAGTGGGGAAGGAAAGCGAGCTCGCGGTAACGCGATCAAGCGCGCGCGAGGGGGCGGAGTCGGGGGGCAAGTTGGCGCGCGTCTCGGCCATGACTACGCGTGGCTGTAAACGCGACTGAGCGCATACGCAGCCGCGCACCCTGCTCTAGAGGTAATCTGCTGCGTGTGGAAAGAGCGGGCATGCCAAGACGGCGTGGCACCATGTAAGCTGTTTTCCCGTACGTTTAGTATAGAATGCTGTGCAATCTCGAGTTTTGATGACTCGTTGGAACGGGAAGCAGACGAAGCATTCCCTCCCAGCTGCCGGCGCTTTTCATGATAGCGTCGTCGCAGTGCGACCGGGCGACGCTTTGGGGGCGGAGTGCACGCGAAAGCATATGGCGTCACTTAATTCGTACGTACCGCTGATGTGAAGATATCAACGTGGCATGAAACCGTATCATTCATCGCTGACTCCTATATTCGTCAAAATAAAATGTTTTCCAACTCAAACTTACTTTTTTTTTATTGCCCAATATTACGGAAAGTTGCATGGCCCCTTTCCATGCAACAAAAATCGATCGGCGACTGTACTCATTTGCATAACAGATCGAATTTCAATACAGGGAAATTTCTATATAACGAAGCGAATTGCCGATTTTACCTACTTTGTTATATCAAAGTTTAAGTGTATAACGAAATTTCCTGTTCTCTACACGGGGGCGGCATGTGGGCTTGTTCGTTGATCATCATGGAACGGCATGTAGTGTAGCGCAGCAAGAACAAGAACACAAGAAGAAATGAAACACAGACACAAGCGCCTAATTATGTCTGTGTTTTGCTTTTTCTTGTGTCCTTGTTTTCGTTGCATTACACTACATGACATTCAATACTTTCACTGTCACATTCATGAGCACAGAAAGCCTAGAATCAACTAATATCTTGCCCGATTTGCCATAATTAAAAAGAAAAATGTGCGTATAGTAGGTCTAATTGAGTTGTGGCGATTTTAGTATCACTGACATATGGCTTTTAGGAATGTTTAATCGTTTCTTCTGTCAAGGCAGAGTACATGCTCAACTGCTACAATAAGTGTGAACGTAGGCAAAAACGACATTTTTGGCTCTTGCATCAATTTTATGGCATGTTGCGTGATCTAATCAAGTGGTTTCAATTTGACGAAGTTCTCGATTTAACAAAATAAAACCTCACATGCCAATAAAATTTATTAACTAGACTTACTGTACTTTATAACCAAAGTACTGTATAACTATAAGCAGCTACAGCCGCCATGAGTGGCGAGCAGAATTGAAATGAAATTGCTTTAGTCGAAACACGCCGAGCGCTGCTGCTAAAGTACGCGCCACATGCATTGGGCGACTGCGGGAACCGCGGTACCACACGCAGTTGTTCAAAGCAGCACATAAAAGTGCCGCGGGCTCAAATTGGTTAGTAAATGCATTCGGAACCAGTCTTTAGATTACTCAATTGATATATCAGCCACACACTCGCATAGCACGGCCACGTGGCAAACGCGGCCATGCGGACGCTTCACAATGCACGGATCGGCTGGTTGCAATATTGGGGCACTCTATGGGCGCATGTTTAAAGCACAGCGTTTTTTGCCTATCGCGTGATCGTTGCGGGTGCTCCATGGCTGAGTGTATTGCATGGTACAGAATTGGCCCCAGTACCAAAAGTACACAGGTAGGGTGGTCCGTGTAGATGAAGCGTGAACGCGAGCTCAACATAACCACGTCGTCATTATTCTGTAGCGATTATTTATGCGAAAGCGTCAAATGGCCCATTGAGCAAAAAAGCCGGCGTCTGTCGTCTCAGCGAAACAGCACCTCAAATCCCATTGGCTGCGACCACGTCACGAGCGCACCTCGACGAAACAGAGCGGGTGAAAGGGTACACCTGCTGTAGCTATAGTGCACCAGGTGTTGCGTGAGGGGAGACGGCGTCGCCACGACGCCACGTCATCCTTGCTCTCGCAAGCCGCCGCCCGGTCCGTATCTCCCCCCTCCACTGGGCTTAACTGCTGCGCGTGCCTGCCGGCCTTGGTGGCCACTGCTGTTTCCTGGTCTCTGGTCATGCAGCACGTCGGCGGCATGCGGTGTTGGCACCGCAGGCTGCTGCTGCTTGCTAGCTCGGGCCCAATTTAGCTCTAGGGTGCATCACTTGCAGCGTAAAACTCGAAGGACTGCTCAGCGGCGTTCTATTGGGCAATAATGCTTTCGCAATCACAACTCAGATAAGACATGCTTAGCTGTCATCATATGTTTTTCTTTAGTTGCCAAGTGGACGCATCATTGTTCACCATTCACAGTCTTCAATCTGTCGTCATCATTGCATTGTCATTTCAAATTAGTTGTCATATCACGCTGTCGGATGCTGCCGCCTTCATGCTGTGTAGTAAATACGCAGTCGTTGCCATGCATGCACTCATCATCCGAAAGTTGTTATGCCTCAATCGTGATGACTAGAATTGTCATCCCATCGTCGATCATGCCATCGTTGTCACCGCATCAGCATTGTACTGTTGTCGGCATTCAACAGATGCATTACACAGATTAGGATTACCTTTTCAGCTTCTAGAACAGAATGCACGTGGTGATCTACCGCAGTAATATTATGAGAGACACTTGGGCGGAACAATTGCTGGCCTCAATTGCCAAGCCTCCCTGTAACATCATTTATTTCAATCTCCATAATAATCCTAAATTGTGTCACAAAACTTCTACAACAAATGTCAACATGGTTTCCATAAGACCTTGTCTCTCATAAAAAACACAACTATATTGTCATGTTCACTAACTTGATCTCCTCCATTGAACTTAGTTCTTGCGTTGAATGGATGCTTTTAGCGTTTTAAATTCTGCTACTTTGTGCCACTGCCTCCTTCTCCTGAATGAGCTAACTTAATATTGATCCACATGTAATTACTAAAATTCACTGAATGCTTTCTTCATGACTAAACACAATTTTTATGTTAACAACTCCAATTCACAAATCTGCCTTTTGTCACTTCTGGCATGCCACAATGCTGAGTGTTTAGGCCCTTGATTTTTCTCATTTTAGATCTGGCAACAAACTTAACGTAGAGAACTAAACTTTCTGTTGATGACTGTGTGTTTTGTCGTGAAACTACCAAACTCTGGCAGGTTCGTTTCTGTTCAAACAGACTAAACAAATGGCCCACTGAGTAAAAAAGGCAGCGTCTGTCGTCTCAGCGAAATGGAACCTCAAATCCCATTGGTTTGACCACATTGCGAGCGTGCTTCTATGGAGCAGAGCGGGTGAAAGGGTACATCTGCCGTCGCTCTAGCGCGCCAAATGTTGCGTGAGGGGAGAGGGCGCCGCCGCAATGCCACGTCATCCTTGCTCTTGCAAGCGGGCGCAAAGTCCATATCTCCCCCCCCCCCCCACTCGGCTTAGCTGCTGCACGTGCCCAGTGGGGCAATGTCTCCACTAATGTCTCTCCGGAGTGCCATCACTAGTTAAAAACCTAACATCAGTACCCTAGCAAAAAAAAAAACTGATAGAAATTTCTATAGTCTCTTAGGAATATGTATAGGTTGTACAGGTCCTTCTAAGAGTGATATATATTCCTGCCTGACCCATAGAACTCTTTACCAGACTGGCAGGCAGCAGATAGATCTCACTGTGCTGCCTACAAGCCCAAATAGCATGATGTACGTATCAGTCTTTTAAACCCAGATAGAGATCATCATATGACATACAGAAATCTGATTGAGGCACTGACAAAGCATGTTAGAAATAGCACACATGCGGGTGCCCACACGCCTGAAGAGACGTTTTTAAAATGAACTGAATATACAACCCTGAATGCATTGCCTGCCACGTGAACAGATTAACAAACACAGTTGGGATATTAGAGTATCAAATAAAAATGAAGTGTGTAAACTGTGCAATTATCAAAACTTTTTACAGCTTGTATGCAGATATATTATCCTAAACATGTTTCAACATAAATTAAAGCACACGTTTTCAAAGCACAGCAGCGTTACTTAGCCTGTGAAACTACATTGCGGAAGTTGCATGAGAAAAGTATCAGTCCATCTTTGTAGCAGGTGTGCTCCAGTTCTTTTAATACAAAATTACATTTACAAATATTGCGAGACGGATGTGCAACATTTAATGCATATTCAAAACAGAATTACTGTCATCATCATCATCATATTTATGTCCACTGCAGGACGAAAGCCTCTCCCTTCGATCTCTAATTACCTCTGTCCTGCGCCAACCGATTCCAACTAGCACCCGCAAATTTCCCAATTTTGGCGCACCACCTAGACTTCTGCCATCCTCTACTGCACTTCCCTTCTCTTGGTACCCATTATGTCACCCTAATGGTCCAACAGTTATCTAATCTGCGCATTAGATGACCTGCCCAGCGCCATTTTTTTCTCTTAATGTCTATTAGAATATAATCTATACCCGTTTGCTCTCTTGTCCAAACTGCTCTCTTTCTGTCTCTTAAAGTTATATACTTAGCATTCTTCGTTCCATCCCTCTGTGCACGGCCCTTAACTTGTTCTCAAGCTTCTTTGTCAGTCTCCAAATCTCTGCGCCATATGTCAGCACCCATAAAATGCACTGATTGTATACTTTCCTTTTCAATGATAATGGTAAGCTCCCAGTCAGGAGCTCACAATGTCTGCCGTATGCGATCCAGCCCATTTTTATTCTTCTGTGAATTTCCTTCTCATGGTCAGGGTTTCCTGTGATTAGTTGACCTGGGTAGACGTACACCTTCACAGACTCTAGAGGCTGACTAGCGATCTGGAATTCTTGTTCCTTTGCCCGGTTATTTATCATTATCTTTGTCTTCTGCATATTAATCTTCAGCCCCACTCTTACACTCTCCCTGTTAAGGTCCTCAATCATTTGTTGTAACTCGTCCGCAGTGTTGCTGAATAGAACAATGTCATCGGCAAACCGAATGTTGCTGAGGTGTTCGCCGTCGATCCCTACTCCTAAACCTTCCCAGTTTAATAGCTTGAATACTTCTTCCAAGCACGCAGTGAACAGCATTGCAGAGATTGTGTCTACTTGTCTGACTCCTTTCTTCATAGGTATCTTCATACTGTTGTAATAAAGTTTATTTACAAAAGCAATACAAAGCACTTTCAAGACTGTGGATACTAACTATAGGTCTAACATGTCAGGCTGAGTTTGTGAATGCCATAAATTAGACACTACCAACGTGATTTCATTAAAGCTACTTTCTGGGCTAGTTGGTGCATACTTGATTTGAAAATTATGACAACGCTAATGCATCCATCCACAAAGGAACAAGGACAAGACACAAGCAACATGACTACAAACCGACTAGGGTCTATTTTACACTCCACTATCTAAAGAATAAGCAAGCAACTTTAGCCACATTTAAACAAACACATAAGAGGAAGAACACAGACTGAAGTACCAACTTCACCATGTCCATTTGTGCTCACAGATGCTGGATAGAACGCCAGGTCTAATTGGCACATGCTTTTATCATATTACAATTTCATATGAAGCTATTTTCTTTAGACCATGCACTTTTGCATTCATCCCAAAAGTGTTGTGATATGTGACAGAACACAAGTGAGCTTGTGCAAAAAGAACAAACTGGCATGGCACACTGACAGGAAGCAAGGAAACAGGACAAGCATCACTATTGGTGCAAGATCTACAGCAATATATCAGAACATGACAATACAGCAAAATTATTTAAGCAAAAGTGAGTACAGATCTGAGAACTTATTCAGGTAAGAACACGGATTTACCATTTTTAAAACCACATAATCATGAACAAAAACAGCTAAACATCAGTGCACATATTGCAAAATCAGAAGACACAATTCTTCACTGGGTGCTAGTTCAACCACCGCACCTCGAAATGTGTAAAAGTAGTTTAACCTGTGTAGCCTTCAGCATGCGAAAGCGAAGAAGACTATCAGAACAGGCTTCATATATAGTGTTTGGAGTCTGATTCAAACCGTAATACACTGTTAAAATAAAATTTCAGAGTTTGCTTGTTTCATTCAGAAAAAAGATAGTGTCTTAGTCATGCTGCCACAGTTAACGGATAAACTTGCACCAGCTACATTGAGTCAAAGGAGTAAATAAAGTGAGGCAGACAGATGCATGGTGTGAAAATGATGCTGTTGTATCAAGTAGCATAACGGCTCACTTAACATTCAGCTGCTTTCCATGCCTCTGCATACAGACTGAGAAGCTTTACCTCTTCACCATCTGCTAGTGAAGCACTGTTTGTTTACTGTGATCACCCACTCAAGGCAGTCACGTGGTTAAGTAGGGCCCTTCGCTACATGTAAGGACACCGACCCGAAACTGTGCATAAGTCCTGTAAAATATTGTCATTTTTTGGCTACTGCAGCTGTTCATCAGCAGCTGCATCACCACTGCCAACATGCAGACCATGCAATTTCCCAAGCACTTAATCAACAAGAGTACAATAATGAAGAGTGGCAAATTGGCCTAGCTGGTTCATTAGGAAAACAAGAAGCGATCACAAGAAAAAATAAACACTCTAGAATTTTGATGGCTCTGGCTTGGTTAATATATTCAAACATCAAAAAGCTGATTATCACAGAATGCCATAAAGTGTGGTGCACTGCTACCAACTGTTTTTTTTAAGCTATAACCTGTTATTACCAGACATTCATGTACCCAGGCTGAAGACATACTTTTCATCGTTGCCATGTCTTGAGCATGGGAATTAGTCTCTTTCATAAAGGTTTCGTATTATCCATTCAAAAATATTGTTGTCTATTTCTATAAACACATAAAGGCGCATAACTTCGCTGGGTGTTACGTAAACTAGTGGCTCCTCTCTTCTGACGCAGACTGAAAGGTGCTTTGCATGGATAACTTCAACAGGAAATAGTTTCATGCATTTCAGAATTATACAAGAATTCACTCCAGTAAGAATTCTACAAATGAGAGAAAACGCACTTGAGAAGATGACAAATGCACTGTTTTTAGTCTTTATAGTTCAAGTGTACTGGAGAGAGTGGAATGTTTGTTGGTTGATGACCATTCGCTAATATTCAGTGACACTTGTTGAGTCACAGCCACGGTTGTGGACTACAGCCTCTTTTTCACTTTCATCCAAGTTCAGGCACAGCTTTCCAGTGCCTAACAAAACTGTCTGTTGACCAGCTCTCCTCTCCTGTACACCAAAAAAACTCACTGCTTCTGGTGAAAGATTTAAACTAGCTTTAGCTGCCTGTAAATTTCGAGCAAGTACATAACATTCCAATATTTGTAAAGGAGCATCATTAGCTCCGCTGACCGATTTCACAAGAAGTTCATTTCCGCCTTCAAATACAAAAGAAGAATGCGACCAATGAGGTCCTAGTTTAGCCGCACATTTAGGAAGATGCAGGATTTGGTGTACATTGTATGTCATTGAACCCAATCCAAACAAAGACTGTGCTCTCACAACAAACTCCGAGAGATCAGATGATCTCATTATGGTCATCTGAAGTGACGGTGTCTAGTAGAAGTATATAGACACCCTCCACAAGCAAACTGGAATGTCTGACATACTTATCTGGCAAAAAGCCACGAAGGCATGGTAATGAATAATGAAGAACCCACCACTTCCATTCACTATAGCTTTCCAGATTATGAAGTCTAATAATCTTTGTGGTGTACGTGTGAACCAATTCGGTGGCTTGATTGCCAATAACCTCCTGTTTAAGGAGGCTAGACTTTGTTGTGAACCAATCTAAAAATCTTTTCTCTTTTAAATGTGATCACATTTTTATTCTTTTTAAGCTGTTGTATGGTGTATATTTGTTCCAACAATCTTTCCTTTCTGAATCCTGGGCACACCGTTCACTTTCTTCAAGCAAACCGTATGCCCCGGAGCGAAAGCGCGCGATACTAACGCTCGCTGCCGCCGTCACGTCGTTTGAAACAATAGTAGGCGAATTTCCATAACATAATTTCCATTTCCGTTCCATAATTTGTATGAGAGAACACAATTGGAACATAATGATCAGCTTCTCTGAGCAGTGATAATATTGTACAGTGGCCACGCCATCTTTCATAGGGGCTCACGTGGGCCGTCTAAGCGCTTGCTCTAGCGTTCCGATACGTGAGAGGCGCGCTGCGTTTCAAGGTATTTAGGCAGACGCTACGAGCTCAGTAGAACCGCGACAAATAATTGTGCAGCAGGTGTGAAGCTGTGCTTCTTTTGTACCACACTCGTACCGGAAGGCGGTGTTGCACGTCACGCTTACGGATTTCGTAACTATGGCGGCCGCCGTGGCAATTTGGGGCTCGAGGTCGTGGATACGATCCCTGCAGCGGCTGCATTCCAAAGGAGCGGAATGCAAAAACGCTCGTGCATTGAGCTTTGTATACACGTAAAAATTTCCAGGAAGTCAAAATTAATACGCAGTCCCCAACTACGACCTGCCTCATAATCAGATCGTTGGTTTCGCACGTAGACATCATAATTATTATTTTTTTTAATCCGTAGTGGGTCATCGTATACCATACGGTTAGTGTGATCGCCTTTTGTACCGTAGCGGTTAAGCGCGCCTCGATTTAGGTTGCGCCTAATGGTGCGGCGCACCGCAAAATATATTTCGCCTCTTTGGGATTCGCGGAGAACGGCCAACCGATAAGTCGCAGCTTCCGCGCGGTAACTGTACACGGATACACAGCGCAAATGAACAGAGGTGTGGTGACGACGTCGACAAACACAGCCGCCGACGGGCTCGCCTTATCGCCTATCACTACCAAAACTACCGCAGTAAGCATCTTTATCTAGCGTGGCGCGTTTCCGTTGAAGGCGTACTGTACAATTTTAATTGGCGATAACCGAAACATGCCACCGTTCTCTGTTGCCTCTTTGAGCTGGGCCGATCCGAATGTGCGTTGCTTGCAGAAGCGAAAGTAGCGCCACTCGGCGCGTTGTCGCCTCGAGCACCGTTTGCGCGGTGAAGAATGACGCGTGCATGAAGCTAGCTCACTGCGCAGACGCTACCGCGCAAAACGCGCAAGGGCGTGTACGCGACGTACACAAATCGCGTGGGATGATCGGAGACACGACGGAGCGGCTAGCTTCGAAGAAGCGGTGCATGTTCTCACTCGTACAGGCACGCTCACGCTCGCATCGCTCTCGGCGTATCTTTAGGTCATTCCTGCTGCTGGACTTCTACCCAAAGATTCGATATCTGCTTGCTGTCGGCTATGCACTGTCGCGTGGTCTTTGGTTCTGCGAGAGAGCCGGGAATATTTCTACCCGCTGTGAAACATCGCTGTGCGTGTCTTAGCTAACATTTGCCGTAACAACCAATTTCCTACTTTTCTAGACAGCACTCGTAAAGAGTCGCAAATTTTTACTTGCCAGTATAGTGTGTACTTCTATTTTGTGCGTAGTTATGTGCAGTGTGTGGCAGATTCTGAATCCGCACAATCTCATTTTCTGTCCGCATTCCCTTCTCGCAGGTTACGCATGCATGCAAATGCCCAGAGGCTAAAGTGTTCTACGTCAAGAGCAGCTTGGCGTCGTGCAAGAGACACCCGTTGATATGTGGCTGATTCACTAGCAAGCTCGCATCTGTGTTGCCACTCTCCATCAAGTGGGATTTTTAACTATTTTTTGTGCCGCTCTGTGGTGTACTAGCTGCCGCATGGACGCTGTGAAGGCTTACTTTCGATTTGCTCTGGCTTTTAGTAGTGAAGGATGGGCTACCTTTTGAGCGGAGGTATTTCCTTTTGCTTGCGAGAATGTTTACCAGCCTAGCCAAGTGATACGTGCGTACTGGAAACAGCAACGCGAACAGAGGCGGACGACGGACGACGAAATAGGCAGGAGCACACGCGACCGCAAGTTCAACTAAGTTTATTTTTGAAGACAGAGGTATTAAAGACGCTGGTCAACTTGACAAAGGTAAAGAGCCGTGCATGCGTGGTAGAAACAGCCACGAGCGACAAGAAAAAAAAAATATGAAGAAGCCACGTCACGTAGAATAAACGTGCGTGAAACACGAGAACTATCGGACAAATCTTTCGAAAAAGCGAAATATTTGTCCGATGAGTGATACTACCCAACGAGAAATACACTTGAGAACTGCAAGTCTTTCCCACTAAGGGCAAGAGATAACTTGGTTATGCACTTGTTTAGTTTTTGATCAATAAATATTGCTTCTGGAACTCCTCTGGTGTTGAGGTATAAAGCAGAAAGAACGGTTGTTTCATCACAAAGACCAGAACAAAAGAGGACTTATGGAATAATTATTTATTGATCACGAAGAAAAATTCATAAGCAAGATTTCTGTGACCCTTAGTGGGAAAGAGTTGCTGCAGTATTTCTTGGTAATATCACTTACAGGACGAACCTTTCAGTTTTCATGTGTTTTCGTCTTGGACGCAGATGTTTCTTCTACAGGACATGTCTTTCGGTCCTTTTTTGTTGTGCCGGGCTGTTTCTGCTGCACATCCATGGCTTTTTCTTTGTGAAGTTGGCCAATGCGTTTAAAATCTGTCTTCACGAATAAACCTCTAGTTGAGTCAGCTTTCATGTGTGTTCCTACCGTAATTCATCCTTCTCGTCTTTGTTTGGGTGGTTGTCAAATATAAATGTACACCGAATTGGCGAAGTGTCCATAGAATTGATACATGAAACATTTGCGCTGTTTATTTCAGGAAGAACGCTATAGGGTCTTCTCTGTTTTTAACACTGATGTACATTTTTCTAGTCAACTTCAAGGAGTCCCCTGAGGAAGCCAAAAAGAGTGATGGTAACTTCACTTGTGTGAGACTTATGACTTTCATCCATTCAAGGCATGACATGTCACATGCCTGTAGGTATGCAAGTATTCGTACTTTTTAAACATAATAAGCTCTAGTTTTCGGTTCTCATGACGCTGCTTTGTACTGTGCTGCATTCTCCAGGCGCAGGAACCTTCTTTTATGCCGTCAGTGCCTGGGTTCTTTGTATATATTGGAGAAAAAATTGTCTTCAGCTTAAATATGCATGTATATCACATTAATTTTTTTTCCACACGGTTGCTGTATCTCCCTCCGTATGTTACTGCTTTGTCCCAATTTTTATGCAACTTTTATGTATATTATGCAATAAAATTTTGGTAGCATTTTAATAACATTTTACCTGCGCAATTGCAGTCATTGGTTTTTCGTATACGCATTTATTTGCATTTTTCACTGTCTCACCAATCTGGCTGTCGAGTCATTGGAACCTTTTCCCATCATTTATGATGATTTCTGGGGTACTTGATATTGCAAGTGCAGGTGACCATCTATTTGGCTCTTTGGAATTGTGTTAGCCGTGTGTTACTACCAATTTTTGTGCTAAATAATTGTTTTCTCTTATCGTTTAAGGTATTAGCCTTGCCTTATCTCTATTGACTGAGGTACCACTTAGTTGCTGGGTATAGTGAAAAAGGCCCCAAAAAGCGCTCTAATAGCTTTGTGCAAGTCCAGAAAATTTAACTGAAAATGAGCTCACTAAATTGAGAAATAACTCTTCTGTACCTCAATTGAACATATACAATGGTGTGATGTTGCAAACTTGGCTCGTCATAAACATGATTCAGGTGTTCACCTTGCCCAACAACTTTCTAAATGATGTCTCATCAATTAATAGCTAAGTTGAGTGATCTTATTTTATAAAATAATTGGACAACCTGAAAATATATACATCTGGAAGACAAAAAGCTCAGACAAGTCTGCTTTGGTACTTCATTAAATTTTAATCGCGGTGAAAGACGTGTGCTAAAGCTTGTATATATTTACGTGAAATCATTTGTTTCAAGTCTGTTATTTTGCCTTCTAACAGTCAGCCGTAACTGTTCCTGTGATGGGTTAATGTGCGAAACATTTTAATGTAACGTATTCAGATGTCTTGTGTGTATTCACTCGCAAGCAGCTTCAAGTGTTCATGTGTTCAAAGTTGGTTGTTAAAAGGGTATGCTTAAGCCCTGCCTTTTGAGTCGCTTTGCCTTCTAGTCATAAACTTAAGTCGCAAGGGAAGACCAGAATGATCGTTTTGATTTAATTCATGTGCATAGGTTTTTTTCAGATGTATTTACACTGTTAAGAGTGCTGTAGGTACTAGCCTATGTCTCCAGGTTCGATGTAGTGATGTCTTATGGACTGTAATGTTTCATGGGCACGCATGTTTGGTGTAAATAAAGGTACTTCAAATTGATCAGTCTCTCCTTTGCTTTTGTTTGTGTTTGTGAAAGTTATGAGCAGGCACCGGGGCATGCACGTGTGAATAGCAAAGCAATTTCAATATAGGAATGAAAATCCACTAGCCCAACGAAATTTCAATCATATTTCAATGGCCACTTCTGAAACCTCAATGCCATCTCAACTGGGCCACAAAGTACTTTTCAGTGCTTTGACAATAACTCAACAACAGGTCAACAGAACTGACCACAACGTCAGTTCAATACAGCATCAGTGGTAACCCAACAACCGTTCAACAAAATGAACACAACGAGCCGTCTAAGGGCAATAGAATTTCAATGTTAACTTAACAATTATTCAACATTGAGACACCCAATGGTGTTTCAATTAAATTTCAGTGGCCAATATTCAAGATCACTCTACAGTCAGCCCAACAATTCTCCAACAAAATTTCCACAATTCCTCAATGAAAAACTCAACATTGACCAATAATTCAATGCCTTCTCAATAATTTTTTTTGTACGGGAACAGCGCATCGAGATCGGCTAAGCTGCATTCACTTGCTTTTCCGGCGACGAGAATGTCCAGGTGGCAGCAAACACCATTGAGGTCCTCTCGCATCGTGTCCATGATCGTTTCGAAAATCCCGGGCGCAGAAGAAATTTGAAAAGGTAGTCAGTTGACGACAAAGGATCCTCTGTGTGTATTCAATGTTAGATATCGTTTCGACGTCTCTGACATAACCACTTACTGATAAGCGCGGTTCAGGCCTATTTTGACAAATCTACCCCCTAAGAAAGCGGGGCAGACAAATAATCGACCATAGGTAACCGATATCATCTTACATCAGGGCAAAGGTTCATCGTCTCATAATCTTATAATCTTTTAATTGCCACAAGTGTGTATGCCACCGTCACTCTTGATTACTGGTAAAACAAGAATCACGTAGTCTGCTGGGATGACCGGTGTCATAATTCTTATTTTTTCCACCTTTGACAACTCAGTCTCAACAGTTTTCTGCAAAGTGAGCGGAACGCTCCTTGCTTTTAGTAACTTAGGTTTATGATTTGGCTTTAAGTGTAGGTAAGCCCTTTCTTCTCTAACTATGCCTAACTCATATTTAAAAAGAGAGTCGTATTTTCCAAGCACAGCGTCTAGCTTTTCGTCTAAACGACAAGAAATGGAAGCGTTAGGCCTTGGCAGCAAGTGAACGGTCCAGATGTTGTTCCACTCCAGTCGAATTTAGTGAAGCCATTCCCGGCCCAGTAGTGTAGGTCCCTCTTGGTTGACCACGTAGAGAGGAAGCCTTGTCGTATTAGCGCTGTTTTGCGCATTGACCTTCTGGACGCCTTTTCGTTGTACTAATCTTCCTGCATAGGTGCCGAGCTTGACTGCTGTCGGCTTGAAGTTAGCTGATGGATAAAGTTCACGATATTGCTTGAAAGATGTAACCGACATTGCGTGTCTAGCTGCTTGTCAATTAAAACTTCCTTCATGTTAATCCGTACAATGATAGGTCCGATACTGCGAGATGACACGCCCTGGAAGGCTGTCACTTCCGAGTGCGAGACAACCTCTAGCGTCTTTACCTTGTCCCTGGTTCGACGCTTCTTATGCGGCGTACCGGAGGAGCTACGGCAGACCATTTGAAGGTGTCCCCCCTTCGATTACACTTATAGCGTTTGTCGTCCATGTGGGGACATGCTTTGTTTAGGTGTTTCGGCGAGCCACAGCGAAAACACGCATGCGGCTGGGTCTTCGATGCCGACTGTACGTTGTTAACGGAGGTAAACGGAGATGCACCAGTGTGCGCTTCAGCAGGGCTTTTCGTCGTTGCTTCCATAGCCACAGCGCGCTCTCAACTTTCTGAAATGTGAGCTTGCTATCTATCGTGAATAGCACGCGCTACATGTCCTCTCTTAGCAGACCGCATGCCAATCCATAGCGGAGAGATCGTCTAAAGCGCTTCCAAAATCACACGTTCCAGACAGCTTCCGAAGCTCGGCGACGTAATCAGTAATGGACCCGCCTTCGCATTGCTTCATCCAGCGAAACTTGGCCCGCTCGCCGATGACAAAGACTTAAAGGACAGATAATCTGCGAGGGTCTTGTTTTAGAGCACCGACTTTTGGGCGAGTTGCTTATGCATAGCAGATCACGGTCAAACGTGCACAAACATGGACAGAGCGATGTGTAGAGAACACAAGCGCTTACTTCCAACTGATCATTCGTTCACAAAATTGCATCATGTGAACACTTTCCTTAATCATGTCACAAGCCCTAAATGCTGACCTCAGGAGGCCATGCTCAGAAACTTAGTTCCTTTGGACCACAGAAGGTGCGCTAACAATTGGCACACCCGCCCTTCTAATGTAATTCGCTTCAATCTCCGTAACATCCTGTTTGTTATTTTTGGCTACTATCCTGCACCTACTGAACAAGGGTTTGCACAGCTTCTTGTCCATTGATCGACACTCAAGACAACGCACAGAAAGCTCGCCATCGTGGTAATTCCCCATCTTCCCACTGTGTTCTAGAAGTCTATCATTCAGACACCATCTAGTCGGACCGTAATAGTTGGTACCACACGATAAGGGAACCTAATGTACCCCGCCAGACACACATGTTGCGAAAGAATCGCCTTATTTCACAGTTCAAGGCTGTTTCGTTTTCTGAAAATGATTAGTCATTTGGCAAAGTTCCATAGCTTCCGGAAAGCACCACTCTGACATTGATATGATTTCCTGTCTTCCTAAGGCGGTGCGAGTTATTCTGCATGCACGGAATTACTGGAGTGCGGGATACATTTCCTTCTTTAATGTATCTTTCATTTCTTGTTTATTTCTTGAACTCCCTCTCAGCTAGAGATGCTAGAACACTGTCTGGATAACCAGCTGACATAAGTCGTGTCACTTGCCTTTGCAAACTTCTTGCCATGGACCGAAAATAACATTTCTTCAGGGCGTTCTCTAAGCACTGGCTAGCTATTGCTCTAGTGCATAGATTGATTTGGCTCTGTAGCATTTAGGAATACAGTAGATATGTCCATGGAGCGTTCCTTTGAATTCCTACGCTGTTATTTCAAGACTAGTTACGTTGAATGGAATAACCAGACCTTCATTCAAAAGGAGGGGGTCTGTATACGCTGATAATTAGCTATTGTTCTTACTGATATTTTTAGCCCATTGTAAAGACTAATTTTTCGCAGCCTCAAAGATTTTAGTAATGCGAATGTGTTGAGAAAGGTGGGCGATGTTTTATCTCAATGCAAGGAACAGAAGATGGTTTTCCAGCCGCTGTAACTAAGCCCCTAGCCCTTCTTGGCGAATGTTCCAGCTTAACGAACATTAAAATTAACGAATAATAGAAATAACGAACAATAGAATTAACGAATAAAATTCCACAAAATCCTGTTTTATGGTTTCTTGATTTGAAGCTAAAACTCAGAATGAAGTACGCATGGTGCGGGTACCATCGAATAGCATATAAACCGGTGATACCCTATCATTCATGCCAATCCAAACTTGTTAAAGGAGCAATAGCTGGGCATTGCTTAGATAACGCCCTGAAGAAATCGTGTTTTTATTACATGCAAGAACTTTCCGAAGGATAGCGACACGACTTGTTTCAGCAGGTTATCGTGACAACTAGTGTTCTAGTATCTATAGCTGAGGGGAAAAAAAAACGAAATGAAAGATACTTTGTTGAAGGGTTGAGTGAGTGAGTGAAGTAAGTTTATTTCGGTCCAGAGAAGACACAGCGGAGACCCCGCGCCACCCGGCTTGCGCCCCGCAGGGACCGCCAAGCCGAGCTTGACGGCCCGATCGCGGGCACTCTGGGGCTTGGTCGTTGAGTTCGGGGCTGCCCAAGAGCGCAGCCCACCTATCCTCGCTGAAGGAGGAGCCGATGGCTTCACATTCCCACAACACAAGGTCCAATGTTGCCTTTAGTCCACAGGCAGGGTAGTGCGCACTGGGATGTCTTTCAGGGTATATGGCATGAAGAACCGCGAGGTTAGGGTAAAAGTCGAAGGGTAACCACCCGCGCCCTGCATAAGATGGGGTGCGGGAGGGGGAATACCCGTCTTGACAGATAGTAGTGTGTGGTGATTTCATTAAACGTGAGCAAGGGTTCCCAGCCTGGCAGGGGGACTGCTGAGGCGGCGCGGTCAGTGTGTCTTCGCGCGGCCTCGTGCGCGCCCTTGTTAGGTTTAGAGGGAGAACTGTCAATCGACCCCAAGTGTGCGGGAAACCAAATGAGAGAATGCCGAGAGAGACTTTTGGCGCTTTGGAGAATGCAGAGGACCTGAGGGGAGACCATACCGGTTTGGTAGGCCTTAATGACTGCCTTGGAATCACTATATATTGCCTCTCCGCGACCATCGAGCACAGCCAGCGCGATTGCAACCTGTTCGGTTACCACGGGCCTCGAACTGCGTACCGTAGCGCAGCAAGTGAGCCTTGAATCGGAGTCGACGATGGAGACGGCGAATGCTTCTTGGTGGACATATGCCGCGGCATCCACGAAGCTTGCCTCAATGTGGTTATTGAAATCCGGGCCAGTTGGTACATACTTGAACGAAAAAGCCAGTCAAAAAACACAAAGGACGAGAGGAGAGGTTCACACCACAACGACTGCACGCAGTCGTTGTGGTGTGACCTCTCCTCTTTTCCTTTGTGTTTTTTTACTGGTTTTTTCTTTCATGAAAGATACTTTGAACATGGAAATGGATTCCGCACTGTAGCAATTCAGTACACGCACTATACCTCGCGCTGCGTAAATATAGGAAATCGTATCAATGTCAGAGTGGTGCTTTCCGCCCCTGAGATGTTAGAGAAACTTCGCAAAATGACTAATCCTTTCCAAAAAGAAAAAGAAACGGCCTTGCACTGTAAAATAACTTGATACTTTCCCAAGATGTTTTTCTGGCGTGGTACATGAAGTTACCCTATGGTGTGGTTCCAGATATGATGGTGCGACTCGAAGATATCTGAATGGAAGATAGTAGGAAGGTGGGGTGTTACCACGATGGCAATGTTTCTGTGCGTTGTCATAAGTGTGGAATAATATACAAGAAGCCGTGTAAACCCTTGTTCAGCATGTGTAGTATAGTTGCCAAAAATAAGAGCCAGGATGTTAGGGAAATTGAAGCAGATTGCATTAGAAAGGCGGGTGTGTCAGCGCACCTTATGTTTTTCTGTGGTCTGAATGAACTAAGCTTGTGAGCGTGGCATACTGAAGTCGGCATTTCGGACTTGTGACGTGTTGTAGGAAAGTGTTCATATGATGCAATTTTGTGGACGAATGACCAGTTGGAAGTTAGCGCTTGTGTTGTCTACACCTCACTCTCTCCTCGTTTGTGCGTGCTTGACCGTGGTCTTCTTTAGTACCTCGAAGCTCTTGACTGCAGGCAACCCCAGGGCTACTAGCGAATTAAGAAGTCTAGGTTCTAGGGCCAATGCATGTACTCTGTCGCCTTCAGGAACCCAGTTGACCATCTAGAATGATGTTAGCGGTTCCTCGTAGGGATCCAATTATTAGCGGAACCGTCCAATGTTTCCATTTGGTTCATTTGACCGGTGAACTGCATCTAAATTGCACTAGCTTCGTTCATGATATCAGTGAGCTAAGAGCAGCACTCTTCAGACTTCGACTTTGTACAGAGGCTGAATGCAGAGAACACATGCCTACCTTGACGATGTGCGATACTTCCTAGTCCAATCCTTGTCGCCAGTTGTTACGTTTCCATCGTTAGCGACGAATAAGCCGACACGTTCCCAGTAGAACGACGTGTTTTGACCTTTGCTTATGGGCTCTTAAAGGACGTAAAGGATCGCCGCTGGCAAGCAGCGCTAAGCTTTTAACTATTAACGGCACATGTGCACTTCGCACAGCGTCTTGATCAGCGGCGTGCTATCAGACACTACACAAGGCAGCGAAATATCAAAGATATAAATACTGTAATATAGCAACCCTTCAATGGGATGTTAATAACTTAACTAATTGGTGCCTCACTTGGTGCATGGAACTCAACATTAATAAATTCAAATCTATGCGGATTTCTCCTTCTAACACATCTTGCCCTACCTACGCACTTAATGACTGCCCCCTTCAATCCCTTACATGCTACCGTTATTTTGGCATTCATATAACTAGCGATCTTTCTTGGAAGCAGCATGTACAGTATGTAATATCTAAAGCTAACCGCTCCTTATGATATTTGAAGAGAGATTTTTCGCTTGCGCCAGTTTTATTAAAACGGCTGTTGTATACGACATACGTCCGCCCCCAATCAGAATATGCCTCATCCGTTTGGGATCCTCATCAGATCACATTAATTAATGAAATAAGTGCAAAATAAGTGCAAAATCGCTCCGTTCGTTTCATCTTAGCTAACTAGCATCACACTGCTAGTGGTACATTAATGAAGAGTACCCTTCAAACTCCATTATAATCTCTTCGCAGAAAAGAATCACGCATTTCCCTTTTTCATAAAATCTACTACCACAACGCATCTCTTCGCCCTCTTTGCATCGAACCTGCGCCTTATTATTCGGCTCGTCGTGACCACTTACATAAAGTTAACGTACACTCTAAAAATTTTAACACCCTTAAGGGTGTAAATGACTTGTCCCATGGGTGACACCTTTTTCGGTGTATTGCTACACCCCAAGCAGAGGGGTGTAAATTAACACCCCACAAAGGAAAAGGTGTTAATATGACGTCACTTTGCCTATGGGTGTAAAACAAACACCCTCTCTATATGGGTGTAACACAGACACCACCCTTTCAATATGGGCGTAGCATGAACAACACCCTTCCAAAAGGGTGTTATCCCTGCAAGTATTTTAGCGTTCACTACAGCCAAGTAGTTAATGGACAGACTAGCTGTTGTGATGCTGCCTAGCCTTAGGTATGATACTACCTTGTTCGGTATGAGCCAGAATGTGTTAGGCGTCGTCATATAGCGCTTCTGGCCTGTCATGTGGTAGCATATATAATGTGTGACCCTTTCAAGTTTCACGACCGCAGCAATGCACACACCCTATGCCATGCTTTTCGTCATCTTCCTCTGCAGTGATAGTACACTGCCGGCCGGATGCAGAGCGCAATAACAACGCACGCTGCACTAAGGACACAGGATCTCCCGCACCTTGGTGCACCAATACTTATCACTCCATGGAAACAGCACACAACCAAAAGCATGTTACATGCGTTTCTGAAATAATTAAAAACCTCCACTTTTCTTGGTCAAAAATTTTTGCAGCAACACCAGCTTGACCAGGAGGGAAAGCCACCACAGCTCGTAGCTCATACTGAATGCAATAGAGCGCAAGCAATGCATGGATTGGGGACGGTAACCAGTGTACTAAAGAAGCATACGTTTGCCTGTTAAGCAGTTCTTGCGTTTTAAGCACATATTTGATACCTCTATTCAGTAAAGTTGTCATTTATCTCCACGGTATGCTACTACTAGTACCTTCACATATATAATGACCTAAAGGCAGCACTGAAAGCCTAACAAGAAAGTGCAACAAAGCGCTTTCACTTAGAATAATGTTTCAGCATTTACAAACAAAACTGCATGCGTAGCTGTGCATGCTGTTTTATAAGCATGCATTATTTCCTGAAATTGGAATAAAATTTAGGCTCGGTAAAATAATACTCTTATCCGCTGGCTCGTGGGTGAAAACTGAGGTGAAGTGGGAATTCATCGCGTCTGATCGCTCGCAAAGCGGAACGTCTGTGCCGTCTTGTCTTTTTAAAGATATGTTGTAGGAGCTGTTTTTGTTGGGCTGTAGCAAATTCCAAAATTTCTTGGGGTTAACACGCAATATTTCTAGAAGATCGTGACTATAGAATTTTCTTTTGGATGACCGCAATAATCTAGTGTATTCGCGAAGGATGCCGAAGTATTTTTCCCATTTTACAGGTCATCCGGAGTTAGTGGCATTACGGAAGAGGCGCTTCTTTTTTCGTGATAGCTTACGCAGCGAGTTAGAATACCATGGCTTTGTGGAATCTCCGCGAATGCAGATGAGTGGGACGTAGGCGTCTATGAGCGATAATATTTTGTGCTTAAAAAGACACCAATTTTCGTTCACGGATGTGGTAGCCATGGACGCTTGAAAGGTGGTAAAAAAGTGTTCGAGGTCGGAGTTTATGCTCGCGAAGTCAGCCTTACTGTAATCACGGATGTATTTGATGGACGGTTGACGGGGGGAGACGTCAATCAGCAGGTTAAAGAACAAGAGATTGTGGTCACTCAGCGCACTGCAACATGAAAAGGATTGGATTAGCTCAGGACTGGAAACAAGAATGAGGTCAAGAATATTTGAACCTCGTGTTGGCTTGTTTACTGCTTGGGAAAGGTTTGAAGTGAGGACCATTTCAAGGAAATCTTTAGATTGGCGAGATGACGCAGTAAGAGACTCCCAGTCGATGTCCGGGTAGTTAAAATCACCGCAAAGTATTAGATTGGCATGAGGAAATCGGGATTGCAAGTCTTGAACTACAGAGTGAAGGTCCGTAATAAAAGAATTATCCGTGTCAGGTGCTCGATAACATACAATTAGTATATTGGTACAAGAGGGAAGGCAAATTTTCAGACACATTATTTCGCTGTGGCTGCTTATCTCGAGTGAAGTGGATGAATAAGTTGAATTCACAAGAGCAAGAATGCCGCCTCCCCGGCGATCTACTCGATGTCGCCTGTAGATATGAAAGGACCGGTTGCTGTGGAGCAATTCTGAATTGGTAATATCAGGTGTTAGCCAAGATTCAGTAAATAAAGCGATGTCAGTTCTATGGTCTTCGAGGACGGCCTCAACTGTTTCTTTTTTTGGCAGGTAGCTTCTTATATTTGTCAGTAGGACAGAGATTTTGTTAGTTTTAGCTGTGCGCAGGCATTCTGATAGCTGGACCTGCGGCAGGGAAGTCTCGCACGGCACCCGCGTTAGCCGCTATGAATGAAGTTCTACAACGGCATCTGTTTCGGCGTTGTAAGTGAAAAGTTTTCTGCCGATAACCAACTTATCAAAGCGGATCTTAAACGAAGGGTTAGTTTGTTGGCCATAAGAAAAAAGCTTTTTCCGGGCTAGCCGAACTTTAGCCGAGTAATCCTCACGAACTGAGAATGGGGTTTCTTTAAGTTTCTGTCCTGCAAGAAGAATTCTTGATTTATCTTTGAAGTGTGCAAGCTTAACTATTATTGGGCGGTTTTTACCTAACTGGAAACGACCTAGGCGGTGTGCACGTTCAATATCTTGGCTACCAATTGAAATACCTAGGTGTTCGGAACAGAAGGAAGTAATGTGGGCCTCAGACTGATCCTAGCTTTCGCCGAGTTCGTCCTGAAGTCCGAGGAACAATATGTTTGTGCGTCGCAAGCGGTTTTCAGCGTCGTCGCACTTGTTTGTCCGTGCTTTAACGTCCGAAGCAAGCTGGACCAAGTCGGTGTTTGTTACGTACGCAGCTGCTTTTTCTGGGTGTGTTTCGATAGTTTTTTCGAGTATTTCGACGCGCGCTGAAAGACGATGCACCGAGTCTTCAACGTTCGTTTGTGCGGACCGGATCAAGGCAAGCTCGGCAAGTACGGTGCTCTGGGCAGATTCAATACGAGATATGGCTTGGTGAATTGTTTCCAAAGACGGCGGAGCATCGTTTCCGTTAGGGCATTGGTTTAGTTCGACATCAGCAGATGAAACAAGGAGAAGAGAAATAAGGTGGGCGTTGGGCCAGTAGAAGCAAGCGATACACAGCATCCTTTGGCAACACTCGATGGCGTCTTTGGGGCACGACACCGCTAGCAAAAATGGGTTGCTAGAGCTACAGTACGTGGCATAGGGAAGATAACTAAGCTGCAGCAGATGAAAAAAGGGCGTCTGCATGACGAGTTGCGATGCGGTGGCGTGCCCCAAATGACTGCAGTGGTACAGCGGCTTATGTAGGTGCCGGATTCCCGCGCGTGTGCCAGGTTGCCAGATGACAGACTGGTCCACCGCTGGAAGCAGCGGATGCAGGTCGATGTGGTCGTTGTCGATGTAGTCGTCGCGAGCTGGCAGCCAAGCGCTTTCGTTGACGTCGTGTGGCCCAAAAAAGCCTGAGCTTTCGGTGTTGGAGCATGAAGTGGCTGGGCCCCATATCAAGGTTGCCTGCAGCAGATGAAAAAAGGGCGTCTGCATGACGAGTTGCGATGCGGTGGCGTGCCCCAAATGACTGCAGTGGTACAGCGGCTTATGTAGGTGCCGGATTCCCGCGCTTGTGCCAGGTTGCCAGATGACAGACTGGTCCACCGCTGGAAGCAGCGGATGCAGGTCGATGTGGTCGTTGTCGATGTAGTCGTCGCGAGCTGGCAGCCAAGCGCTTTCGTTGACGTCGTGTGGCCCAAAAAAGCCTGAGCTTTCGGTGTTGGAGCATGAAGTGGCTGGGCCCCATATCAAGGTTGCCTGCAGCAGATGAAAAAAGGGCGTCTGCATGACGAGTTGCGATGCGGTGGCGTGCCCCAAATGACTCCAGTGGTACAGCGGCTTATGTAGGTGCCGGATTCCCGCGCGTGTGCCAGGTTGCCAGATGACAGACTGGTCCACCGCTGGAAGCAGCGGATGCAGGTCGATGTGGTCGTTGTCGATGTAGTCGTCGCGAGCTGGCAGCCAAGCGCTTTCGTTGACGTCGTGTGGCCCAAAAAAGCCTGAGCTTTCGGTGTTGGAGCATGAAGTGGCTGGGCCCCATATCAAGGTTGCCTGCAGCAGATGAAAAAAGGGCGTCTGCATGACGAGTTGCGATGCGGTGGCGTGCCCCAAATGACTCCAGTGGTACAGCGGCTTATGTAGGTGCCAGATTCCCGCGCTTGTGCCAGGTGGCCAGATGACAGACTGGTCCACCGCTGGAAGCAGCGGATGCAGGTCGATGTAGTCGTCGCGAGCTGGCAGCCAAGCGCTTTCGTTGACGTCGTGTGGCCCAAAAAAGCCTGAGCTTTCGGTGTTGGAGCATGAAGTGGCGGGGCCCCATATCAAGGTTGCCTGCAGCAGATGAAAAAAGGGCGTCTGCATGACGAGTTGCGATGCGGTGGCGTGCCCCAAATGACTCCAGTGGTACAGCGGCTTATGTAGGTGCCGGATTCCCGCGCTTGTGCCAGGTTGCCAGATGACAGACTGGTCCACCGCTGGAAGCAGCGGATGCAGGTCGATGTGGTCGTTGTCGATGTAGTCGTCGCGAGCTGGCAGCCAAGCGCTTTCGTTGACGTCGTGTGGCCCAAAAAAGCCTGAGCTTTCGGTGTTGGAGCATGAAGCGGCGGGGCCCCATATCAAGGTTGCCTGCAGCAGATGAAAAAAGGGCGTCTGCATGACGAGTTGCGATGCGGTGGCGTGCCCCAAATGACTCCAGTGGTACAGCGGCTTATGTAGGTGCCGGATTCCCGCGCTTGTGCCAGGTTGCCAGATGACAGACTGGTCCACCGCTGGAAGCAGCGGATGCAGGTCGATGTGGTCGTTGTCGATGTAGTCGTCGCGAGCTGGCAGCCAAGCGCTTTCGTTGACGTCGTGTGGCCCAAAAAAGCCTGAGCTTTCGGTGTTGGAGCATGAAGTGGCGGGGCCCCATATCAAGGTTGCCTGCAGCAGATGAAAAAAGGGCGTCTGCATGACGAGTTACGATGCGGTGGCGTGCCCCAAATGCCTCCAGTGTTACAGCGGCTTATGTAGGTGCCGGATTCCCGCGCTTGTGCCAGGTTGCCAGATGACAGACTGGTCCACCGCTGGAAGCAGCGGATGCAGGTCGATGTGGTCCACACAATATGAAACAGTTTTTCACAACAAATACATAGGCTCGAGAAGGCTAGTTATGCTGTGCATTTATTATCACTAACCTGCGAAAAGCTTTTAAAATGGGTAAAGAGCCCCGCTAAGAAACAAGAAAAACAGAAAAAAAAGGTTTGCTGTGGTGCCCTATGTACATAGATTATTACATGGTTTACGGAACTTGGCCAATAGATATGACGTCGATACAGTTTTCTTGGCCCCCCCGCAAGTTGTCTATCATGCGCCCTATGATAAATAGGAAACTTGAACAGGGTGGCAAGAAAATATGATTGCGGCGTTAGACATGTGTCCCCTTTTGTGCCTTGTAACACTAGTATAGTTTATCAGATTCCTCTCAAGTGCGGGAAGACTTACATTGGACAGAGCGGCAAGTGCATCGATATTAGACTAAAAGAACACAAACATTCCCTTAACACTAATGCTTCACATCTAGCGCCACATTGTTTCAACTGCGGTTGTAAACCTTTGTTTGAAGACGAAAATTCTTTCAAGACACACATGCCAAACCACACGGGAAATAATCGAGGCATTCCACATAAATAGGTTAGCAGAGACTCGCGTTAGCCATGCATCTTTGTCTCTGTTAGAATGCGAATTTAACTGTCTTTACAACACGTGTGTTAATCTGAAGTTGCGTCTTTTCGTTGTTTCCTTTTTTGACTGCCCTACTTCCTGATATGTTTAACTGATGTCTTCATATCTTGTCATGTGCTTATGCTGCGGTTTTTTGCAATCACACACACACACACACACACACACACACACACACACACACACACATATATATATATATATATATATATATAAATATATATATATATATATATATATATATATATATATATATATATGTTCGTTTCAAATAAAATTTAGTTGAGAGTGAGCACGCTTCCTGTCTGCTTCTAGTCTGTGTCCGTGTCACTTCGCGCTACAATCCAAGAACATATGTGAACAAAACATGCCTAGTAATAACCAGTGAGCACTGCACAAAACTTGAACATGAAAACTAGTAATAGTAGACATATACTTCACTCAGGTGAACGGCAAAATATTGCAAATATCACAAAGACAGCATAAAAACTGGGCAAGACAGAGCACTGACTGTTAGTTATAGTTGCAATATGCACACCAAATCTAGACATAAAAAATCAAAACTAAACTGCCAGAAATTGTCATGTCTCTCCAAGAGACCACTGAGGAAGAAAAGGTATATTTTTTATAATTCCATCTCATAGATAACTGATCAAAATAAACTTTAGGCACATGATCCCTTGTGTGTCACAAACGCCGTTCTCATTACCTATGCATGATTAGCACCCTTGGTGAAAGAATGACTAGCACTAATGTTTTGAAGAAACACCGGTAAAAATGCTGCTTGTTCTCAACTTTCTGCTGTGACAGCACACTTGTGTGCAGTTGCAAATGCAGTTGCCTATAGAGCTCAAAACAATATGTTTTGGCTGCACAGGTACCGTCTACCGAACACCTGGTTCAAGATAGCTTGCATCTCGGAGTGTGCAGCCAGACTGGTGACACAGCATTCTTTTTTCACCTTGCCAGTTGATAAAGCCTCAGCAGCTGCAATCACCTGCGACTGCTCGTAAAGGTGTCATAAGGTCAGGCATCAAACAGATACCACGTGGCAAAACTTTCAGGGTACACTGTGTGAGTCAAGGTGTGTAATTTGTGCTTTAGTTCGGCAGCATTGCCATAGTCACAACTATTCATTGCTGCTCCTAAATTTCAACCACACACTCTAAGAACAGTTCACACTCTTTGGCTTGCCCCTTCTGCCACACAAGAATAATCGTCATCTGCCTTGATGCGTTTCCTTTCTTTAACGCTGCGAGCCCGGAACTTTCTAGTAACGAACGGCACGCGCGTTATCAGAAGGGGCACTCCAAAGGGTGTAAACTGTTCTATGCTGATAACGCGCGTGCTGTTCGTTACTGGAAAGTTCCGGGCTCGCAGCGTTAAAGAAAGGAAACGCATCAAGGCAGATGACGATTATTGTTGTGTGGCAGAAGGGGCAAGCCAAAGGGTGTAAACTGTTCTTAGAGGGCATCAACCAAATAAATTAGGACACTTCCTTCAGTACAGTGGCAGATGCTCAGCTGCAGGCTTTCTAGAACCATGCATTATCTTCAGACAGTGCCAGTACAGCCCGTAGCATATCTTTCAAGCACTCCAGACAAGTACACCGATTACATTGTATACAGAGCATCTGGTGTCCATTTACCTATAGAGGCAAGGTCACCCCTAGAACACATTTTGTGACAGGCATGCTGGACACTTTGTCCCCTGAAATGCAAGTGCCATTTGGTACTTCAGTGCCTGTAGTGTCCTTTGCATCTAAATGAATATTGAATACATAGTAATAACATGAAGACGACAAAAAAAGCCATCAGCCATCAAATGTGTGGCAAATCTGGGTGCAAGCTATTCTCTTATCAAATATACCTGCAGGCGTTGCGACCAATGTGCCCCCAAAATGTATGAGGCATTAGTCATTGCAGAGCTGTAAGGACATGACAATCCTAGGATGACTGTTCTCGAGGCTTTTTTCCCCACTTTCCATCTTTTAAAACATGTATACTGTAGTCAAGAAAACAAAAATGCTACAACTGGCGTGTGGTAAGTCTTGCGTCTTATTTCCTAGCGGCTCATTGAAACGAGCCACGATGACAAATCCAAATGCTATTACCTCATCAGACATTCAAATTTCTTAAACAATAACAAAACGAGATAGGCATTAAAGTGAGCATCACTTAAATACATTACACTGGTTTAAAGTTATTGCACCGCTTTGTGCCAGGTTAAAATATTAGAAACATCAAAAATGTTCACATTCTACGGCCAACCATGAAAAGTAAATAAAAACATCATTGAGCTTTCTTAAAGGGGTTCAGAAGCTTTACAACTGGCAGTCTTGGTGATGGACACGCTGATAGATGAGCAGCCATTCCACTGAGACGAGAATGTTGAGGGCTTCGCATGGAAGTCTGCGAGACACTAAAGAGTAGTTCTTGGTGCACATGAAGGAGGTTGCTTGCATACACGTCTGGGCCACCATACTGAACGCATGGTGTTACCGGAACTTTTTCTCCCTGCGTAGTGCTAAAGAAAGCCTGGTTAAATTTAGACAATATTTAATATGCAAGGTGTGCAGACAGGACACAAGAGTAGAGAAGTGGACAACACGAACGCAAAAAACACGAAAAATTTCATGAAATTGTTTTAATACATAAAATTTTTGTACTATATGTTATTAATTAAAAGGGTTCATAACCGCAACATATTTCATATATAAGCAGGTAGAATTATCAGCTTGGTCAGCTTGTACGAGCTCGTTTTAGGCAAGAAATCGAATTTCACAAAGACAACCTCAACACTCTTGATTGAAAAAGGAACACCTCAGATGACATGCATTCCTGTGTGTGGAAATTGCACCAATTCAAGAAAAACAAATTAAAACTGGCGCACCGATCCCGAAAAAGAATAAGCATCTGCTACTGCAAAAAGCTAATTGATTGATAGGTTTTAATAGCACAAGGGCATCTTTGGCCAAAGAGCGCCAAGTCTATAGTGTAAAAGATAAACTTAGCGCATCTTTACAAAGCAGATATATAAAGGTGACTGATGCCTCTCTGCACTACAGTTGCTTTGCTCTAGCATGAAGTCATTTTAATGCGTGCACACGTACATACACACGCTACACCCAAGTGTAACAGCTGCAGAATTAAAATTGGGCAGCAATGAAGTCGCAACCTTTAACCCTTGATCCCGAGCTGTACTAGTGACTGGAGGTAGTACCAATATCGTCAATGACGAGTCGCATTCTTTCTGCCCGATGTTAAGCTGCTCTTATTGTCAAAGATGAGTTACAGTCGGCATTGAGGGAAAGCTGCCCTCAAGAGCAGCTTTTATTTTTGTGTTATTTCTAACCAGAGACCAATTAAGTAATATGTTTTTAGAATGAGAATGACACCGAAAAAATGAGTACATGAAAAATTTGAAAAATTTGGTGCATTTTTCCGGAATCAACTTGGGGGTTCACGGGTAAAGCGGCAATCCAGAAAGTAGAAGACGTTTTGACATGTTTGCTACCAGTGAATGCTAGAAAATATGTTGGCATTCTGTAGTTTTGTCCAACAATGCAAAAGGTATTCTTAATAACTGAAGAAATAAATGGAAAGGTATCATGAAGTATATTTCGTGAATGTAATGCAGAATCACTCAACTTCTGTTACTATATAATCTCCACTCGATTAACCTACACTTTCTGAACCAGTTCAGGAGGTGCTGCATTTCACTACTCGTTCCACCAGTTCAACATGGCAGCAACTGCAAGTTGTGATTCGTTTTACTTAGTGCAGGCTTTGTACAGGGCGAGTTCACAACATTTCCTGCACTTGGCCGAAATGTAGTGCATGCTTAGGCAGCAGGTGTGGTGCCGCTTCTGCAGGAGCGAGGTGCAGAAATCAGTTTCATACAATAATTACAAGAGGGAACTCTGGGCGTGTCTACAAGAGCTGAAACAAGAACGGTTGTACCAGCATGGGAATTATGGGACGTACATCCATTTGCTTAAACTTCGCCTGTTTGGCTTAAAGCGGCTTTGTCACTTTGTGAACTAGCCATTTTCAACAATATACTGTGTAATAAATAAATAAACATCATTCAAACCATCTGACGACAGGATTCGAACACAGGAACTCTAGAACAGCAGTCTGATATTGAAACTATTAAGCCACGGAGGCATGTAACGACATTGGAGTTCAACGCCCTCATCAATTTATCGCGGGCATACCAGTGCCTTGAGACGCTTGGCGCGTTTCAATTTGGTCACCTGAACAAGCCCAATCGTTGCAATTAATAACAATTATGCGTGTTGGCGGCGTCTTTTGCACTTCGAAGAGTATAGACTGCGCTGAAATTTACAACTATATGATTTATATAGCGTATAATATACAAAGCCACAAGAACATCTGAATTCACAAGTACGAAGATCAGACAAATCCATGTGCTCCCCATCATTCCCATGGTGGTACAACGACTGCAGTGCCAGAGTTCCCTCTAGTAATTACTGTAAGAAACTCTATGGCAGAAAAAACCGTAGTGTCTGGCATTTTGTTCTGGAGTAATAAACTAACTTTTGCTGTCCCATAAATCTTACTGGTCATTAATTCCAAGTTTTAGTGCAGTGACATGTCTAGTAGGCAATTGTGGTATATTGCATAAACATTGCAAAGCCAACTGTGATGAAAGTTCAGTCTGGTAAATTGGTTATGATCGAGTAGCATAGACTACTGAAGCAATCTCAGCGATCTCTGTAAAACTAGCGAAGTAATTTTCTTATTAGCAGCCTTTAAAGAGCATTCGAGCATATGACACATGCACCTCAGATATGCAGATATTCCCTTGACTCAGCAAGAAGCGATGCTTCATGTTCCACGAGGATACTTCAATCAACGCAGTATTGGTGCTCTCTAAAAACAATGCCAATGCAGATCCAAATATTTTTCAGGGGCAACTGTTATGCCTGAAATCCTGTTAGATTACAGTTTTTTTTAAACACATGACCAGACCATGTTAGAAGTGCTTCTGAAAATCCTCCTATTTATTAGACTAGTCATATCTCTATACACAAAGGCTACTAATAAGGTCCCATGCAATATCATCATCTTAACAAAATCTTCACTCAGTAATACACATGCTGTAATACGATTTCTTTGAGACCACATTGAGATGCTGTACAAGGTGAATTTATCATTTTTAAAATGAAGCTCCTGTTCTTCCAAACGAGAAGAGAACTAAGGGTCAAAATTTTTCTTAATCACAGCTGAAAGATGCCAGGGAAGGCACGTGGAAACTCATTTGTAATTTTCTATTTAAATGTAGAAATGATAAAGGCAAATGAAAATGGTCAAAATAAAAACAACCAGTCATGGGTGGAGAAAGAACCTACAACCTTTGCATTAGGCATGCGATGCACTAACCACTGTGCTACCAAGGCAGCATTCAGCCGTCCACAATGGCCCCTCAGATTGTCGACTCTCAAACGCGGCCGTAGTACCACAGTGGTTAGTATATCACATGCGTAATGTGAACGTTATGGGTCCGTTCCCCACCCACAGGTGGATGTCTTTTCATCCACTTTCATTTCCCTTGAATTGATCATTTCTATACTTCATATAAAAAGCTAAAAACATGTTCCTGTATGCTTTCCTTGGCCTCATTATCTGCTGGCTTCTTCCAGTTCTGTTACTTCCAACACTTATACACATTCTCATCTGGTAAGTAAACAGCTTTTGCATAATGCTGGAAAAAAAATTAAATTATGGGGTTTTACGTGCCAAAACCACTTTCTGATTATGAGGCACGCCGTAGTGGAGGACTCCGGAAATTTCGACCACCTGGGGTTCTTTCACGTGCACCTAAATCTAAGCACACAGGTGTTTTCGCATTTCGCCCCCATCGAAATGCGGCCGCCGTGGCCGGGATTCGATCCCGCGACCTCGTGTTCAGCAGCGCAACACCATAGCCACTGAACAACCACGACGGGTGCATAATGCTGGAATGCAATATTAAACATTATTGCAGGGCCGTGTTACGTAGAAAGGCTTCATCGCCCAGGCAAGGTGTATTAATGTAAATCTAAAAAAAAATTTCCACTCTAGACAGCAACGCTGTGTACTGCTGTGTGCAACAGGGTTTAAAGAAAATAACTTTTCAGAAATAAAGCCGCGAAACAACGAGGAAATAGGAAAACTGGAGGAAAATTTGTGCAGTTGCATGTTAAAAATTTAGCACAGCAACAGATAAAGACATGATGAAGGAAGCGCGAGGATGGTTTATTTTGGAAGCACGAGGCAATATACTTGAAAGAAGCATATGAGCTTACATGTGGAGAAATATTGTTTGTGTAGTAGCTAAACTACGAACAGGCCTAGAACATACTGATACAAGGTGTCGAGCATGTAAATCTCACCGTGCCCTTAAATCAAAGAAACATGGCTTTCTCATGATTCGCTACACATGGCTGGCTCACACAACTTAGCCGCTTCTATATATGCCTTGTAAGTACCAGGTGGTCTGTGTGACTTGTGCAAGCTTTAAATATGTACAAGTCCCACGTAGCTGGACAGAACCAAGGTAATGTCGTTTGCCATCGTTTTGAGCCAGTGAAACCAATTTTTGCATTTTTTCTAATTAGGTAATTAGTTATTACCGATTATTTACCTGCTCAAATATTATATTCAAAGTAAAAGTGTCAGTGCGAAGATTGTAGAACATCCTGAAAAATTCCCAATCCTACTTTCTACTGCTCAATAGGTGCAATACAAACTTATTTTTTCAAGCTTGAAAGAAGCCTGTGAATGCATGCAAGAAGTGCTGTGCAACTAACCACTCGTGCACCTGAACACCATTTGGCTCCTTCTTTCATGCTAGAAAAAAACACTCTTTGAGAATATTTTAGAAATTGATCGATTATTATTGACTATGTTTTAGTAAAAACGCATGAAATAGTGTGAGTGCCACCTCCATTTTCGGCGACATGAATTGACTCCCTTTTCATGTCCAAATCCAGCTATACATTGTGCGTGTTTGAGCTGGTTCTGTAATTTAGTCTGGTTTTGACTAATTGAATCTTCGCACCCTAATAATGGAGTCTACAGCCTAAAAAGAAATTGGTATATAAACGGTCACTGTCAGTACTCCATAATCCTTTAACTTAGTGCAAAATGCTTGAGAGCCAAGAAGTTGGTAGTTCTAAGCAGTATATTTCTCATTCTGACCTGGTGTTATAGCCCAGTTACTATGATGCCATGCTGCTCAGTCATGCTGGTCACAGCTTCAATGTAGGCCATGGCTGCTGCTTTCCAATGGGGGTAAAATGCAATAACGCATACGCACTTAGATTCAGGTGTGCATTAAAGAAGCCCAGGTTCCCAAAACTTCAGGATGCGACTTTGGAATGTAATAGCCCTTAATTTAATTTTAAATCTAAAGGTGTTTATTAGGAGCAGGACATCATGAGCCTTTACTGCACGGCCATGGCACCAAGAAGCTCTGAGTAAATAAAATTTCATAGACACTCTCCACCTCTTGCAAACATTTACAAACACTTTTCTGCATGAACCTCTATTGCAGTTATATTTAGTTCCATATAGGATGTCAGAAGAAGTTTCAAACCTCTTCTTTTTACCGCTTTAAAGTTGTTGGTTATTTTGCATCTTCGTGTGTTCCGAATGCACATTTCAGTGCATCAATTTCTTCAGAAAGTGCACTCTTTATTTATTTGTGCTTGCAAAAAGGGTTCAGAAGAACTGCTGTCTGAAGATCTGTATAACAAGCAAAAAACAATTCTATGTAGGCTGCGCTAAAAGAAAGGATTGTTTTGTAAATATGTGATTTAGTTCTTTAAAAAAAAGGCAGCTGTCAGTATTCTGTTCCAAAGTGAAAATTGCCCCTACCTGGCTGTGCTTCATTTTCCGATGTTGATGGTCCATTCGGGGGCACTCAACTGACAGGCTTCACTTTGGCCATGTCTGGTGTGCTGTCAGCAGGCCCAAGGTCGATCGACATCCTCACCAAAAGTCGAGTCCGAACTCTATGAAAGAAACATATCATTTTGCTATCAGTTTTGTCATCTTGTGTGTTTTACACACGGCTGTCAGTAAAATATTCCGTCACTAAGATACTGAAAAAAATTCAAGCATTTTCTGGCAGCCAAGCTGAATACACAATAAATGAAGAACATTAAAGAGCGAATAAAGTTGTCATATTATATTGATCAAGTACAGCAGAAATGGAAATAAATCAGTGATACTGTGTCTGTTGGCTTTGAATGCAAGAAACGTAAAAACAGAAACTTGCTGCCACGCCACATTGAATTTCCCGCGTTTGCTACACCTCACCACAAGTTTGGCATCATCCGGTAATCGGGGACAGTAATCGCTTAAAATTAGGATGAACGAGCGCGGCATAAATTAACAGGATACTTAACCGGGCAATATTTGCGCATAAAACAACTCACGTAGCAAAGCTACTGTCAAATACTCGATGACGCATCTGCGGGCCGTGCGGTTTGGGCGATCAATTCAAAAAGGAAAGCGAGTCTCACTTGTTTCACGCCTACTAAGCTAAGATAGAATTCGAGTTTCCTACTAAACTATACTGGATATTTACGCTCCAAATAAAACACTGGAAATTTTGTTACGTCACATTTCATACGGATGAAAGTGAGAAAATTGCTTTTATTGTATTCTGCCCAGGCGGCATGTAGTAGCTACCACTCTCATGCAACAAAAGCGTGACAGTGGTAGTCGCGGCACGGAAAACAAACAAATACAACGCCAACGTTACGCCTCTTGAGTTAGAACTAAGCACGATGAAGACAGTTTTTTAGCCTTCATAACGCCATGAACACGACCAAACATCGAGCGAAACAACTGTCTGCTCTAGAAAATTATTACCGCTTCCATTTACATACCTATCGCTAACACAAGCAAAAGTCAAGGGGCTAGCTGTCCACAAGCCGCAGGTTAGACTGACAGCATATTACGGTAACGTAAAACAATTTCCACGCTGACTTAGCAGCCGCGGTGCGCGCTAAGTGCCGCAGTTCTCGTTTGCCGCTCGAAATTCCCACCATGATGACGGTCACTGCATCTTTCACATGAAATATTGCACGCTATGCTCCGGAGCTCACCAGGAGGGCGAAACGCATTTGCACGTACCTTAAATCCGCATGCCGGAAACACGTCGACGCTTCCGAACCCCGTACGGCCGCTTCACTTGGACGGGAGGCACTTCCATCAAACATTTCACATGCGACATGTCTCACACCGATTATGCTAACACGAGAAAATGACGCAGGCCGCATTGCGACGCCGTGCAGCCGTGCATCCTCCGATGAGCTGCGTGCGCGGACTTGCAGAGAACAGAACCATACAAAACGTTAGGCGCGAGAAGATGGCGGCTCTCGTTGCGGAGACGAAGCAGCGGTGAACCAATGTTGCCAACTGTTGGTTCCGACGTTATGCCGGCGGTGGTGGCTTTAGTGGCGTGTGTTGCGGCTGTGTAATTTTTTATTTCTTTTCCCCAAACAGTATGGTTAAGATCAGTTCTTTGTTTATATTTTTTTACTGTGTCACTTGGCATTACTTTTTTGCCTTTTTATGCGATTAAGCGGTAAATTATGGTCTCCTAGATTCGCCTGCGCCAGCTTCGCATGCAAATCTCGGAGGCCATGATACAACGCGTAAAGGATACGTCGTTCTTGCCGTTGTTAACGTTGTTAACGTTTCATTGTCGTTACTTCAACTTAGATAGAGGCGTAGTGTCCCTTTTCCCGGGGCTGGATGGGACTGGGAAGGGGACGACCAAGACGGCATCGCTCAGCGGGGGGCGGGGGAGTAGGTTGGTGTTGGTTCTTACCGCGAAATTCGCGAGCCCTGCGATTTTTTTATAATGTAAGCGCTCACGAAGCTCTCAGCGCTTATAATAGCGCTGACGAAGCTCTCAGCTCATGCCGCACTATGCGCTTTTCGCAGATCCCTTTCAAGATAGGTGTACGCGCGTCTGTTTTCAAAGCGAAGTAAACGGTGAGAACACAGCGCGTGAAGTTTTAAGCAGTGGGCGCACTCTGTCCGCATTGCAGTTCGCTTTCAAGATACGGTTCACGCGGCCGGGCCACAAGAAGCCGCCGCCGGAGAACGGTTGATAATCGTTCGACGGGGATGAGAAGTGCTAAAGAGCGATAACAGTTCAAAATGAAAGGAACGTCACTAGCGCACCTGGCCCCGCCACCTGCAGTACTTTGCTTGCGCCATTCGCTTGGCGCCGCCGACCACAGCAGCTCGTGTCGCCGCAGCACTGTCGCTTATACACGTCGGATCAAGTTTCATAACATTGATAACGACATGGACTGCGTGTAGATGAGGAAGAATCACAGTGCTTACGCATACTCAGACAAATCCCAGAGGAGTTCCTGTGTGATTTTCTTTACTGAAAATGTGCAGTCGGCGGTGACCCAGAGTTGACAATGCATGTAAGAAGGGTGCGAAGCTTTTCTTTTTATGTGAGTCTTGCCCAGCTCACAAAGATCTGCTCAAACTGAGACTTGCTGATGGCTGTATGTGTTTTTTTTTATTGTCGCATGCCCTCGAACAACCATGAATCCAGCTGTGTAATTGTATTAGAGCAGTATTCACGTCCAAAAGGAAATGCAGCCGGTAATTGGGCTGCCTAAAGTTTGCGGCCTGGTGACAGCTCCCCTCCCCCATTTCCCTTGACAAGTTAGGGGGAGGGGTCTAGAGCAATCTTACACCCCCCTCCCCACAGTGGCGTAGCCAGAAAAGTTTTCGTGTGAGGGAGGGGGGGGTCCCAACTGACCGTGGAGGGGGAAGGAGCGGGGCCATTGCCATAGTAGCAAAATATTTACTGTTAGTGATCGTTACAAGTGCCCGGCGTGCCCCCCTTGGCTACGCCGCTACTCGCCACCCCCCTCCCCCGCAATCGAAGCAAATCGAGCTATGAGAACGTGCATGACATAACATGAATGACATGCCGCGAAGCTGGCATGGATGTCGTGACATCATCATCATCTGCCTATTTTGATGTCCATCGCAGGACGAAACCTTCTCCTGCGATCTCTAATCCCTGTCTTGTGCTGTTTCCACGTGTCTTCAAGTTTCCTAATTCCATCATGTCCACCTTATTCTCTGCCGTCTTCGACTGTGCTTCCCTTCCCTTAGCACCCATTCTGCAACTCCAATAGACTAGCAGTTATGTCCCTTACGCATTGAAATGTCTGCCCAGCACGACTTCTTCCTCTTGATGTTAACGAGAATATCAGCTATCCCCGTTCGCTCTCTAATGCACATCGCTGTCTTACAGTGTATTACCGTCATGCCTAATATTTTTTCATTTCATCGATCGTTGCGCGGTCCTCAACGTCTTCCCAAGCTTCTTTGTTAACTTCCAAGTTTTGGCCTCATACGTTAGTAACGGCAGAAGGCAATGATTAGCAGTAAGCTCCATGGTCATGATTTAGTAATGCCTGCCGTAAGCTCTCCAACTAATTTTTTTTTATTTTTGTTAAGTTCCTTGATCAGAGGCCTCTGCGAGTAATTAACCTCAATAAACGTATTTCTGCGCAGGTTCTAGAGGCTCACTGCCGACCATGACATTTTGTTCTCTCGCCAGGCTGTGGAACATTACTTTTCTCTTCTGCATACTAACTTTCAATCAGACTTTTACAGTTTCTGCGCTAAGGTCCTCAAACGTTTGTTGCAAATAGTCTGCAGCGTTGCTGAGTATGCCAATGTCATCTACAAACCGTAAGTTGGTGAGCTATTTACCGTTAGCCCCCACTCCTAACCATTCCCAGTCCAACTGGTTGCACACCTTTAAGTATTCAGTGATAGCATTGTAAATATTTTGCCATTGATCATGCGAAGCCTTTTGCAGATATCTGGCTATGCAAAGTCGGCGCGTTAGTGTCATCCGTACGATATCAACATTCGTGGGAAACTTCAATTTCGACCGCTGTTCGGAGTCAGTGCGCCGCTGCCTAGACGCCCCGATCTAATCATTCCAGCTACCTGATTCAAGCGCAGATAGCACGCGTTTCATGTATAGCCAATATAAACGCGTTAACTGCCAATGTTCACTTATCATATACTGTAAGCGTGTTCACTCACTCCCCTATAATTAGGGTGTAAATTAGACAGACTGGTGTGTTCCAAGGGTGTTTTCTTATTGAACGCCCTTTTCCGTTAAAAAAGGGTGTTTCAAGGGTGTTTACAAGGGTAAAAAGATAAGTACACCCGCAATACACCCATAAGGGTGTGACAATTTTAAGAGTGTACGCCGTCATAACACCGTCGCGTTCTCACAATCATTCCTTCCTAGGACTTCAGTCGACTGGAATAATCTGCCTACATTATTAGTAAGCGTCAGTGACCCCACTCGTTTTAAGAATGCACTAATCAACATAAGATAATGTATGGTGGCAAATGGCATAATTATATACTTATTCGTGAACATTGTCTGCTTGCTAAAGTGTACTCTTTCTGTATTTTCATGTTATGTAAGTCTCTGTTATTTGTCATGAATGCATTACTAGTTTTTTCATATTGCTTTGTTCATTGGAAATTCCTTGAACTATTCCTGTATTTTTTACTCTTGGAATGTATTCTCGCCCCTCCCCTCTGCAATGTACAATTATGTACCTTGAGGGTATCACAAATAAATAAATAAATAAATAAATAAATTTGTACAAGAAGACGCAAGGATTGATCAGAAGCCAGAAGTTAATGCATAACCAGCCCCATGATGATGACTTATTGGCAACCCCTTTGAAACATGGGGGTCACAAGTAGTCAACCTAGCCTGCCTGAGTTACTCAAGTGCGCTATACATACTTTTGATTCTTTTACTTTTGTATACATCTCTTCATCAAAACGTTCACATCCCACATTGTAGCGCTACCTAAGCCTGTAATGGATAGGGTCGTGTCAATCGACTCTCTTCCACCAATACCGCAAAGGTCTGTTCCCTGCAGGGGCGTCTGCGCCAGTAGGCGTTCGGTGTGTCGCGAGACCGCGGAGACGAGCACACGAGGGTCGGCTCCTACCGCGTTTAATCGTACGTCATTTAGCCATCTCCGGCGGAGAAGGGAATCCTGGGGTTGAGCCGAAGCGAGTGTTTGGAACTTTCGTATTTCTCTTTTATTTTTTAGAGCTTTCCTACCTTCTCCTAAGACATGCTAGGACGTACATGTTAGATATAAAGAGCTATCCAAACAACAAAGCATGAAAGCGCATAACTGAAGAGCTGAAGCTGTTAAACAAGAAGAAACTAAGCGACATTAGAAATGTTAACATGGGAAGCATTGAGAAAGCAGTAAAAAGTGGCCACAGCATCAAATAAATAACAAGGAAACTTGGCATAGAACAGGACAAGATGTATGTAGTGACATGTAAGCAGGTAGAGTCATCAGGAACTTCGGTCACATAGTAAAATCAGCAAAATTGGGTACTGACCTGTGTAGTACCTAGAGCTGCCACCAAACCTTAATTGGAAGCAAGGATTAACAGGATACAGAGGCTCCGCATAACTAGCGGTGAAGCTAGAAAGGCGTTGGAACACACGTTCCTGGGAAAAGAAGCAGGAGGTGATTGAATAATTGTTTACTTAATAAAAGATGGAGGAGATATTATTGCTTGACATGCTTGCATACCTTTATACGCAATACTTCACAACGTGAAGTGCACAAGAGAGCTGGAAGATGGCCAACCTTGTACTAATCAATAGTGAGGGAGAGGTTAAAGAATTGTACATATGAATATTAGGTTGGCATTCAATGATGTGTCAGATATTCACCAAGACAAATTTTAATACAACCAGGGCAACAATCTACTTCAATCAACCTAAAGAACAGGCTGGCTTCAGAAAGCGACATTCTACAATAGATGAGGTCTACGTCATCAATCCGGTAATTAGGGTACAATCGATGTCTCTATATAGCTTTCATAGATTATGAAAAGGCATTTGATTCAGTAGAGATACAAGCACTCACGGAAGCATTGTGTGATTATGCCGTACAGGAGGCACACGTGAATATCTTGGGAAATTTTATTTATACATACTCCATGTCAATCATATGCCCCTAGCAGGAGTGACACGCATACATTTAGAGAAACGTAGAAATATCAGACATATGAACCTAAAACAAAAGTGGAAAGTACACAACATAATACGTGCATGACTGAAAAAATATGCCATAAGAAAAGACAAAGAATACTTTTCCTCCGTTAACTAAAAAGAAATGTAGCTCTTGGAGAAAATTATTAGATTTAAATGCAATGGATGGTTTAACTGCGAGTCGGCCTAGTTGGAAGATTCATTTTTCAAAATCCTTTGTGCGCAAACAAACCGAGACGAAAAAGAGGAGCAACACAAGGACGAGCGCTCGTCCTTGTGTTGCACCTCGTCTTCTTCCTTGTTTGTTTGCGCACAAAAATATTTTTAAGCAATGTATGGTTTTGTTCCAATTTTTGGTGGTTCTCGGGAAGAAAGAGTGCTGATAGGAATTGGTTTTTACGAAAATTGGTGGCAGTGAATGTTTAGCTGCACGTCTTGTTCTCCTGCTGGTATAAGGTATCCAACAGTCTAGAAGATCTTTGAAGAAAAGACAGTGCTACAAAGACGCGGACTAAAAGAAGAACATGCAAGACGAACCGGCGCCTGCCCATCGTACATGTTCTTCTTTTAGTCGGCGTCATTGTAGTGTTGTTATTTCTTCAAGTATGTTACACCAACTCGCCCACATCAAGAGCCTGCTGGAAGATCTTTAAGTACCTTCCCTGAAAGACTGTTGTACAACTGCATCAATCAATATATTTTCCTGAGTGTTTCCTATGTGGCAATATTGTTTGCCCTCATGATCTGTGCAAAGTTTTCCGAAAGTAAGCTTTGCCGAATTCCATTGTACATTAGAAGGACTTCTTGCTGGGTGAGTTGGCACATATTAGCAAACAGTTTTATATCTGTGCAAACAAAGGACCGCAGAGAAATAGCACACAGGACAGGGGCAGTACTTGTGTGCTCTCTCTGTGTGGTCGTTTGTTAGCGCAGTTGTAAAATTGTTTTCATTGCACATGCTTGAGTTGCAAAATTTATTCGGTGTGTGTGGGTCCCACAGGCTTGAAGCATATTCTCACGTAATTCTGACGCAGGAATTATACACTAAAATCTTTGCACTTACTAAAACACTTCCGCGTTTTCTTTTCTTAAAAAACATCATTTTTCAAAAGCTGAAGCACAGGTATTTGCAAAGTGCATGAATCATGATACTCTCTTGTTTAATATTACGCCAAGATGATTATATCGGTTACCTTCATGACATGTGTGATTTCGAAAGTATTAAGCGAATGTGCACAGTCTTTTTTTTTTAGTACAGCAAAGAAGCGCCGTCTTTTCTCCATTTTACTCCATACCGCACATTTTACGCCATTGTCAATAGGGAGAATCACCGATTGCAAGGACACGTGGTCCTCTGTGCAGCATACCTCTTTCAATGCCACACAATGATCCCATGAAGTCTGATTGAACTACCATCCTGTACGAGATCAGCCAACACACTCAAATAAATAAATAAATATTACAAATGCCCCAGGACACTGCCTTGGGGAACTTCAGACGTATATATGCGTGAGTACAGTTGAAATTCGATTTAACGCAGCGATGACCACACTCAAATAATTTCATTAAATCGGTAGGTTCGTAACGCCGAGAAGGAGATTGTTGGGTCCTTGGAAATCTAAAATTGTTGCATAGCGATAGCCAAAAACTATCGCGGCATTGTATTTTCCGCTAAGCCGCGCCTGCGCGTGTGAAATGTCCGTGACGGCCTCGCGAATTTCTTGTTTGTGAAAACAAAAGAAAGAACAAAACACAGCTCGATTTCCTGAACTGGAAATGTTGAATTTTGCAGTGTAAAAAGCTCCTTATCTTAGCCTGCGTGCGCTTCACAAGCAGCGGGCACTTCTCCCACCAGCGCTCGCAATGCGTCCTCGGTTCCGTCGTGGGCTCCCAGAAAACCGCCTCGAGAGATCTACGGCTTGGAGTGGAGCTGCGACGTCTTGCGGATTGTCCACATGTTCCGACTGCTCGGGTGCACCCACCGGTTGCATCGCGTTTGTCGCTCCCATCCGTGTTAACGCACAGCAAGAGCGTCATTGTTAGCTCTGTTTGCCACCGCGGTGAAGTTTACCCTTTTGTAGAGAGCTTCTTCCTCGGCAGAATTTGAAAAAAGAAGGCCGCTCTCATTGGCACTGTAGATGCCTTCTGGGGCGTGGCGTGCTACGATCTCGGGCACGTTCCCAAACAACCGCTCACCGGCTTCCGCCCAGTTGATGCTGCCGGACTCGCTGCTTAATACCCTTCCTACAATCTTGTATCACTCTTTAAACCGTGCGAGCCAACCTGGGCTCGCTTTGAATTCTTAGAACCACCCGCCGTGGTTGCTCAGTGGCTATGGTGTTGGGCTGCTGAGCACGAGGTCGCGGGATTGAATCCCGGCCACGGCGGCCGTATTTCGATGGGGGCGAAATGCGAAAACACCCGTGTACTTAGATTTAGGTTCACGTTAAAGAACCCCAGGTGGTCGAAATTTCCGGAGTCCTCCACTACGGCGTGCCTCATAATCAGAAAGTGGTTTTGGCACGTAAAACCCCATAATTTAATTTTTAATTCTTAGAACAACAGAAAGCTGAGCTAGTTGGTAAGGATTCATTATGCGAGAAAGGTGAGGCGTGCAGACAGGACACAAGAGAAGAGAAGTGGACAACACGAACGCCGACTATCAACAAAACTCATCTGCGCATGGAATGGTATCAGCTCTGGAATGGTATCACCATGTGTCAGTCGGGTACATGTGCCGGTCTACGTGAGAGGTCGCTGTTAAGGCACTTAATCTCTTCCTTATGTAAAGTAATCGAAGGCTGACTAACGCACGCCTTTTCACCTTTATAGATATGCCATACCTCTACCATAAGACGCGTATCTTCATTCTTGTGCCTGTGCAATATCGCGCATTCGTCTAACTCTGGCGTGCAGTTACAATCTTGGCAATGTAGGTAAAGATTAGAGGGCGATCCACCGGTTGATGACCTTTTACGTTCCGTTAGCCTCTGGTTGATACACTGTCCCGTTTGCCCTACGAAGAACTGGCCACAGCGAAAGGGAACTTTACATACCACACCCATACGACAGTCAGTAAAACTGTTGCTCTTATTGTGCATCACAGGACCAATATCTGTTCTTTTCTTGCCTTTAACCTGCTCCTTTTTCTTCTGCACGGCAGCGCATATCTTACCTAGCTTATTGGGAGCAGTGAAAAGAACATTAACATCACATCTACTTGCAACTTTTTTAAGCCTGTGCGATACCGAATGAATGTACGGAATAGCCGCTACTCTTTTTCTGCTATTACTGCCTTCTGTAATCACGCCCGGCCCCCTCGAAACCGACTCCTTTAGGCGTTCAGCCACAGTGGCCACTGCTGCGCTAGGATAACCTGCTTCTAATAGGCGCCGGACCTGTGCATTAAAACTGGCGCTCATTTTGTGCATACAGGATCTTATGGAGGACGATTAAAGTTCATCAAGAAATTTGCTCAGCGAAGCGTGATTTAGTTTCTACACATTTCCTTGGTCTTCGAACAAAATCACGTTTGTTGGCAGTGCTCCCCATGATGTTCGAAGCCGTTGTTAAATTTTCAATCCAAACATTGCAAAGTAGTAAAAAACGGAATTGCCATGTCGTGCCTTAAGTCGTCGCTCCCCAGATCCTGCATGCACAAAATGAGCGCCAGTTTTAATGCACAGGTCCGGCGCCTAAAAGAAGCAGGTTATCCTAGCGCTGCAGTCGCAACTGTGGTGAACACCTACAGAAGTCGATTTCGAGGGGAAGAGACGGGATTACAGAAAGCAGTATTAGCAAAAAAGGAGTAGTGGCTATACCGTACATTCATTGAGTATCGCACAGGCTTAATAAAGTTGTAAGTAGATATGATGTTAATGTTGCTTTCACTGCCCCAGTAAGCTAGGTAAGATATGCACTGCCGTGCAGAGGAAAAAGGAGCAGGTAAAAGGCAAAGAAAGAACGATATTTGTCGTGTGAAGCACAATAAGAACAACTCTTTTACTAACTGTCGTATGGGTGTGGTATGTAAAGTTCCCTTTCGCTGTGGCCAGTTCTTCGTAGGGCAAACTGAACGGTGTATCAATCAGAGGCTAACGGAACATAAAAGGTCATCAACCGGTGGATCCCTACATTGCCAAGATTGTAACTGCACGCCAGAGTTAGATGAATGCGCGATGTTGTACAGTCACAAGAGTGAAGATACGCGTCTTAAGCTAGAGGCATGGCAAATCTATAAAGGTGGAAGTGCGTGCGTGAGTCAGCCTTCGATTACTTTACATAAGGAAGAGATTAATGCCTTAACATCTATCTCTCAGTTTGCGCCGATGAGTTTGGTGTCTTCTTTCTTCTTTTCACCTCAGTGCTCCTTTCAGTTGATAGTCGGCGTTGGTGTTGTCCACTTCTCTTGTGTCCTGTCTGTGCACCTCACTTTTTTTGGATTCTTGGTGCCCGAGAAAGCAGGCGAAACGATGTGCTTGCTATTGGACCATTTCCCGATCAGTGGAATGTACTTCGTTCGCATATCCATAAACCATGTAAAGACGGCGTCCTCCAGCTTTTCGTATGGCGTGGTCTTCAAGCTTCCTTTTCTTGGATACGTTTCCGGAGGAAGCGCCACGAATGATGGCGTCCTTTCCTCAAGATGGTTGAAAGAGTGCTGGCCGGGACGCCATGTTCGGCGGCCCCGTCGGATTCCTTGTGTCCACTTGCGACAGCGTGAATTATGTCCACCTTTTCTTCGAGGTAAACCATTTTCATTTTCGTCTTGGGAGGCTTTATGTCAGGGCGATGCAGGCTTCGTAGGAGGTTATGTGAAGACATGAAAGGCTGCCGATAGCAAAGACGCGGAGAAGGAATGCGGTGATTGTGCGAGCAGGCCGAGCAAGTTGCGAGACGTTATATGACACCTGTCGCATACACCATGAAATAACGAAAGAAACCACCGCCGCCCTTAGCACCCTCCGAGTCTGTTCCGTCGATGAGCTTCGTCAAAATAAAGCAAGGGCCGTGACTAAGGCGACTAAGTGCTTTATCGTGATAGCTTTAGACACGTTAGCACGCTCGAAGGAAAACCCGTTGTGTCGAAATTAGAACGATATCACCAGTATTTTCACTTAATTATTCAGGGAAAGCTTCATTAAATCTGGTTTCGTGACCAAGTTACTTTTCTTAATTCGGCTGGATGACAAAATTGAACACTATTAGGTACCTGCTGGGGAATAATAAGTTCGTCATAGATCGCGAATTCCGTAAAATGGGGTTTCGTTAGGTCGAGTTATGACTGTATGTGAAATATCTACTAAGGTTCTATAGCTACCTCGTTTCTTTACAAGAAAAGTAGAAACTTGCCTATCAGTAAATGGGCCAGGCAGAGAGACACAATATCTACAATGCCATTCATTGCCTGGTTATAAGAGATATTCAAGCTATTAGACTAGGATGGAAGGCGCAGGAGTAAGAATCAACTGCGAATATCTCAACAACCTTCGTTTTACAGATGACATGATCCTGTTGAGCAACAGTCCGGATAAATTGCAAGAAATAAGTGAGGACCGTAACCGAGGAATGTAAAGTTGGGTTGAATATTAATATGCCGAAGATAATGGCTACATTCAACAGCCGGCAAAATGAGCACGACTTCATTATTGCCAGCCAGCCTTTAGTATCTGTGCAGGGGTACGTTTATCCAGGTCTCACAGGGGACCCAGTTCATGAGAAGGAAATTTACAGAAGGGTAAAAGTGGATTATATGGCTGGCAATACGAAATCGCGATAGGGAGCGTACCGCTCTCATTGAAGAAAAAGTGTTTACTCTACTAGTGCTACCACATGGGGCAGAAACTTGCAGGTTCATAAGCTCGAGAACCAGCGCGCACTGAGCGACGTAACGAAAACGTTACTTTAAGAGACGGAAATAGAGTGGTGTGAATTAGAGAGCAAACTCCAATTTCCGATATTCTACTTGACAATAGGATAAAGAACATCGCAGTTTAGCGCGAAAGGTGAAGCATCAATTGCGATGGCAAATAACACAGCTATAGAAAGTGAGTATAGCAGTTTTACCGGCCATGTAAAGTTGTAGACTGAAATACATTTTAGGACACACACTAAATAAGAATGGTAGTGTCACGCGTGCACAGAAAGACAAAAACAGGTATCACTTGGTCACCGTGGACCATCACTGTGAAAATGGTGGCGTCAAGAATAGCGACAGCAGCGAGCGAATCGACCTTCGGACTGCGTCTCGCTTCAACGCCAACTTAGATAACCGGTCAAGTATTAAGAGTTACAGAACGGGCGCTAAGGGAAGAGAAGCACAGTCTAAGACGTCTGAAAAGGTGAGGTGATGAAATGAGGAAATTTCCAGGTGCAAGTGGGAATCAGTTTAGAACTTCGAGACCACTGAGAGGGGCGCTCGTCGTGCTGTGCACATAAAAATAGGTTGTTGATGATGATGATGATGATGACGATGAGATATTGTCACCTCTATCATAGCACACACCCTGTGACCTTGACCAGTGTGAGCCTAATATGATCTTTAGAAAAGAAGACCAGCGTGTTTTCATTGTACATCTTTATGTACAATGAAACACCAACAACAACACAACACCAAATGGTATGGGAAAAGTGTTCACATTGTTGCAGCCACTTTGCTACAATTGCTCGTAACGTAATCGTCATTGCGATAACAGGATTTTGAAATTTGCCAAGTATCCGTAAGAGGCGGGCGTTGAAGTGCGTTCGCGCTTTGTTGCGGAATCTATGGGCGGCAATAACTACGGGCACGATTTCCTGCAGGAGCCTGCGCTTGCTTCTCTAAGCTCACGAGGTGGTCTGATATGGTCACTTTAGGAGGCACACACACACCGAGGGCGACCAGAGCTGCAGGCCCGTCAGACCGTGGCGGCCCGGTCGTCGGCGCGCGAACGGTGGCGCCGCCTCGCCTTCCGGCTCTGCAGGTAGGGCACGCCAATGAGCACCACGCCGGCAGCGTACATGGAGACGCCGGCGAGGATGAAGCCCGGAGCGTACGAGCCACTCACGTCGTGTACCCAGCCTGCGAGGACATGAGCACTCGCTGCGCTTATGACATAAAACGCTTTCTCGATTCAACATGTACCGACAGGCCGCACTCTGTTAGCGCGTATGACGCTTTGCGCGCAGTCACCACTCTAGCAGAGTCTTATGATTACATCATAATACGACACTCTCTCCAATGTGCCTTAGTTGGCGGTCATTTCTCCCAATTTCCTGGCTTGGGGCATCGTCCGCCGGTGTTGGCAGCCAGCCAAGCTCCTGTCTCGGCATAAATCTAGTGAAAAGCGCTATTTTTCAAACTATAGACCTACATGAATATCGCTTGCCTCCAATCCCGGTAAGCTGTTGGAGCACATCGTGCACAAGAATACTTTGAATCGAATCTCCGACATACAGCGTGCGTCTCGTCGTGGTTTCAATACAACACAACTGGTGGAATTTTCTTATGACAATACTAGCAATCTTGACAGTGGCAATGACATTGATGTGGTATATGTAGGCTTTTGCAAAGATTTCGACACGGTTATGTAGAAGCTACTAAGTAAACTAAACGTAATTTTAACTAATCCTCGACTTATCGACTGGATAGCTAGCTTTCTTAACTCTAGCTCTCAATCCGTTTTATGGAATTCTACTTCGTCCTCAAGTGTAAATGTAATAGTAGGTGTGCCGCAGGGCTCTGTTCTGGGAGCCTTGTTATTTTTAATATTTATAAATGGCCTTCCCGCCAATATTAAGAGAAAAGTACGTCTGTATGGCGATGACAGTGTCCAATACCAGGTAATTGCTTCTCCTAGTGATCACCAGATATTGCACCTGGTGTACGGATTGGAAGATGTGCATTAACTTTTAAAAGCCGATGTAGGGCCATTTACGAAAATCTTTTTTTCTTCACAGCAAGTCTACGCTTTCAACAGCCCAATCGTTTCCCGGCCACATGTGTACAAATACCTTGGAATCATCTTCGCACACAACATGCAGTGGTCACGGCATATTGATCACATTACAACTAAAGCATTAAGAAAATTAAGCTACTTAAGTTGAACGTTATCTAAATTGTTAGAATAAAGTAAATCACTCATGTATAAAACACTCATTCGCCCTGTGGTAATGTACGTTTCATGCGTCTCGAACGTACATAAAGTGCGCGACCTTAAGAGAAATTGAATCGGCACAACACAGGGCTATTCGTTTTATTTGTCATCGCTACAATCGGGATTTTTTGCACTCGTCCGCAATGAATTCGTTGAATTTATCTCTTGAATGCATTCCATGAAGCCATTCCATTTATTTATTCACTCGTTTTGTCGACTATCCGCTGATGATTATATCGCGCCTGTCAGTGCTTTGCCGCATTGCCATTTGGGCGTGTTGGTGAACTGACTTGGAAAGTAAATTTAGCGACAGCAAACAAGGACAGAAGGGAGACGACACCACAATGCGCATTGGGGTGTCGCTTTCCTTCTGTCCTTGTTCGATGGCGCTAAATAGGCTTTCCAGGTGCTTTTCCAACTAGACGCTGTCAGAAAAGAGGTGAGGCGTGCAGGCAGGACACAAGAGTAGAGAAGTGGACCAACACGAACACCACTTCTCTACTCTTGTGTCCTGTCTGCACACCTCACCTCTTGTTGTGCATAAAGAATCCTTACCAACTAGCTCAGCTTTATGTCGTTCTAAACGTTGTCAGAACCTCGACCTAAGGCCTTTGTTCGCGAGCACTAACATGTTCAAACACAGTTATTTCCCAAGAGTTGTCGAATGCTGGGAGGAGTTGCCCAATTCTGTTGATGAATTGGCACTGTCAGATTTTGTTAAAGCACAAGTGTGATTACAGTGCTGTCCTTTTTTTCCCTTATGTTCAACTACATTTTAGGTCAGTTTCCTGTATTTGCAGCACTCCGCTCCTGCAACAGCCATGCATGGGGCTGCAGTATTTCAAAATAAATTAGTAAATCATAATGAGTGGTGGATAATGGAGAATGAATCCATTGCACTCGTTCATACTGTAGCGCGTACATTGTGTATCGATCGTTGAACTGTTTTCTGGGGACCGCACTTCACCCGCTACGGACCCAATGGTACCGCTCAGCGCTAGACACGCCTGCGTGCATCAGAATTTTCTGGAAAGTTATCTTTGATTTCGCCTGTGTCCTATGCTGCCGCCAAACGTTGTGCGATAATATTGTTTGCGCGAAGCGAAAAGCGTTCTACTTTCAAGAGGCACGGGAGCACCAGCGATTGGGCGGGAAGCTTTGACGAGTAACGGGTGCTGACCCCTAGATCAGATCTTGACGATTGACGACGGAGCCCGCTACTATCATTGTGCTAAGTGTTATGCTGGGCACAGGTTCGCCCAATAAGCAATTACTTTTCGTGACTTGCACAGTGCCACTAAAGTTCTGCACCATGTACGGTGCAACCGAGTCACGTCCTCTTTGTAACAACAATAGCCACAGGCTCTCTGGGTCTGTGTTTTTCCATATGTAGTAGACTTTTGGCAATTTGAACTCGTTTAATGCGACATTTTATGTGAAACCACAAGAGAGTCTCAGCGAGAAACTATTCATGGCTATGGAAGGAAATCTCGCATAGTCTGAGCGCGAAAGCATGTCACTTTCGATCCCTAGCGGCGCCCCACCATGTGCGCAGCAGTTAATATAAACTTTAAAATCCAAGAAGTTCAGCGGATGACACTACTGGTTTTCTTGGCCACAACAGTGACGGCAGCCACTGGTCTTGCAGGGATGATGACTTGCGCTGGGCCCTTCGAGATATCTGATCCGACGACTTTGTCAGCGCCAACGACAGTTTTGTGGTTTTGGGCTACTTACTTCAGATTACATGATAGTAATCGCAATACTGCATTAAGTCGCGGAAAAGAAGTTCCACCGCGGTATCCCTGTACCCATGTTAAGTTGGTGAGCTAGAGGTCGCGGGTTCAGCCCCGCCCGTGGCGGCCACATTCCGCTCTTGTCGGAACGCAACATTGCTCTTGCACCGTACCCTGGCTGCCCATTAAATAAACCCAGGCACTGAAAATTTATCCTGAGCACCCCACGACGGCGCGTCGTATCCGGTCGTGATTTTATTCTGCAATACCCCCGACTTTAAATTCTAATGAACTTCGAGCCATAAAAAGGATTTCACTACCTTTATTGTAATGCCTTTTGTTAATGTGGCTGTTTGGATGATTCGGCTAAATTCGGCCACTGGCAGCGGCGGCAGCATTGGAGACACACGGCTTACGCTTGCGTGTCGTATTTTGGTCCTTACAGATGCCTACAATCGAGCTGACAACAATTCTGCGTTGACCAAAGCCGTGCGACTGCGCACATCTTCCCATCGGACATCGTGATCTGCGATCGACAGCAGCCGTGACGCCCACTAGGAGCAGCTCCGCATAAAAGGGGATGCTGGCACCTTGAAGCTTCACTGGCAGCGGCGGCGGCATTGGAGACACAAGGCTTGCGCTTGCGTGTCGTATTTTGGTCCTTACAAATGCCTACAATCGAGCTGACAACAATTCTGCGTTGACCAAAGCCGTGCGACTGCGCACATCTTCCCATCGGACATCGTGATCTGCGATCGACAGCAGCCGTGACGCCCACTAGGAGCAGCTCCGGATAAAAGGGGATGCTGGAACCTTGAAGCTTCACTGGCAGCGGCGGCAGCATTGGAAACACACGGCTTGCGCTTGCGTGTCGTATTTTGGTCCTTACAGATGCCTACAATCGAGCTGACAACAATTCTGCGTTGACCAAAGCCGTGCGACTGCGCACATCTTCCCATCGGACATCGTGATCTGCGATCGACAGCAGCCGTGACGCCCACTAGGAGCAGCTCCGGATAAAAGGGGATGCTGGCACCTTGAAGCTTCACTGGCAGCGGCGGCAGCATTGGAAACACACGGCTTGCGCTTGCGTGTCGTATTTTGGTCCTTACAGATGCCTACAATCGAGCTGACAACAATTCTGCGTTGACCAAAGCCGTGCGACTGCGCACATCTTCCCATCGGACATCGTGATCTGCGATCGACAGCAGCCGTGACGCCCACTAGGAGCAGCTCCGGATAAAAGGGGATGCTGGAACCTTGAAGCTTCACTGGCAGCGGCGGCAGCATTGGAAACACACGGCTTGCGCTTGCGTGTCGTATTTTGGTCCTTACAGATGCCTACAATCGAGCTGACAACAATTCTGCGTTGACCAAAGCCGTGCGACTGCGCACATCTTCCCATCGGACATCGTGATCTGCGATCGACAGCAGCCGTGACGCCCACTAGGAGCAGCTCCGGATAAAAGGGGATGCTGGAACCTTGAAGCTTCACTGGCAGCGGCGGCGGCATTGGAGACACAAGGCTTGCGCTTGCGTGTCGTATTTTGGTCCTTACAGATGCCTACAATCGAGCTGACAACAATTCTCCGTTGACCAAAGCCGTGCGACTGCGCACATCTTCCCATCGGACATCGTGATCTGCGATCGACAGCAGCCGTGACGCCCACTAGGAGCAGCTCCGGATAAAAGGGGATGCTGGCACCTTGAAGCTTCACTGGCAGCGGCGGCAGCATTGGAAACACACGGCTTGCGCTTGCGTGTCGTATTTTGGTCCTTACAGATGCCTACAATCGAGCTGACAAGAATTCTGCGTTGACCAAAGCCGTGCGACTGCGCACATCTTCCCATCGGACATCGTGATCTGCGATCGACAGCAGCCGTGACGCCCACTAGGAGCAGCTCCGCATAAAAGGGGATGCTGGCACCTTGAAGCTTCACTGGCAGCGGCGGCGGCATTGGAGACACAAGGCTTGCGCTTGCGTGTCGTATTTTGGTCCTTACAGATGCCTACAATCGAGCTGACAACAATTCTGCGTTGACCAAAGCCGTGCGACTGCGCACATCTTCCCATCGGACATCGTGATCTGCGATCGACAGCAGCCGTGACGCCCACTAGGAGCAGCTCCGGATAAAAGGGGATGCTGGCACCTTGAAGCTTCACTGGCAGCGGCGGCAGCATTGGAAACACACGGCTTGCGCTTGCGTGTCGTATTTTGGTCCTTACAGATGCCTACAATCGAGCTGACAACAATTCTGCGTTGACCAAAGCCGTGCGACTGCGCACATCTTCCCATCGGACATCGTGATCTGCGATCGACAGCAGCCGTGACGCCCACTAGGAGCAGCTCCGGATAAAAGGGGATGCTGGCACCTTGAAGCTTCACTGGCAGCGGCGGCGGCATTGGAGACACAAGGCTTGCGCTTGCGTGTCGTATTTTGGTCCTTACAGATGCCTACAATCGAGCTGACAACAATTCTGCGTTGACCAAAGCCGTGCGACTGCGCACATCTTCCCATCGGACATCGTGATCTGCGATCGACAGCAGCCGTGACGCCCACTAGGAGCAGCTCCGGATAAAAGGGGATGCTGGCACCTTGAAGCTTCACTGGCAGCGGCGGCAGCATTGGAAACACACGGCTTGCGCTTGCGTGTCGTATTTTGGTCCTTACAGATGCCTACAATCGAGCTGACAACAATTCTGCGTTGACCAAAGCCGCGCGACTGCGCACATCTTCCCATCGGACATCGTGATCTACGATCGACAGCAGCCGTGACGCCCACTAGGAGTAGCTCCGCATAAAAGGGGATGCTGGCACCTTGAAGCTTCACTGGCAGCGGCGGCGGCATTGGAGACACAAGGCTTGCACTTGCGTGTCGTATTTTGGTCCTTACAGATGCCTACAATCGAGCTGACAACAATTCTGCGTTGACCAAAGCCGTGCGACTGCGCACATCTTCCCATCGGACATCGTGATCTGCGATCGACAGCAGCCGTGACGCCCACTAGGAGCAGCTCCGGATAAAAGGGGATGCTGGCACCTTGAAGCTTCACTGGCAGCGGCGGCAGCATTGGAAACACACGGCTTGCGCTTGCGTGTCGTATTTTGGTCCTTACAGATGCCTACAATCGAGCTGACAACAATTCTGCGTTGACCAAAGCCGTGCGACTGCGCACATCTTCCCATCGGACATCGTGATCTGCAATCGACAGCAGCCGTGACGCCCACTAGGAGCAGCTCCGGATAAAAGGGGATGCTGGCACCTTGAAGCTTCACTGGCAGCGGCGGCAGCATTGGAAACACACGGCTTGCGCTTGCGTGTCGTATTTTGGTCCTTACAGATGCCTACAATCGAGCTGACAACAATTCTGCTTTGACCAAAGCCGCGCGACTGCGCACATCTTCCCATCGGACATCGTGATCTACGATCGACAGCAGCCGTGACGCCCACAAGGAGGAGCTCCGGATAAAAGGGGATGCTGGCACCTTGAAGCTTCACTGGCAGCGGCGGCAGCATTGGAGACACACGGCTTGCGCTTGCGTGTCGTATTTTGGTCCTTACAGATGCCTACAATCGAGCTGACAATTCTGCGTTGACCAAAGCCGTGCGACTGCGCACATCTTCCCATCGGACATCGTGATCTGCGATCGACAGCAGCCGTGACGCCCACTAGGAGCAGCTCCGGATAAAAGGGGATGCTGGCACCTTGAAGCTTCACTGGCAGCGGCGGCAGCATTGGAAACACACGGCTTGCGCTTGCGTGTCGTATTTTGGTCCTTACAGATGCCTACAATCGAGCTGACAACAATTCTGCGTTGACCAAAGCCGCGCGACTGCGCACATCTTCCCATCGGACATCGTGATCTACGATCGACAGCAGCCGTGACGCCCACAAGGAGCAGCTCCGGATAAAAGGGGATGCTGGCACCTTGAAGCTTCACTGGCAGCGGCGGCAGCATTGGAGACACACGGCTTGCGCTTGCGTGTCGTATTTTGGTCCTTACAGATGCCTACAATCGAGCTGACAATTCTGCGTTGACCAAAGCCGTGCGACTGCGCACATCTTCCCATCGGACATCGTGATCTGCGATCGACAGCAGCCGTGACGCCCACTAGGAGCAGCTCCGGATAAAAGGGAATGCTGGCACCTTGAAGCTTCACTGGCAGCGGCGGCAGCATTGGAGACACACGGCTTGCGCTTGCGTGTCGTATTTTGGTCCTTACAGATGCCTACAATCGAGCTGACAATTCTGCGTTGACCAAAGCCGCGCGACTGCGCACATCTTCCCATCGTACATCGTGATCTACGATCGACAGCAGCCGTGACGCCCACTAGGAGCAGCTCCGGATAAAAGGGGATGCTGGCACCTTGAAGCTTCACTGGCAGCGGCGGCAGCATTGGAGACACACGGCTTGCGCTTGCGTGTCGTATTTTGGTCCTTACAGATGCCTACAATCGAGCTGACAACAATTCTGCGTTGACCAAAGCCGCGCGACTCCGCACATCTTCCCATCGGACATCGTGATCTACGATCGACAGCAGCCGTGACGCCCACTAGGAGCAGCTCCGGATAAAAGGGGATGCTGGCACCTTGAAGCTTCACTGGCAGCGGCGGCAGCATTGGAGACACACGGCTTACGCTTGCGTGTCGTATTTTGGTCCTTACAGATGCCTACAATCGAGCTGACAATTCTGCGTTGACCAAAGCCGCGCGACTGCGCACATCTTCCCATCGGGCATCGTGATCTACGATCGACAGCAGCCGTGACGCCCACTAGGAGCAGCTCCGGATAAAAGGGGATGCTGGCACCTTGAAGCTTCACTGGCAGCGGCGGCAGCATTGGAGACACACGGCTTGCGCTTGCGTGTCGTATTTTGGTCCTTACAGATGCCTACAATCGAGCTGACAATTCTGCGTTGACCAAAGCCGCGCGACTGCGCACATCTTCCCATCGGACATCGTGATCTACGATCGACAGCAGCCGTGACGCACACTAGGAGCAGCTCCGGATAAAAGGGGATGCTGGCACCTTCAAGCTTCACTGGCAGCGGCGGCAGCATTGGAAACACACGGCTTGCGCTTGCGTGTCGTATTTTGGTCCTTACAGATGCCTACAATCGAGCTGACAACAATTCTGCGTTGACCAAAGCCGCGCGACTGCGCACATCTTCCCATCGGACATCGTGATCTACGATCGACAGCAGCCGTGACGCCCACTAGGAGCAGCTCCGGATAAAAGGGGATGCTGGCACCTTGAAGCTTCACTGGCAGCGGCGGAAGCATTGGAGACACACGGCTTGCGCTTGCGTGTCGTATTTCGGTCCTTACAGATGCCTACAATCGAGCTGACAATTCTGCGTGGACCAAAGCCGCG